>NW_028318777.1:651250-1302500 GCF_062004578.1 Staurois parvus
GAATGGGAGGACTTCATATAACGTCCTCCCAGAACGAGAGAACCACCTTGCGCCCGTCATTGGACTATATGGCGGGTGGGAGGTGGTTAAATCTTGGAGTCACCACCAGCCAGAACTGACAATTCCTGCACAGCAAAATGTGGTGTTTTACCATGCAGAAAGTGCGAACCAGCCAGTGGTTTCTGTGTAACCCAGTGTACTCGGAGCATGTAACTAAAACCTGCTTGTTCTGAATGTCCAAGAAATGTAACCCATTAAGAATGACTCTGAATTATCCTATATTGACTACAGATTAAATTGTAGACACTAATAATTCACTACCCTGATATAGTACCCTTTGGAAGCAGAGCCAGTACACTTAAAGACAGCGCCCCACAAAATTACTTATTTGTACCCGCCCTTTCATATGGCATTTTCTATCTACTCCATAGAAGGTAATCCAAGAAGGTAGTTGCTCACACATTATATTTGCAATACCTACCACCTGGTCAGTGTCCCCAGCAATGAGGGGCTTTTTAGTGTAAACACACATACTGCATAATAGGAACAAATTCTAATTATATGACCCATTCCCACCTGAGATTTTTGTAGCTTGAAGCTTATAGCAAACAAAATCCAATGTGTTTAAATGGTGGCCATTCACATATCAATGCTCAGGCACCTGTAGCTGGGCACCAGACGCTTCATGAGCTACACTGCTTTCCATTGGCTAAAACCAAAATAGACATTCAGACAAATACGCATTTAAACTCTTGAAATATGTTTCTATTTGGCTCATTTACACACACAAAAATGCTGAAATAAAAATGCCTGAAATCGGCTAAAAATTGCTTTAGATGTAAATCTAGAAGTTTGGAATTGCATTGTATGTGTTCATATCTATAAAAAGGGGTCTTTGTTTGCTGGCTGTATATTCTTGTGATTTACATAAATCTGGCACACAGCACAGCCTGGCAAAGGGCGGACTTTTTTCCTTCTGTTTCAGCAGTTCAGGTTAATTGGACATTGGATCACCATTAACATCTGCGCACTTTCAGGTTGCAGCATAGCAGAGTTCTGGAAATCGTAGAATTGACTCCAGAGTTACAAATCTCTATTGTCTTGTAAAACTGTATGTTCTATGTCTGTATCAACTGTTTGAGGTAAAGCCTAACTCCAGGTTTCATTTGACTCTAAATAGGTTGTTGGGGAAAGCTGCACCTAACAAACTATTGCTTTTACGAGTACATGTGGCTGCTGTGTATACAGTATGTAGCACGATAAATGCTTAGTGGCCCCCACTTAGCGATATCCAATTCATCGGACTTTGTAAGCCTGACTACGAAGGCTAGGGAAAGGTTTGTCCAGACCTAAGGCACACTGTAAAAATCAGAAGAGAGAGCCTGACCACCTCGCCCGGCCTGAGTAGTTAGCAGGTAAAAGCAGCCTAAGCTGAATTCATCCAAGCCATGCCCCCAACAAGTTTTTCTCCGCCCCCGAGTCTTAAGCCATGGAGGATATTTCTACAGTTGTATAGCATCAACTACATACAGTATACAGCACTGTGTTCTGGCAGCAGTGCAGGGACTTCCCTTCCCATTCAACCATTCACACGAAGCTTTGTATTTTCTGAATCAATGTAAGGCTTCCTCTGAATGGCTAAGATAGAGATTGTGAACAAACAATTTAAAGTGAAATCAAACCTGCAGTTCATCATTACAGCAGTATTAAACCCAAAAGCAAACAATCCTTTATTTTCACCTGGTGAGCTGGCTAGTAAGGCTGGTGATTTTCTTCTGTTCGCTTGCTGAGTGAACGAAAATTACTCTATTCACCCATCCACACACTCCATGTAGATGGGGGATTCCCTCCTGCTGAACTATTGTATTCTGATAGCACGGAGATTTCAAAATACATTCATCACTGCTGGCTATAGTTGGTGGCGCTGATCAAGAAAACATTTTTCAAAAGACAAACCATTTACCACTGACAGGGGTACTGTTATTTATTCATGTACAAGCTTTGTCCCAAAAGAAAGAAAAAAAACTTGGTGTAACTGCAGTGCAGGAGCTTCAACTTGTTAGTGTATCTGAATCTGCTAGTACATCTAACACTCCTCTCCACCCCAGACTGATAATGCTGCTGTCTAAAGGGGCCCCCTGTAGTCATTCATCCAGAGTGAGGGTACTGTCATACAGGAGGCGTGTTACTGGCCAGTCCATTATGTCAAATCTGAGGAAAAAAGCCTAAGACAAGAAAATGAATGCAGCCACCAATGGGTAGCAATCACTCGCTGAAAGTGACGGGGCAAAATTCATGCCACGGCATATGTACACCCTCAGCTGCTGCAGCTAAAGGGGGTGGGGATTGGGGACAGGATTTTACCACCCCCCAAATTGATGCATGAATGAGCCTTTAGGGTGCCATCGCCCAATGCAACTGAGGGTTCATTCGCTATGCAATGCTGCTCCTCTGAAAAATTATGCAAGCTTGTTTGGTGGTAGGGAGGCAAAATTTTGCCTCGTAACTGCCTGGTTTAAACCAATAATTGCAGTGAAATGCATGCGATGGTGGCACGGTTGTACGGCAATTATACTTTTAAATCCGACGGTGAGGAGGCAACATTGGGTGACACTGTGCCTGGTGATGTTTTGACTTCTCCCATGTTGTTCAGGTAGATCTCCACCTCTCTAAGGTTGCCTACCTTGCTTTATACCATAGTTTGTGCACTCTATAACTTTCCCACAGACTAAATAATATACACTGATTTGGGTTATTTTTACCATAGAAATGTAGCAGAATATATTTTAGCCTAAATTTATGAAGAAAAATTATTTGGTCTTTATTCATTTAGCAAAAAAATAAATAAAAAGTCAGTGCTGATTAAATACCACAAAAAAAGCTCAATTTACATGAAAAGAATGATAAAAAATTCATTTGGGTACAATGTTACATGATTGAGTAATTGTCATTCAAAGTTTGACTGTGCTGAAAATTGGCCTGAGCAGGAAGGAGGTGAAAGTGTACAGTATCGAGGAGGTCAATTACTAGACAATGCAGATTTAGCCCATTGAGGAGAATGGTGGTTCCATTTATATTTGTTTTTCTTTTCTAGCTGAAGTGCTCCAATGATGGATTCAGTGTGGTTGCAGACTACTTTGGTCGTGGTGTGTTCAACAAACTTACACTAATTACAGATGCCCCTACAGAAAAATCCAGAATAACTAAGGATGTGGGGTTACAACGGGATTTGCTTATGAACACCAGAAGAAATGTGTAATCCAGCCACAGACTAAATATCTTCTGAAGCATTTGAGCATGGTCTATGGTTAATTTTACTCACTTTTTCATTTTTTTAAGCACTTGAAAGTTTTAAGTTGGAATAGAATCCTTTACATACTTAAAGTGCAAGAACTGTGAAAATAAATGGATTAGTGAAAATGTAATAATATAGTAAAAATATACATATAATAACTTTGTGGAGAAAACATATTTCTCTTCTTCAGGGACTTGAGATATTATTAAAGCTGTCTAAATGATAAGAAAATGCTTCCTCTGTTCTCAATACTGTATCCAGACTTTCTAGCGGAATAGAACTTTATGTATATTGTGATGAGAGAATTTACAATTAAATATATGTAAAGAGAAAAAAAATGTTATGTAGCCAACCTATGGGAATCCTCAGTCAGTAGAAATTTCTGATATAATTTGTTTCTAGCACAATTGATACAATGAAGTGCTTGAGGTGGGGGTCTGGCTCACAGAGAATGATACTTTAAATTCAGCCTTACGGTTCGTGCAAGTATCTAAAGCTGACCATAGACTGTTCAAATCTTGGCTGGTTCAGCAGGGACCGGCTGAGATTTGACCCATGTATGGGCAGGCTGAATGTACCCAAGTTGATCGATCAACTTGGCTACCATCAGCCTTCCCATACATGGTTCAAATCTCAGCCAGTCGCTGGTTCAGCAGGGACTGGCTGACATTTGAACCATGTATGGACAGGCTGAATATAGTCAAGTAGATCAGTCAACTTGGGTACAACCAGCCTGTTGGATTTTACATGCGATTATTTCTAGCAGCTATAGCCGTTGACAGTAATCAGTTTTCCTGGCGGGGATGAACACAATAGCTCTGCGAGTAGGATTTCCCCATCAACAGTCAGTGTTGATGATGGAGTCTAGCAGTTTTCTTTCCTGCAACCCAAAGGAAAGAAAATCGCTCCGTCTATGGCTGGCTCTGCTATTATTAGAGGTCTTAGCTCCTATAAGAATAAACATGGATCGGTCCCAGGCAACTGGACAGTGGCGTCTACTAATTGCAGACATTGGGTTAGCTAAGGATGTAATATAATATATAAAAGTCAGTGAAATTGCAAATTTGTGTTTTATATGACTTTCTCATTTCATGGAGTCAACTTGACATAAGACCACTTTGCAGCTATGTGTCCTGTCAAGAATGCCATTTAGAGGTGTCATCCTGAGAGTCTGGCTGTATCAGGGTGACAGTAAAGCCCGTGCCATACTCACTCTTGTCTTTTTTAGGCCAGGGCTTACCTATCTGCATCTTTCAACTAGACAGGACCCAAGGAGGACAATGACACAGCACTCGTCAAAAAGCAACCAGTAAGGCTTTCAGACAAAGATCTGGAGAGTACTGAACTGGTCAGCAATGAGTCCAGATCTCAGTCCCATAGAGCACTTGTGGAGAGATCTCAAAACAGCAGTTGGGAAAAGGAACTCTTCCAATGAGAGACCTGGAGCAGTTGGCGAAAGAAGAGTGATCCAAAATTCCAGTAGAGATGTGTAAGAAACTCATTGATGGTTACAAGAAGCAATTGATTTCAGTTTTTTCCAAGGGGTGTGCTACCAAATTTTAAATTGAGGGTGCCAATAATTTTGTCAAGTCCATTTTTGGCTTTTTGTTTCTTCACGTTTTGTCCTACCAATACAAACAAAAGAAATGAAAATACCTAAACATTTGTAATTGCAACAATTTTCTAAGCAAAGTGGTGCATTATTTGAAAGAAATGCAGTGGGTGCTGATATTTATGGCCATGAATATAAATATATATATATTTTTTCTTTCCTTTTGTTGCTAGAAAGGTGTAAGGTTCACTCTGCCACATCCTTGCTCTGAGAAAAGGTGTTTCCTTGAAAAGGTGTTCAAATAGATTGTGATAAAGTATTGCATCTTTCATTTGAATTTTAACCCATACACTGGTGCAGACGTTCTCCAGGCATCTGAGTCGCAGTGTCCTCTCCACCATACCTCTTGAGAATGTTAAAGTAGAACTATAGGCAAAACTTTTTTTTTTTTTTTCAGTTTGGATAGATTAAGGAAGGGTTATAACACCTGTTGGCTTATTTTTTTGCAACCTGCATTCCATAGGAGAGATTTCCCTTCACTTCCTGTCCCATTGCCAAAACAGGAAGTGAGGGACAATCCCTGCAAATTAAGGGAATTCCTTGGGGACTCCCAGGTCATCAGAATTAGTGTCCACATTGGAAGATTTCTCCTCTATTACTTTTCTAGGGACAACCCAAAATTTAGGGTTTTCTTTTACTTTCACTGATAATGGCAAATAGGACAAATAGAGAGAGTGAAGCTCCCTAAGGAGGGCACAGACTACAATACAAAAAAACTGAATAGGTGTTCTAATCCCTCTCCACTCTGTCAGTTAGTGTTTATAGGAAGTCCTTGCCCTACCCTCTCCCAAACCTCACCAGCGTGGTCTAGCCTACTGGCTTTCCTGGCGTTATGCTGTTCTCCCGAATAATGTTACCTTGAAGATGGTGATGGTCACTGATCTACACATGCTTCCGCCTTTAATTCCTTCACGCCTAAGGGTAAAACAAATCTAAATGCCTAAGGACAATTTTGAAACGCTGACGTGTGTTAGTAAAACCGTACATATAATCACAACTACTTTGTACATGGAGGTGAATTATACTTTTTTTAAAGGACAAATTGGGCTTTTTTTTCTTCTATTATCAATGGAAAACTGGACCAAAATAAAAATAAAACTTTTTTTTTTATATTTAGCTGTGTGTTTCTTGTTACTACCATAACCTACCACCAAAGACCAACCCAAAATAAATTCTCCAGCTATTGACAATCGCAGTGATACCAGATACAGTGAAGGAAATAAGTATTTGATCCCCTGCTGATTTTGAATGTTTGCCCACTCACAAAGAAATGATCAATTTAAAAACCAAATGGTAGGTGTATTGTAACACTGAGAGACAGAATAGCAACAAAAAATTCAAAAGAAATGCATGTCTAACAAATTATGCACTGATTTGCATGTTCATGAGAGGAATAATTATTTGATCCCCTATCATTCAGCAGGATTTCTGGCTACCAGGTGTCTTTCATACAGGTAACAAACTGAGATTAGAAGCAGTCTCTTAAAGGGAGTGCTGCTAATCTTATTTTGTTACCTGTATAAAAGACACCTGTCCACAGGAGCAATCAAACAATCAGATTCCAAACTCTCCACCATGGCAAAGACCAAAGAGCTGTCTAAGGATGTCAGAGACACTTGCAGGTCTACAATCTTGTCCCTATGAGTGGCGCATTCAAAAAGGTGAAGATTTACTCCCACATGTTCATTTAGATGCCAGATTCATAATCTTAGAGCTAGACTTCACCTTTTATTCCTGTTTCTTATCCCTAACTTGAATATTGTTTTCACCCTGACATTTTAATAGCACAGGCACCAATGTAGCTGGAATGTTTTTTGTTTTTTTTTTTAAATGCCTTATTTTCAATTGCATCTATAGTTGGCTATGACTGTGGCCACCAAGCAACTGAAAGTCATTGCTACAGTGTTGTAACTGGTATCACCAAGTGACCTTTTAGGTTAAAAGCATACAATTTCCCTTAAAAATTATGTGTTGCAGTTTAAATTTTGAGTTTTTATATTTTGTGCAGTGTGATGAAACATTATTACTGTCTGCAGTACAGATTTTAATTTGGTAGTGTGACAGTAAATTGATTTAAATATTACTTTGCATAGGTACATCCTAGTGTGTGTTTTTTTTTTTTTGGATAATGGCCTGAATATAACTTGGTTCCATTGATTTTACATACCTGAATTCCTGGAGAAAGCTGGCATACTAGCACATGTTGCGCATATTGACTTTGTCATGTTGCTCTGAGGATTCATGAACCCTGCCTGAGCCTGAGCCTGTGAAAGAGAAGCTGGACCTGTTTTATGAGTGTTCCACATAGCTATAGTATCTGTAGTGGGAGTACAGTCATGTCTTCCTATCTGGAGGATTTCTTCCTGGGTGTTCTTCCTCTTGCAGAATGACATGCTTACTTAAGCCACTGCCTCTCAAGTAGTAGCGCTGTCACCCTGCCCTGTGAGCGCCTTCTGTTGGCATTTTTAGACCTGCCTGTCTGATAGCTTCAAGATACTGCCTTGCAATTAAAAGTTGTGATATATTATTGGCAGGATCTACAGGTTTTTGTTTCAAACATACTGAAAACAAATTTTGGGTACACTGTAAACGTGCATTTACAATAAGTGCAGTAAATCATGTGCTTTAAGAGACAATAATGTGAATGAGGCCTCACCAGGATGTTAGGTTTTCCTCACTATTTTATGCATGAATACACTACCATACTTGAGCCAAGACTGATCCTTTGAGGGATAACTCCTTTAGAGAATTGACCCCAAAGTAAGTGAATTATTATTACAATCATCCAGTCATGTCATCTCCTAGATTGTAAGCTCAAAAGAGCAGGTCCCTCGATCCCCTCCTGTTTTGCATTGTATTGTTATTGTTCTGTCACATTTTCTGTCCCCCTTTGTAATGTACAGCGCTGAGCGAACTATCAGCGCTTTATAAATACTGTATAATAATAAGAATGTGAAAAGCAAATCTCATTTCACATGAAAAAAAACCCAATTGTTCAGATGACATATGTAAACAGAAACTGCTTATAGATTCTCAATTCTTTTAGTAAGTCCGCCTTAATGAATCAGGGCTAGTTAAAACAGAGCTGCTATTATATTCAGCTCCATCAGTCTCAATGCACTGTGTTGCATCACGCTGCACTGGAAGGGAAAAAAAATAAAAAATACGGTCCGCCGTACTTTTTTTTTTTCTCTAGTGCAAACCACCACAAGGTAGGTGGGGGAGGGGGGGGGAGGGGGAGTGGGAGTGAACTGGTCTAATAGGAAACCAGTCTTTCCAATGACACTGCACCTGGTGTAAAGTAACCATTAGACACACCTTACAGCTACGTGGGCTCGGGTCTGCATGGCCAAGTCTTGGAATGTAATCACTAAACTGAATCAAGAAAAAATAATGGGCACGCTGTGTGTATCATATAGTACCTGCCCAGCAAATAGAAAAACAATAAAATACATAACTGCAAAATGTATGAAATAAAGAAAAAAACAGACTTACTGGTACATCAAGAAACTGGACATGTTTATTAAGTAACCTAACCACTTAAATAAAAAAAAAAAAAAAAAGTGCATAGAAAAAAGCAAACTCCTCTCTGTATTTTACAAATATTTACACTTTACATTCACACAACCTGACAAATTCTGTTTTTTTTTTATGAAACAGTTTTACATATTTCTTTCAGGTGTCTATCCAAGTGGACACTTTTTTTTTTTTTTAAACTGTTTTTTTTTTTTTTTTTAAATAACACTGATAAAACAACACTTTCCTTTCTCTGACTTTCATTTTACATAATGAAGAAAAAGGAAACCAATCTGGAAGAGCAGCAGAAAATAGGATGGAAAGATTTACACAAAGAATGGCAGTTGTAAGTCACAAGTGAGTTGAGACAGTTTCTTCTAAGGTGAGAGATCTGTGTTATACCAGTTATAAGGTCTTACTAAAATGACATTTACTGGATCTAGGCAAAATAATGTCATACATCAAAAACAGTTTTTTTTTTCTCCAATTCGACCTTAAATGCAGAGAGGCTAGCGTCCTAAAGACATTAGAAATATATATTCTAACAGAAAAATAAAATCTTATGGTACAGTACTTGTCACAATGGACACATTCTAAAGAGATTACAAAATACCCGCCAAGAATTCACCCGGAATGTACATCATATGCTGCCTTGTTACTTACTCCTCTTATTGTAGGGAAAATCTAAAGGATTTAAATGCAATTGATGTACAAAGCCTATTCTATGAAGCAGAGAAAAGAAAACTGATGCAATCGATGTAGCAGGCAAAGAAGACTGCAGTAAAGTAACACTGTCCTACTGTGGTATGTGTCCAGATGGCCAACTAAATGTTTGCAGGCAAGGTGAAGGTTTAATCCTGAAATGTTACAGACAGCATGGCAATCATATTCACTGTAAGCTGCCAAGTATATAAAAATGTGAGAGTGGTCACAGAATATCTGCAGGTTTTCCTCTGTTCTCTCAGTGGCCTATTGCTGTATGACTGTCTGTGCCCCCGTGCTGTATGGTCGCCTTAAACTGACCAGTGAAAACTGAACCTAAATGGTCCGAGCTCCACCTGACTCATATAGGTTGTATAACAGTGGTGTTGTGCTAACATGTTTCAGGGACTGGGAGCTAGGTGGCAAAGTATGGCATGTACAAAAGGATGGTTATCCTTCCATTTGATACCTATTTTTGTTGCCCCATAATTCAATTTTTAAGCCTAAATCAAGGCCTAAATAATAATTGTAGGGATATCTTTTAATCCTTGGATCATCGCAAAATGTAATGCTTACACCCAACAGCCATGGGAGTCAAATCCTCATCTGCAGAAAACAAAAACCCATAATCATATATATGCCAATATCTAAATGCTTCCCCTGCATGGAATTCCCTTTATCCAGAATTCCATTAAGAAATTGAAGTTCAAAAAAAATCTGGTAGAATTAATAGTTTAGTGTGCAAAGCAAACCTTCTGTGTTACTACAAATGGCCCATAAATGTTTTACCTGCCACACAGCCAAAGCATAATTTGCATGGGGGAGGCACAATGTAAGTTGTGCACACTACTTTGTCATTGTTCGGATGCAGCCAAAAGCATTCCTTTGGAAAATGTAACCAGAGAATTGTGGGAAATGTGTGGTGGGAATAATATAGGAATTGTTAGATGCCTGTAAATATCTTATCTGAAGTACAGTACAGAACACCTGACTTGTACAAGACCGTGGGTTATATGCTGCTATTCAGGTGATCAGACTCTGGCAAAAACTTTACTAGAGCTGCCTCTTGGAGAGCTCCCTTTGTAGGCGTTTGGTAAATATTTTTCACATTCTGGCTGAGGTATGAGAATAATTCCTTTTTTTATTAATTTTCTGATACTATGTACTTTTGTGGAATGCTCCCTCTCCTATAGAAAGGTAGATGTATGCAGGACCTGGTAGGATTTTGGTGATATAAACTCTTGAAGCATACCCATATAACCCCACCCACTCTTTGAGGCTTGCTCTTTTTTCTTTAATCAATCAATAAGGAGTGATGAAGACCCAGAGGGAACTGAACGCCAAGTCTGGTTTTCCCCAGATTAGAAGCCACTCTTCCAGGTCTAGGTGTTGATGGCCTAGGGAGTCCACCTGACAATTGCCCACTCCAGAAATGTGGACTGTAGAGAGGCCAGAATGTAAGTTTCCCTCCATTAGTTTATTGCAGTCCAGCCCCACACACTGGGGTACAGTCCCCAGGGGTACACACCTAGGGTAGAGCCAAAGATTGCTAGGTAGCACAAGGCAATAAGCAAACAGATGTTGACAGTAGCCTCAGATGGAAACATTTCAATGGTTTAAAAAGAGGAAAACCATTTTTTTTCAGGTGGAGAACAGGACCATCACCTAGGAACACTAGAAAAAAACTGGAGCTTCATGAAGTGGGTGGGGCCATATGGGTAGGTTCAAGGGGTGGCCCTAGAAAAGTTTTGGCCAGTGTCCAGTCACCTAATAGCAGCATATGATCCATCAATATAAACCCTGTGCAATACACATAAGATATGATTTATTTGTACTCACCTTAAAATCCTTTTCTCAAAGTACATAGCTGAGATCTTGGTGTAGGACACTACGCACAAACCAGAAGCACGGTAATAACTAATTACAGAAATAACCAGAGGGCTGGGTGCCATGTCCTTTAAATAATGCGGAGAAAAGGATTTTTACAGTAAGTGCAAAAGAAGGCAACTAGGATTTCTAGCATGGAGTTTAGGTCCTTACTCCTAGACCCCAGCCTAAAGACTGCCTCTAGCAGTTGGGGAGTTGGCTACCCCAAGATTGACCTATATTTCACACAGAATTAAAGAAAAATTAGTGACTTTTGAGTAAAAGTTATATGACTCTTCGGTAAAAACAATGACTAAAAACCATTAGAAACTAATATACATTTAAAACAAAAAAAAAACTTCAACTTGACCAAAAAAAAAAAAAACTGACGCTAAAACAAAGAATTACTAACGATATACAATAAAGTTTTTATGCCTACCCCCTGCAGTTTTTTTTTAAGTTTTGGATAGCTGGGACTAGTTCTAGGAAAAACTTTTTATTTTAGGTAGAGTAAGCTATGATGAAAAACCTGGTACATTTTTTTTTAATCTTTTTTTCATTTGTGTCCTATTTGGGAGATATCCCTTCACTTCCTATCTTGCACAAACAGCAGGAAGTGATTGGAAATCTTTCCAATATAAGGGAAATCCCCTATGACAGCTGGCTACAGAACAAATGTCCCCACTGGAATATTTCCCCTCTTTGTCTGTTCTGGTGGCAACTCAAATTTTTTTGTTTTCTCCCTCACTTTTAGTGATGGGGGTAAAAGGACAATGAGTGAATTTCCCAGGACAGGGAACAGGACAGACAATAGCTCAGAATTTTGTATTCACTGTAGTCCTTGCATGATATAGCCAGCAGATATACAGATACTCCCTGATTTCAGCACCAAGTGCAGTTTCTCCCTCTGTAGTCTGAGCAGAAATGCTGGGTAAAAGACATAATTACTGAGAGAAACACATAGGCTGCCATTGCCAACTACCAGCTTCACTGAAATTTTGGATACAAACCAGAACAAGTATGTAACCAGTGAAGATAATACTTGTTTCTGGCCAGTGACTCAAAGTATTAAAGTCAATGTATCACCATGACAGGAGCAGCAGTCACAAATAGTAACCTTCATATTTCTTCCAGTCTTGTTCCTTGTAAGAAGCATAAAATGGTGAATACACATTGAGAAAATGGAGATCTTTTACATTTGTCTGAAGAAATAATAAAAAAAAGCAAAAAAAAAAAAGCTGCGGTTTGTATGCAAGATATCCACTAACCATATTCCTATAACAATATAAGAAAAGATTAACATTTCAGGTTGCGCATGGCCCTTCCTACTGAGCACATCAGCTCAGCTCCCCTGATGGATTATGTACAAGTCACATTGAAGCTGAACTCTGGGCACAAAAATGTTTATTTTAGGCTGAAATTTAGTACTTGTTTTTTGCTACAGCAGAAAACACATTCGTTTTGCGTATTGGTGTGTATCCCATTGCCTGCAGGCAGCTGTTTCAGGTAAAAATCTTTCCTTCAGTGCCTCCTTCATAGCTGCTGCTACTGAGAAAAGTTGCGCTACACATCTGCCCGCCTGTCCTCTCCATTCACATTATTATTGTCCCACAATGCATCACATTACAGGCAATATTGATAGCGAAGAGTGCAAAGGGGGATGAGCAACAACTTTTCTCAGCAGCAGAGGCTGATGTTAACCTTCACAGCACCAGAACACAGCTGCTAAAAGCAGTATCCAGCAGCTCTGAGGAAGGTTCTGAATGGATGATTTGTACCAAAAGCAGCTGTGTGCAGTTAATTGGACCCAAACCATTACACATAACAAATATATTTAGTGCCGTTCTCTATCCTCTCCCAAAATAAAACCCTATTTCCTAATATGTACAGTTCCCTGAAAAAGTATTCATACCCCTTGAAATGTTCCATATTTTGTCATAAATGTGTTTTATTGGGATGTGATAGACTGACACAAAGTGGCACTTAATTGTGAAGTGGAAGGAAAATGATAAATGGTTCACCATTTTTTCCCCAATAAAATACATTTACGGTTTTGGTTGTAACATGACAAAATGTGGAAAATTTCAAGGGGTATGAATACTTTTTCAAAGCACTGTATATCTTTGCTCAACAGATCTATAAGAAATACACAAAGCACACCAGTATTCAAATAAGATGTCGAGACAATATTTTTTAGCCCAGAGTTTAAATTCTGCATTCTTTCATCCTTCTCCAGCCTCTTTTTTTCTGGATGTTTCCTAGAATTCCACTCCATCTACCCATCTTTCCAGAGCAGCTCGATGGAGCTCTCGAAAGAATCTCTAATACATCCATGATTTTCCAGAAAGGAGCTTTCTGTGGTGGCAGGCAGAATAAATCAAATACTCTCCTGGTGTTTCCACAGTAAAATATCTATGGTTTGAGCTACTGTTGGGTGCCGATTGAGGGAATCCTTGCTGTGTTGGAGCCACCTCACCAAAATTATTCAGTTTGAAGTTTTCCTTCATCTGCCTACATTTGCAAGTCTAAGAATTCCCAGCGCCTCCTTGAATATGTTACTGTGGAGATAGCACAGTTAGACCCTGGATTAATGTTGATTAACCACAGTGCCATTTGCACTGCTATAGCAGTTTATATTGAAAATTGCTATTGCTCAATTGAGAAGCAGCAGTAGTTAAAGTGTTACCAAACCCACAACAGTAAAATCAGTCTGTATATGCAGTAAAACATGCTTGTTATACTCACTGTGGAACCTAAGGGGTTAATACTCCACAAAAGGCTGTTTTATGCTGTCTTCTCTGGTCCTCCCCTCCTACTGTCCCCAATCCATCTGCTGATAGTACAGAGCTCTAGGAGTCACTCTGCACACGATCAATTTAGTGTATATTGCTAGAATTGTTCTCTTTGGGAAGAGTGCATGTGATCAGCACAGGGCCAATCAGCACTGTCCAGAGGGTCAGGGGTTATGCAGCCTCACATGACAGACCGAGGAGAATAAAAACTCCTCCTACAGGCTTTAAACAGTGCTCAGCTGGACACTGATAGGAGTCACAAGACTACTCTAACTGATGATGAGAAAAGGTATTTAGCAGTTTCTATTTACTAAAATAATTGCATTTCATGTTCTGTGTGCTGTGGGAGGCCAGATATAGTGAATGCAGGGTCCTGGGTTTAGTAACACTTTAAAGGAGGTGAGAGTCGGGGGAAGACTTCATCTAAGTGTGCTAAAATGTTACACTGGACAGCCCCATGCAAAGCAATTGTCACAATTGGCTTGAGTTGATTGAGTGTGGTCCCCCCCACACACACACTAAAAAATACATTTTAGTTTAACCCTTTGTCTACTCAAGTATGTTTAACATTCTGCTATTTAAGAGGGGAACAACAACTGACCTTGGTATTGTTTTCATTTTTTTTTCAACTGGCTTTTGATCTGGAGAGCTACAGAGCTGCTGATCTTTTTCTTTTTTTTTTTATGGTCCTATGAAGCAGATGTTCCCCAATCTGCGCTACAATCAATGAACCGGAAAGAACTCCTGCAGCTATGAACCTGGAAATTCGCAGAACAGAGTCCCAGCAGAAATGCCAGGTAAACAGCAGATCAAGCATAAGCTTGTGTTTTTATCGTATGGAGTGGAGAGAAGGGTAGACATTAGGGATCTGATAGACTAGCCATCTCCATAAAGAGGACCTGTAACCTGCCAATGTTATCAAATGTGATAGCAATAAGGTTAAAGTGTGTGTGTGGGGGGATGGTGTTAAAAATTAAATTTATAATAAAAAAAAAAAAAAATCTTAAAAGCAACCACGTCACCGTTTGCACACACCCCTGAATGCAAATATATGTAAACTGCATCACACATTAGGCATCATCATGAATGTCAGAGTGAGAACAATAATTCTACAGTCATCAGTTAAGGTTTACTCTATACTGATGACCTGTAGAGATTTGCTTATGGACAATTTCAAGAGCTGTTGTTTTTGCCATTTTAAGGCTTGACATGTTTGGTATGTTCCATTTACTCAATCCTTTATATTTATCTGTCCTTATATTTTCATAAAAATATTTATTTTATTGTGTTTGTGTGCACTAAAATTCATTTTAGTGTATTTTTCCTGAAAACAGATTTCAGAAAAACTTGCACAAATATTGTGCTTTCAGAAAATATATAATTGTTTGTGGGGAGGGCAAGTGTTTATTTTCTAATAAAAAAAAAGCAGATTTTACTTAATAAGCACAGAACTCCAAATTCTACATTTATTAGTATAATTTAAATAATTTTTTTTTAAACATATGAGCCTGGAATTTGACTTTGAGTTGACATGTCTTTCCACACCCAGATGTGATTATATCCCTGCAGAGAAAAGACTGGAGAAGATGAAAGTTGGCTGTACATTTAGGCAGCGTATACGTGTACCAAAATCTGCCCAGTTCAGCAGGAAACTGGCCAAATTTCGATGTGTGTATTCCTATTTGTTCAGCAATAGCTGGCTGTTACACCAACTTCTGTCAAAGTATCCTGCTGCAAAACCAGCATTCCAGCAGCACAAGCAACCAATGGCTGCAGGTCTGATCCGTGTATTCTGGGTGTGGGGGATGGTGAGTTCCCACTGTCAGAATACAATTGTGTGGTGGGGAAATGCCCACTTCATTTGTGTGGAGGTAGGAATCTGTCCATTTTTTCTTCAACCTGCTGGCTGAACAAAGAAAAAAATACTCTCTGTGTATACCCAGCTTTACACAAATCCTTTGAACACTTATGCTTTGCTGCTACATCTACTAGCATAACTCAATGAATAAAGTGTGTGTGTGTGTGGGGGGGGACCCTCACAATAAATGTACTGGACCAGATGTGAAACCACAAAAGCTAGAAGAGGAGACGAATGCTATGCAACACGTGTTCTCTTCACTCATCTGTATAAGGCAAATGGGGGGAGGGGCATGGGAACACAGAGAGTCTGCAATGTCCAGCTTGGAGAGCTCCTACTTTGCATAATACCTGCTCTCCCTGATTATGAATATATCTACTCAATTAAACAGATACTTATTTCCTATTGTTTTTCCAAACGTTACAATGGTTTGAGAGCAAGTGTATTATAATGCAAGATGCTGTACTTAAGACATTGCTTGCAAAGGCCTTTCAAAACCCTTCCAGGTAGAATGCACCCAGAGAAAAAGCCTAGTGAGCTGAAAACAGAACTTCGCTCATGATTACCTAATTTAAAGGAAAGAGATAAAAAAAAAAAAAAGCACACACCAACATACAAGAGATCTCCATGTTATGTTACCTCTAAGGTCAACACGGTTAGCAGCAATGTCTATAACAGCTAGATGGTACGATGGAGCTAGAACCAATCTTCCCTGGTTTTTCTGTGGATGTACTGCTAATGCCTCATTGAACAAAGAAAGAGGAGTAATTCCATAGGCAATGGGGGTTGATTTACTTAAACTGGAGAGTGCAAAATCTGGTGCCGCTCTTCATAGAAACCAATCAGCTTCCAGGGGTTTTGTTGAAGCTTAATTAAACAAGCTAAAGTTAAAAGCTGATTGGCTACCATGTACAGCTGCACAAAATTTTGCACTCTCCAGTTTTAGTAAATCACCCCTCTGTTTTTACAAGAAGCTGTCTCAAGATGTACAATTTTGGAATGCATTGTGGAAGATAAAAAAAAAAATTCCTTTTATCCAGGACTGAAAAGAGGAGGGAAAAAAAGAAAGAAAAAGTATTTGGTGGGTTTTGGTGTATTATAAGGTACATTGCGCTCTTACATATACTTATGGAGAGTAAATATCAGCTAGCAATGAAATCTACTCTGACCTTCATATTTTCTTGCATTCTGCCTGCACTCCATGCCATGGATACCATCCAACCTCTGATTGCATGGTCCTGACAGCAGTGGATGATGCAGTTGTATGGATTCCTAATCATCAGATGCCACTGTTGAACAGTTAGTCAAGGGTTGTCACGACTTAAACAAGTTAACAGCTTTGGGCTGTTACAAAAAAAAACAAACCCCGACCTTTCCACAATGCCACTGCCGCACAAAATCCGTTAAACACAGTTGCATCCTAAACATATAGCTTTCTGCTAAGTTTACTGTATAGTATTGAAAACGAGAAATAGACCCGTTATAACAGATAAATTGCTTATCCCGGTCTATCGGGCAACATTCACACTAAAGTAGCACAGGAAAGAAACGTGTTAGACTTGTAGTGCCATTGTTAATTGCATCCAAAATGCAGCACGCAGATGCATATTTCTGCATAAGAAAAAAAGCACAGCAAACATGCTGCTAAATGCATGAAGCACAAAAAAATGCAAACGTTGCTTTGCCACATCCAGCTAAATCCATTGAAATAAACTATTATGCTTGCAGCATAGCAACACACAAAAAAGAAGAGAAAAAAGAATGTGTGCATATGTGAGATGCCCGATATTGTACAACATAGTTTGAATGGAACCTAAGACTGTATGTACTTTATTTTCAAAAAACAGCACTGAATATGCATATTAAAAATGTACCAATAAACTGTTAGCAGTGTCACCCATGTTGATGATGTGTACAACTACACAAGTTTAAAAAGCCACTAAACCTAAAAAGCATGTTATTTCACAAGTCAGTAACATTAACAAATATATATATATATATATATATATATATATATTTAAGAAATGCAGTTGATTGCTCATCGCTGCAAGTCAATGGACAATTTCGATTGTAAAGATAGTCAAATAAGTGGCCAGTGAATGGGCAAAGACTTGAGGAAAGTGAGGTTCACAAAGTTTTAATAAACTTCTGGCCTGAAACAGCCAAGATAGTCCGGATAGATCTATTCTACTAATTTTCAGCAAAGTGTTGATATTCTGCTTCTAGGCAACACAAAGCACATCTATCCACCATATCTAATCCACCATCATGTCAGATGTAGGAATGTAGAAACAGCCAAAACTGTACTGAAAGTAGAATCTGCAATTATTATGTGGACACTTTATTGCAACTACTATAGAACAGTGGTCTCCAAATTACAGCATGGGAGCCAGATGTGGCCCTATGGAAACTATTCCATCAACGTTGGGAGCACCATTCCCTTACTGACATCAACTGAGCACTATTCTTGTCATTGGTTTTAATGGGAGGGATAGTGCTCCATTGTTGATATCAATGATGGGGCACTGGGCATTTTCTACTCCCACTGGCCACCCTAAAGCCTGAAGGACAGTAAACTGGCCCTTTGCTTAGAAAGTTCAGAGAGGGGGCACTCTAATACAGAAGGTATGTTACTTGTTTAGATCATCAGGTGAAAACAGATGGTAAAAAAGCCTAAAGAAAATAATTAATGCAGCCACTATATCTAAGGATTGGTAAGCTGCAACATATTAAATTTTTGGATTTAATATCGCTTAAATTGGGGGGGGGGGGGGGCACTTCCAGATTCACAGTGGGAATAAAACATGTTTGTACAAATTTCTCCCCAGATGGATACAAGGCTAAAAAGCACTTGGGGAAGAAAACCACTTGTTAGGATGTTTCCAAACAGGAAAACAGGAGCACTGGGAGTATTTGTGGGCTTAGGAGTTTTAAAGGACCCAAGACTGGAAACTGGTAGAAGAAAGTGGCTGTTCCGTCTAGGTTTAGAGCGAAGTGCAGCTCATCAATAAGAAACGGTCTCTGAAACCTCCAAGGCAGTGGGTAAATCAGGTAAGAGGCTTTGTGTGAGAAGGTGTGGAATTGCAATTTTGATCTATGTTGTCAGACTCAGCAAATAACTGGGCAATTTGGGTCATAAGCTCTTGCATGACTGTAGTAAAAACCTCAGCCGGTTAGAGCACAAACAGCCAACAATGCTAATAAGGACTCAGATGTCAAAATAGGCTCGAGAAACAGAGGGTGTGATTGCAGGCTGCAGGCAGCGAGACCATAAGTGGGTGCACAGCAAGCAGTGACAGAGCCATTAGTAGAGTGTGAACTAGGGGCACCTGTTACAGTTGGATTCAACTATTTCCCCCACAATGGATCTGTGATTCCGGAGAAGGGCTCAGTGGTATTACCGCCACATGGCGGCTGTGTGTGGAAGTCTTTTCAGGGCTTGGAGCAGTGGGTACCTAAGGAAGTATTCTTCACAAATGTATGTGACATTTTCTCCAATTATTTCTATAACAACATTTTACATAAGCTTGTGGCCATACAATACTTCCTTATAGGTAATCCTAATAAAGAGCAAACAACGTTTGATAGGTTGCGCTCATTTAAAAGTTTTAATTATTTATTGTGCATGGCTACTTATGTTTTGGGTTTAGTGGCTCTCAAATTCCAGCTGAAGTCTCGGCCCAAGCAAACTAAATTTTCTACGCCTTGTCCATTTTATTTTATTAATCCCCTCCCAGCTGAAAATCCTATTACCTCATAGTAATGTGCAATAGGCTGCTGTGCCAGAGCAAGACAAAAATTATGAGTGCAGCGCTAATCAGTATCTAATAGAACCGTAATACAATATACTCAATCCCCAAAATAAATCCAAGATACTCAATACATATACAGTGTCATGCATGTATTCCCTCATGGGGAATATCTAGTGCAAAAACGTGAAAATAAAGTAATATATACTATAATAACATATAGTATAGATATTTTCTAGAGAGTGATCCATACTGATAGGATCGTGTGATCCTGAAAGCGTGCTGGCCCCTTGGGGTCTAAGGAAGGAGGTGAGGGGGCATTTTGGCTGTTAAGGATTGTCACGTGTGCATCACGTACACTGCACATAATTTTGCATGAAGAGTGGAGTGTGAAGTTCATCATTAAGCACAGCATCATCAGTATTATTATTATTAACTTTGGACTTTTCTCGTATTTGAACGATCGTTTATTCCTTTGTGCACTTTTTGTGTGGCACTGTTTATTATTAGTATATATGTTATTATAGTATATATTACTTTATTTTCACGTTTTTGCACGAGATATTCCCTATGAGGGAATACATGCATGACACTGTATATGTATTGAGTATCTTGGATTTATTTTGGGGATTGAGTATATTGTATTACGGTTCTATTAGATACTGATTAGCGCTGCACTCATAATTTTTGCACTGTTTATTCACTTATTTTGGGTATAAGCTTAGTGTCAGCAGCTTATGGTTATAGGGTAGGAGTCCTTGTGAGCGCAGGAGGTTTTTTGTAATTATCTTTGTGCCAGAGCAAGAGTATCTCTCAATCACCCATTATACTGACACCCCCTGCAGTGTCAGACCCAAACTTATCCAATCAGAAATGCTTACTCATCTCAGCAAGTTGTGCTTATTGGATACTGTAGAAGGCTGTCTTCGCTAAACTCCTTCTGGAAATGCTGGCTTCCCCATCATGCTTATGGCAGATAGGAACTAATGACATTTCCATTACCTTTCTGATCTTCTTATTGCCAGAGGATCACCAGAACAGCCAGGTAACTCGCATTTTAAACACAGGCTTTACCAGTTATTTTTCTCATGACAGGTTTACTTTCAAGTTTGGCATGTACTTTACATGCGTACAATCAAGGGCAATTCAGTAGCTTTTTCTACTTACTTATGCCAAGAATGAAATGCAAACATACTCTAACCCGATAACTGTGTGCATTTCTTTAAATCAGTACTCCAGCCTTACCTTCTGTCTTTCACAGTTGCTCTCCTGAAATTGCTTACTCTAAGCTTTTCACACCGTGCATTAGAAGGTGCACCAAGTCAGACAGTCAGCCTCATTCTCTGCCTGACCAACTTTCAGCATCCTCTAGTCTTTTCCTCCTCATCTAACTATGCCTGGTCCGCTCCTTTCAATTATTGGATTCAAGTTTATTTAGTCATGGAGGCTGAACATCACACATGGGCAATACCTAGTGCACTCTGTATGAAAACAATCTGCTGAGGACTGCCGACACCTCTAGATTGACATTCACCTATCAAGGCATTTTTCTAATATCATAATATTCCAAGACTGCCAACTGCTTGCATCAGGGCTGAGGGCTATCCGGGTGAGTCCTGCGACAGTGGTCTGTATGTGTTTTTGTTTCCTTTTTTAGGAAGCCATTTACAGAATCCTGCTGGCCCCTTTCCATCAGCTGTGATCTGTCCGCTTTGGTGTCTTATTTTTGACACCAGGTCAAAAATAACATATGCAAAGGAAATGGAAAGGCATTTTTTAATTTTCATTAGTATGCTGATAAGGGGAGGAAAAGGAGGAACCAGAGAAGGCAACATATAAATAGAAAAACTTCAGCTTTAAAGCCTCAGCGATTCCACCTTTGGCTGCAGCACTTCAGCCTAATAAATTGTATATGCTTTTTGGCAGCCTACCAAGTGATTGCATTAAAAATGAAGCATGAGAGCAGATACGGTAACACCACCAAATACTAGGAGTAATCAGTAGGTGACTTAATCACTTTCTGTGCTCCTAAAACTCAATAAACAAACTATTTCCTCAACTTGACAGATTGGCAATTTAGGAGCTGGAAAAATCCTTCTAGTGTCAGGGCTGTAATGTCAGTACTATCTAGTGAAAAGAATGGCTACAGTATAGAACACAGAATGCCATTAGCAGGTGATACCTCTAACTTTAGGAATGCCTAACAATAACAAGGGCACTGCATAACCAAGACATTTTAAGAACTACACCATCAACCAAACATAAATCCTTATTTTATATTATTCTGGTAGTATACGCTGTAATGCGAGGAGACTCTACCAGAACAAACAAGAACGAACTCTGAACATATTCAATGTGAGCTCTATCAATGATCTGCTTCCAATGTAACACTCTGTACAGGGTTGGTTATCCAGAAGAATACTAATTATGTATCCATCAACCAAGTAGTCACATCTATGTAATCTAAAATAATGTCTACCTGAGAGTAATTTATAAATGTAAACCCCCTCTCCTTGTTTTCTTGATGCTGTCATTTTATTTCAGCAAGATGCTGCTGAAACCTCGAGATTGTTATCTGGAGAAAACAAGCATACATTAAAACAATAAATAATTCCTACAGCATAGACATACCCCACAGGGTTTCCTCAATGTATCGATAAAGAAAATATGCCTCAGTGTTTATACAAAAGGAGAGAATGACTATTCTCAAAGCTAACTATGATGTTTACCTGTTCAGCAGTTTATGATTAAAAAATAAGCAAAAAAAAAAAAAAGAACTGATACACCTAAACTCTTACCATTCTCATGCTTTAAGTGCTTCCATATCTAATATTTAAGTGCTTCCATTAGAAAAATAGAGAATATTTACATTTAGTTAAACAAAATCTTAAATACAAAGAAGAGAAGATGTAAACAGAACATGGGAGATGAAAGATTGCTAATCTTTATAAAGGGCAACTTGGTGCAAATAAAAACTGGATAGTATATCAGCTGTGATTAAAGATTTAGAGGATGCTTTGAAATGTGGTGGTGACTGGGAGCTCTACAGCCCCACTTAGTGTCATGAGCTCACCCCCATTCTTGAAAACAGAATAGCTATTTTTAAAAGAGCAGATATTTTTCTTCAATGCATGGTTTTACAATAAATATACTTTTCCTGCAAGACAGGAGACCCAGACTGTTCTTGCATTTTTCCCAATTGCTAATACTATTCAAATGTCTTCTTCTGTGCAAAACCTAAAATAGCAGGTTAAAAAAAACGTTACAAGTGTGCCACACTTAAACTTTGTCAGCACATGGTAGCTCAGGGAGTGGTATCTCTCCATTGATTTGGCCTCTACATTAAAACATTCAGCATATTTCTTATTAGGACCATAACATTATCTGTTTTATTGTATACAAATATGGAAGCGAAGATAATACAAGTCACGGCTAGCTAATGCCCCCCAAAAATATTAGAGTTCCGGAACAGTTAGGGCGAGCCACTCTTTCTGGCACCACTGCCTGCTTGATTTACCTGAACCTATATCATTGAAGAGTGTTGCCTGCATTTGCTTCTTTGTGTTAGTACGGTAAGAACGTCCTTTCTGGAAACCTCAGTGGTGTTACTTGATCTCCTGTCTGCTAAAACTGCATAGACTCACCAGATGTAAAAATCTCAGGACAAGATGGGTGAAAAAAAGACGTGGAGACTTGTTCACTGAAGTGCAGCTCTTATCACCTCTGCAACACTTATATAAAAAGTCCCTAATATAAATAGGCCCATCAGCAGTCTATCAGAACTGACTTTTTTCATTTTTGTTTTTGTTTGTAACAGTGCCATGCAATGTTGGATACGAGCAATAAAAGATAAAAAAAAAAAAAAACTACTAACCATAAGGTATTTACTGCTAGGTGGTAGCAAAGCAGTACACAAACACAAATCTTCACTGTATAGTGGACTATAAGACGGTCAGGTGTTGCGTGTGGACACTATTATACAGCATTGCATTGTTTTTACTGGTGATAAACCTAAAGTGTCTTGCATCCTTAACCACTTGGGAGTGAAATGAAGCAATGGATAGTGACTGAGGTGGTAGGTTTGGCATTGATAAATGGTTCTGCAAATCTTGAGGGTGCTCAATTTCCACCTTTTCGTACATGTAGGAAGGTCTCTAGTTGAGAAACTTGCGGCATTTCTTGGTTCCACAGTTGCAAGCTAGTTTGTTACTAGCGTCTTCAATAGGGAACTTGTAGTCATATGTGAGCTCCTCACCACGATATATTTTCCGCATCGCAAATATAACTATGTGTTTCTGTCCATCAATGGGGATGACACGGGAGTAACAGTTGGGCTCACACGAGTGGTTGATGAAGCGAGCAGCATTGCCATGCATAGTGGCATCAACAACCTCAGAGTCATCTATGCGGAACATGTAGCAACCGATTCCCTACAACAGAAAGTAATTGTTAAGTGTCAAGGAGCTATGTATGGTCATTTGACTAATACAACGGATAAACCCAAAAACAACAAATCTGCTTTTGGCTTCTCACCTTTCCATCATAATACTTTTCTCTTTTGTCAGTCAAAGTGGAACGGATAACATTTCCTGAGTACTCTATTACCATCTCCCCGGCATCAATTGTCCTCTTGCAGAAAAGACCCCGACCATGTATTGGAGATCTGAGAAGAAAGCATTTTTTTTTTTCATACAAAGCATGCAGCTCTGATGAGATAAGTATTTATACTGCAACACAAAATGTGTGTCCTGGTTCACTGCAGCCTCAATGGTTGCCCAAGAGCATTTAGCTTAAAGTGGACTTTTAGTCAAAAAATTAAGTCCTGCTAGATCACTTCAGGCTGGCGCCCTTCGCTGATATATGTAAAACATTAAAAATATGTGCCCATACTGTTTAAAATCTAGTAATACACTGTCTCACCCTACTTTGCACATGATAAGTTGATTTCTATTTTAGGCACTGCCAAAAATGTAGAGGTCAATGTGCTAACAGCCTAAAGATTTACTGCTGCTTAAGGGCTCTGGACTTCAGCAAAATAGCAACCTCCAGCAAAAAGAAACAGGAGCAATGTTGGAGGCAATTTACAGCACAAACTCATTTTGGTAGAATAATTTTTAAAGTGGAATGATGTACTGTATGTTCCTTGCTAAAGAGCATTATTTTTTTATCAAGTTGTTATGGGTAAAGTTCTGCTTTAATATTTTAAGTGCATCTGCACCCAGACTATGGACAGCAATTTATTTACATACTCCTAACAAGCAGTAAAGGAGCTTTAACACAAGCCATCCCAAACCTCACTCTAGCTGCATGTACTGCAAAGTAAATAATTCTCAAAAATCACAACAAAGATTGGAAAGTCAGATTTTAATTGCTTTCCAACAGTCTGGAAACACTGTGTGTTCCATTAGATGGCTGGCAGGTTGCCAAGATGCTGCTGCAACAGAATGTAATAGAAGCATACAATGGGTATATAAAAAAGAATCATCCCCTTTTAATAATCACATTTTGTTGCTTTGCAGCCTGAAATGAAGACAGGCACAGTTTTTGTTTTATCCAGCTGTATTTACTCAGTGCAACTTATAACATCCAAGCGAATGATATAACACCAACATGTCAGAGAAAAAATTCAAAAACAGAATCACTGAGTTGGTAAAAGGATCACTCCCTTGTGTCAGTATTTTGTTGAACCACCTTTTGCTTTAATTCCAGCCTTTAGTCTATTGGGATATTTATGATGACACACAAATCTAGTTTTCTACTCCTCACCTCACCACTTCAGTCTTCTCTCACATTACTAACCTACTAAGTGACATATCGGCGTGGATGTCACTCCACTTCCTCAAGCTCAATCTTTCTAAAACGGAGCTCATACTCATCCCTCCAGCCCGTGCCCCCTCCCCTGACTTCTCCATCAAGATCAGTAATACAACCATCAGTCCCTCCCCTCATGCCAGAGTACTAGGTGCAATCCTAGATTCCCATCTGTCTTTTCAGCCCTAAATTCAATCACTGTCCAAATCTTGTAGACTTCACCTTTGAAACATCTCCAAGATATGCCCGTTCTTAACCTTTGAAACTACTAAGCAACTTATTCACTCCCTTGTTATCTCTCGCCTTGACTATTTTAACTCCTCCTCCCCTCTTCAGTCGATCATGAATGCTGCTGCCAGACTCATCCACCTTACTAACCATTCCATATCTGCCACCCCTCTTTGCCAAGCCCTCCACTGGCTTCCCATTGCCCAATGAATAGAAGTCAAAACATTAACAATAACATTTAAAACCATTTATAACTCTGCCCCAAATTACATCACCAATCTTGTCTCCAAATATCACCCAAACCATCCTTTCTGCTCCTCCCATGACCTCCTGCTCTCTAGCTCCCTTGTCTCTTCCTCCCATGCTCATCTCCAGAGCCTTCCCCATCCTCTGGAATTGTCTACCTCAATCTATCAGACTATCACCTACTCTGCCCTCTTTTAGGTGATCCCTGAAAACCTCTCTCTTCAGGGAAGCCTATCCTGCCTTCAGCTAATAAAGGAATCTCCTATTCCTTCTACCAGTCCATCCCCCACAGTTATTACCTTTTGTACAACCAGCCCCTTGCTCTTAGATTATAAGTTCCAAGGAGCAGGGCCCTCTATTGTTGCTGTATTGTCTCCCTTTATTTTGTAAAGTGCTGAGCAAACTGTTGGCGCTATATAAATCCTGTATAATAATATTTCTCTACTAACTTTGCACATCCAGACTTTGCAATATTTGCCCACTTTTCTTTGCAGAACTGCTCAAGTTCAGTTAAATTTGGTGGTGATCGTTTGTAGACTGCAGTCTTCAAGTTATTTCACACATTTTCAATGGGGTTTAAGTCTGGGCTTTGACTAGGCCATGGTATGGTCATTGTTGCTGTGTGCTTTGGGTCATTGTCATGTTGGAAGGTAAACTTTCCTCCCATCGACAACTTTCTGGGAGAGGGAAGCAGATTTTACCCAAGAATTTAACAGTGTTTTGCTCCATCCATTTTTCCTTCTATCCTGATAAGTTCTCCACTCGCTGCTGCAGAGAACCCCCCCATAACAGGTTATTACCACCTCCATGTTTTACTGTAGGAATTGTGTTATTTGGATGGTAAGCTGTATTGGATTTTTGCCAGCCTTATCATTTAGTGTTGAGACCAAATATTTAAATTTTAGTCTCATCTAACGACAACACCTTTTTCCCATGTGGCCTCAGAATCTTCAAGTTGTGTTTTGGCAAAGCTTAGCTGTGACTGCAGCACATACTTCATAACCGCTTCCTTGATCCGGAAAAAATGAGGCTTGACGATGACATCCCTGGGAGGCCCCCCCTGCCGAGGGGGGATCAATGCTCTATGGATACTATCTATCTCAAGATGAAGGTCATCAATATCAGGCAAAGCAGACCACATGAGAGTGAGCTCCTTAACCGACTCAGGGAGACCTCGAATGCGAAAATTGTATCGCCTGGCCCGATTCTCCAAATCATCAATTTTAGAATATGCTTCCTCCAGGCGATCTTGCAAATCCGTAATCATGTTGGAATTTTGAGAGACACTATGGGCTGTCAGATCAACTTTAGCCTCGATACTGTCCAAGCGTTGGCCCAGGGCCTGGAAATCCTGCTTAAGGTCAGCCGCCAACTTTGAGGTAGCTCTATCTAGTTCGCATTGCAGCAAATCTGCGAACCGAGCTATCAGGGTCACGTCACCTGAATATTGTGGCAGGTCTGGAGGGCTGTCATCTGCGGGCTCTGGACCGCTATTCTGGCTGGAGAAGATGGCAGCGATCTCGCCACTCAGTGGCGAGGAGACAGGGGAGTCACGGCCTAAGGAACAGGCAGAAGCCTGGGACTCTGGTGCTACAGGGCTGGAAGGTGACCGGAGGGGCTGCAGGGGGTCACTCACCCCAGCCAGTGATGCTGGCACAGTCCTCCTCGATCCTGGTGGGGATGAAGTGCCTGATTTTCCCCCCTGGGGGAGAAGTGCTGCTGTGGAAGAGGCAGAGGAGGTGACAGAAGCCACGGGCGCCGATCCGGGCACCATCTTGGGCCTCCCAGTCCCCGCAGGGAGCAGCATCTGGGAGCCTCCACGACTCTTCCCCGCTGTCTTTCCCGGCATCATGCGGGTGTCTGAGGCGCCGGAGGTGTGCGGAGCTATCGCCGGGACTTCCGATCCCGGCGGCCGCGCATGCGTCCTTGATAACTGTGATTTTAGTAGAGTTAATCTTTATATCACTCATTCTGTCCCTGCTCCACTGAAATGTTCGCTGCATGTACTCCGGTGGGGGGGAAGGGGGATTCGGGCATGGTGGTGGAGTTAGCCCTATAAAAAAGGTTACTCTACAAAAAATAAAGATACAGGATAACCTAAATATAACATAAAAGGCAAAAAAGAGCAAAGTTCTTATGGAACAACCAAAAGAATTTTGAAAAGATGGCTGGAAAAAAACAAATCATCTGACCAATCCATGCTGACTTTTTATATCGGAAAGTAAATTGCTGAATATTCAATGATATATAGTACATTCACAAATAAAGTGGTTATCTACCTGTAGACACCTACTGCCTCTTTGGATGTCTTCTTAAGATGACGAAATCTCATTGGCATAGGCAGGTCCATACTGGTGGCCCTCCTATAAAAAAAAATTAAATGTGTTAATTACTGCAATAACTTCAATAAGTTAAATTAATATCTAAACTTTGCACTTTACAAATCCCCTACTGCTAAATATGGCTAACACTCACTGAAATACAGAAAAAAATCCAGTACACCTGTGCAAACATACCACACTTGCTGGACTCATACAAAGATCTATGAAAGCTGACTTTCCTGCAACCCATCCAATGTGAATAGTCTGTGCTGGTCCCCTTTAGCTGCTAGATTGCACTATGCATATAGCAATAATAAGATATGCTATACAAAGAGAAGTAATTGATAAAGAGCTGCATTGGGTGTTATAATTTACATCATGCCTACCCTTTCTACCAAAGAAGATATGCATAATCAACAAATTACTCAAATATGCCATGTAACTCCTCTGCCTGAATCCAAATTTCCTCTTTAAAAGCACAGCTATGGACCATTCACTTGCAAAGATAATTATAACTGAAGAAATTAGGATGCTTCAGCACTTTGAGCATAAAATAAACAGACACTACCTAACAGATTTCAGCTGCACCTCTTCCTCATCCTCTTCATTTGGTTTATATTCTGGAGGTTGCCGATGTTTTGAAGCCAAGAAGTTAAACATGTCAAAAGTGGATTTCCTGGAAAACAGAGGAATTATTAAATTATTATTAATTATTAAATTAATTCACACCTTGCTAGACAGGAAAAGCAAAATTAAAAAAAAGGGAAAACGATGGAAAAGAAAAATTACTTATGTCTACTAAACACATTTTCTATTGTTATTCTAGACATTTTCACATATAAAAAAAGCATTTCTGAATTTACCATAACAACCAATTTTTGGAGCACAGGAAACAAGATGTATTATTCTGGCAAAGACTTATGCTGCTACCTTCAGGATTGGATATTGGAAAACAAATCTGGTAAGGACAGCTCAGTATAACCCATTTAACTCTCACAGTGGCTAAATGGTTAGCACTTCCGCCTGGCAGTACTCGGGTCGTTGAATGCTATCATGGCTGCATTTCCCCCCATAAACTCAGATACAGTAGCTAAAAATTCCTACCTAGATAGAATCAAGGAAAGAGTTACCCCTGAAGGGATCAGGTAAGACTCTGAGAAATACTGTGGCTCAAGGCAGGGACAGTGGTCAGTGTTATATGTGTCAGGAAAATATGAAATATATATATATAAAGGACACTGAAAGACTGGTGGTCAGTGTGCTTAGGATCTGCCATACTAAGCATACAGTGAGGGATTGACCACAAGGGTACAAACTCACGGAAAAAAAAAGAAATATTGAAATATATATAAAGGACACTGAAAGACTGGTGGTCAGTGTGCTTAGGATCTGCCATACTAAGCATACAGTGAGGGATTGACCACAAGGGTACAAACTCACGGAAAAAAAAAGTTGCTTGAGCAGGAAGAGTTAATGCTGTCTGTGAATGTCCTGCATCATGATGTGAATGTGGCTGAAGGAGACGGAAGTAAAAGCTAAGCTTGTCCGTGTGCACTCTGTAAAAATGGCATGAGCATGGTAAGTACAATTAACTTGAACAGAGGCTATGCAGACTCAGTAGGGGTGCATGGGTAGTAAAGCGCTGTGTAAGCTGCTGCCTGTGCTCTGGTATTACCCATTAGGGGACAGACTGGGACATAGAAAAGCACACATCATGCTCCAGGGCACACATCATGTTCCAGGGCAAACGCTCAGACCTAGGGTGATCCAAAGACCCATTGGCCCTCCAAACATAACAGTCTAGAGCAATTTTTAATCAATTTGAGCTCCAGGATGTTGATGGGGAGCTATTATTTATTGGGTGGCCATGTTCCCTGAACTGTGAGAGATTGTAACACAACTCCCTAGCCTGAGAAGTCAGTATCTATTGCTATCACTTTTCATTGGTAAGGTGGGAATTACTTCCCTATTGTCAAGGCTGGGTTGGAAATCCACCATGCTAGGGGGTTTCTTGCTTTGCTAAATAGAAACACTGGGAAGATGAGAGAAGGGGGCATGTTTAGAGAGGCCTTGAATGGTATTAAGTGAAAGGAATAGCCTCAGAGGAGGCTACCATGAGACACAGAACTCTCAGAAGGAGAGGGATGTCTATTTGACTTTAAGGTTCGGAGTGTGAGATGAAAGTGGCCATCTTGTTTTCTGGAAGAAAGACTTTTGCTTTGGCTTTGTCTAGAATGAGGCCCAAGAATTCCAGGCAAATGGAAGGTCGGAGAGTGGATTTTTGAAATTTGATTATCCAACGAAAAGCCTAAAGAATGTGAATAGTCCCTGTGTATGTTTGCAGATAGTTTAAAGGAAGAGGAGTCCTTCAGAGGAAATATTGTCTAGATATCCAGTGACCTGAATGTCCTGAGTGTTAGTAAAGTCTGTTTTTTTACTTGTATCTACAGGTAAGCCTATAATAAGTCTTACCTGTAGATACTGTAAACATCTCCTCAACGTGCACCGTTTAGGAGATATTTACTTGTGTGGCAGAATCGGTGCATGCACTCTGAAGGAACAGCATGCCTGTGCCACTCTTTCAGAGCGGTGTACCATAAAAAGTGACTCCTGTGCGCATGTGTGGGAGTGACGTCATCTAGGCTCGGCAATTCAAGCTGCCGAAGCCCATGAACCCAGAACAAGGACCAGGTGAAGATGGAAGCTCGGTGACAGCACGCCACTGGAGGGCTTAGTTTTAAGGTAAGTTTCACATAATGTGCCAAGCTACGCTGTGTGTGGCAATAGATACACTGGCTTGGAAGGGGAGGGAATAACCAGGAGTGCCAGTGGGGGACCAGAAATGAGGAGAATCGGGGGCTGCTCTGTGCAAAAACATTGCACAGAACAGGTAAGTAGAACATGTTTGTTATTTTTTTTTAAATAAAACATGATCCTTTACAATCAATCACTTTAAGAGAAGAAAGCAGTAAGGGAGGGGAGGGGGTGCGCGGCGTATGATTGACTCCAACCTTGTTGGAGTCAATCAACCTCTCACATATCTTTGTGGCCTGGTTAAAATGTCCTCCCACCTCCCATTCCTACCCACTCTCTCCCTAACCCTTCGTCTTTTTATTTTCTCTTTCATCTCTTTTCTTTCTATTCTAGATCTTTTTCTTTTCCGTATTGTGTTTGACTTTTATTGGGTAACACACACAGATTTGCATTTGGGCAGTGAGAACAACAAGCTTTGAGAAAAAACATTAGCAGAGCTTTCAGCTTCAGTTTGTGAATGTTGAACACAGATCTGAAATATGTGAAATATGCCTTTCTGCAATCACAAACTGGCCATGCAGCTAAAAAGCTGGCCACACGCCATACACCTATCAGGTTTTTTTTTTTTTTTTTTTTAATCAGTCCTGATCAGTCAGTGGGCTAATCGTAAAAACTGAATGGATTCCCCTATTCACAATTGATGTGTCAGATTTTGACTTTTCAGTCCAGTGCACCTGCTGCCATTTTCAGCACCCCAGTTTCTATGTTTTCATGTATAGGTAATGGAATCAAGGTTAAGTGGCTCAACAATGCACAAAAACATAGGAACTGGGATACAGAAAAATGACAGCAGCCACTCTGGGCTGATAAGTCAAAATTTGAAATATTTGTCTGTAGCAAAAGACAGTTTGTTCCCGAAGGGCTGGAGAGCATACAATAATGAGTGACTTCAGGCAACAGTGAAGCATGTTGGAGGTTCCTTTCAAGTTTGGGGCTATATTTCTGCAAATGAAGCTGGAGATTTGGTCAGGATCAATGGTGTCCTCAATGCTGAGGAATAAAGGTAGATAATAATCCACCATGCCATACCATCAGGGAGGCTTGTGATTGGCCCCAGGTTTTTTGTCAATACTTAATTGAACAAGCTGAGGTTAGAAGCTGATTGGCTACAAGGCACAGCTGCACCAGATTTTGCACTCTCCAGTTTTAGTAAATCCCATTGTATTTTGGGTAGGATAAACAAGTACTTTTCTGTATTTTCAGAAAATGTACTTCGCCTGAAAGAAAAATATTGCAACTAACACATCTGAGCATTGATAAGCTGCCAATATTTTATGTTTTTCCTCGAGTTTAGCTAGAAATGTGCATAAAGCAAAAGGCAAGGATTTGAAAATCTCATAAACCCATATTTTGTTCACACTAGAACATAGAAAACATATCAAATGAATAAATTGAGAAAATTTTGCATATTTAGAAAAAATTAGGCAATTTTGAAAATGATGGCAGCAACACATCTCAAAAAGTAACATCCCCATTTCTTTTAACAGCACTCTGTATACATCTGGAAACTGACTAGACCAGTTGCTGGAATGTTAAGTTAGGAATGTTGTTCCATTCTTGCTTGATATACGATTTTAACAGCTCAACAGTCCTGGGTCGTCTTTGTCGTAATTTTTATTTCAAGATGCGCCAAATATTTTCCATTGGTGAAAGGTTTGCACTTCAGGCAGGCCAGTTAAACACCCGGACTCTTCTACTATGAAGCCATTCTGTTGTCATAGATTAAGTTTAACCACATGCCGCCCAGCCACTGTATAAATACGGCGGCAGGGCAGCACAGCTGGGCAAAAGCACATTTTAAACAGGTAGGGGGCGCGAGCGAGGCGCGCCGCCGCCCTACCTGTCCCGCCGATCACAGCCGCGGATGTCAGTCGCCGGGTCACAGCCGGTCGTTACCGGCTATATCCCGGCGATCGGTGGCAATCGCTGACAGAGTGCATAGCAGCAGTAGCTGTGCTTTCTGTCAGTTCCCTGACAGCTCCAGGACACGCTGATCGGGACAGAAGAGTTTCTCTCTCCCGATCAGCGGTGTTCCCTGCAGTACACACCCCCGCCCCCTAGTAAAACACTCCCCTCACACAGTTTCCCTGAATAATAAACTTAACCCCTTCCTCCCCAGTGCCATTAGTACAGTGTCAGTGTTTTTTTTTTTTTGCACTGATCACTGTATTGGTGTCACTGGGGATATCAGTGACCCCAAGTCAGTACCCCCCAATGTCAGAATGTCCGCCGCAGTCCCGCCATAAGTCGCTGATCACCGCCATAAGTCACTGATCGCCTCTATGTCGCTGATCGCCGCCATTATTAGTATAAAAAAACCCTAAAAATCCCAGTATCTTTCCCGCCATTTGTAAACGCTATAACTTTCACGTAAACCAATTAATTTACACATATTGGGTTTTTTTTTTAGCAAAGACATGTCGCAGAATGCATTTTGGCAGAAATGTATGACTAAATTTGATTTTAAATTTTTTTTTTACTGGACATGTTTTATAGCAAAAAGTCAAAAATATTGTTTTTTTTCCTCAAAATTGTCAGCCTTTTTTTTTATAGCGCAAAAAATAAAAACCGCACAGGCGATCAAATACCACCGAAAGAAAGCTCAATTTGTGGGAAAAAAAGGATGTAAATTTCATTTATGTACCGTATTGTATGACCGCGCAATTGTCCGTTATACTAGCGCAGCGCTGTATAGCAAAAAAATGGCGTAAATTGCAGTATCTATACCATAGTTTGCAGACGCTATAACTTTCACACAAAGCAATCAATATACAATTATTGGGATTTTTTTTAACCAAAAACATGTAGCAGAATACATTTTGGCCTAAATTTATAACCAACTTTGAGTTTACTATATATTTTTTATAGCTGAAAGTAAAAATATTGTTTTTCTTAAAAAATTTTGGCCTTTTTTAATTTATAGCGTGAAGAATAAAAAGCACACAGGCGATCAAATACCACCGAAAGAAAGCTCTATTTGTGTAAAAAAAAGGACGTAAATTTCGTTTGGGTGCAGCATTGCATGACCGCGCAATTATCAGTTGAATTAGTGCAGCGCCGAGTAGCAAAAAGAGGCCTGGTCATTAAGGGGGGTAAATCCTCTGGAGGTCAAGTGGTTAACACTGTCTTACTGAAATATGAAAGGCCTTCCTTGAAAATGATGTTGTCTGGATGGGAGCATCTGCTGCTCTAAAATCTGGATATATCTGTCAGCATTGATGGTGCCTTTCCAGATGTGCAAGCTGACCAATTCTATACCCAATAATGCACCCCTATACCATCAGAGAAGCAGGCTTTTGAACTGAATGCTGATAACAAGCCTGATAGTCCCTCTCCTTTCTAGTCAGGATGATGCAGAGCCAATGGTTGCCAAAACGAGTGTCACATTTCGATTCATCTGACAACACAACAGTTTTCCACTTTGCAACAAACCATTCCAAAGGAGTTCCAACCCAGAGAAGACAGCAGAGTTTCTGGATAATGTTCAGATATGGCTGCTTCTTTGCATGACAGAGCTTTACCTTGCATGTTTGGATGGATTGGAATTGGATTGGTTCACAGGCTGTGAATTTTGGAACTATTCCTGAGCCCATGCAGAAACATGCCTGTTTTAATGCAGTGCTGCCCCAGGGCTTGAAGATCCTTGGCATCCAATATAGTGTTTCTGCCTTGTTCCTTGTGCACAGAGATTTCTCAGATTCTCTGAACCTTTCAACGATATTATGTACTGTAGCTAAAGATAGATTTAAAGCCTTTGCAATTTTATGTAGAGGAAAATTATACAGAAATTGTGCGACAATTTTTATATGCAGTTTTTCAGATTGGTGAACCATTGACCATCTTTACTTCTGAGACACTGACTCTCGAAGATGCTCTTTTTATACCCAGTCATATTACTGACCTGTTGCCAATTAACCTAATTAGTTGCAAAATGTTGTTCCAGCTCATCCGTTAGTACCACTCTGCCAGCTTTTCACTGCCATGTCCCAGCTTTTTTGAGATGTGTTGTTGCCATCAAATTCAAAAGTACCTTATTTTTTTCTAAAAATGGAACACTGTCTCAGTTTAAACATATATGTTTTCTATTGTGAATAAAATATGGGTTTGATAGATTTCACACAGCGTCCCAACTTTTTTGGAATCAGTGTTGTTAATTATGAAAGGGATGGAAGTGAATGGAGCCAAGCCCTGAAGTTATAAAATCAGTTTTACAGCTAGGCAACTAAAAATATCTGGAAGAAGACAAGAAATACTCAGCAGGTTTCGTTGAATAATGTGATTTTTGAACTCCTCGTAAAACCTTTTCTCTGAGTTTGTTTGACACAACAGATCTTCACGACGGATGGGTATGATGTAGCCACCCGCAGGAGAAGGACTCTAGCTGCAAATAAAAAACTAATAGCATGCTCATGGGGTGGCCCCCTACTGGTGGTCAAACCCCCTATGTGCAATACTCAGTTCAGTTGGTAGCCAGAAATAATAGGACAACATGACTGAGTGGGAGTGGTATCCTTCAATGAACTCAGAGAAAAGGAATTTACGTTGAGTACAAAAATGCCATTATCTCTTCTGTTCATTTACTGTCACTGCAGAGCCATAAAGCAGTGCCGTAAAGAAGAAGGGTGGGATCATAAACATAGAAAAAACAAGGTACCACACCCCGGTGGAACTCAAATTGCCACCTGCAAAACTTTCCAGCCAAACCTGGCATCCGCCAGAAAATAAAATACAAATTTGAAATGTAAAAATATCTGGCAGCTGTCGAGACAGCCATGTCAATCTTGCAGAACTTGGTAAAAGTGTGAATATACGACCAAGTAGTTGCCTTACAAATCTAAGCACCTCAAGCAGAATAACATACCCAGGATGCACTTAGCAACCTTGTAGAAAGCGCAGTAAAAGGTAATGGAAATTCTTGGCCTGACAAGGCACAGGCATGAATCATTGGTTTTAGGAACCCATCTAGAAAAAGTACAAGACAAAGCAGCTTTTCCTTTTCTAGGACCATCTAAGTCAATGAACAAGGAATCAAATACCTGAATAGAGGCTGTAGTAGAGAGGTAAACTCTAACGGCTCTAACCACAGCTAGAGAATGGAGAGCCAGAGAAGGTAAGTCTATGTCTTTGTTCAAATGAAAAGCCAACATCACCTTCAGCAAAAATGACAACCAAGGTCAAAGTATCACCTTATGCTTGTATAGAAACAATGAGATGCTTATTGGGAGAGGGAGACAGACCACACAGAGTTCCAGGATCTTGATGGGGAGATTGGTCTCTTTTGGTGACCATTTACCCTGAACTGAAAAGTGACCTATCACACACACCCTCCCTCCACCTCCCCAACTCAAAGAGATTGGCATCTGTGGTCAGGATCCACCAAATGAAGAGACAACTGAAAGCCCAGTACCCTAATGCAATAATGGATGAAGTTCTCAGAGACGTTAGATGGAGGATATGAAAATATGGCTTCTTCTGAATTTTCTCCTGTGGAAGGAAAACTAGGTCCTTGGAGTCCAGACATCCTCCAGTGCCTCGATGGAGAGATTGTGTTCCAGATTCAATGCAGTCTGATTGCAGGAGCAGGTCGTTCAGATAACCCACAATCAATATACTGCAGAAGTGTAAGAGAGCCTGGACCAGACCCAGTATCTTGGTGGAGACTTGTGGTACTGATGTCAGTCCAAAGAGAAGGGCTACAAACTGGTACTGCAGCTCTACACAAACTGTCACAACTTGAAGGAACTGTTGGTGGTTGTAGCAATTGGGGCAAAGAGATAAGCATCCTTGATGTTGATTGAAGCTAGAAAATCCCCCTTGGTGTAGGGAACAGACTCCATGCAAATTTTGTGCAGTTTTAAAAAAGCATTTAAGGCTTTTATATCTAAAATTGGATGGATACTGTCTAGGATTGTGTTAGGACTGAACAAATTGGAATAGAAGCCCCTGAAAGTTTCAGAGAACGGAACCGTGGCAATCAACCTCGACCTTAGGAGCTCTTGAACTGCTGACTGCCGGTCTGCTAGACGATGAGGTGAATGACGCAAGTTGAAGGGGAAGAAACGATCCAGTGGAAAAGACTGGAAATTTATATGTAGCCGAATAAGACCACCTTCAAACATGTATGTCTAAGCTGGGGGACAGCCAGGCGTCTGCAAACAGAGGATGGGGGCAAACCTTCATGCTGAAGTGGGCTTTTTCGTGCATCTCGTTTCAAGTACCAGAGCATTTGGGAAGTTGTCATAGCAACAAGTAAACAAAAACACTCCCAGCTAATCGCAGCCAGTACATGCAAACATCGGCTACAATCCAAATCAAGAATTGACTAAAAGACACATACAATATAAACATCAATAAACTCTTAAAAAAGGTATATAAATACTCTAAACATATTTATAGCAGAAATTAATATTGCCCTCTGCAGCAGGGTATTTCTTAACTTGTTGGCACTGACTGTATGCAAATAGACATCCTTTCTGTGGCTGGACCTTGATCCCAAGAGGCCACTTATCTGAGTAACCAAAGTAAACACACAAGTTGAGAGCACACGCCGGCACATTTACTAGCACCTCACTGAAAGGTCATGTGTCGCCAGTCACAGCCAATCACGGTGGTAACATGATCCTAATCCTCCCACCTAGGCATTAAACTCCTTAAAGGGCCAGGAGGCGCTGGCACCAAGGGGTTAAAGGGACATCATCATTTCATTTATAATAAAACTATACAGGGAACATCAACTTATCGACTCAGTCCAAAAATCACAACAATAAAGATAAAATTAAAATTAAAAAGAGGGCAGAGACACTTATCATTTTAAGACCAAAGAGGTCTGGTTTCCCATGTCAATCAAAGGACATGGGAAGTGGAGCTGGAATGTCCTGCGTGAACGAGGACCCCCTGCTTGCCGGCGCAGCAAGCGTGCCTCCACAGAAATGATGTTCCACTCTTGCCCCCATGAGATCAGTGCTGCAAAAGGGGCAGAAAGACAACAGGAAATGGGGAAAATGGACAAAAACGGTAGACCCTTTATGCATAACTATTGCTCAGGAACAGAAATAGGGGAAAAACCTTGAGCGCTTAATATCACTTTATGTGAAATGGAAGATATGCACTGTGATTAATTTACAAGGACACTTGCTTTATGCACTTTGTTTTCATGTACTATATGGCACATGAACTGGATCTACGCACAGTTGAAAATATTGAATTATCACAGTTAAATTTATCCTTAATATGCGGATTCAGGGATTTACTCTTGGCAGTTGTATTTTATTTTGAGCATTTCACTATATTATATTTGTGCTCCCGCAGCTGGCGACCTCAAAAACATTAGTCATGAAGATCTGCTGTGTCCTTCAATGAACAGTAGAGAAATACATTTTGATGCTAACACCTCTTTAAAGTCATATCTGTATTACTCTACAAAGGTATTTTTTTTTCCTTGCTCACCTATGGTACACCTCCGCTCGTGCTGACCCATGGGGGTTCAGAGGTGGCTCCTCTTCTCCAGCTGGATGATGGAAACGGAACTTATACCTACGACACCTGTTGGCACCATAGAGCTGTTCCACCAGGAACACAACAGCATCATGTATAATTCCAAGCATCTTTAGAGCATTCACACCTATGGATGGAACATACAAGTTAAAGGAGACAAAAAAAATTTAAGTTTTGATTTCAATTATAGTCATCTATAAAAGAGAGTAATGGACATTATTATAGTCAAAGAACTATTTTATTCAAAAGATTTTCAGAATGATTACACACAGGAAGACAAACAATTAAAAAGTTTTAAAATCGAATACAATAGTTCTGATCAGAATAATGCTTAAGTTAGACAAAAATCCTGGTACAAACAAAATGGCTGTCAACCAGCTAGTTATTTATTTATTTCAGGTACTTATATAGCGCCGTCAATTTGCGCAGCGCTTTTACATATATATTGTACATTCACATCAGTCCCTATCCCTCAAGGCGTGTACAATCTAAGGTCCCTAACTCACATTCATACATACACATACTAGGGCAATTTAGACAGGAGCACCTACCAGCATGTCTTTGGAGTGTGGGAGGAAACCGGAGTACCCGGAGGAAACCCACGCAGGCACAGGGAGAACATGCAAACTCCAGGCAGGTGGTGCCGTGGCTGGGATTCGAACCAACAGCCCTAGTGCTGCCAGGCGGAAGTGCTAACCATTTAGCCACTGTGCTGCCCCACAGCTAGTAAAGTCATATCTCAGATGAAAAAAAACAGGGAGATGGTAATGTGTGGGGGAATTTAAAGGAGAGAATAGATAATTAAAAAGAAAAAAAAATGGAGGGAGAGAGGGTCTGAGTAGGACAGGGGAGGGTCTGATAAGGGAGGCTCTGAAACTGAAAAACTGAAACCCTGAAAAAGAACATGCTTGAAGCTGCCTCCAAGGAAGTATGCCAATTCTTTTGCAAATAAGGCAAGGAAAGGGAAGGAGTCGCTAAAGGCTAACCAGCACATACAGTGAAGGAAATAAGTATTTGATCCCTTGCTGATTTTGAATGTTTTCCCACTCACAAAGAAATGATCAGTCTAAACATCGAATGGTAGGTGTATTGTAACACTGAGAGACAGAATAGCAACAAAAAATTCAAAAGAAATGCATGTCTAACAAATTATGCACTGATTTGCATGTTCATGAGTGAAATAAGTATTTGATCCCCTATCATTCAACAGGATTTCTGGCTACCAGGTGTCTTTCCTACAGGTAACAAGCTGAGATTAGAATCAGTCTCTTAAAGGGAGTGCTGCTAATCTCATTTTGTTTCCCGTATAAAAGACACCTGTCCGCAGGCGCAATCAAACAATCATATTCCAAACTCTCCACCATGGCAAAGACCAAAGAGCCATCCAAGGATGTCAGGGACAAGATTGTAGATCTGCACAAGGCTGGACTGGGCTACAAAACTATCGCCAAGCAACTTGGTGAGAAGGTGACAACAGTTGGTGCAATCATTCACAAATGGAAGAAACACAAAACAACTGTCAGTCTGCCTAGGTCTGGTACACCATGCAAGATCTCATCTCGTGAAGTGTCAATGATCATGAGAACAGTGAGGAATCATCCCAGAACTACAAGTGAGGATCTTGTCAATGATCTCCAGGCAGCTAGGACCACAGTCCCCAAGAAAACAATTGGTAACACACTACGCCGACAAGGATTGAAATCCTTGCCCGCAAGGTCCCTCTGCTCAAGAAAGCACATGTCCAGGCCCGTCTGAAGTTTGCCACTGAACATCTGAATGATGCAGAGGAGGACTGGTTGAAAGTGTTGTGGTCAGATGAGACTAAAATCAAGCTCTTTGGCATCAACTCAACTCGCCGTCTTTGGAGGAGGAGGAGGAATTCTGCCTATGACCCCAAAAACACCATCCCAACTGTCAAACATGGTGGTGGAAACATTCTGCTTTGGGGGTGTTTTTCTGCTAAGGGGACAGGAAAACTGCACCGCATCAAAGGGATGATGGACAGGGCAATGTACCATCAAATCTTGGGTAAGAACCTTCTTTCCTCAGCCAGGGCACTGAAAATGGGTCATGGATGGGTGTTCTAGCATGACAATGACCCAAAGCACACGACCAAGGCAACAAAGAAGTGGCTCAAGACGAAGCACATTAAGGTCCTGGAGTGGCCTAGCCAGTCTCCAGACCTTAATCTGATTGAAAATCTGTGGAGGGAGCTGAAAGTTCGAGTTGCCAAACGTCAGCCACCAAACCTTAACAACTTGGAGAGGATCTGCCAAGAGGAGTGGGTCAAAATCCCTCCTGAGATATGTGCAAACCTGTTGGCCAACTATAGGAAACGTCTGACCTCTGTGATTGCCAACAAGGGATTTGCCACCGAGTACTAAGTCATATTTTGTGAAAGGGATCAAATACTTATTTCCCTCATAAACATGCAAATCAGTGCATAATTTGTTAGACATGCATTTCTTTTGAATTTTTTCTTGCTATTCTGTCTCTCAGTGTTACAATACACCTACCATTCAATTTTTAGACTGATCATTTCTTTGTGAGGGGCAAACATTCAAAATCAGCAGAGGATCAAATACTTATTTTCTTCACTGCACATGTCTTCTCGGGACCATGGTCTCCATAGCCATGATCTAATACAGAATCTTGGCTCATTGCAGGAGGTGAGGCAGGGAGGTAGATTTCCAATGTCGGGGTATAGCCACCTGGGCAGCTAGAAGACAGTGCCATAAAATGTTTTTTTTTAAAGATGGACCCAGGGATCATTGACAACAGGACTATAACCAGTAAAGACTGGACCTCGAAGCTGCACATGGGAGTTGTATGAATGTAATACAATGCGGATCAATTAGATTGTAAGCTCCAAGGAGAAGGACCCTCCTAACCCTCTTATATTAAAGTGTATTGTTGCTGTATTGTCTCCCATTATATTGTAAAGCGTTGCGCAAACTGTTGGAGTTATATAAATCCTATATAATAATAATAATTGTTACCAGATGTCCTTCTTCCCCCCCCTTGTAAAAGGGTGGAAGCAACTTTTAATGCAATGGTTTTTGAGAAGCTCTGGTGAGCTTAGCCGCGAGGGGTCTGCCACATGGTGAAGGACCTGCATTAGATGACGATTTGATACAGTAGGAGGCAGCTGTGAGGGAAGCGTGACTGAGAACAGTGGGGTAGGAAACGTAATCTTGATGGAAGATTACGACCACCTATAACCACAGAAAGTTCACTATTAATGTCTCCAGTCCAGGTAAATGCAAGGTTATGCACTTGGGGGCTAAGAATATACATGCATTATGCATACTAGGGGGAGTACAACTGGGGGAATCAATGTTGTAGAAGGATCTGGGAGTTCTGGTACATCACAAGCTTAATAATGGAATGCAATGCCAAGCTGCGGTTTCTAAACCGAGCAAAATCCTCTTGTATTAAAAGAGGTATAGATTACAGAGAGAGAGAGATCATTTAACCACTGTACAAATCATTAGTAAGAACTCATCTGGAATATGCAGTTCAGTTTTGGGCACCAATTCACAGAAAGAACATTGGGGAAGTGGAGAAAGTACAGAGAAGGACAACCAAACTGATATGAGACATGGAGGAGCTCAGCTATGAGGAACGATTAGAGGAACTTAATTTATTCTCTTTTGAGAAGAGGAGATTAAGGGGGATATGATCAACATGTATAAATACATCAGTGGTTCATATAGTAAATTTGGTGCAGAATAATTCGCACTGAGGTCATCACAGAGGACAAGGGGGCACTCTTTACATCTGGAGGAAAATAAATTTAATCTCCAAATACAAAAAGATTATTTCACAGTAAGAGCTGTGAAAATGTGGAATAGACTCCCTTAAGAGTTGGTTCTGGCCAGCTCAATGGATTGCTTAAAAAAAGGCCTGGATTCTTTCTTGCACAGAATATAACTGGTTACTAACATTTATAGGTAAAGTTGATCCAGGGAATATCCAATTGCTTCTCCGGGGATCAAGAAGGAATTTTTATCCCTGTAAGAGCAAATTGAATCATGCTTTGCTGTTTTTTTTTCCAGACACCTACCAATTGAATCCTTAAAAGATGGAATATATAATTGGAAACAGCAGATTGATTATTTAGTGCAAGTGCGAGTCCACAATAGGAACAGTCCGCCTATTTTTAAACTCCTCTTTCATAGGGTACAAGGCATCAAAATTATCAGGAGGAGGGAATAACCTCTCTGAGTTCTAGTGTCAAATGAGGACCTTTCTTGGTGGAGTACTCTCGGAATGTATAAGAACTGAGGAAGTTCAGTGTGTCTGGTATGAAAGAATTGCAACAACCCAGGTGCTAATCGGGTTCCCGTGACTGTGTCTGAAGTATCAAGCAACAGATGAGGTAGCAAATGATCAGTCTGAGTCCTCAGCAGTAGTGACGGTCAGAAGTGTGCAGTCAGGACTCTTACGAGCGCTACATCAATAGCCAAAAAGAAACTTCTGGTAGTGAGATGGAAACAAAAATTTTCAATAGGTAAACATTATAATGATGTTACCTATAAGTTCAATTAAGTGAGAAAATAATGGTCAGGGCAAAAAACCTTCAAACAGGGATCACCCCAAAATCACTTATGTGCTTAGCACTGTGGTACATCTTGTAGGATAATGTGATATCTACTATATAGGTAGCAATCCAGCAAAATATGTGTAGCCAGAAACCAATCTCTATCCCTCAATCCCCTCATGTTTTGCATTGTATTGGTATTGTTCTGTCACATTTTCTGTCCCCCTTTGTAATGTACAGCGCTGAGCGAACTATTGGCGCTTTATAAATACTGTATAATAATAATCTGTAAAGGTAAAGAGAACCCCAATTTTTCCTTATAAATGTTGCAAGTCCAGTCCAGCGGTCAGGCTTTGCCCATCACGGTGGACCTACCCTCCAAAGTGGTCTTTGGAGCCTGGGAGCCAGAGGGATGGACTACAACCGTGGACCTGTAAGGCACCCTGTGGCAAACTCATTGCGTTGCACCACATATTAAGGTGAGAGCCAAACACAGAACCCAGTGTCTGGGTATGGTTCTCAAGATGTAAATCAAGGGTAACCAATCTGGAAACTGCTAGTGAGCCATAAAGAAAGAACTAGGGAGATCTTGATGGACGTGTCAGATGAAGAAAGAAGAAAAGAAAGGAAAACTGGTGAAAAATAGAAAAACATATTCACCAATAAGAGAAGGGGTTCATCACCTAAAGACACTAGCAAAAAACTTAAGCCTCAGAAAGTGGGCAGGGTTATGTGGATTCACTGGGGGCAGTTCCCAGCAAAACTTTTGCCAGTGTCCAATAACTTGAAGGTAGTGGTATATAACCCATGGTCTAAGAATCAACTCCTGTGTCCTGTACTGTACAGTTAAACTAGATGTTATTTTGTATAGCCAGTCAAGTGATCCTGACACATGTGCCACACTGGGCATAGCGACGAGTTTCCTTATAAGCAATTTACATACCTTCCAATTGCTCCTCTACCAGACTTGCAGGTTTGGGTGAACACACCCCCAACTCCTCTCTAAAATGCAGTGATTGGCCCCTGAGCAGCCAAATGTGAGGCCGGAACATTGTCAAGAATGTGCAGATACTTCAGAAGGTGGTGGCTTTTTTGATGTGCTGTTTTAGGAAAAACTCATCTCAGGAATCATCAAAAATCATAACTGCTTACCTGCAAAAGATAGCTGCTTTAGCCTTGCGTTGGATCGAGCTTCCTGTACTTTATCAGTCAGGGATTTCCAGGCCTCTGTAAGACAAAGAAAAAAATTGCACAATACACCAATAAAATAAGACTTTTATACTCACTGTAAAATCCACAGAAAGTCTTTAGCCTTTGTGTCATACAGCCAACTACAGGAGGATTGGACACTGGCAAACAAAAAACTGTAAGCCAGCCCATGACAAGCCCCCCCCCCCCCACATCCTTGCTACCAGCATACCTCAGTTATGTAGTGAGAGTAGAGAGAGAAATATCTCAATCAGTGGTTTCTGCAGGCCAGAAATACCAAGATTCACATCTGATGGAGTCAAGAAGAACAGAGGGGGGGGACCACATAGGAGACCTCCTGTACAAAAGGTTTAAGTCAAGAGTGAGAGGCCAGTGGTCTCTGAAACAGAATAGAAAGTGCAGAAACCTGATAGCTGATAGCGCTGGGACCCAGATGCTAGTCCAGGCCTAGCTACAGGCAGTAGAGAACTTGTCCTATGGAGAAACTACTGACTTTGAAGCCCAGAGACTCACACCAAGTGAAGTATGCCTTTTATATCTGAAGATAAACTTTCGAGAAGTGGACTTCCTAGCTTTTAGCATCACAGGAATCCCAGACTCCGAGATGCCACAGTCCCAAGGCTTCAACAGCCATGCTGTTAAAACCAATGACCAAGAAGCAAGACAGAAAATCGGTCCTTGGGACAGAAGATCTCAATCCAGAAGCGCCTGCAGAGTGTTTGCTAGGTGTCTTATCAGATTGGCAGAATTGAAGAAAAGATGTCCACTAGGGATGCACTGAAATTTCGGTGGCTGAAACGTCTCGGCCGAAAACACCCCTTTTGGCCGCTGGCCAAAATGAAAAAAGAAAAGCACCGATACAGGTGCCAAAAAAAACCCCGCCCCTCGCTGCCACCGGCCGCTCTGTAGTTCTCAGCCATACTTGAGAAACCATCGATCCTGGCGCTGGCCATAGCGATGAGCGAAGAAAAGATGACCGCCACTCATCTCTATGCCCTTGGAGGATCAGAGCGATGTCACTTCCCATTCAGACCATTTTTTTTTTTGTTAAAGCACTAGATCAATGCTTTTTTTTTAATCTAATGCTTTATATTGCAGAAGAGAGATGTGGGGTCTTATTGACCTCATATCTCTCCATAAAGAGGATCTGTCACTAATTATTTCTATCACAAGGGATGCATGCATTCCTTGTCATAAGAATATAAGTGATTAATTTTTTTTCAAAGGGACAGTGCAAAAATAAAAAATTCTGCTAGGGCACTTACCATTCCATGCTGCAGGATCCCCCATCACGCCAGCTGGAAATAGCCCTCTATTTGGTCCACAAGGCAATATATCATTGTGCAGGGCCCTGTTTTGAAGGGTCCAGTGTCTACTGGCAACATTACAGACTGTTCCCACATGTTCAAGTCCACAGCATAGAAAAACCATAGGAAATGGATTCAGAAAAGGCCAGTCTCTCAATCCCAGTTGGAGTTGTTGAAAAGCTAGCTATGCTTTTGTGCAAAGACTGCACAGGCATGACCATCATCTAAAGACATTCGCAAAAAAAACTAAGGCTAACAGGGAGGGACCAATCACTTGAAGGTGGCAGCATAACTATTGTAATGGAACAGAAAATACACTGTATCCTGGAATGTACAATAAAGAATTGTAGTTTCTTCACAGACGTGTCAGCTCTTAGACTACAGGGGTCATGTATCAATACCAGGGCAGTGCTATGCCACATGTTTAAAAGAAAGTTCTGACACCAGAATGTTAAAAATTTCTCTACTGTAGGCTGTGCATACAGAGCAACAAATGACACCATGAAATTAACACACATCTTATGCAAGTAAAAACACAAGACACAAATGTATAATGCCTTTAAGGAACTGAGTGTTGTTTTTCCTCTTTTATAGATTTTATTACATGCAGATGTAGCAATCCACAAAAAAAATATATAAAATCAATTTAGTGTGCAGCATGTTTAAGAGCATCCAAAAAACACAGTACGAGCACAATGGCTTGCCCTATACTTATCAGATGTTCCTCCACTGTGGGATGGTGGAATCTGGGCTGCTACAAGTGAAGTGGAGAAGAACAGTGGCCAAAGAAGATGGGGACTAGGTGCAGAAAGTGGGAAACAAGCAATTAGGAAAATAGCACCAGGAACAAACACCACAGACAAGATTAGCAAATGATAAGTTGACAGATAGAAATAAAAAAAATTAGACACACAGGGGCACAGGACTGGAACACAAAGAGAAGAAACAGAAATGCATACAAAGACAACAGAACCAGATGCTGAAAAATGGGCACAGTGAAAATCTGGCAATGAAAAAAGAAAGGAGAATGGTTATGGAGTACTTGGACAAAAAGAGTAGAGAAAGGTAATATTGGATGACTGTGGGATGAAAAGATGAATGAAAGGGGATCAAGGGTCTTGTAAGGACTTAAAGTGTTACTAAACCCACAACAGTAAATCAGTCTGTATATGCAGCAAAGCATGCTTGTCATACTCACTGTGGAACCTAAGGGGTTAATCCTCTGCATTGTGTAAAAAATGTGGCTTGATCCTGACTTCTCTGATCATCCCCTTCTTCCAGTACTCCCCTCTAATCTCCTGATAAGACATATCGTGTGGAGATACTGTACATGCTCAATTTTGTGTGTACTGCTAGAGAGGTTTTTTTTTTTTTTGGGAGAGTGCATATGATTAGCACAGGGCCAATCAGCACTGTCCAGACAGTGGTCAGGGGTTCTGCATCCTTCACAAGAAAACTCCTCCTACAAGTTTTAACCAGTGCTCAGCTAGACACTGATAGAAGTCACAAGACTGCTATATACTGCTGATGAGAAAAGGTATTTACCAGTTTATATTTACTAAAATAATTGCATTTCCATGTTCTGTGTACTGTGGGAGACCAGATAGAGTGAATGTAGGATCCTGGGTTTACAAATAGGAGAACAAGGGAGGCGCCACTGAGTGTAGTATTAGTATGTGGTTAATTCAGCAAAGGTAGAGTAGAAAAGTGATCGCTTGTCATCAGTAATGTAATACAACACTGGTCCTCATCCAGTGACGTCCCTTCCGCCCGCAGATGCGATCAACGCTGGTTCCTTCACTTCCAGTCAACAATCCCATGTCGGCACTGCGGTGATGGCGTTCCTCACCATCCGTGGAAGTGGGACTCCATCCCTGGATTTTGGGCTGCACTGAATCTGTACATTACTGATGACAAGCGATTGCTTTTCTACTCTCTTGTGGGTGTTACTTACCTTTGCTGAATAAACCACATACTAATACTACACTCAGTGGCACTTCCCTTGTTCTCCTATTTGTCTTTCCACACAGAGCCTGCGTACTCTGAGGAACGGATGCCACAGTGAATGTGGGTACCCCCCCCTCCACACATATGGACTTATAAACTGCACTCTGGGCTTTTGCCATCCATGTTAGTGTCCATTCCTTCATGTCCCATCACTTGTAGTTTCACTTGTTGCTCCTCTGCCCACCCTGTTTAGGGTCCTGGGTTTAGTAACACTTTAAGAGGAACACGCATGCTCCACCTCATGTAGCTCAGCTCCCCTGCTACAAGAATGCCACTGTTATCTTTCACCCTGTGGCCCATCCATATACTACTCTATCAAAGTCCCATACAGAATAGCCCCAAGATGTGTCCTGCCTTGTAAAAATGAACTGAATAGAGTTGATAAGTGTAGAGGGAAAGACTTGGGAAATACTTCCTACCACTTGCAGCAGATTACTTACACTGTTCATTTTACATAATCCTTAAAGACTATTTTAAGGCATCTAACTCAAGCTGGGTACACACACAGTTTTTTTGCTAAACCAACAGGTTGAATGAAAACAAATACCTGACAGACCCCCACATCAACACAAATTATATTTATGCAGGGATCTCTCCAGATGAGACATTGTATTATGGCAGACGGACTCAAGGGAACTACACTGATCAGCGCGTGCAGTCATTTGCACTGAACGAATGTTGATTCGCCAGCATGACCATATGACAGAAGCGGGTCTTTAGATCGGCTTCTGTTGAACAGACAGCTGTACACATGGACTAAATGCAGCCGGTTTCTGTTGAACCAGATGATCTTCGGCCCATTTGTAAAGGGCTTTAAGCTTAAAGGGTATTTTTTAAATAATAAAACAAACAGCTTTATGGAAAATAAAACTGCTGCTGTATATGGTAGCAGGTCAGAAATGTATCCATGAGAACAATAACAAGACTTTAAGTTAGTCCTCAAGTATTGATGCTTTGTTTTGCACTATGGAAAAATAGTTCAATTCAATTCAAAGTACAGCTAAGAGAAACTCTTTGAACCAAGGAATTGATCCAATCGCACTATAGAGATCAGGATGATTTTTTTTTTCCTCCAGTGTTGAAAACGGCCACTGTTGTCCATGGGGATTTTGTATTGCTTCCTGGGGCTGAACCACACCGTATGTTTTGTGTAAACCTGATGGAAATGTCACATAGTGACAATTCATTAAGATCCATTGGCTGCAGCATGGAACAGTGTACTGTGTCACACCACACTGAAAAATACTGCATGCCGTATTTTCTTATTCAGCCAGAACTGGCTTGATGGGCAACACGTGTCTTTAACCTTGATCAACATTTACTGCAACGCTGGACATACTATATCAAACGGTGCCAATTTCCTGCAACAACAGTAAATTCTGTTCTATTCAGTTGAAGTGACTTTCAAGTTAGGTGCAATAGCATACATTTTAGCATTGTTCATCTTTTTTAATATATACACTATTCCATTTACCTTCAATGCTGTTGGAAGAAATCTGAAAACCGTCATCACTTGAGATCTCAAATAGAAGACCAGATCTAGGCTTTGGCTCTTGCATAGAGTCCTGCTGCCTATGTTCCTGCTGCAGTAACCGCATCAGAGGAGAACTAAACTCGGCATCATCTTCAGGCTGTTTAGAATCTGCCACATAAAAAAGTTTTCACTTTTGTACACACAATAATAACTGACCAAAAAAAATGCTGCAAGGAAATATGTACCCATTTTTCTTGTGAAAGGTCCTGAATGAACAATTCTACCTTCGCAATACAAGGCATTAATTCTAGTTCCACAAACACAACATATTATAATACAACATTATGGATAAAGAAAGATATGAGATCTATAGGATATGATTATGTTTTATAGCCAGGACGTAGCTCATTTGGAATATTATGTCAAAAATTTATTAAAGGAAACCTTGTCAAGAAAAACATGCTTCCACTGCTAAAAAAACGCCTTTTAAAAATACCGGTTGCCTGGCTGTCATTCTGACCCTGTTGCTTCAATATTATGAGTAAATGACTTGGAACAGATATGCAGATATAGACTTAAAGCTGAAGTTTAATTAAAAAAAAAAAAAGAAAAAGAAAATTGGCACAAAGGATGGTACTAACATTGAATGAGAGGTGTTCCCTGTGCCAGTAATTGCTCTCCTAGTTGAAATCTTCTGCAATGGTGTTGCAGGAGTTAGTGCAAGCTGCTGGACCTGTCACAGGCAATAGTCAAGCATGCTGACCTTGTCGGCCATCCTCCACATCATTCATAGAAGCTGTACTATAGCTTCCAGAAATGAAAAATGCTCTATGAATGGATGACCGACGGATGAATGAAAAGTGCATATTTACCCTCACAGCGCTGGAAGATTACCACTGCGGGGGTATAGGTGGCCAGAGGATGGAGAGAGCCACCTTCAGCAAAAGGGCAATCAATGTAAGTACTTCCCACTTGTACTGATTTAAAAAATAAAATAAACTTTCTTGATCCACATGTTCTGGGAGAGTAAACTCAGTATATTTTAAAGCTAGTAAGGTTAGGATAACAGATAGTCAACTAGTATTCTCAAAAGGTGGTCAGAAATGGCAGGCTTTGAATTTTAATTATGATAGGTTTTAATTTAAGCTTTTTGAGGAGCGACCCTTCTCTCATTTTACACTTCAAATGACTAAACTAAATATGCTGTTTATACATGCACATTACAACTGTCAGCAAAAATTTCCCCTACACCATGGGGTTGATTTATTAAAACTGGAAAGTGCAAAATCTGGAGCAGCTGTGCATGGTAGCCAGCTTCTAACTTCAGCTTGTTCAATTAAGCTTTGACAAAAAAACCTGGAAGCTGATTGGTTTTCCATGCAGAGCTACACCAGATTTTGCACACTCCAGTTTTAGTAAATCAACCCACATATCTTTTCCATAGTATAGGATTAACGGATGGTCCACATTTCATAATGTGATTTTAAAAATTATTTGTAAACACAGACATCATGATCTTTTTGATTTACCTCTAAAATGCGTTTCTTGGAGCACTTCACAGGACACAGGGGACTTCACATTCATGCCTTCTTGGGTTATACTGTCACCTTCAGGTGAGTGGACACGGGCCAAAAAAAAGGCAGAAATCCCCAACCATGCATAAATAACTCCTTGGAGCTCAGCTAAGCCTGAAGAATCTGTGTCCTGTGATGGACTCCAAGAAAAGGATTTCACAGGTAAACCAAAAATCGTAAATTTCTTAACTGTACATCACAGGACAAGTGGAGTTAATACTCATTACTACTTGGGATGTCCTAAAGCCCTGAACACGAGCAGTCAGCAACAAAGCCAAACATGTCTAAAACGGAAGATAGGTAACCCCACTACAAAGCCTCCTGCAAGGCCTTCCACCCAAAACTAGCATTCACAGAGGTGTGAACATTTATCTACCTGGTAGAAATAAGTGAGGGAAAGACCAGGTAGCATCTTTAAAGACTTAAACAATAGAAGATTGGTGCTGAATATTCCACAAAGAACTGTCACTCCTGGTGAAATGGACCTTGACTGGGGCTGCCTTTGATACTATAGGCCTAAGAAATGAGCTGACGAATCCACTTAGAAATGGTGGATCAAGAAACAGCCTGACCTATATAAGGCCCCCTTCCCCCAGGCCGAACAAACAGGGAAACAGACTGTTGAAATTAAGCTGTAGACTTTAGGTAAACTTGAAAAGCTCAAACAATGTCCAAAAGACCCCATATTTCTTCTATAACAATCAAACAGTTTTGGCTTCTCAGTCTAGGTCTGCCTCTTAGGACTTGTGACTCTGTGCATTCTCCAGAGGACTGGGACACTTGCCTGTGTGGGGGCTGGGAGGTTAGGCGGAGGGGTGTGCTCTACTCTCTTATTTTCTCTTCTTTATTTTTTTCTTTTTTATCATCCCTTCCCCTCCCCCCTCTGCCTCTTTTCTCATTCTTTCATTTCTTTTTCTTCAAAATAAAGATTAAAAAAAAAAAAAAACAATGTTCAAAAGAGTGAAGCATCTTTTCCTTGCAATGCTTAGAATTAGGACAAAAAGATGGCAGCACAATGCCCCAATTCAGCTGGAACAAAGAAACCACCTTAGGAAAAAAAAGTGGACCGAGTTCTCAACACCACCTTATTTTGATTAAGAAACAGGAAAGCGCCCTTTGATTAAAACCCTGAAAGCCAAGGTAACGACCATCAAAAAGGTCAAAAGGACTGCCTTTCATGTGAGTAAAGATAGAGGAATCTCATGAAGAGAAGCAAAAGGAAGAGACTGAAAAACAGACAAGACCCAGAGAGATAAGGGGTCACATGGATTGTTCTGTATAGGCAGAACAGTTGATGTGACATCCTGCACATTAGCTTTAACTAATGAATGAGACACAATAGTTTTCTGAAACACTAAGGCCAAGGCCGATAACTGTCCGTTGATGGTACTTAAAGGCAGAGACATTTCCACAACAGACTGGAGAAAAGCCAAACTGTGATCCACGACATACTGTTGAGAATAAAAATTAGGAGACTCATTGACTGAAAAAAGCTTTCCATTTCTTCCTTCCTGGAGTTAGACTTTCAGACTTAAGGAGAGTAGGAATTGCAAAGTTAGAAACACCCCTTTATCTCTCAGGATGCGGGCAATGTCAAATGCAATCAGATTCACCATAGTGACCTTCACTTCTTCCAGCCCAACAGATGAGGAAGAAGCTAAAGTGAAGGGCAAGCACAGATAAGGGAAACTGGATTCCAAGGATTTACCAGGGCATCTAATGCAAATGCCTAAAGATCCAAGCCCAAGCTTAAAGAGTCCCCCCTGCAGACAAATCTATGCAAACACCTCCGGGTGAAGGGCCCATTCTCCCCGATTCAGCTGCTGGTGCCTGAAAAAGTCCACCTGCCAATTTTCCACACCAAAAACTTGCATGGCAGAGAGGGCTGAAATGTGAAGTTCCAGCCAAGACAAGATCAGGTCCGCTTCCTCATAAGGGGCGCAACTTCTTGTCCCTTCACCCTGACAGGGAGAACCTGACGGCAGACCAGAGTGGGGGAGCCAGCCAAATTGCTCAGTTTCTGAATGATCATTAGCAACTTCCAGCTGCTCTGATGAGTATGTTCCCTACACTTAGAAGTTCTCCAGAAAACCTCCTCAGCACGACAGGCTGACATCTATCATCAAGACTTTAAAATTTATTGGAATGATTTCCAGTTGTTCAGCATCTGTGTGGATATCCACCCATGCCACAGATGACCTGATCTTAGAGGTCAGATGATACATTGGAAGATTCAAGATCTCTTGACGTTTGTCCCACACTGACAAAATATTGAGCTAAAGAGATCTGGAGTGAAATGGAGCATAAGAGATTGCATAGAAGGTGGCTGCCATCTTCCCCAGTACTTTCATGCATGCTTGAATCATGGTCTTTTTCAATGATCTCAGAGACTCCACCTGGGCTCCAAGAGACATTTTTCCTGCAGAAGCAGTACCTTTGCCTGTTCCATGCCAAATACTAATCTAAAGTACTCTAGGCATTGTGTCAGAACCAATGCCAATGGTTCTGCACCAAGCCAAACCTCTCCAGAATTTGTACCCTTGCTCCCTGAGATTCAGGTCATCCAGGTACCCAACAAAAGGGGGGCGGGGTAAACAATAGGTCTTCAAAAACCCCAGAGAACTGGAGCCAATTCACTGGTAAACACTCTGGGGGCTACATGGACAGTTTGAGAAGTAATGCTACAAACTGATAGTTGGTGAGACCGGAAAATCGTGGTGTGTAGGTAGGCATTCTTGATATTCACTGAAGCCAGGAAGTCCCCCTGTTACAGTGAAGTAATCACTGACTAGGTGGACTCCATCTTGGATTTAGTACCATCAGGAACTCGTTGGAGATTCTTGAGGTCCAGAATAGACTGGGGTGTGATGACCCCTTGCGACAGCAGTATTTTCAGGACCTCAAAGAAAACCTCTTTTCTGGGAATCTGAAGATATCCATGAGAACATAAAGGGTGGAGGAGAAAATCTCCAGCTTGTAGCCTCTGGACACCAAGCTGCAGACTGTGATGAGGTTTTGCCTCTGGAACAGGAGGACTTAAAGGTCTTTTTTTTTTTTTTTAAAGAGCTGGGATGTATTTTCTGTCACCAGTTTTTGACCTGTCACCTTTGTCTCCTTTAGGGGTAAAAACAAAAATTTTACCCAGTTATCTTCTGGAAGAAGGCATCAAAAGGATGGTGCAAACCAGTGTTCACCCTCAGAGTGGCCTCTCGATTTGCTTCTTTCAGAGAAGTACTGCTGACCAACACTTGAGCCATAGGATCCTTCTCGTGTGGACAGATATGGTTCCCACCCTTAAAAACTGCTGTATGGAATCTTCCAAGGCATCTACCGAGATATACAAGGCTCTCGAAAAATCTTACAGGAGCTGCCAAGTACCAGGACGCTCAAGTACTTATTCTCTGGAACAAAGCATACACTTCGCTCAACCTTTTAGAGCTTGGTGAACTTCCAAATGAAGCCAACGCAGGCTGCTCTTACCAAAGAGAAGGACATCTTAAAGAGGGTCTCTTAAAGACTAGAACCTCATCCGCTCAGAATGTCAGGTCTTATTAAAATAGGAAAAAGCTGGGTAAGCTCATTTCTTGAAGAATTCCTTTTCCGTGGGGTACTGGTGAGCATAAAGGCTTAAGTGGTGAAACCATCTTCTAAGGTTAAGCCCAATCGACATACAACACTTCCTGGGAGTGAAGGATGCACTGGAAAGGTCTTGGGTTTTTTGGCGGCTGCCAAAACCCAAATCCAATGGCTTTAGTAGAGGATTCTGACAGCAGTAACTTCAGATTAGTGCACACCACATCTTCCAGGAAGCTTCTGTGTCTAGACCTCGAGAATGCTCCTGGGAGTAATAGTTAACAGAGGAATCCTTCTCTTTTCTATTACACTGAGTTTCTGATACCTCATCCTCCCTCAAACAGGGTGAAGGGAAAGGTGAGCATTCAAGTTTGTGTCCCAGGCATTTCAAACCAGTGAAAAATATACACAGTTACATAAAACACCTGAGCGATGATGATGCAGCCCAGATATAGCTGCATTAAATGTTTTTCTTGACAAATAAATGTGAAGCTGCATTCATTCTTTATTCAGGCTTTGCCCCCCTTTTTGTTACCTGGTAGTCCAGGGAATTGCACACTTCCTGTCTTTATATGCTTTTTTTCCCCTAGTGTACCTTTGGGGGCAGCTGTGTCTTCCTTTGTTCATCTCCATTACATGGATTCATGGCAATAGTAGTTTACACAATAAAGATAGGGTTCTTTGTACAATCTTTTTGCTTACAAAAGTAACAAGAACATTGCATTTTGGGCAAGATCAACAGGTAATTTCTGTACTTGTTGAAAATGCTTAGCATGAAAAGTGAAAACTAATGTAACTACATCTAAAGACAACCTGCAACATAATGCATTTTGGTTTAGATACGCTAGGACAGGGCTTGAAAAAGCTGCTCACCCGCTCACCAAATGAGAGGAGAAATTCCTGTGTGGCGAGCACAGATGATGGATGGAGCGGCTGCACCTGCGCTCCAAGCCTCATTGTGAAGCTGAGTTCCGGTTTCCGGCTTCTTCGGCACCGCCATTACACTGGCAGAGCCGCTGAGGGGACAGGTGCAGAAAAGGTCCCCTCTCCTCCGCTGAGAGGAGACACCCTCTCCACCGCCGTGGGGGATTCGAGGAGAGGTCCGCTCTCCACAGCCGCAGGGGACACAGGGAGAGGCCCGCTCTCCACCGCCTTAGGGGACCTTGAAGTATTTTTGGGTATGGACTGTGGAAATTTTGTTCAGTTTATGTATGGTTATTTGTACATTCTTTGTGTACGGTTAGAGGTCCATCCTCTACTCCTACAGTTTTTATAAAGTTTAATCTTTTAGTAAACACCCTATTGCACATGTTGTATAGCTTTTAGTAGTACCTGAAAACTTGCATAGTGCTTTCTCTTGGTGTCTGTACTCAATACGGTAATAATAATATGCCTTGTTAGCCATAGATAGCAGAAAGGGTGTAAAAATGTAAGCAACACCGTTTTGCTAGCTAACGTAATATATTTTAGTGGAAGCTTTTTAGAATACCGTGTTGTCTTCACCAGACATGGTGTCATATCTTTACACATCAGTGACATGAACATACACATAGTATATGCAACAAATGGTCACCAGGGGATGCCTCTGGCAGTATGCCAGTATTCGGTGACAATTGTCCTATGTCTATGGATAGACCTTACATCCAGTTATTAACACATTGTGTCCTTTTTTAATACTTTATTGGCAGAAAATGTGTTATGTGACTTTCTAATATAATAACAGAGATGCTGTGAATATACATTACACGTTTACATAAGGTTTCATAAATTAGGTTCTAGGCTCAGTCTGGCCTCTTATCCACTATGAGACTTGATGATTATTATTATACAGGATTTATATGGCGCCAACAGTTTGCTCAGCACTTTACAATATAAATTATGTAAACCAGCTTTCTATTAGACTCTAAAGAAAAATGTAATTTCATAAGCTTTAAGGGGGCGTGGTTGGGGAAGGGCTGGGGGCGGGGTTGAAGCGGGCCAGGGGTGGGGTTGGAGGTGGAACCGGACAAGGTTGGGTGGGGCAACTGGTGGAGAGTAAGGTTTGTGCCTGGCTAGTAGGTCTAGACTCGAAATTTTAAGCCCTGCGCTAGGACATATTACATACAGCACTGTCTACCAAGGAGAGGGTACAGCTAAGTTGTATTTTAAGAATCAACCATTCTTGCCACAGTGCTCATATAAATTACATACTTCTGAATTATTGAATACTGTGTCACATTATGATAGTAGTAAAAAATGTTTGGTCATGTCTGTATTAAGATTACTTTTTTATGAAAAAATAGCAGTTACGTACTACACAGTCTTTTAAACATACTGGATAACAGATTTCAGATAATGAATTCCAAACCTGACGGATACCTTTGTCAAAAACAAAATTTAAGTTGAAAATATTACAGGAATGATCAGTTACATGCTGTTTCACAGGTATAATCTGTAAATAGAGGGAGGCATACCATCCTTTTTTGCTTCTGGCCGAGTCTGCTCCTTTGCTGGCAACTCTAAGTCTACAGCTGGTGATTGCCTACATAATTTCAAAAAGAAAAAAAAAATAAGATGGTTTTACTTCAGCAAGCATCCTTTAACCACTTACCCTCCTGAGGATTTAACCCCCCCCCCCCCCCCCGACCAGGCCATTTTTTGCATTACAGCGCTGCGTTATTTTAACTGACAATTGCGTGGTCATGCAACGCTGCACCCAAATGAAATTTACATCTTTTTCGCACGAATTGAGCTTTCTTTCGGTGGTATTTAATCACCCGTGCAGTTTTTATTTTTTGCGCTATGAAAAAAAAAAAAGACTGACAATTTTGAGAAAAAAAACATTATTTTGGACTTCTTGCTATTAAACATGTCCAGTAAAAAAAATTTACGCCAAAATGTATTCTGCAACATGCCTTTGCGAAAAAAAAATCCCAAAATGTGTAGATTAATTGGTTTACGTTAAAACTATAGCGTTTACAAATGGCGGTATATACACTGGGATTTTTTTTTTTTTTTTAAACGCACAGGCGATCAAATACCACCAAAAGAAAGCTCTATTCGTGGGGAAAAAAAGGACATAAATTTCATTTGGGTGCAGCGGTGCATGACTGCGCAATTGTCAGTTAAAATAACGCAAAAAATGGCCTGGTCAGAAAGGGGGGTAAATCATCTGGAGGGCAAGTGGTTAAAGCACACAATTTAACAAACAGGTAAATACTGAAATTAAAATGCACAGAGGGTTAACTGTATAGGTTTTATAATTGCCAAGGATTCTGTACAGCCAGCCTTCTGGTCACAGTTTCTGCCTAACTACATAACCAGACACACTTATTTTTTGGCACTTCATCTCCCGCCTGCTTATGAAGAATAACCAACTTCTATCCAATTAGAAGGGAAACACCAGAAGCAGCATTTTTCCTGCTTTGGAAGATTCCAAATCTCCAGCATGCTATTCAGAATTAAAGTGGTATTAAACTATTTTTAGGCTTGCTCTCTTTACAACCCCAATTCCCAAAAAGGTTTGGTGTAAAATCTACATAAAAACAGACTGCGATGATTTGTAAATCTCATAAACACATTTTATTCACAAAAAAAAACCATATCAAATGTTTAAGCTGAGAAAATGTACCATTTTAAGAAAAAATATAAGGTCAGTTTGAAAGTTGATAGCAGCAAATATCTCACAAGAGTTGGGACAGGGCCATGTAGCATCCCCTCTTCTTTTAAAAACACTCTGTAAAAGGTCTGGAAGCGGAGGAGACCAGATGCTGAAATTGCAGGAAAGGAATGTTGTCCTATTCTTGCTAGATATAGGATTCTTACTGCTCAATAGTCTTTGGTCTTCTTTGTCTATTTTCTATTGGTGAAAGGTCTGGACTGCAGGCAGGCCAGTTAAGCACGTGGACTCTTCTACTGCAAAGCCATGCTGTTGTCATAGATGCAATATGCGGTTTAGCATTGTCCTGCTGAAAAATGCAATGCCTTCCCTGAAAAAGATATTATCTGGATGGGAGCATATCCTGCTCTAAAACATGGACATATCTTTCAGCATTGACTGTGCCTTTCCATATACGCAAGCTGCTCATTTCACACACACTAATGCCCCTCATACTATCAGAGATGCTGGCTTTTGAAATGAGTGCTGACAAGAAGGTCCCTCTGCTCTTTAGTCTGGAGGACATCGAGCCCATTGTTGCCAAAAAGAACGTCACAATTTGATTTACTGTATCTGACCACAGAACAGTTGTCCACTTTACAACAGACCATTTTAAATGAGCTTTGGCCCAGAGAAGATGGCGGTGTTTCTGGATCATATTCAGACATGGCTTCTTTTATGCATGATAGAGTTTCACCTTGCATTTTTGGATGGCACGGTGAACTATATTCATAGAGAGCGATTTTTGGAAGTGATGCAGTACCATCGGAGGGCCTGAAAATCAGAGGCATCCAATAATGAGTTTCGGACTTGTCCATTGTACACAGAGACTTCTCCAGATTACCATACTCTTTTGAAGATATTATGCACTGTAGACGATGATATATTTAAAGTCTTTGCAATTTTACACTGAGAAACATTATTTTGAATTTTTAAAAAAAACTTTGTATACAGCTTTTCACAGACTGATGAACCTCTGCCCATATTTACTTCTGAGACACTGACTCTCTAAGATGCTCTTTTTATATCCAATCATATTACGGACCTGTTGCCAACCAACCTAATTACTTACAAATTGTTCTTCCAACTCTTCCTTGTTAGCACCACTTTGCCAGCTTTTTGTTGCTCTGTCCCAAATTGTTTGAGTGCTGCTGTCATAAATTTCAAAATTACCTTATTTTGTTCTTAAATTGTACATGTGACATGTTTTTTATTGTGAATAAGTATGGCTTTATAAGATTTGCAATGCTGTTTTTATGTAGATTTTACATAATGTCCCAGCTTTTTTTGGAATCAGAGCTGTACTTTTACTTGGTGGGACAGCCAGTAAGTCTCTTGTGCTTCAAAAGACCAAACTGTCTGGTAGATGTAGTGGTTAGAGGGTTGAGAGAAACCATTTACCACTGACAGGTGTTCTTACAATGGTCAGCTTTAGTTTATGTAAACGTTTTTCCAAAAGGGAAAAAACTGCTGCTGTAACAGCTTTAAAAAGTGTTAGCTGATCCATTCTTCCCCCACATCCCCTCTCTTCCCACTACTCTTCTTTTTCTCTCACCTTTTAACTGCCAACTCCAATGGGAGTTGGCAATGGGGAGGCCTCTGTCCTTGATCTACCTTCGCCTTTCTGTGGCTCATTCACTGAGACTGACTAAGCTATTCAATAAGTGGCAAGCAGACATGCCTGAATTAACCGAGGGAGACTGGGATGTGTGCACTACTCATTATGTTACTAACATGATCTTGGCCAAGGATCGGTTTACTCAAGTTAAATTTCTCCACCGAGCCTATTTTATAACTGTTCGCTTGGCCGGTATATACACCTCAGTCAGTCCTCTATGTACCCGATATCAGTAGGCTGAAGGGAACTTTTATCATATGGTCTGGACTTGCCCTAAGATTGGGAACTTTTGGTTTTCTGTCCTGCATACGTTCAGTGTTACTTATAACCTGACCCTGCCCCTAGACCCCAAGGTGTTGCTTTTAGGAATGCTGGATGGAGCTGAATTTGATCGGTATATTTGTAAAGGACTTAAAGGAGAAGAGGAAACAAAGTATCTGGAGTTTCCAGTGACCTGCCAGGCTTTCACAACTGGCGCCTCTCCATCTCTCCCTGCTGTCCAGCCGGCATCTTTGCTCACTGTGATTCCTGAACAAAGTTACAAGGCACTGTGCACAATTAAGTGCCTGCTTATCGTTTATTATATGTGAGTTGTTAAGTTATTGTTTTAACCATTAGACTACCTAACAGACTACACTCAGAGGCGCTGTGTCTCCCTTCTTCTTGCTTGTGTATCTAATACTACCCTCCACCCAGACTGACAATGCTGCTGTCCAAAGGTGTCTCTGTTGCTCCCTCATCCAGTGTGTAGGAACTCTAATGCTGGCCACATCACCAGCTGAAAACTAAGAGAAAAGCCTAAAAAAACAAACAAAAAAAAAAACCAAATGCAGCTACCAAATCTAACGATTGGTACGTCGCAATATATTAAATTTTTTGTTTTGGGTTTAATACTTGCAACTTAAGGGCTGCTTGCAGCCAGCCAACATGCCATCATTCTTGGCCTGCATACACAAGACTTGTTTTTTTTTTATTTTTAGCATTTTTTTAAATTTAAATATTTATTGATTTTTCAAATAAATAAAAATTGTACAAACATACTCTTTTAAAAAACATTGACATTTACACATTTACCTTTATCATATCAACTTTTCTTCCACCCCATCCCCCCCCCACCCTCCCGCCTAAAAACCACCCATCACCCCCCCCAACTAACTCCCCACCGCCCTGCTCTGAATTTTCCTGTTCCTTTCTGGAGATCCTCATCCTCAAAAGAGAAGAAGAAAGTGTAACCATATTATTTTATGTTAGTCCCCCATAAACTCTATATTTAACTTTGACTTTTTAAATTCCTCCCATTTATTCCATCTTATCTTCATTCATATGGTAAAGTTCCTCCATTTTACATATTTGATCCACTCCTTCAACCCAATCTTTTATTTTCGACACATCCTGTCTCCTCCAGAACTTGGGTATCAAACCCTTTGCTGCATTCAAATAATACAGTACACCAGATCTTTTATATTTTTTGACTGAAAGCTTGGTACTATGAAAAAGGCAAGTCTCTGGGTCTAATATAATGTCAACCTCCGTAATTTTCTGAATCAAGTTCACTATTTTCTCCCAATACTCCTGTATTTTCGGATACTCCCACCATATGTGATACATAGTGCCTCTACCTCCACATCCCCGCCAACACAAAGGTGAATTATCTCCGCTCGGTGTAATACACCATCTTGCCATACACTTGGAGTTCATTTCCACCTCCTGCATATTCACATTTTCATGGATTAATCTATACATTTTCCTCTGTTTTTCCACATCTATTATTACATCTATATCCCTTTCCCATTTTTCTATATATGGTGGCCTTATATCTGTGTTTATTTCAGTGAGAATCTTATATATGTTAGAAGTTCCGTGTTTCCCATCTCCCCGTGTGTCTAATAAACGCTCAAAGGGGTTCCAATACTCTCTTGTTCTTAGAGGTTTCGGAAGCTTCCCTATAAAGTGTTTTAATTGAAAATAACGCCACTCATCGATTCTCATGAAAACTTATCCCTTTTTTTTCCAATTCCTTAAGTGAACCCATTTCCTCCCCCACCATTATATCCCTTAAATGTGCATCCTCCTTCTTAATTCACTTCCTTGTGATACCTTCTTTACCCAGGGGAAAAAACTCTGTGGACCCTAAAGGTATTAACAGTGAATTAAATTCCCATCCTATCTGTTTGTGTAATACATCCCAAACCCTTAAAACATTTAATGTGAACGAACTTGTGCTATCTACTAATCCTCGGTATTGTGTGGGAAACCATACGAATCTACTTAAATTAGTATTACTTAATATATTTTCAATTTTAACCCAGCTTTTCCCTTTTGCATTATTTGTCCAGTCATAAATTCTCGCCATTATTACAGAGTTATAGTATCTTTTCAAATCTGGTACTACCAGTCCACCTTTCTCTTTATTTCTACATAAAATTTCATGGTTTATTCTTGGTTTTTTATTCCTCCAAATATATCTTATCATTTTTTTAATTATTCTGAAGTAAACTTCTGGTAGTTTAATTGGTATCATTTGAAATTTATATAAAATTGTTGGAACAATCACCATTTTTATCCGATTTATACGACCTATCCATGACGGGGTTCCCCCTCCTAATTTCCTTAGTTCGTCCTTATATAAATTGCTATAGTATTCTTTAAACACCCTATCGATATCTTTAGTTGAATACACTAATTCTCCTTTGGGGTCTCTTATTTCTCTATATACAGTAGTTCCTAGATTTTTTTTTTTCATCTGAGCCCTCAAATACTTTCCTGGCCTATCTCCCCATCTACAGTTGCAAGAAAAAGTATGTGAACCCCTTGGGATTACGTGGAGTTTTGCATGAATTGGGCATAAAATGTGCTCTGAACGTCATCTAAGTCACAACAATAGAAGAACACAGTCTGCTGAACATAATACTACACAAACATTAGATGTTGCCATGGTTTAATTGCACATAACATGTAAACATTCACAGTGCAGGGAGGAAAAAGTATGTGAGGCCCTAGCTTAATGACTTCTCCCAGAGCTAATTGGAGCCAGGAGTGAGCCAACCTTGACTCCAATCAGTGTGATGATATTGGATGTGTTGCTGACAGCTGTCCTGCCCTTAAAAAACACACACCTGTTTTGGGTTGACTGGTTTCAAGAAGCACTGTCTGATGTGAACCATGCCTCGCAGAAAAGAGCTCTCAGAAGACCTACGATCAAGAATTGTTGACTTGCATGAACCTGGAAAGGGTTACAAAAGTATCTCCAAAAGCCTTGATGTTCATGTGTCCACGGTAAGACAGACTGTCTACAAATGGAGAAAGTTTAGCACTGTTGCTACTCTCCCTAGGCACAGAATGCTGCATGAGGTAAAGAAGAATCCCAGAGTGTCAGCTAAAGACCTACAGAAATCTCTGGCACATGCTAACATTTTTGTTGACATATCTACAATAAGGAAAACATTAAACAAGAATGGAGTACATGGGAGGACACCACGGAGGAAGCCATTGCTGTCCAAAAAGAATATTGCAGCACGTTTGAAGTTTGCAAAAGAGCACCTGGATGTTCCACAGCACTACTGGCAAAATATACTGTGGACAGATGAAAGCAAGATTGAGTTGTTTGGGAAGAACACACAACACTATGTGTGGAGAAAAAAAGGCACAGCACACCAACATCAAAACCTCATCCCCACTGTAAAACATGGCGGAGGGAGCATCATGGTTTGGGGCTGCTTTGCTGCCTCATGGCCTGGACAGATTGTTGTCATTGATGGGAAAATGAATTCCAGAGTTTATCAAGACATTTTGCAGGAAAACGTACGACCATCTGTCCGCCAACTGAAGATTCGCAGAGGATGGGTGATGCAACAGGACAATGACCCAAAGCATACAAGTAATTCAACAAAACAATGGCTGCAACAGCAGAGAATACGCCTTCTGGAGCGGCCCAGTCAGAGTCCTGACCTCAACCCGATTGAAATGCAGTGGCATGACCTTAAGAGAGCGATTCACACCAGACATCCCAAGAATACTGCTACACTGAAACAGTTTTGTGAAGAGGAGTGGTCCAAAATTACTCCAGATCGTTGTGCAGGTCTGATCTGCAACTACAGGAAACGTTTGGTTGAGGTTATTGCTGCCAAAGGAGGGTCAACCAGTTATTAAGTCCAAAGGTTCACATACTTTTTCCTCGCTGCACTGTGAATGTTTACATGTTATGTGCAATTAAACCATGGCAACATCTAATGTTTGTGTAGTATTATGTTCAGCAGACTGTGTTCTTCTATTGTTGTGATTTAGATGACGTTCAGAGCACATTTTATGCCCAATTCATTCAAAACTCCACGTAATCCCAAGGGGTTCACATACTTTTTCTTGCAACTGTATATCACTTATCATTTTATTAAATACTCTTTATCTTCTTCTAGAAAATTATTTAGTTCTTCACTTTTATTTTTTACCCTCTGCATAATCTCTTTTGTTACTCCATTTTTATGTGTCTGTTCAAGCTCACAAAGTTCATTGAGAAGCGCATTAATTTTTTATCTTCTTTCCCTTTTCATTTTTGCTCCGATCGCAATAAGGATTCCTCTAATATAAGCCTTATAAGCCTCCCACACCGTAACAACAGACACATCCCCTGTATCCTTTTCTTCAAAAAATTGTTCTATTTCTTTTTTAATCTGTCTCTTGATCCATGAGAAGTGTCTCATTCAACCTCCACGCTTTTCCCCCATTCAACTCCTTTCCCCATAGTAATTGCATTGTGACAGGAACGTGGTCCGATATTGACATCACTTCTATTTTTACTTTAACCAGAGACTCAATAAGTCGATGTTCCAGCAATATATAGTCCAATCTTGAGACCTACTCTCCTCCCTCTGCACAGGGGACGTCGTATCTATCTGAGGGTCCATACAAAGATTGAAATCACCCGCCACAATTAAACCATCTTTTTTGAAATCCATTAATTTTTTCAGAGAATTTTTAAGAATATCTCCGGTTTCTTATTCAGACAATAAATATTTGCTAATGTACAATCTATTTCTTGTAATCTTCCCTTTAGAAGCAGAAATCTCCCTTCAGGATCTACCAATCTGTCCTCCAACTCAAACCTTATATTTTTTGCGAATCCTATTGCCACTTCCTTAGCTCTTCTAATTGGGGAATCTGCATAGAACCACAGTGGATAGTATCTGGAATTTAATTTCACATTTGTTTCTTTCCCCAAATGTGTCTCTTGTAAGAAAACCACTTAAGACAATCTATGCTGAAGCTCCTTAAATATCCTAAATCTCTTCCTAGGGCTATTTAATCCATTAACATTATAAATTAAAAAATGTATCTCTTCCATTCTTCCCTTACTCTCCTTTCCTCCAGCCCCTCTTGTACATTTCTTCCCCTTCGCCCTATAGGACTTCTCCAGAGTACTATATCTCCTACTGTATTGCAGAGGCGAAATCTACCTACCCATGCCCCATCCCCTCCCCCCATTACCTCCCAATACCCTTCTCCCGCCCCTCCCATTACCCTCCCCATCCCTTAGGCTACCTTTTTGCCTACAAATCATTTGTGGTCCTAACCCTACTTTTGATTCAACTTTAAGGTGGTCCTCCAACCATGTATGTTTCACCGGCTACCTATCCTCCTCTATGTCCTGCCAAACTCTAAAAACAGGTGAAAAATCTCCAATGACCTAACCAAGCCGAAGGGTTGGAGGGAAACAATGGAGAGGGAGGAAAATTGTCAAAAAAAAGAAAATCTCTTTCCTCCTCCCTCCCCTCTTTCCTCCTCCTCCCCCCCTCCCTCCCACTCCCTCCTATCTTCTCTACTCTCTATTCCTCCTTCTAGCTACCTGCCAACCCTCTTTTTCTATAGCCCATATCTCTCCTTCTTCCCACCCAGGTATCTCTATTTTCTGCAAATCAAGTCTCTCACAAAAGTCTCTCATATCTTCAGGATATCTTAATCTTGCTGAACACCTGTTTTTCCATCCAATTAAACACGCTGGGAAGCCCCATCTGTATTGAACATTCTGCTTCCTCATCTGCTCTAATAATGGTTTCAGAGATCTCCTTCTTGTCAATGTCTCAGCTGCTTAATCAGCAAAAATCTGGACATTTATGTCTCCATATTTTATAGCTGTTCTTCCTCCAGATCTCTTCTTTATCCCAATAATTATGAAATTGCACAATTAAATCTCTCGGTTTTTCTTTACCCCTTTCTTGTTGATGTTTTCCTATTCTATATACTCCATCCAATTTAAGGGTCTCTGATGTGAATCTGTCCATTATAGTGTTCAGTATTTTACTTATTATACCCATTAAATCCTCTCCTTGTGAGATCTCTGGAAGTCCTCGTATCCTTAGATTACATCTCCTATCCCTATTTTCTTGATCTTCTATTTTATATAGCAGATTTCTTTGTTCTTTTCACATTCTATCATCCGTTTTCCTAATTTCTGGATAATTTGGGCATGTTTATCCACTTTTCCTTCAGTCTCCTCCACTCTTGATAATATTTGCCCCAGATCTTTCTGTATTATCGCCATTTCTTGTTTTATTGATTTTTCAAGACCTTTAAACATTTCTATTTCCTTTTTAGTTGGCATTTGTAAGTACTTTTCTTGTTCTTCCACCTCCACTTCTTGTTTCGTTTGTTGACTGCTATTAACTATTCCCAGGGATAGTCTAGGACACTCTTCCATACTGATTTCCAGCTCGCTCCTTTCACTTATTCCCTGTTGTCTTTCTGGGGTCAGGTTCTCCTGTGAAGGTATATATTTCTTAATTGTACCTGTTAGGGAAGCCTTGGGCCCACCTCCTTTAGACACTTCATTCTTCATGCCATTGAGAACTATTTCAACTTATCCGAGCTCTGGGGGATTTACTTTTATTTTATTGTCAGGTTTAACATTTTTAAATTTTCCAACAATTTCAGTCTATAGTTTTTCCTTTTTCTATCTCCTCTCTGCCAGGTTCTATTTCTTCAGGGTCCTAGACTGTTTTATTTTGTCCTCCTTTTCCTTTAGACCCCCTGGGTGAGCCCCCCCTTTGATTTTAATACACAGTTCAGTTCGTTTTATTTATATTTATTAAATATAATTTGCCGCTCTCACTCACTCAACCTCTTGTCATCTTCTCTGTTCTATCCTGAGTGAGGCGGCTTCAAGTCCTTTCTTCTGGGGACTGTTATTTTCTGACAGCCCCTCCACTTGGAACACTGTTTGCTTAGGGGGGATTCTCCCCACTGACTCCTATGGTTCTCTGGCTGTATCTGTCCTGGGTCCATGAGGGGAGATCTGGCGTCTCCATCTGCCTGAGAACGCCAGCCGGCTTCTCCTCCTCCCAGTGCTCCCTTGCGGCAGGTCACGTGCTCGTCCCAGAGTCCTCCGAGCACCAGGCAACTCACCGCGCCAGACTGGAATCACAGCCGTCCCGCTGCGGTGGTTATCGCTTTCTCTGCTCCACTTCTCCCGCCGGCTCGTACCCACGACCTCCTCTCCACACTCCGCAGCTTTCCTTAGGCCCCCACTCCTCCAGCGAGACCCTCTCTCTCACACACGTAGGTCTCACTTTGAGTTTACGGGCATTTTTTCTTTTGGCAGGGCACTCCGAGGTACAGGTTAGCTGGTTAGCTGAGAGCTCTCACATCCCATACACAAACTTCTGCTAGACCCCATCCTGACAGCTTAAAGACAAGTTTTGCTTTTACATTGTAATGGCATGCTTTCCCACGTCCCCATAGCTGGTAACATGCCCATCTTCAAATCACAAATAGTTTAAAAGGAGCAGCACACCTGCAAACAAAAATTATTTGCTTGCTATGGGCCCAATAACTTCATTAAAAGCAATTAAAAATATAAGTTCAAACTACAATTCTGTGGACCAGGATAAATTGATGAAAAAGTGTTTCTATGTGTGTGTGCATGTAAAGTCAATCCCTTTCTGTAAAGTGGTAGAAAACTTAATTTAAAAAAAAATTGCTGACAGGCAGGGTATTTATTTATAAATGCTTCCCCCTGCCTGTCAGTCGATATGCATATGTAACTCAGTACTTGGTTTGGGCCTCTTTTGCAGCAATTACTGCTTCAATGCGGCGTGGCATGGAAGCTATCAGCCTGTGGCACTGCTGAGGTGTTATGGAAGACCAGGATGCTTCAATAGCAGCCTTCAGCTCTTCTGCATTGTTCGGTCTCATGTCTCTCATCTTTCTCTTGGCAATGCCCCATAGATTCTCTATGGTGTTCAGGTCAGGTGAGTTTGCTGGCCAATCAAGCACAGTAATCCCACGGTCATTGAACCAGGTTTTGCTGCTTTTGGCAGTGTGGGCAGGTGCCAAGTCCTGCTGGAAAATGAAGTCAGCATCCCCATAAAGCTTGTCTGCGGAAGGAAGCATGCAGCGCTCCAAAATCTCCTGGTAAATGGCTGCGTTGACCCTGGACTTAATGAAGCACAGTGGACAAACACCAGCAGATGACATGGCTCCCCAAATCAACACAGACTGTGGAAATTTCACACTGGACTTCAAGCATCTTGCAGTGTGTGCCTCTCCATTCTTCCTCCATACTCTGGGTCCTTGGTTTCTAAATGAGATGCAAAAGTTGCTCTCATCAGAAAAGAGGACTTTGGACAACTGAGCAACAGACCAGGTCTGTTTTTCTTTAGCCCAGGTAAGACGCTTCTGACGTTGTTTGTTGTTCAGAAGCGGCTTGACAAGAGGAATATGACATTTGAAGCCCATGTCCAGGATCCATCTGTGTGTGGTGGCTCTTGATGCACTGACTTCAGCCTCAGTCCACTCCTTGTGAAAGTCCCCAACACTTTTGAATGGCCATTTCCTGACAATCCTCTCCAGGCTGCGGTCATCCCTGCTGCTTGTGCACCTTTTTCTTCCACACTTTTTCCCTTCCACATAACTTTCATAGCTGTCAGGTCAGCAGTCTTTCCCATGATTGTGATTCCTACTGAACCAGACTGAGAGACCATTTAAAGGCTCAGGAACCCTTTGCAGGTGTTATGGCTTAATTAGCTGATTAGAGTGGGACACTTTGAGCTGTAAACCATAATCATCACAAGTATGACAAATCACAGCTTGAACTATCTTGCTTTGCATGTAATGAGTCTATCTCATATATTACTTTCACCTTTTAAGTTGCATTACTGAAATAAATGAACTTTTGCACGATATTCTAATATTTTGAGTTTCACCTGTATAATCCTTTACCCACAGTTAATCCAGAGGAAGGCAAAAAAAAACCTAGCAACGCATGATCAATTTGCTCCTGCTGGGAAAAAAAAATTCCTTCCTGATCCCCCGAATGGCAATCGGAAATTCCTTGGATCAAAGTTACCTATAAATGTTAGTGTACAGTTATATTCTGTGTATCTAAGAAATAATCCAGGCCTTTTTTGAAGCAATCCACGGAGCTGGCCAGAACCAACTCTTGAGGGAGTCTATTCCACATTTTCACAGCTCTTACTGTGAAGAAACCTTTCAGTGTTTGTAGAGTACATTTTTTTTCCTCCAGACGTAAAGAGTGCCCCCTTGTCCTCTGTGATGACCTCAGAGTGAATAGCTCTACAACGAGTTCACTGTATGAACGACTGATGTATTTATACATGTTGATCATATCCCCCCTTAATCTCCTCTTCACAAGAGAGAATAAATTCAGTTCCTCTAATCTTTCCTCATAGCTGAGCTCCTCCATGCCTCGTATCAGTTTGGTTGCCCTTCGCTGTACTTTCTCCAGTTCCCCAATGTTCTTTTTGTGAATTGGTGCCCAAAACTGAACTGCATGTTCCAGATGAGGTATTACTAATGCTTTGTACAGGGGGAAAATTATATCTCTCTCACTGGAGTCTATACTTCTATTAATACAAGAGAGGATTTTGTTTGCTTTAGAAAACACAATTTGGCATTGCATGCCATTATTAAGCTTGTGATCTACTAGAACTCCCAGATCCTTCTCCACCATTGATTCCCCCAGTTGTAATCCTCCTAGTATGTATGATGCATGCATATTCTTAGCCCCCAAGTGCAGAACCTTACATGTATCAACATTAAAACTCATTTGCCAGATAGTTGCCCAATTAAACAGTGCATTGAGTGCATTGAGGTTGGCTTGGCAAGTTGAAGACATCCTGTAAGGACTTTATTCCACTGCACAGCTTGGTGTCATCTGCAAAGACTGAAATGGAATTTTTAATCCCAGACCCTATATCATTTATAAATATATTAAAAAGTAAGGATCCCAACACTGAACCTTGGGGTACACCACTGACGACCCTAGACCATTCAGAGTATGAATCATTAACCATTACTCTTTGAATACGATCTTTTGGCCAGTTTTCTACATACGGATTTTTCCAAGCCCGTAGACTTTACCTTACACATTAACCATGTGTGGGGAACTGTGTCAAACGCTTTTGCAAAATCCAAGTATACCACGTCCACCGCCACCCCTCTGTCCAAGGTTTTGCTCACCCCCTCATAAAAAGAAAAAAGATTTGTTTGACAACTTCTGTCTTTCATGACTCCATGCTGTCTTTACTACAGTTTTCTTTACTAGCTCTGAGAAAACTGGTATATCAACACAATACGTTGACAGGTGACACAGATCTACTCAAGTGGTGTCGTTGTTTGGACAGCAACTTTAGGGGTTCAAAAATTGTGACGGTGACAGTGTTCTTAGCCAGAGTTTGCTGCTCTGAACTGCTCACCAAATGTGCTGGCTATGCTTTCACCTTGAAGTCTGTGCCATATAACAAAAGTTGCATGGATTTGTGATAAGTTAAAAAGTTATTGCCAAAAGGAGCTTGACTGTCAATCTCAAACCATAATCCTTGTTCCATCCACCCCTTCTCCTCTGTTTCCCCTGCAAGCTTTCAAAGTGTTTTAAACTTTGAAGAGCTACTATTTATATAACAGTGCCACATAGACCCAATGCAACATACAATCCTATGCACTATATTTTCTTTAACCATGCATGTACAGTTCCTTTCTTATATCTGTTCAAGGAAATTTAATTAAAAAACACACAAAACAGGAAAATTAAAACTAGAAAAAGAAACACTAGTGCATGGTTGTACGGCTCAATTAGTTTCAGTTCTCACCCTACTGTCTTCTCAGACTCAGTCAATTGTGAAGATCCTGTCTTTACATTACAGCCATCAGTTTTAGATATATTTCTAAAATGACAAAAATGTTCCTTTATTAGTGAAGAAGGATGTAGCATTTACAAATAACATATTATGCTTATCAAGGTTTTAAAATAAAAAATCATAGGTTAAAATTTAAGGAAGATCTTCTATCTACCCTATAAGGATACCCAAACCTTCTCAAAACACCAGTTTTACTTTCTCCTATTTGAAGCAGGAAGCTTTTAAAGTGAACCTGAAACCAGATTATGCACACTAAAGTATTTACACAGTAAAATATAACAAACAAGCAGTAAAAACATAATAAAACAAGCCCTCACCTCTGTAGCTATAGCATCAATCAGAAATGATTCATCAAAGTTCACAACAGAGGAACAGACATTGTTAGGTTGTTAGGTTGAGGAAAAAAAATACACAAGCCCTTTTAGTTCAATGAAGAGAAAATAATTGACGCAACAGAAAACTTCCATATACAGAACCCTATACCTGTAGTAGAACCAGAGGGAGGCAAAAAAACGCTAAAAACGCATGGTCAAATTTGTTCTAGTGGCGGAAGAAATGCCTTCCTAATCCCCCAAGGCAACTGGTTATTTCCTGGACCTACACACTCACTCCATCTGTTGTTATTGTCTATAAATGTTAATATCCACTTCATTCTGTTCATTCTGTGAAGAATCCTCGCAAAGGTGATGGCTATAGAAAACATCACCACCTTGTCAGTGAGAGTAACGTAACAAATGTCTAATGAATTCAAACAGCAGTTTTGAAGTGCCAAGATAACCAGGTTCAGATCGCAAAATCGTATGAGTACAAACAGTAGGAGCTACACATGAGGATGTTCCTGTACAAAGGTCTTAATCAAGGGATTAATGGCCTATGAACAGCAAGATACAGTTGCAAGAAAAGTATGTGAACCCCTTGGGATTACGTGGAGTTTTGCATGAATTGGGCATAAAATGTGCTCTGAACGTCATCTAAGTCACAACAATAGAAGAACACAGTCTGCTGAACATAATACTACACAAACATTAGATGTTGCCATGGTTTAATTGCACATAACATGTAAACATTCACAGTGCAGGGAGGAAAAAGTATGTGAGGCCCTAGCTTAATGACTTCTCCCAGAGCTAATTGGAGCCAGGGGTGAGCCAACCTTGACTCCAATCAGTGTGATGATATTGGATGTGTTGCTGACAGCTGTCCTGCCCTTAAAAAACACACACCTGTTTTGGGTTGACTGGTTTCAAGAAGCACTGTCTGATGTGAACCATGCCTCGCAGAAAAGAGCTCTCAGAAGACCTACGATCAAGAATTGTTGACTTGCATGAACCTGGAAAGGGTTACAAAAGTATCTCCAAAAGCCTTGATGTTCACGTGTCCACGGTAAGACAGACTGTCTACAAATGGAGAAAGTTTAGCACTGTTGCTACTCTCCCTAGGCACAGAATGCTGCATGAGGTAAAGAAGAATCCCAGAGTGTCAGCTAAAGACCTACAGAAATCTCTGGCACATGCTAACATTTTTGTTGACATATCTACAATAAGGAAAACATTAAACAAGAATGGAGTACATGGGAGGACACCACGGAGGAAGCCATTGCTGTCCAAAAAGAATATTGCAGCACGTTTGAAGTTTGCAAAAGAGCACCTGGATGTTCCACAGCACTACTGGCAAAATATACTGTGGACAGATGAAACCAAGATTGAGTTGTTTGGGAAGAACACACAACACTATGTGTGGAGAAAAAAAGGCACAGCACACCAACATCAAAACCTCATCCCCACTGTAAAACATGGCGGAGGGAGCATCATGGTTTGGGGCTGCTTTGCTGCCTCAGGGCCTGGACGGATTGTTGTTATTGATGGGAAAATGAATTCCAGAGTTTATCAAGACATTTTGCAGGAAAACGTACGACCATCTGTCCGCCAACTGAAGATCCACAGAGGATGGGTGATGCAACAGGACAATGACCCAAAGCATACAAGTAATTCAACAAAACAATGGCTGCAACAGCACAGAATACGCCTTCTGGAGTGGCCCAGTCAGAGTCCTGACCTCAACCCGATTGAAATGTTGTGGCATGACCTTAAGAGAGCGATTCACACCAGACATCCCAAGAATATTGCTACACTGAAACAGTTTTGTGAAGAGGAGTGGTCCAAAATTACTCCAGATCGTTGTGCAGGTCTGATCTGCAACTACAGGAAACGTTTGGTTGAGGTTATTGCTGGCAAAGGAGGGTCAACCAGTTATTAAGTCCAAAGGTTCACATACTTTTTCCTCCCTGCACTGTGAATGTTTACATGTTATGTGCAATTAAACCATGGCAACATCTAATGTTTGTGTAGTATTATGTTCAGCAGACTGTGTTCTTCTATTATTGTGACTTAGATGACGTTCAGAGCACATTTTATGCCCAATTCATGCAAAACTCCACGTAATCCCAAGGGGTTCACATACTTTTTCTTGCAACTGTAGCCGATAGAAGGAGCAGAAACCGGACCCCTAATGGTGTTGAGAACCAAACACTGTCCTAGACCAGGTCGTTGAAAGGAGAGGATTCATCCCACTAAAATTTCTGACCACTGAAAGTTATACTAGGTGAAGTAATTTCATGTGAGATGATAAGCCTTGCAAGGAGCAAAATTCCTCACTTTAAACATTGTGGGAATCAACATGCCTCTATTTCAGAACCTATACTTTAACAGCCTTGACGTAAAAGCCAGCAATTGTGAAGAAATATTGTAAAACAGTCCTTGAATCGGCCCTTGAAACAGAAGATCCAGATGATCTGACAGGACCAACTGTCTGCCAGGAGTCTTACCTGGTCTAAATCAATGAGGATCACAAGAATGCCCTCCATCTTGATCCTGCGAAGCAGACAAGAAAGAGTTTTCAGGAAAGGAAAGGTATAGATCAGGGTGTGCTGATCCTGGAGCCACCAGAGCATCCACTGCACTGCTGGAGGATCCCTGTACCTAGAGAAAAAAACAGTCCAGTTTGTTTTTGAACCTGGAGGCCAGGATGTCCACAGCTGAAATCCAACTTTAGGAACCACTCCCTTAGGTCCAGACATTACCAGATGAGGAAGTCTGTACCTGTGCCTGGTGTGCAACTGGCAAACATACCTGGAACATGAAGTTGTGCCCAGGACAGTATCCACTCTACCTCTCTTGAAAAAGCAAGACTTCTGGTACTTCACTGATGTGATGTCTCGTAGCAATGTCCAGCTAAATGTGGATTGGATGGTCCTCCAGCAGGGCAGCCTAGTACCACACTAACAGGGTACCCAGGAAAGCTGACATCCACTGTGAGGATATTCAAATAGAGGAACATGAAGAACTTTCCTAATTTCAGAGCCAGATTCTGGAGCCAACAACAAAATGGTCCTGAACAAATGGGTCTTTCCAGGGACTGGACGATTTGTTCCACAACAACAAAATATTGCATTTATAGGTCTGGAGTGAAACTGGGCAAACTGGACTGCCTCGAAGGAGGCTACCATCAGAGCCAGGACTGCCATACAAAACGTAGAGTCAGATGACTCCTAGACTTAAGATCATGAGTCTGTGAGCAGAGTTTGACATTTCTCCTGGAAGTGAAAAACTCACGCCTCAGCTGTGTTTAGGATTAGACTTAGAAAGCGCAAGAACTACGTTAGTTTCAGCACTGATTTTTGGACTTTCAAGAGCCATCAGAACCATAGCAATGTCAAGAAAGTCAAGGACACATTATCTGATAGAATCTGTGCCAACTGTTCCCTACAACAGAAGGTCGTCTACGTATCCCACAATAGTGAGATGTCACAAGAGCACAGCAGAGCTAGCAGCTTAGTGTACACCCATGGAGCAGGAGAGAGTTTAAATGGCAGGGCATCTACAGCTAAGCATAAGAAATGCAGGTGTGCTGGATATATGGGACAGAGGCAGACACTTGATGTCCATAGGCGCAAGGAAATATCCCTAATGAAGAAAGGAATACACACATTTCTGAACTTGAATGATAAGACATTCAGTGCTATAAGATCCAAGAAAGTAAGGTTGCACCAATACCGATACCAAGCATTTGAACAAGTACTTGTACTTGTGCAGATGCTCCAAAAACGAAAACCTAAAACCAATACCTTTGCAGTGCGAATGAATGGTCTCAAACTGCACTACAAAGAGTATAATGTGATTTGAACAGGAGTGAGGTGTGATTCCTGTCTGAATTGCAAGTTGTTTCCTGCACTACTCCTGTGTGAACCCAGGCCTGTCCTAGTGGCCTTAGCCTGGGTTCACACAGGAGTGATGAGGGAAATGGTATGCGTTTTGGACAAGAATTGCACCGCAATCTATTTCAAATTGCATACTATTCTTTGCAATGTGATCTGAGTTCATTAATTTTGTATGGGCTCAAATTGCACCACAAAAGTATTAGTAATTGGTATCGGTGAGTACTTGAGTACAATTGGTATTCATTGATAAAAAACAGAAATAGGTGAATCCCTACAAGAAAGGGGGGGGGGTGCTGAGCCTCCTTTGGATTTGGAGTCTAAACAATTGAAATTAAACCCCTGAAACTATTTTGCCACAAGAGCTGGCAAAATGACACCCAGATTCAGAAAAACATTGAGGTTTACCTGGACATCTGTTAACCTGTGTGGTGACAGAGAAAGAATGAAGGCGAGGAGCTGAGGAGGGGCCAGGAAATTAAACTTAAATTTGTAGCTCTGAGACATCACTTCCTGTACCCAAGCATTTGAGATGTAAGCTGTCCATGTATCTACAAATGTTAACATCACCCCGGTCTGGAAAGTGGTTCATGCTGCTCATGCTGAGGAAGAATTATCTGATGATGTGAAAGGCTGAGTGTGAGTCCATGTGAATGAACTGGAAGCCAAGCATGTGGGGTCTTAAGGAGAAGGTCAAATGAGTGGAGTAACAACATCATGTAAGACATGTAACATGTAAGACATCAAAAATAAATAAAATTACTTCTTAACCACTTCCAGTCCAGACACTTTTGCCCCCTTCCTGTCCAGGGCAATTTTGAGCGCTATCACAGTTTGAATTACAATTGCGCAGTCATGCAAAACTGTACCAACATGAATTTTTTACCATTTTTTTGAGACAGATAAAGCTTTAATTTGGTGGTATTTATTCACCGCTGGGATTTTTATTTTTAATGTAAATGAAAAACTCCAAAAATTTTGAAAAAAAGTGTTTTTCTTATAAAATTTTACAAATAAATAATCTTTCATCATAAATTTTGGCCGAAATGTATTCCGCTATCTTTTCAGTAAAAAAAAAAGCCAAATTAGTTTATAACCACAAATTATAATTTTTAAACATTTTTTTTACATTTTTATTTAATTTTTTTATATTATTATTTATATATATATTTTTTTACATACTGTCACCCTAGCAGTACAGTGTCACCATGGTTTTTTTTGGGAATAGTTAAAATTGATCTACGGATTCTGGCCCTCTTTCCTCCCTAAAGGTAGATCAAAAATTGGTCCCTTAGGTCTTTGAGAAAATCCTGTTGTAAAGACACTGTTAAGAGTTTGTAAAAAGGAAAAGGAGCCATGGTAGAATATTCATTTTCAGGACACTATTTTGCACTAACCATGTAAGGGCTACTTTAGTAGTTTCGTAGATCTGCTTTAATCTTTATAGCCAACAGGTGAAAAATCCATTTAAAAATCTGTTTTCAGTTTGAAGGAATCAGTGTGTCCAAATATTTAATATGTTAAGATGACCACTTAAAAGTAAATTGCCGTTGTAGTCTCTGTAATTGTTGAGGGGATAACGTATTATTAGAGCTTCTGATTTTGAAACGTTGATTTTGTAATTAGAAAGTGCCCGCATATCTCCAGTTTGTGTGACAAGACCGGAAAGGAAGTTTGAGAGGATGAAAGAAAAAAAAAAATCAGATCATCTGCATATGCTGCGACCTTTTAAGCATACTTAGAAATATTAAAGTGTTACTAAACCCACAACAGTAAAATTAGTCTGTATATGCAGTAAAGCATGCTTGTTAAACTCACTGCCCCTCCTCTTGTTCAAATGGCCATGTCTTATCTCCTGATAAGACAGACTGAACCTGTAGCCCTTCTGCACATGCTCAGTTTAATATGTATTGCTAGAGTTTTTTTTTTTTTGGGAGAGTGCACGCAGCACAGGGCCAATCAGCACTGTCCAGACAGAGGTCAGGGGTTTTGCATCCTCCTAAAGCAGAACGAAAAGATATTTAGCCATTTATATTTACTAAAATATTTGCACTTCCATGTTCTGTGTACTGTGGGAGACCAGATATAGTGAATGCAGGGTCATGGGTTTAGTAACATTCTAATTACCGGATGCGACTGAATAGTCCGTAGACACGATTCAAGAGAGAGTATAAATATAAGGGGGGACAAAAGACAGCCTTGTCGGGTTCCGTTACTTATCAAAAAAGGAGCTGAAACAGATTTGTTGGTTCTCACAGAGGTGGTTGGATGTGAGTAAAAGGCCCTGACCCATGCCAATATATTCATCCCTAAGCCAATATGAGCCAAGGAGGCCAAAATGAACTCCCAGCTCACTCTATCAAAGGCTTTTTTGTGCATCAGAACATAAGAGAATAAAGGAAATGTTCTTCTCTTGGGCCAGAGTGTTGTCTCTTGCCTCACATTCGGGTATAAATCCAGACTGATAGGGATATATAAGGGAGAGAATATAGGGCAAAAGTCAACTGGCCAAAATTCTTGTAAACATTTTTAAATCTACGTTTCGAAGGGATATGGGCCTATAACTGTGGCACTGCTGAGGGTCTTTGCATATAACAGTAATCATAGCATGGAGGGTATCTCGTGGTATGGTATCTCCCCTTACAATAGAGTTAAAAGCCGCTACGAATTTCGGGCCTAAAATAGTCTGAAAAGATGTATAATATGAAGGTGCCTTCAGGGCCAGGTGCCTTCCCAGCACACATAGCCTTAACAGCTAAACCAAATTCATCTGTGGAAAGTCGGCAATCTAGGTCTTGGGTCATTTTCTAATGTAGATGAGGCATGCCTGAGTCCTGTAAATAGCAGCGAATTGCGGTTTGATTTTGAGTGAGAGGCTTCACAATATCAGAGTGAAGATTATACATATAAGACTGAAAAAAACCAGCCATGGAAAGAGAGTTCTTAACCACAGTACCATTCTCACTTCTAATTTGTGTTTCGGTATCTGTGGGCCAATACTCAATATACAGTATATAGGAGCATGATCTGCGATGGAGAAAGAGCCAATAGCAGAAGATTCTAGTGGGTCGGGGGGGAGCCTATTGGTCTATCAAAATACAATCTGAGAATATGTCACCTCCAATAATAAGAGTGTCCTCCCTATGCTGGGTTATACAGTGCATCCAGAAAGTATTCACAGAGCTTAACTTTTGCCACATTTTGTTATGTTACAGCCTTAATCCTAAATGGATTAAATTCATTTTTTTTCCTCAACATTCTACAAACAATACCCTATAATGTCAACGTGAAAGAAGTTAGTTTTGAAATCTTTGCAATTTATTAAAAACAAAAAACGAAGTTATAAACCTTTAAGAATAGCAATGGAGGGTCAAGTGAAAGGAAGATAAAAGAGGGAAGGGGGGCGAAGGAGACACCCATCATCCCACAATAGGACAAACCTCAACATGTACTGTCCATTACGACACTTGTATGCACTGATGAAATGCCTAAAGAAATATCACTTCCCCATTCCATAACTACTCATCTAAGTGGCAGTCATAATCCAGGGTCTCTGTGTCTGCTTCCTCAACTCCAGGAGGCACCTGCAGCACACTCCCCTTTAAAATAAATTAGATGACCCCTATCCAAGGGTACATCCTACCTGAGGCCCTCCAAGAGTGGAGGATTTCACTCCATGATTCCATAGGAGGCGCGGACAAAGGTGCAATCCTATGTTTTCCGCACCAGCTCCAAAGTCCTCAAAAATGTCTATTTGTGGAGCTGTATCACCCAAATAACCCTCCTTCCCTCATAGGGGAGATTGAGCACCCCAGGGAACCACCCCACACGGTACCCATCTAGGCGTGGGCCAGTTGCGCCTGACCTCCTCCTCCCACAAAAAAAAAAAAAACAAAAACAGAAGATTTTTCTCTTCCCTTACGCCCCCGGTACATCAAGCGGGAGAAGGAGAGGGGCCCTCTCCCCAGAATTAAGGCGACAAATTGCATAGTACACTATCTGTACTTTCAAAATAGGAGCAATGGTCATGGTGAGGTCCGGTTGTTCTACATAAGTGAGCTTCTATATAACCAAACACACTAATCAAAACATATATGTGAACAAGAAGTCCACCAAACAATTACCTCAAAAGAACCAGTGCAGTATATCAACATTCCATTTATTGCAAAACATCACAAATGAATGTACCAATTACAAAATGCAAACAAATCAATGTACAAAAAAACCACATCCATCACCTCAACTCAGACAACGTTGTCTGTCCCCATTAGAAAGACGTCAGGGAATGGTCATTACACTGGGAGTAATACAATATGGTAAAAATGCAACGCTAAGGTATGATATAAAATAATAAATATAAATATAATAAATATATAGGTATTAGGAAGTGAGCACTATTGCAGCGCATAAGAAGTGATATAGTGATATATCATCTCTGGATGACGTATCCAAAAAATGGGGGGGTTATGTAAAGTCAATATATAAAGTGACTGTAGTGCATCATACACAGAGAATACAATTCAAGTCCAGATAAATTAGTGATCCGTGCTCCGTGTCGGTGATCTCTGTGACAAGCGCCAGTAAATGAATGCACTCACCAGAAGAGCAAAAGGAATGCGCATGTGTATATATAAATCTCTCCACCAATGATCATCTGGGTCTGGGCAGGGGCTGCGGGGTCATCCAGCACACCATAGGTACACAGGGTAACACCACTCTCTTACAGGACTCACTCTGCTCCAGGGGACAGCTCCAGGCATTAACGGATCAAAGGCATCAGCAGTTGAATGACCACCTTAGGGGCTCGCATGTCACAAGCCAGAGACAAATGGGTGCTAATAGTGTAGAATTTATATTAATCAATTTCTGCAGCAAAAGAAATGTAAGAAGAACTCACATGTAGAACAGAGGTAAAAAAAATGGCTGCCGGCCTTCCTCGTGGCTGAACTGTGAATTGTTTACTAATTCACCCATCTTCCACGGATGCCCTTGGGCTAACACATTGTGGAACAGAGATATTATATACTATATAAACTGAGTGCACTTATCAAGCTGTCTAGCACGTGGCCATAAGGTACTGTATTCACTATGGATTCATATTTATTGCAGCAATGACTCCATAGTTAGAAGGATCCCTCTTCTAAAGTCCAAGCTGACAGCTTGTCATCAATAATAATGGTCTACAGCTGCATGTAGGTACTTCCACACATGTCAATAGTTTCTCATCTTGCAGTCCATGTAAACTATGGTTGTGAGCAGTCCTGTTGAGCAGTCAGCAGTGCATATATAATATATCGGACTGGGAGATCATATTGCGCAAAGAGGCTATAAGCAAGGGGGTAAGCAATAGGCAATAGTGCAAGGCAAGTTCAGCATGTTTTGTGGTAAGATTGTGGATGTATGGTGAGCTGAAAGATGGTACACACACACCTCGTGGAAGTGACTCCCCCAGCATGACCGTGCGTTGAACATAGTGAATACACTCACCAACTCTTCTATGAAACTGCATCCCCCTCGGTTGCGTCTGTTATAATGTCCCATGTGACTGTACAATTCTCAGTTCGACCATTACTCCCAGTGTAGTGACCATTCCATGATGTCATTTTTAATGAAGACAGACAAAGTTGTCTGAGGTGAGGTGATGGATGTGTTTGTGAGTGTGTGTGGAACGATTGTGTTTTTAATTGTCTTGTAACAAGGTTTCTTTAAATCATCGGCATTAAATAATTGTGCTCACTGAAAATATACTGTGCTACACGATACTAAGGGAATATAAAGGCTGACTCTGCTGATTTCTCTTAAAAATACTAGTTGCCCGGCTCTCATGCTTATCCATTTGCTTCAGTAATTTTTGAGGCACCGGCAGAGTTGACCTTCCTCTTAACTCCAGGTCAGTGACCATATATTATTGGTATTACAAACAAAATTTGAGAATGGACAAATGTTTAAAAAGGAAAAGCAAAAAACATGACATACCCAGAGGAGAGCAAACCAGACTGTTTGCTACCTTGGTTCTCATCCTGCACTGTAGCTGGGCTCTGCCTGGAGTGTGAAGTCTTGAGTTTTTTCTTAGTTATCTTGTCCACACCTGTGGTCTGCCTTTTTCCTTTGCTTTTTGTCTTCTGGATTGTTGCAGCTGTTCTAAGCATGCCAGCAGCTGTTGAAGTGGTGTTTGTTGTGATTATCCTTCCCTCCGAGTCAGGTGGTTGCTGCGCCGAAGAGGACCTGTGATCAGAATTGCCAGCGAGATCAGGAAGAATTGGAGTCCTGATAAGTCTGTTCATGTTATGAGCAACTGGAAATAAGCAGTCAGGATCATTCACTGTTTGGGCCAGTGTCATACCCACAGGATGGGATGTGGGCACCACACATATGCTAGAGGTGGTTGCCATAGTCCCTGCAGTAGGACCCTGGGAAAAAATCCCAGAGCCTGGAGGGAGAGTCACATGATTGTCCTGAATACCCAAACTCTGTGGATTTGTCTTTATTAAAAAGTTACTGACTGATCCGATTTCTGAAGGACCCAAAATTCCTGGACTAGTTAGTGTGACATGACCAGTGACTGGAGAAGCCGTGGCAGTAGTCTGCATGGAGACAACATTTAGAACTGGTGAGCCAGTAGCAATTGATGGCATTTTACTGGTAAGCTGCCCAGGATCCAAACCAATAATACCAGGCACAGTTTCACCAGAATTTGATGGTACTCCACTTTGTGGAAGAAGTGGAGTCTGGTCAAAGTACATAACTCCAGACTTGGATCGCTTAATAATATTCGGAATATTGCGATGAGGTCCTGTATTTCCGAGGCTGCCAAGGTCAATCAAATTAGGGTGCGTGGGTAAACTACTAGCAAGTTGCGGAGCAGAGAAGTTAATAAGTGTCATATTAGAAATCACTTCAGGACCATGCCTCAATCCTGGGCTAACAGAAGGTGCCAACTTTTTGTTTTTCTTAGAATGTAAGCGAGAAATCTGTCTTTTCTTATTCATGCCAGTAGATGGAGAATTTGAAGAGCGGCTCAATTCTGCTCTCTGACTGGATTCTGAAACTAGAAGTTGGGGGTCAGGTGAGGGCTGAACTCCAATAAGAAGACCTGGAGGCTGATTAGTGAGACTAGGCAAGAATGTAGTTTGTGGAGCTGCAGGAAATGATTGCAAGTGTGGGTGGTGAGGCACTGGGAGAAGACCTTTGCTGACAGGTGGAAAAGTTGAGGTTATTGAAGGGCTCAAATTAGTGGCTAAGGTTAGTCCCCCTCCTGCAGAACCTAACACTGGTACATCTCCATCAAGACGACTTGAGCCAGAAGGTACAGATGATGTGAGCTGAATTTTTTGTGTAACAGTACCAGTCAAAGGCTGTAAGACATACAAAGGTTGCATGTTCTGATTAACAACAACTAACTTTTCTGCTGTAGATTTAAGGTGAGCTGAGGTGCTCTGTACAGCACTAGTGGACATCTGAGATGTGCCTGGACTTTCCGATTTGTTTGCAATGTATTTTTGGCTTTGAACTGGCACAGTGGGTGACACTGGAACTTGCAAATTTGGGGTACCACTATTTCGTCTTAGTTCCTGATTCCCTGTATGATCTACCTGTGCACATGGTGGGCTGGAAATATGTTCTGGTTCCAAACGACCTGGCATATATCTTTCTGCAGTTATGTGACCCTCTGCTGTCCTCTCTACACTCTGCGATAATAAAGATGAATCTCGTTCACCAGGTGCCACAGGTTTTTCTGTAACAGTCACCCTCTTCCTGCTCGTTTCTGATGCTGGCATGGACAGTAAGGAACGTTCATTTGGGGACAACTGGGATTCTGGGATTACACCTAATCTGTTATGGTTCTGGCTAGGAAGAGCTGGGCTACGAGTAGTGAGCACAGAAAGGTCAGAAGGCAGCTCCAGTGGTAATTCAAATTGCTCCTCTGCAGTCACAGCACCATCCACTGGCTCTGATGATGGAAGTTGCTGTGTGAATACCTCAAACAAGCCCATATCTTTCCCACGGTTGTTATCTAATCCTAAACCATCTCCCAGTGTTAATAATTCAGAGGAAGAGGACTCTGGGCTTTCTCCTAATGCTTGCATGGATGGAGTATTCTTCAGAACAAAATCCATAATGTCAATAGGAAGAATATTTCCACAGTCATCACTATTGTTATTGTCAGAATCAGATTTCAGCAGCTCTGAATTAAATGTGTCCAAGATATTTTTGTCGGCTCCACCATGACTTCGTCGTGAAGCTTCCAAGCTCAACTGTGGCTCTAATGTATCCTGCTTCACAGCATGACAACTGTCCATTTTGGCGTCAGAAGCCTTGCTGCCTTTTCCAGCATGAACCTTTCCCAACTGTTCCTCTGTTGCAGCCAGCTTTTCTGCGCCATTTTGTTTATTTCCCCTTTTCCCAGGGTGGCTAGATTTTCCTGTGGTGGTACTGATGCTGGCATCACTTTCTGTCCCATCATCAACACCATCAAGTTGAGCTATCCTATGACGGTCTCCTTCATCTCTGAATAGGGAACGCACACTTCGTCTTTCATCACCAGATGCAGAAACTACAGTCCTAGAAAAGTTGTAGTAATAAGCATCATCTTCTTCAGATGAACTTAAATCATCAGCACCGTCCACTTGACCTTCAGCTGATCTTTTTCCGCGTTTCTTTCCTGGAGTGCTGCTGCAAAATGGAAGGTCTTCCTCACCATAAGAACGTACACCATACAAGGGTGTTAATCCAAAGAACATGTTAGAGCGGGCTCTTGCACTCCTCCTTGGATAACGCCTTTTATATGAGCTGCCTTCTTGGGTTTTAGTTCCATCTTGAAGAAGTATGTTTGAGTCCTGTGGGTAAGCAGTGCCATCCTGATTCTCAGAGTCCATGTTGGAGTTAGTATGGTTTGTACCTAGTTCTACTGTACCTTCAGGGCTATTTTGGGACTTGACAGCATCTGGAAGCTCTGTAATCCTGCCAGGAGACAATGCTTGTTGGTTTAAATTTCTAGAACTTGAGTAGTCACCACTTGATGAATCTAACTCTGAAGTTACTGTACTGTGCACAGTGGTCTCTATTTTGTTGTGTGAACGCCCTTTAAAACCAACAGCCTCTACCACTGAATGTTTCCCATTAGTATCTGCTTGAATTTGGCTCTCCCCTGTTGAATGTTCAGAGTCAATAACAGATTTACCAGGAAATTTTTCTTGAGAATTTTCCATTACCAGACTTCTTGACTTTGGCAGTCTTTCTTTGGTCACTGAAACAGGCATACGAGTTTCTTTGCTTTCTTCAAGGAATACCGGTTTCTCTGTGAGAGAAAAAATTACATGCTGATCCTTTTCCCTTTTTATTGCCTTATTTTGTAGTGAAACAGAAGTAGCTTTGGAAGGTAACACAAATGATGCTGCATCTTTACCAGTACTGGATCTGCCCATGGTAAAATCAGGGATAGATATATCTTGTGGTTGGTGTGTTTTAGGACTTTGGTTAATAAGGGGTTCATAATTTCTGTGAGCAGCTGACTTTGCCTTTTCGACTTTGGGAGTTGTGACCTTTACAATTAGGTCTGAGGAGCTAGGTTGCCGTGTTTCTATCTGTTTATCCCCCTTTTCCATTGAAATTCCATGGCCGTTTGGAGTGTAACTGTTCTGAAGAGGAGCTGAAGAGGCTCCGTCCGACTCCATATTGTTAGATTTGTGATCTGTCACAGTAACAGTATCTGCTATAGGTAGTTTAGCCTTTGTAGTGTCAGTGTTAGAGGGGGAAATCAAGCGTGGCTTCTGAAGCTGTGGTATTTTAGAGACACTATGCCTACATGAGCCTATGCTACGAAAACCAGAAGAAAGCAAAGGGTCCCCAACTGTCACAATTTCATGTGTAACAGGGCTACCTGAAAGAAAACACAAACATATTGAAAAGAGCATAAGCAGCCATATTCTGCTGGTATTAAATTAAAGTGATTGTAAAACTTCAATTTTTTTCCCAATAATAATAATAATATTAAAAAAAAAAAACAAAAAAACATGTCATACTTACTTTCTCTGTGCAAGCCCTGATCCTCCTCTTCTGGGGTCCCCTGCCAGCGCCCCCCTAATGCTCATCATAGGAAGCCACTTCCTATGGTCAGCACTCATTCATGTTCGCTCCCAAGCTGGCCTGTTTGTGTTAATTCAGACACACAGCCCGGCTCGGCCCTGTCCCCCACTCTCTGCTCACAAGTTTTTACTGACAGCAGCAGGAGCCAATGGCCCCCCAGATATGTTATTTCCTGCTTGTGCGATTGGCTTACTGATTTTCCCAGAAGTCTGCACTAAAATACAAGCCATATTTTGGGCATCCCCAACAACATTTTTGGTGAGATACTCTCAAAAAGAAATCATGTCCATGAATGTGCAATTCCTATCGCCCGACGCTCGGGACATGCTGTTCCGGGCGCCGGGCAGGTGGTTTTCTTTGACATTTAGCCCTGTTGCGGGCAAGGAGATGATTAGCCTCGGGGAGCCATGCACCTTACTACCTTTAGTCCGGCTTGTCAGCACTGGACATGGATGAGCATTTGCAGCTGATGTGTTTAAGAAATTGAGTGTGATGATGATCGCTGCATTTCCCTTCCTCTCCTCTGCCTCCCCCTTCCCTGTATTTGTGATGGTCAGTGTGACTACTTGGTTCTCTCTGCCAGGCTGCTTCGGAGAGTTTGTGTCTGCTACTTGCAAAGTCTCCAAGAGCTGCCTGTTGTCATTCCCCACCCCCCTCCTTCTATTGATCAGTGTGCCAGGATTGATGCTTCAGCACACTTCCTCTGAACAGCTTCTGAACTTGGTTGCTTTTCTGATAAGAAATCAGAAAACAATCAAATCATCCTCCAACAGGTTAATGTGGTGTATCTGAGTAGATAGTTAATATTTTTATATGCTCTGGAGATGAGAAGTGACAATAAATTTAGAGAAAGACAAATATAAGTCTTTAAGGAATTTCAGAGATCAAAGAGACCATTCCCTCAGGAGAGGCAGGCAGGCAGGCAGACAGACAGACAGACACATACACACACACACACGGGGGTCTACCCATACACTTAACCCCTTCACTGCTGCACAGTTTCACACACCAGACCTGGCCCGCTACTCTTAACACCTTCACTGCTACACAGCATGCACAGCTTCACATAGATTGAAGATCTGTGCCTGAGTCAGGAAAAACAACCTGAGCTGTCACTCAACTCCTTACATATCTGACTACAACACAGGCACTTTAGTGGTCAGCATTCAGAAGCTCGGGCACCAACACAGCAGAGAGGGGACATAGGCACAGGTCATCATTATTAACAGTGCTAATCCCCAGGAATACACAAGGGGGTTTGGATTTCACAGCAGCTTTAGCACACCATGCCTGTGTTGTAGTCTGGCATGTAAGGAGTTAAGTGACCTCAGGTACCTCTCTGGCTTTAGCTCGATGCTTGGTTTGTTTTCCCTCATTCCAACACATGTGCAGTTGCTGCAGGGGGTACAGATCCTCATGCTACACTGGAGCTTGATTTGGCTGCTCGGTATACGCTAGTACTGAGCACCCAAGTGCTTCCCTGTGCAAGGGTAACCTGAAGGCATTACGTTTTTTCTTTTCATCGCCTTATTTACTCGCTCTCAGCACGTGCTTCTGCTGAGCATTATGATAGCTCGACATTACCCTTTCCTGATGAGCGCCCAATGGGTGCTCATCAGGAAAGGGGAGTGTAGAGCTATCCTAATGCTCAGCAGAAGTCACTCTCATTGGGGTTGGCGCCTCATTTACTCGCTCATCACATGCGGTTCTGTTGAGCATTAGGATAGCTCGATACTCCCCTTTCCTGATGAGCACCCAGCCAGTGCTTGTCACGCTGCAAAGTCTCTCCCCTCCCTGCTAGTCCCCAGGTGCTGTGATGGAGACAAGCAGGGAGGTGTATCTTTTTGTTTTTTATCAGGACAAGTAAATTGTCATGAGAGACAAGTAGACAGGAACCCTGATTTAGTCCCAGTTTCCACACCCCTGATCAGGTCTTAAAGGATGCAGACCCTGCAGTTTTCCTAATTAAAGCCCTGCAAGTGCAGCAGAAGGTAGATAATTATGAAGTCACTCCCATACAGATTCACTCTGCACATGGACACAAACAAAAAGCTATTTCTTCAGAAAAACAAATGGTGGGAATGTGCAACTAAGTTTGTTAAAATCTTTGCAATGTACATAGATCAACCAGAGGGGAATGTTTTTTTCTCAGCAAAAGTGTTACTCTAAGGTAAAACAAACACCTTTCACAACCACTTTAAGGACTTCCAGTAGGTCATAACTAATGGCTGTTGACGTCAATAAAGGTGTGTAGTTTTGTAGCATTATAGCATTCTTGAAATTGTGCAAAAGTTTTGTCCCATAAAAATCATTCTATACCAATACATCAATAGTGACTATGATCAACTACTGCGTCAGACAACCACTTTAAAGATTACCTGCTGACGGAAGGGGTCGAGGTCCTGGAGAGCGCTGATTATGGGGATATCTGTGGCGAACTCTGCTCCTACCAAGAGTCCGAAAAGAAGTCAAAGAAACTGAATTACAAGGTGGTGGTCCTGGCGAAGGGAGACCAGACGATTTGGGTTCCTGAAGATTTACTTCTGGGGAAAAAAGGAGTAAATGAATAGAAACTATCATCCTGTTAATGTGGTTATAATAATTACCAATATTATATAAGTGATTAAATTTAGCCAAAGCACAAGTGTAAAAACTCAATAGCCTGATGTATAACTGCCACAAATTTGTTACCGGTTTACTTTTATCATTGAAGGTGAAAGTAAAAGAAAATCCCAAACTTTGGGTTGTCCCCAGAAAAGTAATAGAGGAGAAATCTTTCAATGGGGACACAAGTTCTGGTGACCTGGGGGTCCCCAAGGAATTCCTTAATTTGCCGGGATTTCCTCCCACTTCCTGTTTGGCTATGGGAAAGGAAGTGAAGGGAAATCTCTGCAATGGGACACAGATGGGGAAAAAATCTGAAAGGGGCTATCACTCTCCCTTACTCTATCCTTGATTAAAAAAACATTTTGCCGATAATTCTACCTTAATAATCATTGTGAATATTTATCAGATCTATCTAACACAACGCTGGTAAAAAAAAATATTTTAGAACAAGCTAACTTTCAGGAATGACAAAAATTACCTACACTTGACAGCCAGCTGAGTTGAGATCCTGTGCCATTACTGACCAGTAACAAAGGGTGTATGAACCTACCTATTATAAGGTTTTTTTTTTCTTTTTAAAGTACAGCTCTAATAACAGTTTATATTAAAGCAGTATTAAACTCCACCAAAAAACAAGCATGCATGGCATACTAGCATATTATGATATTATGATAGCTGTACAATTGGAGCACTCCAACGCTGCACTGGCCTTAGATCACTGGGGTCTTGTGTTATAAAAACCCTGCCTGCCAGTGTTTTTAGCAAAATTGAGTTCAATACCGCTTTAACTGTAATATTCACACAATACATGACTTTTCAAAATGTAAGCCATTTAAAAACCAATTCATTCCTGGAATGCAGCAAGTTAAGAGTCATCCACCATATATCCATTTTAAGTTCACCTGTGATCAGACTATGAACATGAAAGTATTTATATTTTAGCAGTAAAATGTGGATTTTTCTCTTTACTCGTCATAAAATGCTTTTCTTGGGAGTCCATTCCGGAGACACAGGAAGTAATATTGTCAGGTAATAGTACTGCCTAAAGGAGTACTGGACACTAGCAAACTAAAAAATTGCATTAACAGCTCAAGATAACCCTTCTATCAAACATGTCTGAGTTTACTAGCATAGTAACAAAGCTATGCCCGCAATGGACTTCAAGAAAATTATTTTTACCCTGAGGACAAAAAAGTCAAATTTTCTCTCTAGTCCTTTGAAAGACATAGGAAGATTTAAAACCTTTTGGGCATTCAAAAGGAATCCAACTGAGGTGTGGGCCATAGCAAACAAGAAAACACTAATGGGATCACACACAGCAAAAACAAACAACTAAAAAAAAAACAAACAGAACCCAGGGCTGTGTAGTTCACAAACTTTAGGTGATTAGACACTAGCAAAAAAACCCAACTTCAGAGTGCTGCTTTAAGAACTTTGAGGCTGAAAGGTGCATCCACAAAAAAGACTGGGTATCTACCTGGTAAACCACTGAAAAAAAGACCAGATTGGGCTATTACAAAACTGGGCCGCAGAGGCTTGGTGCCAGAATGTGCAGGAAACAACCAATAACCTGGTGGGAATGGGAATGTAAAAGCAAAGGAGGAGTTTTTTTTTAATTTAGAATGTGAGCTCTAGCGATGAGTTGTCCTATCCATTAAGTGATGGTGGGCATTAATGCAGGATGACCCCTGCAAGGTCCTGAGCATAGGACAAATAGTAAGTCCATCTTCCTGACAGAAGTTGTTGCTGTTAGGTATGACTCTGATTATATCCAGGTAAGGAAGAGCAATTTCCTTTGGGTGCTTTGGAGCAGGGCACAAAGATGGAAGGACTATGTCCCCATTGATGTAGAAGTTTGATGCCACTTAGGAAGAAAAGATGGTCTTGGCCAAGAAACGACCTTGTCTTTGTGAAGAATGAGTAATAACTCCTTATAAGAGACCTGTCTGCTTCGTGTGTGTGTGTGTGTGTGTGTGTATTTAAACCATGCTAAAACTGAAGCCCAAGTATGTCCTCAAATCTTACCCTGCACATCACGGAGTGGAGGACTGTGAGCAATAGTTCGGTTCTCTTCATGATGCACAGTGCTATTAATGTCAGGCTCAGAGGGTGGTGGCCTACACTCTAGAATCTTGCAAGTATACACACAGCGCTTTCGAGCATCTGTTGTACTCCAGTAGACTCGCGAACATCTAGCCAAAAAGAACATATATTTACATATACAAAATATGTACAAATTAAACTTGTGTATACAAGATATGAAGCTGCTATAAATTCTCAAAACTAAAGAGTTTACTCTTTTGTGGTGCCTGCCTTCAGAGTACTAAAAAAGGCCACAGATATGTGTGCTATGACTCAATATTTAGTCAAAGTACAACAATTAAGATTATTTAGTAAAGGCATTTCCAAAACAAAAGAAAAGAAAAAAATTCATACTGATATCCAATTGGGAAGAGCTTCTCTTCGCAATCCGATAAGTCACTCAAAATTCCAAGGCAGTCTACTGTCATGGAACCTGTAAAAAAAGAAAAAAAAAAAAAACCATGAGGACAGGAACCAGGCTAAGGAAACTGAACCATAGGATATAAAAGCAGATTAACAATATAAAGGAACAATGCTAGAGATTATCCAAAAGCAACAGTCATATACAGTACTGAAGTCAATCGCCCTTTTTTTGGATGGAAATAATATTACCAGGGATCTGCAAACACCTATATAACTGTTAATGCAATCTAACTGCATAAGTGTAGTGAAGCGCTAAATCTAACTGCATGCATCCCCTGCAAATCTGGGAGTTGCCATTTTAATCCAAAGCCTCACCAATCATCATATGTATGCTTTCTGGCTCTAAACCACTCAGAAACTTTCTACGCAGATTAATTCCTTCAAAGTCAACAAAAACTCTTCTGAGAACCTCAAAACTGTTGTCAGACACAATCTGCAAAAGAAGAAAAAAAATTAATTAAAAGGAAAAACCATAAAAGCACAACATGACTGCATCTATCTAAAACACACATTTCTTCTGATCTGTTCTACAAAATTTTACTTTGATAAACATTTATACTAGAGTTATGGATTGTCAAGAATGTATATTATAACCTATACATTTACAAGTCCTTTGCATTAAATAATACATAGTCTGGCAGATGAGTTTTACGTGTGGTTCATCATGCCTGAACAAATTGAAAATTTGGTCCAATAGCAATAGGTTGAACATAACAAACCACTTACATCAGCCCCTACCATGGAAGAAGCTTACACTGTCTGATTTCCCCTTTTATTGTCATCCACGCATTATCTGGTGGAAAGCCAATTAACCAACCAATATATTGCTTAACTCACCAACACGGTGACACTGCATGTTTGGTCAAGCTTTCTGGTGGTACTTCTTTTATTTAGCTTCAAAAAATTAAAAATAAAACAAATACATTGACTTTGGACCTATATCACAATTTGAAGAACACAGAAAGCTGATTTTGTATGTAGTAACTGACGTCTCCAAGGGGTATTCAAAACTAAGTTATGTTTTGACACTACAGTTCTACATACAAGTAAAAAAAAAATTTTTATTGCTCACACAGGCAAATCTTGCAGACTGTGAATAATAAAGGCAAAAGAAAATCGTGCACTGCCAAATAATGAAAATAATAATAGATGAGCTGCTGCAAACACATGTTATCTGTGTAAATATAAAAAACAAACTAAAACAAATTAAAGTGTCGCGCTGCTAGCATAAATCAATACATGTAAATATACAAACAAAAATGTGACTGATAGTCCCAAAAGATGATAAAACATAACAATAAATGCAATTCTTTAAAAAAAAAATCCAAATAAGTGAAAAATCTTCCTTCTGGTGATTGCACCCAATCTTCAATACATGTGAATCACCACAGTGAACATAGACTTCCAGGTGGACTCTCACCTTGCATGGAACTGTATGTGGACACAGGTCAAACAAAGCATCTCCCCTATTAGTGGGCCTCTTCCCCTTATGAATCACCACTGGACCTTTACAAATGAAACCCAATTTCAGTACAGACAACTCTGTGGATAAAGCTCGACAACCACAAAGTAGACCATAGTGCAGTAGGCTTCTTTAAAAGGCATATATTTATTAAAGCATATGAACTCACATGATAATAGTGTTAAAAATAATATATAATTAGATACCTCTGATGAAGTCACGTGGTGTGTAACGATACGCGTGGGGAGAAGTCAGGTGACGTCAGCGCTCCTACATCGTTCCAACAGGCAGGGTTCTGCTCTCCATTGTTTGATTCTGACCGCAGTTTCATGCGTTTTTAACACTATTAACATGCGAGTTCATATGCTTTAATAAATATATGCCTTTGACCACTTCAATACCAGGCACTTTTAACCCATTCCTGCCCAGGCCAATTTTCAAAGTTTCAGCGCTCTCACACTTTGAATGACAAGTGCGCGGTCATGAAACACTAAAATTTTATTATTTTGTTCACACAACTAGAGCTTTCTTTTGGTGGTATTTAATCACCACTGGGGTTTTTATTTTTTGCTAAATTAACAAAAAAATAAAAATAAGTTTCTTTGTTTCTGTTATAAAAGTTTGCAAATAAATAATTGTTCTTCATAAATTTAGGCCAAGATGTCTTTTGCTACACGTCTTTGGTTGAAGTAACCCAAATCAGTGTTTATTACTTAGTCTGTAGGAAAGTTATAGAGTTCACAAACTATGGTATATATCTGAAAATTGATCAATCCTGAATTACTGACGGCCAATCCAATTTCTTGAGGCCCAAAAATGTCAGAACAGTACAGATATCCCCCAAATGACCCCTTTTTGCAAAGTAGACAGTCCGACGTATTTCATAAGAGGCATGGTGTCAGGGAGCGAGGAGCCAAACACACAAGGTGGTGCAATTAAAGGTAGGTTTATTAATATAAAAAATAAGACAAGAGTCTATGCAAGTCCAACAGTGGAAATCGTAGCCAAAACCGGGGTCAAGAGCCAGGAAGAATCGTCGCCAGAGCCGGGATCAGGAGCCAGGAAGAATGGTCGCCAGAGCCGGGATCAGGAGCCAGGAGGAGTCTTAGCCAAAGCCCAGTCGGTATCCTAGCCAAAGCCCAGTCGGTATCCAGGAAAGCAATGAGTAGCTAAACAGGAGCTTGCTGTTGTGCACCAGACAGGACACGAATGCAATGGACAGCCACAAACAGCAGACTTATATGTGATAAGCCGCCACCTCCTCGGGGAGGAGCCACAGAGGGCTGAAAGCATAAAAGGATCCCACAATGCTTTGCAGACACCTAAGATGGATGCCAGCACATGGGGCAGAACAAGGTCTGAGGAAAGGTAGGACCTTAACACATGGTAAGTTTTTTTGAAGTTGTAATTTTTATGTCATAATTTTTCTGAAAGTTGAGAAATTGAAAAAATTGGCGCAATTTTTTTTTACATACTGTCACCAGTGCAGTACAGCGTCATCATATAACTGGTGTAGCGGTGACCAGGGACACTGCCTGGTGACAATACCAAAAAACAAAATATTGATAATTTTTTTTTTCAATTTTTTTCATATTACACTATGACCAAAGTAGTATAATGTTACCATAGTAACATTGTACTACTTTGGGGAAGTGATCAGTATTTTGTTTTTTACACAATTTACTTATAGGAAAGAATTTCTGTGCTATAAGCAAGCATTTAACTGAATGAAATCGATTCATTTAGCTTTTTTTGTTGTGATTAGCTGTGACTGGCCATGGCTAATCACAAGACACAGATGGGATGTGACTGGCCCAGCCTGTGCATGTGATCACTGTCACCATTCACAGCTAGACACACTTGTATACAATAGATGGCAGGAAAGGAAGCCTGCCATTGTATACAACTGTCATGTGAGCTGCTGTGATTGGTCACATGGTACTGGCAACGGGGCCGATACACAGATCTGTCATTGTCCGTGTCCGAGGTACACAGCCGATGACAGATCTCGCCACAGTGCGGCCCTGCGGGCACGCGCAATGCGCGATCTGGGAAGGTCGTCATATGATGCCCTCCCAGAAGGACTAGAGGTTCACCCGGCCGTCATATTACTATAGGTCAGGCAGGAAGTAGTTAAAGAAGCCTACTGCACTATGATCTACTTTGTGGTTGTCAAGGTTTATCCACAGATTTGGCTGTACTGAAATTGGGTGCCATTTGTGAAGGTCCAGTGGTGATTCATAAGGGGAAGAGTGCACAGAGGAGCAAGTTATGTGTTATGCCCACTAATGAGGGAGATGCTTTGTTTGACCTGTGTCCACATACAGGTCCATGCGAGAAGGTGAGAGTCCACCTGGAAGTCTATGTTCACTGTGGTGATTCACATGTATTGAAGAGTGGGTGCAATCACCAGCAGGAAGAATTTGTTTTAAAACGCGCAGACTGTTCTGTTTACGAAGGGATTAAAGTCTTACGTAAGAATGTGTAAACCATACATGTGCACAAGGCTACACATTCTGCAATCAAAGTCAGACAAGCAGAGCAGCAAAATATAGTGCTGTGCACCTACAAATATAAGCAACCCTGTTCATTTCATTTTTTTAAAAAAGCATCTGCCAACTTTTCCTCAAAAGCCATTCTATCTGTTATAACAATATTCTGTGAACAATTTCACAATTCTTTCAAAGGAAGAAATTCATCCTTATGATTATAGAACTTACCTCCCCTTTAACTAAGTCTCTGTGTCTTTGACAGTATACCTTCTTATCCTCAAGAAACACGCAATTCTTATGTCTTGAACACATGAAGTGGTAGTTACTTGTGCATGAAGAAAGGCAGCAACCAACAGTAGCACCTAACTTCAGGCAACTCTCACATCTCTGTAGAAAAAAAGAACAAAAAATACAGCAAAACAAGAACAAAGTTTAAACGCTAGAAAAATGTGCATTTGCGGGCAAACTAAAAAAAATACTTCACAAAAACATGCATTTGGTTATCTATTCATTAAAACCATTGAATGCATTTTTAAAGCAGAGAGTGCAAGTACAAGAATTTATCCTAATCATGGCTCCTGTAACACCCTACAGGTGAAACTCGAAATTTAGAATATCGTGCAAAAGTTCATTTATTTCAGTAATGCAACTTAAAAGGTGAAACTACTATATGAGATAGACTCATTACATGCAAAGCAAGATAGTTCAAGCCACGATTTGTCATAATTGTGATGATTATGGCTTACAGCTCATGAAAACCCCAAATCCACAATCTCAGAAAATTAGAATATTACATGCAATAAATAAAACAAGGATTGTACATAGAACAATATCGGATCTCTGAAAAAGTATAAACATGCATATGTACTCAGTACTTGGTTTAGGCCCCTTCTGCAGCAATTACTGCCTCAATTCGGCATGGCATGGAAGCTATCAGCCTGTGGCACTGCTGAGGTGTTATGGAAGACCAGCATGCTTCAATAGCGGCCTTCAGCTCTTCTGCATTGTTCGGTCTCATGTCTCTCATTTTTCTCTTGGCAATGCCCCATAGATTCTCTATGGGGTTAAGGTCAGGCAAGTTTGCTGGCCAAACAAGCACGGTCATTGAACCAGGTTTTGGTGCTTTTGGCAGTGTGGGCAGGTGCCAAGTCCTGCTGGAAAATGAAGTCAGCATCCCCATAAAGCTCGTCTTCACAAGGAAGCATGAAGTGCTCCAAAATCTCCTGGTAGATGGCTGCGTTGCCCCTGGACTTAATGAAGCACAGTGGACAAACACCAGCAGATGACATGGCTCCCCAAATCAACACAGACTGTGGAAACTTCACACCGGACTTCAAGCATCTTGTAGTGTGTGCCTCTCCATTCTTCCTCCATACTCTGGGTCCTTGGTTTCTAAATGAGATGCAAAAGTTGCTCTCATCAGAAAAGAGGACTTTGGACAACTGAGCAACAGACCAGGTCTGTTTTTCTTTAGCCCAGGTAAGACGCTTCTGACGTTGTTTGTTGTTCAGGAGCGGCTTGACAAGAGGAATATGACATTTGAAGCCCATGTCCAGGATCCATCTGTGTGTGGTGGCTCTTGATGCACTGACTCCAGCCTCAGTCCACTCCTTGTGAAAGTCCCCAACACTTTTGAATGGTCTTTTCCTGACAATCCTCTCCAGGCTGCGGTCATCCCTGCTGCTTGTGCACCTTTTTCTTCCACACTTTTCCCTTCCACATAACTTTCTATTAATGTGCTTTGATACAGCACTTTCGAAACATCCAACTTCTTTTTTCAATTACTTTTTGAGGCTTTCCCTCCTTATGGAGGGTGTCAATGAATGTTTTCTGCACAACTGTCAGGTCAGCAGTCTTTCCCATGATTGTGATTCCTACTGAACCAGACTGAGAGACCATTTAAAAGCTCAGGAACCCTTTACAGGTGTTATGGCTTAATTAGCTGATTAGAGTGGGACACTTTGAGCCTAGAATACTGCACCTTTTCACAATATTCTAATTTTCTGAGATTGTGGATTTGGGGTTTTCATGAGTTGTAAGCCATAATCATCACAATTATGACAAATCATGGCTTGAACTATCTTGGTTTGCATGTAATGAGTCTATCTCATATATTAGTTTCACCTTTTAAGTTGCATTACTGAAATAAATGAACTTTTGCACGATATTCTAATTTTTCAAGTTTCACCTGTATATAGCAGTACTCAGACTGGTAAGAGTAAGTGCCAACCTTGGAATCAACCAAGCTACTGCTGCACTCACAAGTGATGATTGGAAGATCATCACTGATGACATCATCAGTATGCTGTGGCTTCACTACTTAATTAGCATGCAGGTAGGGTGATTCAAACTTGCTTAAACATCTGTGTTGCTGCTAAAAACAGTTCTCAAATATTTGAAATGTAAATTTAGTTATCTCATCCAATAAAGTTTGTGCAAAATCCCATCATTACCCTTTTTCTAAAGATTCTCCTACATGGCAGCAGAGTCAAAAATCCACTAAACAAAACAGATCTTGACTCAACTCCATTGTTCTTATAAAAGGGAAGGTATGTCTTAATTAATATATTAATCCAAAACATTTTCTTTTTTTGATAATCAACATTAGATATAAGATATGCAAAAACAGTTAAAAAGAAACTTGACTGAGTGCTAAAAGAAATAACAAACAGATTGGTTTCCTTCTATTATGACCAAGTGTCAGGGCAGGAGCGGTGGAATGGACAGGCAGACCTAATGGCGACAGCCACCACCCGCAGACCAGAGTCCCTCAGGGCGCGGAGTCTAAGTCCCAGGCTGCCTTTCACCAGGGCCCCTGATGGTGGGGATGGACTTGACGCAGCCAGAGACCAGGTCGCGCCCCCCCGAGTAACCCCAGCTGCTGCAATGGCCGCCGCCAATGGCATAAGCTGGTGGGAACCAGATGGGAAACGATAGCGTGGTTGGACAGGCCGGGTCGATAACAGCGGGACAGACGGTACAAGATGATAGGCAAGAATACTCAGGTCATGGGCCGGGTTCAGCAACAGAAGATCAGGTAATGGGATAAGGCAGAGAATAGTCTTGTCAAAGCCGAGTCGGTTTCCAGGAAAGCAACGAGAGTAGAACAAGAGCTTGCTGCCACACAATCATACAGGACACGAATGCAAAGAGCAACTGCAGACAGCAGGCTTAAATGTGATCAACCACACCCCTCTGGAGGAGGAGCCACAGAGACCTGAAAGCATAAAGGCTCCCACCATGCTTTGCAGAAACTTAAGATGGATGCCTGCACATGGAGCAGCATAAGCTCTGAGGAAAGGTAGAACCTTGACACCAAGGTAACCAGTTCAATGCTATAAGATGTAGAGAAATGTACAACCATTTACAGTGGGGAAACTAATTATTTCATCTCCTGCAGATTTTGCAAGTTTGCCCACTTACAAAGAAATGAAGGGTCTATAATTTTTATTATAAGTGTACTTGAAATGATAGAGACAGAATATCAACCAAAAACCCTGAAAAAACACAGGATACCAATGTTATAAATGAAGTTGCAGTTCAGTAAGTAAAATAAGTATTTAATCCACAAGAAAAAAATGACATAGTACTTGGTGGAGAAACCCTTGCAAGCACAGAGGTAAGACAATTTTTGTAGTTGGTTACCAGGTTTGCACACATCTCAGGATGGATTTTGGTCCACTATTCTTTAGAGATCTCCAAATCCTTATGGTTTCTTGGCTGTCACTTGGCAAATCGACGTTTCTGCTCCCTCCATAATTTTTCTATAGGATTAAGGTCTGGAGACTGGCTAGGCCACTCCATGACCTTAATGTGCTTCTTCTTGAGCCACTCCTTTGTTACCTTGGAGGTATGTTTTCGGTTATGGTCATGCTGGAAGACCCATCCAAGATCTATCTTCAGTGTTCTGGCTGAGGGAAGAGGATTCTCATCCACGATTTTGCAATACATGGCCACGTCTATTGACTGCTCAATGCGGCAAAGTCAGCCTGTACCTTTAGCAGAGATAAAGCCCCAAAGCATGTTGTTTCCACCTCCGTGTTTGACTGTAGGGATGGTGTTCTTAGGGTCATAGTCTGCATTTTTCTTCCTCCAAACATGTCGAGTTAATGCCAAAGAGCTCAATTTTGGTCTCATCTGACCACATCACTTTCTCCCAATCCTTCTCTGACACATTGAGATGTTCATTGGCAAACTTCAAACGGGCCTGTACATGTGCCTTGTCGAGGAGGGGGACCTTGCGGGTGATGCAGGATTTCAATCCATGGTGGCATATTGTGTTACCATTGGTTTGTTTGGTGACTGTGGTCCCAACTGCCTTGAGATCATTCACAATCTCCTCCTGTGTAGTTCTGAGCTAATCCCTCACTTCTCTCATAATCATCCTTACCCCATGAGGCGAAATCTTGCATGAAGCTCCAGATCAAGGGCAACTGATAATTATTTTATATTTCTTCACTCCAACAGTTGTCTCCTTCTCACCAAGCTTCTTGTTGATGGTCTTGTAACCCATTCCAGCCTTGTGCAGGTCTGCAATCTTGTCCCTGACATCCTTTGAAAGCTCTTTGGTTTTGCTCATGGTGATGCCCAAGAAAGATTCTGTGGACAGGTGTCTTTTATACACATAACGAGTTGTCGTTAGGAGCACCTTCTTAAATTGACAGGACTAACCTGGGTACCACATGAGCACTTAGCCAGTCAGTCTGTGGGAGCCAGAATTATTGTTGGGTTGGTAGGGGATAAAATACTTATGTTTTTCTCACTGACTACAACTCAATTTATAATATTTGTATCATGTTTTTTTGGTTGAAATTCTGTCTCTATCATTTAAAATACACCTATGATAAAAAGGATAGACCCTTACATTTCTTTGTAAGTAGGCAAACTTACAAAATCTGCAGGGGATCAAATATATTTTCCCCACTATAGATTTTCATTATTATGGTTAGAGCCCCTGCAGATTAAAATACAACCATTTAATATGGGTGGAAGTCCCCTAGTGGCTGACTATATGCTTGACAAAAACATTCATTCTGGTATATCAAATGCTAGCAGGTAATCTCAGCTGCAGTAAATGCACTAATGACAGAACTTGATCAACACATGACCGAAGTAATGAACAGATCATAATATAAATATCTTCAAGCATTACATAGCATTGAATGGATTACCTTTATTATAACAGGAGGATAACAGTCAGTATGTTATTTCTTTATCACCTGGCCAAGTTTCTTTTTAGGGGCCTTAAAAAGAAAACAAAAACCAGTGCCCTTTGCAGAAAAAAAAATGACCAGTGCCCAGAAGTGCCACCTACCAGTGTTGCCCATCTGTGCCGCCCAGCAGTGCCCCCTATCAGTGCTGCCTATCAGTGCCCATCATTGTTGCATATCAGTGCAGCATCATCAGTGCTGCCTATCAGTGCAGCCTCATCAGCGCACATCAGTGAAGGAGATAAATTACCGGTTTGCAAAATTTTATAATAGAAACAAAGAAAACATTTTTTTGCTTTTTTTTGTTTATACCGCAAAAAATAAAACACCCAGCAGCGATTAACCACTTGCCGTCCCCCTACTGTTTTTAAATGGCAGGACGCTGGCACTCCAGGGGCGGGTTGCCGTTCATAAACGGCACCCGCTATTTCTAGTTGTGCGCGCTCCCTGGGAGCGTGCAGCACCGCGATCCAGTGCCCGCTGTGTCCTCCAGACACAGTGAAACACCGATCGTCGGACGGGACCTCTGTACGAGGTCCCGATCATGTGATCACTGATTGGCCAATCAGTGATCACATGCAAAGTAGTAAGCAAGATGTCACTTGTGACATCATTGCTTACTACGTGTGAAATCTGTGAATGATCACAGAGGTCACATGGTACAAGGCTATTCACAACAGCCTTGTACCATGTGACAAGCTCTGACCAATCACAGCTCACACAGTATTTCTCAATGGCTGCAAGAATGCAGACTGAGAGAAAGAGAAATAATTGCTTTTACATCCTATATGGGTGTAAAAGCAAATCACTGTAAAAAAAAAAAATCTTCATCACCCCCCACAAGTAGTACAGTGTCACCATGGTGACACTGTACTGCTAGGGTGACAGTATGTTAAAAAAAAAACAAAACATAAATAATAATATAAAAAATAAAATAAAAATGTAAAAAAAAAATGTTTAAAAATTATAATTTTTGGTTATAAACTAATTTGGCGTATTTTTTTTTTACTAAAAAGATAATGGAATAAATTTTGGCCAAGATTTATGATGAAATATTATTTATTTGAAAGATTTTATAAGAAAAACACTTTTTTAAAATTTTTTGGACTTTTTCATTTACATAGCAAAAAAAATAAAAATCCCAGCGGTCAATAAATAACACCAAAATAAAGCTTTATCTGTCTCAAAAAAATGGTAAAAAATTAATATGGGTACAATGTTGCATGACCGCGCAATTGTCATTCAAAGTGTGATAGCGCTGAAAGCTGAAAATTGCCCTGGACAGGAAGGGGGTAAAAGTGTCAGGACAGGAAGTGGTTAAATACCACCAAAAGAAAGCTCTATTTGTGTGGAAAAAATTATAATTTCATATGGGTACCGTGTTGCATGACCGCGCAATTGTCATTCAAAGTGTGACAGCGCTGAAAGCTGAAAATTGGCCTGGGCAGGAAGGGGGTATAAGTGCCTGGTAGGCAAGCAGTTAAGTCAGTGTGCATGGACCTTAACTGTGTTTTGTATAACTGAACATGTTATATGCCATTTTGATTAACAAAAAAATTATATTTTGGGGATTAATATTTGACAGTAATAAATCAAGTAGAGTTGAGTCAAAATCAGTATTTTCTTTATTTACGAAATTTAGCCATCTGCCTGCAGTTCAGCTTTAATGTGTGAGAATCAATTATTGGTATGCAAGAGGTCTCCAAACTGCAGCCCCTTGCTTGCCTTTATCTGGCCCTTGGGGCACCTTTCCTCCAACTGATACAAGACAATATTCGGCCCACTGACACCAACAATGGGGCATAACTCTTACTACTGAAATAACCAACAAGCATTATTCCTCCCACTGACACCAACCATGGGGCACTATTCCTCCCACTGACACCAACCATGAGGCACTATTCCTCCCACTGACACCAACAACGAGCACCAATGATGGGGTGCTACTCCTCCTCCTAATAACAAAGATGCAACATTTACTTCCATTGATGCAGGACAATTTCCACTCCCAATGGCCATAGTCCACCCCCCCTATAGTCTGAAGGCCAGTAAACTGGCCCTTTGTTCAGAAAGTTTGGAGACCCCTGCTGTAGAGTAAAACAGGAAGTCTTAAACCTTCAGATTTTACTGCCACCTATAGGAGGATTGTACACTGCATACAAAATGAACTGTAGGCCAGCCCATGATAACTTCTACTACCTGCATGCTTTAGGTGTGTAGCAAACCAGTTAAAGGAGCATGATCATAAACAACTGGTGGATCGGGCCTTGACCAAAAAGCAGCTTGACTGATGGTCTAAATCACCAACAAATGGTGGAACTAGAAATTGAGGTGCCATTGCTGCCCATCCAGAATAACAAAGAGAATCCAACTTGCATAATGGAGAAGAGGCAGAGAGATATTTGAACAGCCAGAACATCTAGGCAGTGGAAAGAGGTCTTGTGGTGAACTGGAGCTAGACACAGGAGGAGAAGGACAAAGTCCTGAGTAAGGTAGAATGTAGAGACTACATTGGGAATAAAGGAAGGAGTGGACCTCAAAATCACCTTGTACCTAGATAGGACAAATCTGCCAGTTCAGACACTTGACAAGCCAAACAACAGGGAAAAGTACCACTTCCTGCAGAACAAAGAAAGGGATCTCCCTAAAAATTTCAAATTGAGGCTTCAAAATGCACTGAAAGGACCAAATTCAAATCCCACAGTGGCTGGGATTTGACATGGAAGGCTCCTTGCCAAAAGGTCTTGATCAGAAAGTGGGATGTCAAAAGTCTCTGGGAAAGAAAAAAAAGCAAGAGCAGAGATCAGGCCCTCGATGGTAATAAGGGCCACACAGTGGTCCAAACCCAACTGGTGTTCAACAGTTAAGCCAGTGACAGAAAATCAGAGTGACAAGTCTGTCATTGAGACAGAAGTTCTAGATAGTTCCAGCAGAGCCCAAGGGGAGTATGCAAGAAGTCTTACTAGGTCAGTACACCATGCTCGTTGGGCCAATCCAGAGCTATGAGAACCACCAGCAAGTCCTCCATCTCAATCCTGCAAAACTAGGATTGAGAAACTAGTTGGGTACAGAGACCACTGCCAGCTAAGGTAGATGTTCCTGCCAACTGTCCATGTTGGCGATGTACCTGGTTGACAGAGCTGAACATGTTCTGTCCAGGACAGGATACACTTTCCTTGTTCAAACAATTTTATTAACAATAAAGCAGAATGGAACAAACAAGGAGACATTGCTAATGTACAATGGACATGGAAGTGGCAATAGGACATAAAAAATTAATGAGAATCACAGTACAAATGTCTATATGCTACTAGCATAAACAGGTAGATAAAAGTTGACAATAAAAGACATTATTGTTCCAGCCAATCAAAGTAATGTCTCCCGAGTGCATTAAAGAAATAGGGGGAAGTTTGAAGGGGGGGTCAGACCGGGGTGGAAGGGGGGAGAGGGAAAGTGGAACAACAACCATGACTCCATGAGCGTTCAACAAGGATACACTTTCTTTGCCGAAGCAAAACTTTCTGTTCCACCCTAACTGATGTAAGCCACCACTAAACCGTTGCCCTCCTGAATCCGAAGCAGAGAACCTAATAATAGATCGGTCACCTGGGGCCATCCAAGCCTGATAAGCTGGAATCAGTCATCAAGTTCAGTTTTAATTTCATCAACAAAAATAATTTCGTCAACTATTTTAGTTGACTAAAATATGACAAACTAAAATGGCATTTTAGTCAAGAGTATGACCAAAACTAAATTGAAATTTGACATCAAAATTAACACTGCACTACCACATGAGAATAAGTAGGGGCCATCTTCGAAGCTGCTGAAAGAAAAAAAAATATTTTTAAATATTTAAAAATTTTTTAAATATTTAATATTGGTAAAATATTCAGTTAATATGTGCAATGGCATTACAACCAATAGTATATAGTATATACAACCAATAGTGATCCTGGTACATGCGGCTGTGTTTTCCTGCAATCCTCGTGGGGCGTTGAGGTACTGGGTACTCACGGCAACCGTTCCTCCCTCGGGAGTGTGATAGTGTGGCAATCTGTACACTTGTGAGGAGAGGAAGGATTGGGAATATACCGTTTGTGAAGCTGATGTCATCTTACTTGAATGTAAGTTGCTACAATAAAGTGCTATAAGTTTTATGATATATACTGATCCATGGTCTGTTATTGAGGTCTGTGGGAAGTGGCTGGAAAGGCTGAAGGAATATCTATAAAGTGGAAAGAAATACTCAGACCCCTGATACCATTTTGAGGGTAACTATGAACTCCCTTTGGTGGTATGTAGTGGAGTGACTCCTAAGGTTGAGGGTTATCTTTCTTCTCACGGTTATGGTGGCACATTGATTTCTATGTGCATGAAACACGTGTGGCACGGTTGTTTAGATACCTTTTTTCTTTGAAGATATCACACATGTTGAGCTCTTTTTTCTTGAGGTATATGAAGATCGAGTTTGAAGTATATCACTAAGAATGTTGGAAGATATGAAGAATTAAGATATCACAGATAAAGATTGGAAAAATTTGGGACTCTTAATTTGGGACTCTTTTTTTTTTTTTTTTTTTATTATTTTATTTACACAATTTTTTGGGGATGATTACACATTTTTTTGGGGGTTTGGTATTATGTTTACACTACATTGTTATTAGAGGGTAATCAAGCTACTATATTTTGATGATTACAACCAATAGAGTTTACAATTTTTTTGTTTTTTTTTATAGTTTAAAGTTGCACTTCTGTTTGACAAAAAGCAAAATTTTTATTTATGAAACTTTATTTTATTTATAAGGACGTTATATATTATTATTATTATTACTACGAGTTTATATAGCGCCAAAGGGTTTGCTCAGCGCTGTACAATAGATAGAACAATGGCTAAATCTGTGTCAGCAGTGTATGTTCAAAATCTTAATACCATAAATGATAACGTTGTTAGATTTTTAAACCAGGAGTACATAATGACTTTGGCAATTCTAGAGAAATTCTTAAATATTGCACTACAATTTAATTAAACCCATTAGATTTTAGTCGACTAAAATGTACCGGAGATTTTAGTCGACTAAAATGTACCGGAGATTTTAGTCGACTAAAATGTACCGGAGATTTTAGTCGACTAAAATGTCCTGGAGATTTTAGTCGACTAAAATGTACCGGAGATTTTAATCGACTAAAATGTACCGGAGATTTTAATCGACTAAAATGTACCGGAGATTTTAATCGACTAAAATGTACCGGAGATTTTAGTCGACTAAAATGTACCAGAGATTTTAGTCGACTAAAATGTACCAGAGATTTTAGTCGACTAAAATGTACCAGAGATTTTAGTCGACTAAAATGTACCAGAGATTTTAGTCGACTAAAACGAAAATGGCATTTTAGTCAAAAGACTAATATGACTAAAACTAATATTACATTTTGGTCAAAAGACTAAAGCTAAATCTAAACTTGACATCAAAATAAACTGTACAAGACCTTCCAAGCACAGACTGAAATAAGTTTCGCAATGTCAGAGCAAGATTCTCAAGTCATAAGAGCAGACTGCCCTTAATGTTTAATAAACCGTTCTGTACAGAGACAGGAGCAACTTTTTGCACTATGACAGAATGTTGTGCTCCAAACTCAAATAGGCGAAGAGAACTACCTCAAAGAAGGCTGCCATCAGACTCTAGATTCATTTACAGAAGTGAAGAGTTGAATAGCTTCAGGACTTGAGTGCATAAACCTGAGACTGGAGAGTCTGAAGTTTTCCTGAGGAAGAAAAACCCTGAACTGGGAAGTGCTCAGTACCATCCCTAGATGTGTAGGGGTCAGCAACAAGTTCTGAAGGTTCAGGATCCACAGGTACATTGTCCTCCAGAACCTAGGATTGCTCCCAGAATAATAGGTAAACCAGGAAACCCACAATCTGGATACTTTGAGAAAGTAAAAGAGCAACCACTGGTATCAACAGCTCGGTGAACACCCGAGGCACAGAGGACCAAATGGAGGAACCACTAAATGGTAGTGCAGGAGCCCCAACGGCAAAGCACACAAATATTTGCTTTAATAGAAAGCTATGCACATGTAAAAGAAGCAATAACGGATCCTGCCAATTCCATTCCATTGAAATTTTTGGACACAAATGTAAGCATTTAAGGCTTTGAGGCTTTATGGGACGAATGCCATTATGGGTTTGGGAACAGCGAACGGCTGGAGTCAGGCATGGAAGAGACACTGGAAGCATGGAAGTCAAAAAGGGAGGAGTAGGCAAAGAATGAAACTCCAACTTGTAACTTCCTTGGACTCCACCTGTTACACCCAAGCAATGGGATTGCAATACTTCCAAGTGTCTGCAAATGTCAGTAAACATCCTCCCCACTATGATGGGTGATTGCACCCTTCTGGCTTTGAGACAGTGAACAAACCATAGTGAAAATGTTCTGCAGCAGAGAATGGGGTGAAGACCTCTTGGCCTAGAGGTCTTGAGAAAGCCCAATGTAGATCGGCAAATCGCTAAGGTGATACAGGGCCTTTTTACTTTAGAAACCGTGAAGGGGGTAGGGAGCAAAACTTAGTACACCACCCACCTTTTGCACCAAGGGGTGCAAGACGTCCAAGCATCCACAAAATGTCAAACATCCCACTCACTTTAGAAAGTGGGGGCACCCCTTACTGCTGAGGAGATTTTAGCAGACTTAGAATGACTTGGAAGGGGTCTCGTTGTGGAGGTCGGGGGAGTAATAAATTGAAAAAGATGCTTGTGAAATGTGGCAAAGGACATGTGAGTCTTCTTAGGATTCTTCCACGGGGAAGGCCAGAATTATTACTCTTGGCAGCAACATTACAATAGAATCCAATGTTTAACTAAAGAAATGCTGCTGCTTGCAGCAAATGTGAGAAAACGCTTTCTGCAATGGAGTTCTGCATTCCAAGTGGAGAGCACTATGGTTTCCTATCTCTACATCAAGGGAGCTGAATTTGTCTATGGTGTTAGCCCTGTCCTGGCTTTAGAGGTGAAATGCCCTGAATGACCTTTTGATTCAAAGATCTATCTAAGAAGGAGAGTGTGTGCCCACTGGGGAAGTTGGAGATCACAATCTTTTTGGCACCACTGTACATTTATGACTTCACATACTGCACAAGGATATTAGAAGATGCAATTGTTATTTGTGTGCAAAATATTGCCTTAAAATTTTAGATTTTCTATGCTCGCATTTGTTGTGTTTTTGATATTTATACTAATGCAAGGACCGACCACTCTCAGGTGCCAGGTCTCCATGGCAACTAGAAACCGTGTCCTGGCACCTGGGCTTTTGTCAGCCCATTCACTGTTGGCACCGGACGGACAGCAGGAGAGAGGGTACCCTGCCGAGCATAGCACAATCCCAGGATCCCACAGGGCAGGCCCGGACTGGTCAGAGGCAGGGCTGCATGTTTGAACATACCAACACCGAGCTGCTCACATGCAAAATGGATGACAAGTCCAACAAGCGATCATGTTCCTGTTTGGACACCTGTACTGGGCAGAGGAAGAGAGTCCAGCAGCGCTGAGGAGCTGCTGAGGAAAGTGGACTTCAACATCGACGGGAATGACCTGATCGTCTTCCTGCAAATCAAGAAGACAGGGGGCACCACCTTCAGCCAACATCTGGCCGCAACATCCGCTTGGAGCAACCATGCAAATGCAAGGCTCGCCAGAAGTGTATCTGTTACTGGCTCGGCAAGAAGGAGACCTTCTCCACCGACAGGTTCTCCACCGACTCGAACTGCGGGCTGCTCACTAACTTGACGGAGCTGAACAACTGTGTGCTGGCCGTGGTGGACAACAAGAAGGAGATCCAGCTTATACCCCTCAGGTGAGCAACCCCCCAAGTTTACCATCGACCGGGGATGTCACACCCACACTGCTATGACTGCTGGGGAGCACAAAGGAGACCCGCCCATCCTCTATATGTCAGCTACGGGGCTCATTCACTGCACTGATATCCCAAGATGACTCACTTCTAAAAAAAAAAAGGAGCATGTCGTGTTTGGCTTGGGGATTTCATAAAGCAGACCTTCAATGTATGATACTACAACCACCATCTCCCCAGTGTTTATCATCCCATTAAGATATTTCCTGCACTGAGGGTTCAAGGCACCTTTATCTGTATCTAGTGCTCATTTGAAATGTTCCCTCACAGTCTGTGTGATACTTCAAAAGCATGTAAGTCTATGCAACATAGAACAGCGTCACAGAAACATACCAGCTGCTTCCCTCTGATAACTGCCATGTGCACATTTTTTAGGGAGCCATCATCATCTTCAAAAACTTCTGCTGACCACAAAGCACAGTTGATATGTGTCCACTCATCTTGTCCAATGTAAAGCAGGCGTCCAGCATCCTACGGAAAAAAAACCCACACACATTAACATTGACGTTGTTCTGAATGCTGAAGGTTTTTTTTTACTGAAGGTAAAAAACTTTCTGTGTGCAGCCAGCCTGTCCTCCAATGATCAGACTTTTGTTGGCACGCTCCCTCCCCTGCACAACCAACTGTACTGTTGTTTCTCCAACTCTATTTCTTCTTGTGCAGCGGAGAAAAGAGATTATATGAACACTTATATATATATATATATATATATATATATATATACACACACACACACAAATGTTTTGCTCTTCATTTCTATTTTAAACAATGGCAGACCCAATGCAATGGCAGACCCAAAAACGTATGCCATTATTATTATTATTATATTGGATTTATATATAGCGCCAACAGTTTGCTCAGCGCTTTACAATATAACGGAAGACAATACAGCAACAATACAGGTCAATACAAGAGGGTTAGGAGGGCCCTGCTCCTAGGAGCTTACAATCTAGAGATGAAAGGTTACTTTCATTTAAAGTGGTATCAAACCCAAAAGCAAATATTATATTGCAGCTTACCAATTCTTAAATGTGATGGCTGCATTAGTTTTCTTTCTTTAGACTTTCTTTGCTTTATTTTCATCTTGTGATCCAGTCAGTAAGTTTGTTGCTTTTCAAAAAAAAGCAACAATCTGCCTTTTGTATGTTGACAATTGAAACACACTGGTGCTGAGGTGTATAACATATTGCACATAAGTGTTGACTGCAACAAGCAAAGAGTTTTGTACCCCTTTCCTTATAGTACTTAGTTACAGGCACCACTGGTTTATCACTTCTCCAGGCAATGACTTCTGGCTAGTAGTATGTTTTTTGTTAAAAGTAGCTGCGCCCACAGAGAGAACCTTTGCGAAGATCAAATCTGTTGTTTTTCCACAGTTCCACAGTAGAGGGCACAGGGGTTATATTCATACAGCAAGGGTTACATGCAAGCCACCAATAGTGCATGCTCAAATAGAGCGCCATCTATTCTGTGAGACTCCAGTTTGTATGCATGCAACCCCAGAAACAGAGTGGAGGAGGCTGTGTCATGTACTGTACTCCAAGAGAAGGAATCTAGAGATATGTAAAAAAATTTCATTATCTTAAATGTACATTACAGGACACAGGGCTGGCACTCAAAGATGATGGGATGTCCCAAAAAGCAGTAAACTGCGAGGTGGCAACAACATAGCAAATACAAAAGCCTGCAGGCCCACTGAGTTGAGAAAGACAAAAACACTTAAGATGACAGCTTAAAGCACGGTGCAGCCAAAGCTTGCATCATGTTTTTTCTAACAGAACCCGTGGCTGCCAGGTAGACTCTAAAAGTCCTGACAACATCCAAGCAGTGTAGAGTGTTGGAGTGTTTTGGAGCAGAGAGAAGGGAGGACAATATCCTCATTGAGGAGGTAAGGAGAGACCACCATTGGTAGAAAAGAAGATCTTGGTATCGAGACCACCTTTACCTAGTGCAATAGAAGAAAAGGCTCTTTACAAGAAAGCTAAGAAATGCACCTAAGCCACCAGCTAAGAAACACACTTAACATAACAGCCACCACAAAAAAAAAAAAAAAAAACTTTCATGTGAGTTCTTGCAAAGGGCTAACCTAACTGGCTCAAAGGGATATCACTGAAGTACATTTGGAAGTACAGGTTCAGATCCAAAGATGACAGAGGGGGTTCAACAGGGGATTTACACGAGCATTCCCTGCAGAAAAGTCTTAAGGATTCTGAAGCAAGTGGTGTCTGGATGAGAACGCACAAAGCTGAAACCTGTCCTTTGAGGGTACTAAGCATGAGACACTGGTCAAGATCAGTTTGAAGAAAGGCCAAAATACGAACACTGGGACTCAGTTTGTTGTCCATGCACAAGGCAAAGTAAGCTTTCCATGTGTGATGACCGATCTTACGGGAGGTGGATTTTCTCACTCTGAACAGGGTGGAAATAACCGAAACCAAGATAACCCTATACTTCAGCACCTGGGTTTCAAACAGCCATGCCGTTAAAGGCAGTGAGTGAGAAGCAGGGTGGAATACGGGGTCTTGCACCACTAAGTCCGATCTGTTTGGAGTCTCCAAGGCCCATCATACAGGAGATTGAGGATGTCTGTGTGACACGTCCTGGGCCAACTCAATGTGATGAGGCTTTTTTGGAACCCTTTCTTTCCCGTTATCTTGCACAGCAGTCAAAGAAGAATCTACCACAGGGAAGGCATATATCATTCTGAAATGAGTCCAAGGAATCACTAGGCCATCTACTGCAAAAGCCAGAGGATCACTGGTCCTGGCTACCAATCTGTTCAGCTTGTTGAAGCTAAAAGCCAGAATATCCACATCTGGTTTCCCCAACCTCTCAGAGAGCCTGAAATAAGTTGGGGTGCAGAGACCACTCCCTCAGGTCTAGGCATTGTTGGCTCAGGAGATTGCCTGACAATTGTCCACATCAGGGATGTGGACAGCACACAGAGATGGAATGTAAATTTTCACCTAGGAAGTAACCAAATTTATTAATTTTAGGGCAGCAAAACTCATGCTATTTCCTGACAATTTATGTAGGCCACTGTTGTTGCAGTGACGACACCCTGGTGGGGTGATTTTTCAGAAGGGAGAAATGGGGTCCAGTGTTTTAGAGTTAATCTGATGGCTCTCAGTTCCAAAACGCAATGGAGAGCCTTGACTCCTCTGAGGACCAGGTGCCCAGCACAATTAGGGAGTTGTTAATCCCCCACCCCCACCAACAAGCCAGTAAGGCTGGCATCCACTGTCACCACTTTACAGGGCATAGGACAAAAAGACTGATGACTTTATGGCAGAGTTTGGGATCCATTATGCTAGGAAGACATTTGTCTGGCTGGATAGACACATAGGGCAGTCCAGAGAAAGGATTTGTTTGCTCCACAATGTGTAGGGATGTTAGGTTTAAGAGACCTGGAGTAAAATCTGGACATCTTAAAGAGGCAATCTTTTCTGGAGGAAGGAAAATTCTGGCTTGGGCTTTGTACAACATTAGACCATAGTACTATAAACTTTGTGAGGCTGGAAGGCAGATTTTGGAAAGTGGATTACCTGCATAAAGTTTGAAGGAACAGTCCTTTGGAAACTGGCAGACAAAGTTGTGGTTGGGGTATCCTTCAGCAGAAAGTTACCCAGATACTCAGGGACATTAATGCCATGGGTTTGCAGAAAAGAAAGAAGTGGGGCAAGCATTTTTGTGACCACTCAGGGTGCAGAGGAGAGCCGGAACAGTAGTGCTAAAGCTTGACGTGTTGGTCTCCCAAAGCAAGGCGCAGAAAGCTTTGGTGTGATGAGAAGATGGGGATGTGAAGATAGGTATCTTGTATGCCTACCTGATGCCAGACATCCCCCTCCTCTGAGAAAAACAATGACAGATCTGGAGGATTCCATAAAAAAAATTGGCACACCTAGGAATCGGTTTAGATGTTTTAAGTTCAATATGTGGCGGTTCACTCCATTTGGTTTGGGAACTTAATAGGTTTCAGTAAAAACCTTGGACGCTTTCCATTGAAGGAACCAGTACCAACATTTGTTTTTGAGCCGGTGCTGACAGGCTGGAGCACACTCTCCAAACTTTCTAAACAAAGGACCCATTTACTGTTCTTCAGTCTTTAGGGGTGGCCGGGGTAGCCAGTGGGAATAAAAAAAATGCCCCAGTGTCAGTGGGAGTAAACAATGTCTTGGGCTTGGAGAAGTAATAGTGCTCCATGATTGATATTAGTGGGAGGAATAGTGCTCCATGATTGATATTAGTGGGAGGAATAGTGCCCCATCATTACTATCACTGGGAGGAATAGTGCCCCATCATTACTATCACTGGAAGGAATAGTGCCCCATCATTACTATCACTGGAAGGAATAGTGCCCCATCATTACTATCACTGGAAGGAATAGTGCCCCATCATTACTATCACTGGAAGGAATAGTGCCCCATCATTACTATCACTGGAAGGAATAGTGCCCCATCATTACTATCACTGGAAGGAATAGTGCCCCATCATTACTATCACTGGAAGGAATAGTGCCCCATCATTACTATCACTGGAAGGAATAGTGCCACATCATTACTATCACTGGGAGGAATAGGGCTTAATTGTTTATATCAGTGGAAGGAAAAATTCCCCATTGCTGATCTCAGTGAGAGCTCCTAATTTTCTCCCCAGTCCGCGCCCCCCCCCCATCCTCTCCATCACGACCAACAACGCCACCATCAGTCCCACCCCACAAGCCAAAGTCCTAGGTGTCACTCTAGACTCAAACCTGTCCTTCCAACCCCATGTCCAATCGCTGGCAAACTCATGCAGGCTCCACCTCCGCAACATCTCCAAAATATGTACGTTCCTAACCCCAGACACTACTAAAGAACTCGTTCACTCCCTTATTATCTCACGTCTGGACTACTGCAACTCCCTTCTCACAGTCCTACCACAACACAGGCTATTCCCACTTCAGTCTATCCTGAACTCAGCGGCCAGACTCATCCACCTTACCAACCGCTCCGCTTCTGCCACCCCCCTGTCATTCCCTACACTGGCTTCTGATTGCCCAACGCATTAAATTCAAACTACTAACATTGACATACAAAGCCATTCATAACGCTGCCCCAAACTACCTCACCGTCCTGATATCCAAATACCAACCAACCCGTACACTTCGCTCCTTACAAGACCTCCTACTTTCTAGCTCCCTGGTCTCCTCCCACGCCCGACTGCAGGACTTCTCCAGGACTTCCCCCATCCTCTGGAACTCAGTACCCCAATCCATCAGACTGTCACCTACCCTCCTCACCTTTAGGCGCACCCTGAAAACCCATCTCTTCAGGGAAGCCTACCCCACTCTCACCTAACAGCTGATCTCCTCCAGTCCTCCTACCACTCCATCCCCCACAGCCACTTCCTCCTGTACCACTATCCCCTCCCTCCTAGATTGTAAGCTCGAAACCCTTGTGTATTGTTTTGTTACTGTATTGTCTCATGTACTGTCCCCCACTATAATGTACAGAGCTGAGCAAACCTTTTGGCGCTATATAAATACTGTATAATAATAATAATTTTTGCCCACTGTTGATGTAATTGGAAGGAATTGTGCCTCCTTGCTGGTGTTAATGGGAGGAATAGTGCCCCAAGGGCCAGAAACAGGCAAGCAAAGGGCCGTCCTTTAGACCCCTGAGCTAAAGGGTAGGAAGAGAGGAGAAAATGACACATTGGATCCAGAGGTCTGGAACATCTTGGATCCAGGCTGGTGGAAACATCAATAGATGTCCCCCACTCCAATGTGGGGATGAGGTGGTAGGCAGAAGTGAGTCAGCCGTAGGGAATGTCGCGATTATGTCATAATCCGGATGGAAAAAAAGTAACATTTAAAAGTACTTACGGCGCCTTATATGCATTGTGGACCAGCTGGAACTGGTCTAAATTACAGGAAAACCCCGACATATTCTGTTCAAGACACTAGGCTCATTAGGGGACAATGGGAAATGGGCCAATGATCTCAAACATCTAACAACAAAGTTGCAGCACTCAGGCCTTTTTTATTTCTTAGTAGCACTATTGTTACAGTATATCAAAGGCAACTGTTTCAGATCATCTTAGTTTATCCTTCCTCAAGCCATAAACATCTCAATATTTTTAAATCACTAAACCATTCTATATGTTATTTCTTATCACTAACTTCTGATTTCCCACTCTACTTAAACTTTAAGTGAGGACTAATGAAAATCTGCTTAACCACTTCCCGACCGGCCGTTGTATATAAACGGCCGGACGGTGGCAGTGCAGGGTCGGGTGGCCGTTTATAAACGGCCTCCCCGCACCCTGCTTGTGCGCGCTCCCTGGGAGCACGCAGCACCGCGATCCGGTGCCCGCTGTGTCCTCCGGACACCGTGAAACACCGATCGTCGGACGGGACCTCTGTACGAGGTCCCGATCATGTGATCACTGATTGGCCAATCAGTGATCACATGCAAAGTAGTAAGCAAGATGTCACTTGTGACATCATTGCTTACTACGTGTGAAATCTGTGAATGATCACAGAGGTCACATGGTACAAGGCTATTCACAACAGCCTTGTACCATGTGACAAGCTGTGACCAATCACAGCTCACTCTGTATTTCTCAATGACTGCAAGAATGCAGACAGAGAAAAAGAGAAATGATTGCTTTTACATCCTATATGGGTGTAAAAGCAATCAGTGTAAAAAAAAAAAAAATCTTCATCACCCCCCACAAGTAGTACAGTGTCGCCATGGTGACACTGTACTGCTAGGGTGACAGTATGTAGAAAAAAAAAATAAAAATAAAAAATAATAATATAAAAAAATAAAATAAAAATGTAAAAAAAAATATTTAAAAATTATAATTTTTGGTTATAAACTAATTTGGATTTTTTTTTTTTTTTACTAAAAAGATAACGGAATAAATTTTGGCCAAGATTTATGATGAAATATTATTTATTTGCAAAATTTAAAAAAAAAACACTTTTTTTCAAAATTTTTGGACTTTATCATTTACATAGCAAAAAAAATAAAAAATCCCAGCAGTGAATAAATACCACCAAAATAAAGCTTTATCTGTCTCAAAAAAATGGTACAAAATTCATTTGGGTACAGTTTGGCATGACTGTGCAATTGTCATTCAAAGTGTGTAGCGCTGAAAGCTGAAAATTGCCCTGGTCAGGAAGGGGGTAAAAGTGTCCAGTCTGGAAGTGGTTAAAAACAATGCCTCACCTTCTCTTCATACTGCTGCATATGGTTTGTGAAAGACAGTTTAAATACCATCTTTTTAAAATTCAGCTTTGCTGCAGTCACATGACCAAGAGGGTGCAGGAGCTGCAGCTTCTTGATCATGTGACTGTGCCACAGCTGATTGGAAAAAAAAGGTTATCTACACAGATCTCTTTTACAAATCTGATGCAGCATAGGTATGAGTAGGGGGGAGGCAACATTTTTAAACAGACTTATATTAGCCTGTACTTCTACTTTAATTTTGAGACCAAATTTATGACCACTGGGCTCAATTGTAACGTGTCATTTTTCCAAAAAATGCCTTACTAAATGTAACTCTACAGATCTGTCTCTAATCAAATACTTGTGCCTAGTTGCCATGTCTTTCAGTTTCTCTATGGTCTCCCCTATATAGCACAGACCAAAGAGTCATTAGATCATGTATATACAAAATTAACTCAAACAGATTAAATGATTTATAACTGGAATGGGGAAACCCTTATGTGGATATTTGAATGCTTCACCCCTAATCATAGCTGAACACTGAATACATGATGTACATGCAAAAGAACAATTCCACTGAAGACCTAAAATGAATAATTGATGGTATAGAAGTGATATAATTAGATCTTAATGTGTATATATTATCCATCCTATCCTAAATGACTGCACAGGCCTATGTCTAAACTATTGAATCATGGGTAAATGTCACCCAAATACCCCAAAAGTCTCTTATGACACACATGCAAAAAATCTTGTCAGGCAACGTACCGAGTTGAAAAATGGTAAGCATTTCTCCTTCCCTTCTCTACATTTCATTACACTGTTACCTGACACAAATACAACACCACAATCTTCCACATAGTTACATAGTTACATAGTTAATCTGACTGAAAAAAGACAAAAGCCCATCCAGTTCAACCATAAAAAAAAAAAAAAAAAGTTATAATCCTACACCCACAGTTGATCAAGAGGAAGGCAAAAAAACTCAGCAAAGCATGATCCAATTTGCTCCTGCAGGGGAAAAATTCCTTCCTGATCCCCCGAGAGGCAATCAGATATTCCCTTGATCAACTTTACCTATAAATAGTAACCAGTTATATTCTGTGTATCCAAGAAAGAATCCAGGCCTTTTTTAAAGCAATCCACTGATCTGGCCAGAACCAACTCTTGAGGGAGTCTATTCCACATTTTCACAGCTCTTACTGTGAAGAAACCTTTCCGTGTTTGGAGATTGCATTTCTTTTCCTCCAGACGTAAAGAGTGCCCCCCTGTCCTCTGTGATGACCTCAGAGTGAATAACTCTACACCGAGTTCACTATATGGACCACTGATGTATTTATAAATGTTGATAATACCCCCTTTAATCTCCTCTTCTCAAGAGAGAATAAATTCATTTCCTCTAATCTTTCCTCATAGCTGATCTCCTCCATGCCTCTTATCAGTTTGGTTGCCCTTCTCTGCACTTTCTCCAGTTCCCCAATGTTCTTTTTGTGAATTGGTGCCCAAAACTGAACTGCATATTCCAGATGAGGTGTTACTAATGATTTGTACAGGGGTAATATGATATCTTTCTCTCTGGAGTCTATACCTCTTTTAATACAAGAGAGGATTTTGCTCACTTTAGAAACCGCAGCTTGGCATTGCATGCCATTATTAAGCTTGTGATCTATCAGAACTCCCAGATCCTTCTCCACTATTGATTCCCCTAGTTGTACCCCCCCTAGTATGTATGATGCATGCATATTCTTAGCCCCCAAGTGCATAACCTTACATTTATCAACATTAAACCTCATTTGCTACATAGTTGCCCAATTAAACAGTTCATTGAGGTCAGCTTGTAAGCTGGAGACATCCTTTAAGGACGTTATTGCACAGCTTGGTGTCATCTGCAAAGACAAATTATATTTTTAATCCTGGACCCTATATCGTTTATAAATATATTAAAAAGTAAGGGTCCCAACACTGAACCTTGGGGTACACCACTGACAACCCTAGACCATTCAGAGTATGAATCATTAACCACTACTCTCTGAATACGATCTTTTAGCCAGTTTTCTATCCATTTACATACAGATTGTTCCAAGCCTGTAGACTTTACCTTACACATTAGCCTTGTGTGGGGAACTGTGTCAAACGCTTTTGCAAAATCCAGGTATACCACGTCCACCGCCACCCCTCTGTCCAAGGTTTTGCTCACTTCCTCATAAAAAGAAATCAGATTTGACAACTTCTGTCTTTCATGAAGCCATGCTGTCTGTTGCTTAAAACATTGTTTTTTCAGCAAGAACTCATCTATGTGGTCTTTTATTAAACTCCCCAGTATCTTCCCAACTATAGTAGTTAAACTAATGGAGCGTTCCTTGTATTAGCAATCACTCTGGGTAACCTCACTCTTCTAAATTGATTTTCATGACGCGTCGATGACGAAACGCGTCAAGGTGGAGTGACGTCGAGACGTTTTCCCGGAAACCGGAAGTTACCTGGCGGCCATTTCTGATAAGGGAGAGATCGAGCAGGAGCAACGGGACGTGTCTCCCTGGATGACCGTGAGATTCCTATACCTTCTGTACTCCCTCTAATGCGGTTAAAAAACTTTGGCAATGTGAGCAGTTTTAATAAAGTGTATGATTACTTATTTTATTGGCGGTATCACACTATGTCCTGAGTTTTTTTGTGGTGACACTGGGAGCAAAGTGTCTAAGGAATCCAGAGAGTGGGGTGGCTGCGTGATACAGCAGAGGTTCCTGAGTGGATCAGCCTGTGAATTTCCTGGATGACTACAAAGCCCATTATATTGGGAAGTTGGTAAGGGTATCCTCACTGCTTTTAGAAGTGGATACACCCTTTTATATTGGAGTTTTCTGTGATGTGGCACTGAAATAGTGTTATGCACATTGAAGTGGTTTTTCACTGATCACGTGTGGTTCACGTTTTTTCACAACTTTTACTTATTTTCACTGGAGGAAACATAGATAAAGTTTATTTGATAAAGGTTAATGCACTATATGAGTTTTCTTTTTTTTTTGAGGTGGACTAATTTTGAACACCGTTGGAGTTATTGATGGGACATTTTGCGTATTTACATAAAAATCATAGTGGACTTTATATTGGTAGTGGATTTATTTTACAATAATTGGGTATCTATATGATTATAATTTGCTTTGGAACATTTGTTAATAACACTGTCATATATACAGTTTGGTACACCTTCAGGGGAAGGTGTTGTTTGTGTTATAGGGCAATTATAGTAGGATAGGAGGTGGTTGATTTCTAAGTATTCAGGAGCAGACCCAAATATTCCCACCGCTGTCCTGGGAGTAATGCTGATTTCTGGAGACTGAAAACGGAGACTTAGAACCCAGCAAAACCTTTCCAGAGCACATACCGTGAGGCACGTTGTACTCCAAAAGAGGAGAGGATTGCTACCTCAAAAGTAAATTATCCTGATGCCCCACAATAGTGGTCTCAGGGTATGTAGAAGAACCAGAATTGGAGTCAGGACCTTCGTGAACATTCTGGGGGTCGTTGACAAACCAAATGGCAGGTTCTCCACCATATGCCACAGAAACCCCTGGTGAGGTGGAAAGATCGGACTAGTAGGTAGGCATCATTGATGTCCACGGATGCCAGGAAAACCCCCCCGCTGGACAGAGACCACCACCGAACACACCGATTTCATCCAGAACGTTCACATGTGGAGAAACCGGTTAAGATCCAGGATGGGTTCAACATCACTGTTCTTTATTGAAACCATAAAGAAGTGTAATGTGTTGCTAAACCCACAACAGTAAAATCAGTCTGTATATGCAGTAAAACATGCATGTTATACTCACTGTGAAACCTAAGGGGTTAATCCTCTGCATTGTGTGGAAAGATGTTTGATCCTGTCTTCTCTGATCCTTCCCCTTCTTCTACTGTCTCCAATCTATCTCCTGATTAAAACAGAGCCTTGGGGGAAAGCCGCACATGATCAGTTTGGTGTGTATTGCTAGAGTTTTTTTTTTTCTTGGGAGAGTGCATGTGATCAGCACAGGGCCCATCAGCACTGTCCAAACAAAGGGGCAGGGGGCCTGCAGCCTCATAAGACCATCAGGAGAGAATGAAAACTCCTCCTACAAGCTTTAACCAGTACTCTGCTGGACACGGATAGATATCCTAAGACTGCTCTAACTGCTGATGAGAAAAGATATTTAGCAGTTTATATTTACTTAAATAAATAAATTTCCATATTCTGTGTACTGTGGGAGACCAGATATAGTGAATGCAGGATCATGGGTTTAGTAACACTAAGTAGAACCTGTGGAACTTTTCACCCTCTGGAACAATCATTCCCTGAGAAAGATGATAGTCAAGAGCTTGCAAAAGTGCCAATCTTTTTGCAGTTTCAAAGAAACATTTGAAAGCATGAAGCACGGAGGGGGAAGTCCTGAAATTTCAGCTTGTAGCTGTGAGCCACTGTACAGAAGACCAACTCCTCTGCTATTTCCCCCTGCCAAATTTCCACAAAGGCCTGCAAACGCCCCCTTTACCTGCACATTCCTTGCATTAAGGTAAAAAACGGTTTCTATTTCTCTGCCCCCACACCTTCCCTGCGTGAAGAGGAAAGTAGGGGAGAATAGATCCAGCTCCAGCACGGCTACATTTATTCTCCCCTCTCTTCCTCTTCACGCAGCACTTGAGCAGCAGCAGGAGCCATTTGCACCTGCTGCTGTCAATCAAATGCAGTGAGGAGTAGGGGGTGGGGCTAAGTCACGCTGTGTAAATCTTTGGAGTGCGGCTCCATAGACAAACAGCTCGGGAGGGCACAGACATTGTATGCCTCCATAGCAAGTGGCTTGCTATGGGGACACACAAAGAAGAGGGGGATCCAAGTTCGCCGGCAGAGGACCCGAGAAGAGGAGGTGAGTATAACATATTGGTTATTTTAATTTATTTATTTATTTTACTTTAGCAGCACTTTAAGCTATGACTCTGGGGTTCCACTGGAGCAGAGTTCTCAAAAACGGAATCTAAGACCTCTTCATCTTCTGGTACAATGTCATCTGCATTGTCCTCAAAAAAATCTCTGTTAACAGGGAGAGGGAGAAGGAAGTAGGCCTCCATTTGCAGCATATCCAGCCCAAGCCAGCAAGTATCCCAGAGAGCTATTGTATGCTAGCTAAAGCAGATGACAAATCCTCCTTAGTCTTATAGGAACTGGAGTGAGGTAGCTCAGAGGTAGTGGAAGTACCCAATAGGGAAAAGGAGCCAGAGCTGCAAAAACACACTGACCCCCATGGGAAACTGTACTACGGGGGCTAAATCCAGGTTCCTTAATACCTGATGGAGGTATTTGAAACACATTCCCCCCTCCTCTCTGCTGTCTGTGGGATATATGACCTGCCGACAGTAGAAAAATGAGGGTCATGCTAATATAACCATCTCAGTCAGCTGACAGGGCACTGTACAAATGCCAACAGTGCGCTGGTTACCCAAGGAGAAGACTTCTAAGCTGCTAGTGCCTCCACCACCTCCAGAAGGTGTGCTCATGTGACCCTGGACGCATAACTGCTGACAAAAGACTCCTGAAGCAAAATGGGTCAGCAGAAAAGCTCAGCAGATGCTCACTGCCTTAAGGTTTGCTGGATGGAGCCAACTGATTAGGTGTGAGTCAACCCCTCCAAAAAAATTATGTTGGTCCATTAAAAACCTCTGACCAAGAACAAGCAAGCAGAACTCCTTAGCTACATTCAAATTATTGAAGCAAGAGGTTACATACAGTGTAACAAGCCTGCAAAAGGTATATTTTTTTTTTCCTTTTAAGAGGACGGCACAATATTGGCAGTATGCATGTTTCCCTCAACACTGGGTTCTTTAAAAGACTGCTTACATACCTAGAGACAGAATAATAAGAGGCTATATTCTTAAGGTTAAAAGACAGCACCAGCACAATAAAGCCATCTTTATTTAAGTATAATAAATACAAGTGGCACTTACATTAGCACTGTCATCTCCAAACTTTAAACACAGGGCACACTGGCGATTATCTTCTACACCAGGCGGTGGTAACAATTCTGGGCTATCTTCTCTACCTTGGTCTGCAATTTCAAACACAAAAACCAAAATACATTTTTAAAAATGAATTGGCACAGCATGCACAAGTCATTCATTTATTACACTTATTTCTATAGCACTGATAATTTAAGTAGTGGTTCACATACAGTGCTGTGCAAACTTTATAGGCAGTTGTGAGAAAATCCTGTAAATGAAGAATGCTATCAGAAATAGAAGCATTAATAGTTTATTTTTATCAAAAAACAAAATGGAAAGTAAATGAACAGAAGAGAAATCAAAAACAAAATCAATATTTGGTTTAACTACCCTTTGGCTTTAAACCAGCATCTTCTAGGTACACACAGTGTTTGTGCACACAGTTTTTGAAGGAACTCAGCAGGTAGGTTGTTCTAAACATACTGGAGAACTAACCACAGATCTTGTGTGGATGTAGGCTGCGTCATATCCTTCTATCTCTTCATGTAATCCCAGACAGACTCAATATTGACATCAGGGCTCTGTGGGGGCCAAACTATCACTTCCATGACTCCTTGCTCTTTACTGTGACCATTGTGAATGACATTGGCTATATGTTTGGGATCATTGTATAAAGTGCAGAATCTTGTGAGCTGCTATGCTAAATAGTGATACAAAATAATAAATGGAAAATAAAAAAATATTAATAGAAAATAAAATAAAATTGTGAATCGCTCACACCATTCACATTCCCATACAAAATGTGATATATAACATAAAATATCAATCAAGCGCCACGCTTCACTTCTGATTTAAACCAAAACAATAAGCATAAACGTCTCTTAATAAGTGTCCATGCATTGGTATTCTATATGTTTGTATATCTTCACAGATGTTTGAATAGCAAATAGCTTCTTAGAACACATCGTGCGCTTACACACTGCAAACCAATGTGTGTACACCTCCACTGGATATGCTCTCACCTGGTGTATATGGCCAAACCGCTAAGTGAGGTCATATATAGCATGTGTCCCTTAAATGGACTGATATAAGATGTCTAAGATATCCAATAAGCATGCGAACTTGAACTAGCTGGCTGCAGATTAGCGGATGGAGGATCCATACCAGTAGCATTGTCTTTTTTGGAGTTAATTTGTAAGACGCAATATTATACATCATACATGTGAGTGGAATACTGGATATTATTTTATCATTAAATGTTTTGTACAGATAATGCACTATGTTTTGGTCATCTCTTTTTGGCATTTATCTGATGGAAGAGGACAGCTAGGAGAGTGGAGGAGACTCATGCTTATTGGATATCTCGGACATCTTATATCAGTCCATATAAGGGACACATGCTATATACAGTGGGGCAAAAAAGTATTTAGTCAGCCTCCAATTGTGCAAGTTCTCCCACTTAAAAAGATGAGAGAGGCCTGTAATTGGCATCATAGGTAGACCTCAACTATGAGAGACAAAATGAGAAAAAAAAATCCAGACAATCACATTGGCTGATTTGGAAAGAATTTATTTACAAATTATGGTGGAAAATAAGTATTTGGTCAATATCAAAAGTTCATCTCAATACTTTGTTATATATCCTTTGTTGGCAATGACAGAGGTCAAACGTTTCCTGTAAGTCTTCACAAGGTTGGCACACACTGTTGCTGGTATGTTGGCCCATTCCTCCATGCAGATCTCCTCTAGAGCAGTGATGTTCTGGGGCTGTCGCTGGGCAACACGCACTTTCAACTCCCTCCAAAGGTTTTCTATGGGGTTGAGATCTGGAGACTGGCTAGGCCACTCCAGGACCTTGAAATGCTTCTTACGAAGTCACTCCTTCGTTGCCCGAGAGGTATGTTTGGGATCATTGTCATGTTGGAAGACCCAGCCACGTTTCATCTTCAATGCCCTTGCTGATGGAAGGAGGTTTGCACTCAAAATCTCACGATACATGGCCCCAATCATTCTGTCCTGTACATGGATCAGTCGTCCTGGTCTCTTTGCAGAGAAACAGCCCCAAAGCATGATGTTGCCACCCCCATGCTTCACAGTAGGTATGGTGTTCTTTGGATGCAACTCAGCATTCTCTCTCCTCCAAACACGACGAGTTGTGTTTCTACCAAACAGTTCTATTTTGGTTTCATCTGACCATATGACATTCTCCCAATCCTCTTCTGGATCATCCAAATGCTCTCTAGCAAACTTCTGACGGGCCCGGACATGTACTGGCTTAAGCAGTGGGACACGTCTGGCACTGCAGGATCTGAGTCCCTGGTGGCGTAGTGTGTTACTGATGGTAGCCTTTGTTACGTTGGTCCCAGCTCTCTGCCGGTCATTCACTAGGTCCCCTCTTGTGGTCCTGAGATTTTTGCTCACTGTTCTTGTGATCATTTTGACCCCACGGGGTGAGATCTTGCGTGGAGCCCCAGATCGAGGGAGATTATCAGTGGTCTTGTATGTCTTCCACTTTCTAATTATTGCTCCCACAGTTGATTTTTTCACACCAAGCTGCTTGCCTATTGCAGATTCAGTCTTCCCAGCCTGGTGCAGGTCTACAATTTTGTTTCTGGTGTCCTTCGACAGCTCTTTGGTCTTCACCATAGTGGAGTTTGGAGTGTGACTGTTTGAGGTTGTGGATAGGTGTCTTTTATACTGATAACAAGTTCAAACAGGTGCAATTGATACAGGTAATGAGTGCAGGACAGAGGAGCCTCTTAAAGAAGAAGGTACAGGTCTGTGAGAGCCAGAAATCTTGCTTGTTTGTAGGTGACCAAATACTTATTTTCCACCATAATTTACAAATAAATTCTTTCCAAATCAGCCAAGGTGATTGTCTGGATTTGTTTTCTCATTTTGTCTCTCATAGTTGAGGTCTACCTATGATGCCAATTACAGGCCTCGCTCATCTTTTTAAGCGGGAGAACTTGCACAATTGGTGGCTGACGAAATACTTTTTTGCCCCACTGTATGACCTCACTTAGCGGTTTGGTCATATACACCAGGTGAGAGCACATCCGGTGGAGCTGTACACGCATTGGTTTGCAGTGTATAATCGCACCATATAGAATACCAATGCATGGACACTTATTAAGAGACGTTTATACTGATTGTTTTGGTTTAAATCAGAACTGAAGCGAGGCACTTGATTGAAATTTGTTTGGGGTCATTGTTCTGCTGCAGAATACATTTGAAGGCAATCACGTGCCTCCCTGATGGTATGGTATGATGGATAAGTATCTGCCTGTATTTCTCAGCATTAAAGACACCATTGATCGAAAAATGTTGCAGACGGTAGATGTGGTGGTTGATCAAGGAAACTTAATGCAGCAGATGAAAGACACATCATGCTTACTTCCCTTCAACATCGGAAGATGTCCAGCAGTGTCATCACCACAGAACTGGTGCAAAGCAGTAGAAACAAAGTACACTGATCTACTGTCCAGAGAAGTTTGGACAGAAGTGGTCTTCATGGAATAATTGCAGCCAAAAAGCTATACCTCTGGCATGGAAACAAGACTAAGCGACCTATGCACTAAAACATAGGGACTGGGGTGCATAAAAAAGGCAGCAGGTGGTCTAGACTGATTGGTCAAAATTTGAAATATTTGGCTGTAGCAGGAGGCAGTTTATTCACTGAAGGGCTTGGAGAGTGTTATAATAACAAGTGTCTGTAGGCAACAGTGAAACATGGTGGAGGTTCCTTGCAAGTTTGGGGCTGCATTTCTGCAAATGAAGTTGGAGATTTGGTCAGGATCAATAGTGTCCTCAATGCTGAGAACTACAGACAGCTACTCATCCAACATGCCATACCATCAGGGTGTTATGTGATTAGCCCCAAATGTATTTCAAAGCAGGACAACAACCCCAAACATACAGTTAATGTCATTAAGAACTATTTTCAGCGTAAAGAATGAGTCCTGAAAGTAACAGTGTGGCCCCCACAGAGCCCTGATCGCAAACATCATTAAGTCTCTATGGGATTACATGAATCGACAGAAGGATCTGAGGTAGCTTACAAATCCACAGAAGATCTGTGGTTAGTTCTCCAAGATGTTTGGAACAACCGATCTGTCAAATGCCTTCAGAAACTGTGTGCACAAACACTGTGTGTACCTTGAAGAATTGATGCTGTTTTGAAGGCAAAAGGGTGGTCACATCAAATATTGATTTGGATTTCTCTTCTGTTTATTTACTTTCCATTTTCTTAATTGATAAAAAATAAACTATTAGCAGTTCTATTTCTGTAAGCATTCTTAAATTACAGGATTTTTTCACACCTGCCTATAACTTTTGCACAGTACTGTATATATTATACATTCAAAGTAGTCCCAGTCCGTATCCTCAAGGCTTACAATTTAAGGTCCTTAAATTACATTCATACATACACATACTAGGGTCAATTTAGACAGGATTCATAAACGTACAAGTATGTCTTTGGATTGTGGAGAGAAACTGGGATACCTAGAGCAAACTCACAGGGAGAACATGCAAGTAGTGACATGGTTGGGATTAAAATGGACAACCCTAGTGCAGCCAAGTAGAAGTACTAACTAATAAACCACTGTGCTGGCCATTAAGACCAACTATATCATACAATATTTTGTACAAGCTGAAGTTGTGTGCTTTAACCATTTAAAGACAGATTTCATGTTACTTGTGTCCCTTCCCCCGGGTGCACATTCACTATTGTAACCATCAGGACCTGCTGTGAGCAGGTTTTAGTCTGGGCAACTGAGCTAACATCAGCAACAATTTGGCACGGATTGCTTTAAGGCTGCATTCACGCATGTGAACGGGTGCAAACTTGTACTTTTAATGGCACCCCAAATACAGGAAAAATAAAAATTAAAGTGTTGTAAAACCCCCAAAGCTCAAAAATACTTGAACTTCTTTGCCGCCTTTATCGCATGTAGGGTAGCCCATTGAAGTTAATAGGCTGCCCTATATGCGAAGCATGAAAAAGCATATATGTGCAACATGTGGGACTGACAGCTTGTTACCGTGTTGGTGCGTATTAAAAATTCAGTAAAAACACTGTCAGAGCTATGCACCATAAGAAGCTGCAGGTATATACTGTTATGGTGGGAGGTATGGGATAATATTTTTAAATAACCTGCATTCAAAACAAAGAAAAAAAAACAACATTCTATATTGAGCCCAGATTACATTGATGCTTAGAATTTAATTAAAACCATTTCTTACTTGAAAATGTTAAACTCAGATGCAGGATGTGCGGCACAATTGGCTTTTTAGCATCACATAAGTTTTGGGTAAAAGGCTAATCAATAATCAAATTTGAGCAACAACAAAACAGTTTGCGGATATTTCACAGGTCAAGACAAAAAAAATCAGAGATGTAATAAATTAAACCAATTCAACTTGCTGTGAAATGTCTGTTAAAACCTTTAAATAATTAAATACAAGTAAATGAACTGCAGGAAATAATATTTAGATTATTTATACAGGTATTATATAGCACCTCAATTTGTTGCAGTGCTTTAAATGTACGTTCATTATCAGTCCTTGCACTCAAGGCAACTGCCATCCAAGGTCCCCACTACACAAAAAATACATAATAAACAAACCTATGTTAGCTGGCACTGGTGAGTGTGTGGGCTGTGGTGATGCTGGGTCTTCAGGACATCTTGGTTTTGGGGCTGGGATTATTTTTTTCATTAGAGGTGGTTGCACAGCCAGATTGTTCTCCCTTTCTTGCCACTGAGCATAGTTATGATCAAGAGATGGTGGTAAGACTGCATTGGGTAACATGCTGTTACTGGAGTCAACAAAAAGTCATGTTATTAAGATCTGAAAACTACTGAAAGTCTTTAAAATGCCTTATTCATATTAAAAGAAGCTCTAAAAAACTGACACATATAACTGTGAAAATTGAAAATAAAGTATATACTTATACACAAGCTATTTCATTAAGAATAATTAAAGTTACTGTGATGTAAAAGTACAACCTCCATGACAAGGGATTAAACTTGTAAAGCCATAACTTAAGAGGCAGACAAAAAAAAAATCCCAAAAAACATTGACTATCACCTTTGTAAATTTACTCCCAAAACCTGATCTGCCAGGGACTAATCTGCTAGAATTTAATACGGCAATTTCCCCTTTTTAACACTAATTTCTTTACAGTATGAAAAAAATTAATTCTGACCTGTAAATTCCATGTCTTTGAATACAGTACAGGACACAGGCATGATGTTCTCTGAATATTCATTCAGACTCTGGGTTATATGCTGGTACCTTCAGTTGGCTGGATATTGGCAAAGCTTTTGAGGACAAGCCCCCTAGGTATTCCCTACAGAAACCTACCCCACTCCATGAGGCCTCAGTTTTGCAAAGGAACACAGGAAAGGCAGAGAGAGTGTCCTATACTGTATTCAAAGATAAAGAATTAACAGGCAAGTAAAAATTACTTTTATCCTAATCATACAACACTGTACATGAGTATGACATTCACAGACCCTGGGAAACCCCCAAGCAATGAATATTAAGGGTAGGCAGCAACAAAGCAAACAGGACTGTGCCAAAAAGCCCAACAATAACAAGGGTCAAAAGACCTACAGTGCCTTGAAAAAGTATTCGAACCCCTTGAAATTTTTGCAAATTTTGTCATGTTAAAACCAAAAATGTAAATGTATTTTATTGGGATTTTATGTGATAGACCAACACAAAGTGGCACATAATTTTGAAGTGGAAGGTAAATGATAAATGGTTTTCAACATTTTTACAAATAAACATCTGAAAAGTGTGGCGTGCGTTTGTATTCAGCCCCCTTTACTCTAATGTCCCTAACTAAAATCTAGTGGAATCAATTGCCTTCAGAAGTCACCTAATTAGTAAATAGAGTCAATCTGTGTGTAATTTAATCTCAGTATAAATATAGCTGTTCTATGAAGCCCACAGAGGTTTGTTAGAGAACATTAGTGAACAACAAGCATCATGAACGCCAAGGAACACACCAGACAGGTTAGGGACAAAGATGTGGAGAAGTTTAAAGTAGGGTTAGGGTATAAAAAATATCCCAAGCTTTGAACATCTCACGGAGCACTGTCCAATCCATCATCTGAAAATGGAAAGAGTATGGCACAACTGCAAACCTATCAAGACATGGCCATCCACTTAAACTGACAGGCCACGCAAGGAGAGCATTAAATCAGAGAAGCAGCCAAGAGGCCCATGGTAACTCTGGAGGAGCTGCAGAGATCCACAGCTCAGGTGGGAGAATCTGTCCACAGGACAACTATTAGCACTCAACAAATCTGGCCTTTATAAAAGAGTGGTAAGAAAAAAGCCATTGTTAAAATAAAGCCATAAGAAGTCCCGTTTGCGAGAAGTCATGTGAGGGACACAGCAAACAGGTGGAAGAAGGTGCTTTTGTCAGATGAGACCAAAACTGAATTTTTTGGCCTAAAAGCAAAATGTTATGTGTGGTGGAAAACTAACACTGCATATCCCCATGAACACACAATCCCCACCGTGACACACGGCAGTGACAGCATCTTGTTGTGGGGATGCGTTTCTTCAGCAGGGTCAGGGAAGTTTGTCAGTTAATGGGAAGATGGATGGAGCCAAATACAGGGCAATCTTAGAAGAAAATCCATTATGAGTCTGCAAAAGACTTGAGACTGCGGAAGAGGTTCACCTTCCAGCAGGACAACGACCCTAAACTTACAGCCAGAGCTACAATGGAATGGTTTAGATCAAAGTATATTCATGTGTTAGAATGGCCCAGTCAAAGTCCAGACCTAAATCCAATTGAAAAATCTGTGGCAAGACTTGAAAATTGCTGTTCACAGATGCTCTGCATCCAATCTGACAGAGTTTGAGCTATTTTGCAAAGAAGAATGGGCAAAAATGTCACTCCCTAAATGGGTAAAGCTGGTAGAGACATATCCAAAAAGACTTGCAGCTGTAATTGCAGTGAAAAGTGGTTCTACAAAGTATTGACTCAGGGGGGCTGAATACAAATGCACACCACACTTTTCATTTATTTGTAAAAATGGTAAAAACCATTTATCATTTCCCTTCCACTTCACAATTATGTGCCACTTTGTGTTGGTCTATCACATAAAATCCCAGTAAAATACATTTACGTTTTTGGTTGTAACATGACAAAATGTGGAAAATTTCAAGGGTTATGAATACTTTTTCAAGTCACTGTAAGAAGACATCCACCTGGTAGAACTTTCAAAAGTTAAGTACAGAAGCCCAGATGCTGGCCTTAGAAACAGGGCAACAGAGGCTGGATGCTGACATTCCAAGGAAACATCTACCAATCTGATCTGAGTTAACATGTATTAGTGAAGAAGGTGCATTGTCCTTTAGTGTGTAAGCTCTTTAGATCTGTTGTCTTAACCTTCTAGCGAAAGTGGATCTTGAAGCAGGGTGTCCCTTGCAAAGTCCTGACGGTAGGAGAATTGTTAGAGACCATCTTTCTGACAGGAACTTTAGACAGTGATGAACAATCTCCGTTGGGTGTTTTGGAGTAAAGTACGAAATAAGGACTACGGAGGTATAAGGCTTATATCACCTTAGGAAAAAAAAGAGGGTCTTGGGTGTAAGACTATTTTGTGCTTGTGAAGAATGAGGGATGGCTCCTTACCAGGGAGTCCCTAAGTCGGAGGCACATCTAACAGACATGATCGCCGCGAAAAAGGCTACCTTTTCAGGAGAGATCATCCAAGGGAAGCTCCGTAATGGGTTCAAATGATGGTTTCTGCAGGGCAGAGAGAACCATATTGAGGTCCCAAAGAAGCACAGGGTGCTGTAATGGTGGATTGCTACAAAAGACACTGAATAAAGGTCTTTACAAGGAAAAGCAAAGCCATATTTGTTTTTGGAAAGGAATGGATAAGGCAGAAACCTTCAGAGTACTTAAAGTACACCTAAAGGCAAAACGTTTTTATTCTACTTTTGCATAGAGCGGAGGTGTATTAAAACACCTGTCAGTTTTTATTGCTGTCTCTGGGCCCATTAGGGAGATTCACCCTCTCTATATGTCCTGTTTACCATTGCCATTGAAAGTGAACGTAGAAGAAAATTCCAAATTTTGGGTACTCCCCAAAAAGTAATAGGGGGGAAATCTTCCAATGGGGACACTAGTTCTGTTATCTAGGGTCCTCGAGGGATTCCCCTAATTTCCAGGGATTTCCTCTCACTTTCAGTGGGACAGAATTGCAGATAAATCCCCTCTAATGGAACACAGATGGCAAAAAATAAAACGACAGAGGTTATAATCCTCCCTTACTCTATCCAAAACGCTTTTTTATATCTATAAACAAGCGTTTTGCCTTTCATTTCTCTTTTAAACTTAATGGGTTGTTTTACAAGGTGAGGGTTCACATATACTTTAAGGGTCAACACCCATAATAATTATAGTCAGTGACTGCAAAGCAGTATAGAACAGGGAGCCCTGAGACAGCAGGTTTGGCCTGTTTGAAAGTGTCCAGGGGTTATCTCCTAGAAGACTGAGAAAGTCTGTGTACCAGATTCTTCTGGCCATGTTTGCTGCAATAAGAATCAATGTTTTTGTTTAGTTTTTTTTGGCTTGCTCTATTTTGTGAGCAGTCGGAATTCGCATTGCAGGAAAGTCATAGATGAGCCTCTGCTAAGTTCGGGCTGTGACGATCGCGCGTCAGACCCCTGACCTTCTCACCAAACTACTGACCGCAGGACTAGCCAATCTGAAACCGCGATGTCACATGCGTAACAATGCCACGCCCAGCTGCACCCTGCACAATGATTTTCCAGCTCACTGGACCTCCAATCGATGTACCGGCAGCCTGAATGCGATTGTTACTGAGTCAGGTTAATTATGCAATTAATTCTTCACATTGCCATCACCTCCTTTTTGTACAGAGAAAGAGGAAACTCGGCAATACCAGCAATAACATTATAATGGTTGAGATAATTGTCTGCATAGCACTGTCACTGCAGACAGGTTATACAGAGGGTTAAACAAACACGGTAGCGCTCTTTTAGAGGCAGGAATTCGTAAATTGCGTTAAGGAGCTTTAGAAACAGTTCAACACTTTGAGAAAGAAAGATTTATTACTAAAAGGTCAAAAGTGTGCAATAAAAATATTTACAGAAAAAAGATGTAACCAATATATATATATATATATATATATAAATATACAGAGAACCATAGCACAGCAAAGAGATAACAGAGAGAAGTTAGAGGGTTAAACTACTTGCCAAAGTCCTGGGTTAGCAGATCAAGCTTCAGAGCGAAAGGGCACATCTCCCAAGTTGGTTCTGATGTTAAAAGGGAGAATTATTCAACTTTCACTCTTAGGCCTGACAGCCTGTTTTGTAGTCCCCCAGCAGGGGGTGTCTCTGGAGCCAAGGACCAATGCCTCATTTGGGGAGGGGTGTCTAGGCGGAGACCCAAACTAGAACCGAAATCTCTCCTAGCTCATATTTTGGCTCATAACTTTTCCTAGGCACAAGTAACATTCCACCCGCGGGTAGATTAATATACAGGCGCATCTGAGGAACGGTTAGATATGAAATGTGATATACATACTTGAATGGTTCAAGAGATGTAATTTTCTGCTTTCCTATATTTTCCAGCCAGGGAGTGTGACATATCAAACAATTTGTCTGATTGTGAGCAATCTGAAGATATGCCTGGTTTTTATGTAAGTCTCTCATATTCCAAGATATGAAACATAGGGGGAAAATGGATTTTAAAAGTGGTATCTAGTTTATGCCTCCTCTGGAATGTCTTTGAACTCAGGGGAAGGCTTGGGTTATCCTTTTTTGAGGTGCCAGATTGCACAGTTTCTCAGACTGTCTGGCACCCAGCTGAGCGAGGTTTTATAGCTCAGAGCTTCCTGCTGTGCTCTGGCACTTCCAACTTCCAACACACACCCGACCACATGTTACTGTGGATCTCAGAGAGGGACGGGGATGATCCAAGAGGGGGAGAAGGATCTACAAGATGGAGGTTGGAGCAACATGGTTGAACCGCGTCCATCTCTGTGTGCACGATTGCTACACAGGCAATTATCGGAACATCTGATACCAGTGCTAAAGGATCCTAGGTCCTAACCACAAGAAGTAGTAACTTATTGTTGAACCTGGAGGCCAGGATATCAAACATCTAGAGTTCCCCATCACTGACCTATCAGGTTTAGGATGTTGTGAAGTCCATTAAACTTGCATCTAAACAGTGGCAAATAAGGTAATCTGTCTTCCAGTTGTCCACTCCTTGAATGTGGACTGGAGTACTAGAACAGCTACTCCCTGGGACAAGAGATGGATCAGGGAGTTCTGCAAATATGACTAACCTTATGCAACTTTTGGTTGGTTTAAAACAGAAAGTGGCATGGGGGTAGAGTTTGGAATTTTATTTTGTACCCTCTTTAAACCACTGATTAAACCCACAGGTCTGGCATGTCTGTGACCCACCCAGTGAAAAGAAAAAACTTTAACAGACGATCCCCAATTCTCAGGAGCGAGGGTTCCCCTTCATTGGAAGAGGGCTTTGGGATTGAAGAAGGTGATTTTTGAATCTTCCAATGTGGAAGGGAGACCTTTCCTTCTGCAACATCTTTGATTCATTTTTCAAGGGCCTCACTAAAGAGACATCCTCCTTCAAACAGTACACATGTGAGGTGTTTTTTTTTTTTTTAAACAGGCAAGCTTCAGCTGATCAAGCTTTGAGCCACCCAATTCTATGCACGTGAAAAGAAATCAGCTATTTTAGAGATTTGTCTCATGATTTTTAGAGCATTCACACAAAAAAGTAAACTTCTTTAATTGCTCAGTCTAGGTGCAGTCCTGGAATACAGGATCATGTTGGTTGTTCATTTCCTGGTTTGACAAACAGAAATTGCAAGCAGCTGGTTGCTGAGCTGGGCCTTAGAGAGTAAAGATGCTTAAGAGCCATTCAAACCTTGTCAGCAGAATCTCTAAATTAAGAAACATCTAGGTACAATAAAGTGTTTAAGACTAAGATGGTAGGGGTCTACTACTGGACAAACCACTATTTTATGAACTTTGTTCCACTGGAGAGAGCTCGGCAATGATTCATGGAGGGGTGAAAAATCTTCTAGACTGACCCTATCTTCAAAGATAGTCCATTCTATTTAGTCATGAACAGGGCTTGTCTTTTTAGACTTAGCAAGTCTTAGTAACCAATGGGGAACAACGATACAGAGGGGAACCAAATGCGGCAAAGCTGAGGCTTTTGCCACAGCAGAAAGTGAGTACAATAAAATTGGCAAGCATATCGTGTGAAGCTGTAACATGAGGTGTATAGAAGCATGTGGGTGAGAAGTCTTCCATGGTTTCCTCTAACACCGACTTATGGGTCACCTTCATTCCCCACTATTAATTAAATGGTAGAAAAACTGCGCTTGGTGCCCAAAATCAAACAAAAATCAAAACTCCCACACATGCACTCACAAACACATAATACTAGTGCTGTACTAAAATGAAAGAGAATACAAATGTTGCGCTGTGTTACTAATTTAGACGTGTCTTGGTTACATGTATCCCAATACAAAGGATCATTATACCATCAAAAATAAATGTGATATGTGTACCAACATCAAATCCAAATAAAATTAAAAAAGACAAAGAAAATTTAGAGGGTGACACCACTATTCCGAAGTGACACAAAAAATAATAAACCATAGCAATGAATAAATCCATAAACATAAATAGTAATGAATGTCCACCACCTATATGCAAATGTTCAAGTAAAACAATTATGTGTAGGAGTGTTCCAGCACCATTGCAATTCTTGCTATGTTTCCACTTGTGAATAATGATAAGCATCCTAGTGAATTAAACACTAACTGTAGCCCCTTACCAAGCGATAAGGCTCCAGATTATAGGTGGTCTTATAACAGCATGTTATCAGTAATCATCATGATAGCATGCCAATATAAGACCACATATAATTTGGGGTCTTATCGCTTGGTAAGAGGCTGCAATTGGTGGTGATGTTGAATTCACAAGGCTGCTTATCATCAATCAAAAGTGGCAACATGGGAAGGATTGCAATAGTGCTGGAACCCTCCTACACATAATTACTTGTTTATTTGGAAATTTGCATATAGGTGATCGACTTCCATCAGGATTAATATTTATTGATTTGTTATAATTGATATTTTATATCACTTTGGAAAAGAAGTGTAACCCTCTGAATTTTTTTTTTTTTTTTTAGCTTCATTCCCCTCTATGTCTAACTCTTCTAGAGCAGGTATATCATGACCGACACAAGCAGAGATGGTAGGGGCAGAGAAGGACCCTGATGCTTTTGAGCTCTGGACAGTGATGGTTGTGAGACATAGTTGCAGAAAATGTTGCCTTAGTAAGGTGGGCCATAAACTGCATACCAGGGATTAAGCTGGATTTGGATGCACAGACTGATGTAAAAATAGTGTCCTGAAAGGGAAGCATTGTCACTCTTTAACAATTTCAAAAGTCTAGACCTTCAGCGGAGTGAATGTTTGCCTGAGTATTTTCCGTGGTTCTCTTGCACCTGGTCTCCACAATTGGTAAGGGTATTACCCCGTGAGGTACTCATGAAGTAGGGTACAAAAATGGGATGTGTCCAAGAAGGAATACGCAATAACTCGGTGGTGACCATCCTGTACTGAAATCCTCAAGGCAAAAGATGGGAGGAAGCAGCTAAGTACCTTTATAAAGGGCTCTAGTCGAAGTGACAGTAAAGTGTGTAGTCTGTGGCATAAGGCAACACCTGGTCAACCACCTGAGACTAAGATATTAATGGCTGAATTCGAGCCAAGTTTTAAAACCTTACACTGTGAGTAAATAATTTGCAAACACAATCCTGGTTTCCTGATAGATTTAATGTTAAATCCGTATTTAGGGTGTAAAATTTAACGTTCCTATGCACCTTCTACCAGAGATCTCTTGTCTGACAGAGGGCGAGGGCTTTTCTCCCCACACCCACTGTCACTTTTTGATAACTATGTTGCTCTGCCCACACAGCTCCCGTCATTCACTCACAGAGATATGTGAATGAAAAAAACTACAAGTGCCATCTTCCACCTTAGCAAGTGTACTTGTAGTTTGAATGGGCTGCAAGTGCACAGTTCAGCATGTGTATTAGCTCATTCATTCTTCCTATATCTTTTTTTTAACAGAAAGCATATATGGGCATAGGGGCAAAAAGCTAGATGAAGACTGTGCAGGAGCCTGGAACTAAACCTGCGACCTGCTGATCACAGCAGGAGCACTGTCCTGCGAATACAAGAAAAAAAAAAAAAAAGCACATTTCTTTACCTGCACAAATATGTGATTTATGTATTTATTTTTGTGGAATGTGAACTTAGCCTGTAAACACATACTAATCAGAATACACATAAGTCCTCATGCACACTGGATGTTTTTACAGCTGTTTTTGGCTTTTGAATGTTTTTTTCTACAGCCAGTAAACTCCCCAGCAGAACTAGTGGGTTTCTAGAGGATTTTTTTTAGCTGTAAAACCGCTCTAACGCTAAAAAATGCGGTTAAACAGTGTTTTTTTTAGCAAAACTTTTTTTTTGGTTTTGGTAAAAAAAACGCTAAAAATGGCAAATGCGGAAAAACGTGGCTAAACGCTAATGCAAAAATGCTAAAAAAATTCTGAAAAACTCACGTTTTTAACATTACTTTACACAGCTAATGCTACCAGCGTTATTAAAATGCCCAGTGTGCATGAGGCCTAACAGCGAATAGCAAATATAGTTTTTTTTTCTCTCACTACAGTAACAGCCAAACGATACAGGGTGATCCTGTCTTAGCTTCCATGTTTCAGTCCCTATATGAAGTCCAGGCTTTACCAGTCATGGTGGGCATACCTTCTAAGGGGTCTTCAGGGTCTGGGTTCCACAAGGATGGACCACGGCCCTGGGACTTGAACAGAATCTTGCCGCTAGCTGTAAGTGTGGCCAAAGTGCTGAAAAGTATCTACAAAGGATCCAGTGCCCAAAACAACATTTTAGTCTGTTCCCCATTGTGTGGGATATGGGTATGGCACGTACAGTTGCAAGAAAAAGTGTGTGAACCCCTTGGGATTACATGGAGTTTTGCATGAATTGGGCATAAAATGTGCTCTGAACGTCATCTAAGTCACAACAATAGAAGAACAGTCTGCTGAACATAATACTACACAAACATTAGATGTTGCCATGGTTTAATTGCACATAACATGTAAACATTCACAGTGCAGGCAGGAAAACGTATGTGAGGCCCTAGCCTAATGACTTCTCCCAGAGCTAATTGGAGCCAGGAGTGAGCCAACCTTGACTCCAATCAGTGTGATGATATTGGGTGTGTTGCTAACAGCTGTCCTGCCCTTAAAAAACACACACCTGTTTTGGGTTTACTGGTTTCAAGAAGCACTGTCTGATGTGAACCATGCCTCACAGAAAAGAGCTCTCAGAAGACCTACGATCAAGAATTGTTGACTTGCATGAAGCTGGAAAGGGTTACAAAAGCATCTCCAAAAGCCTTGATGTTCATGTGTCCACGGTAAGACAGACTGTCTACAAATGGAGAAAGTTTAGCACTGTTGCTACTCTCCCTAGGCGTGGTCATCCTGTAAAAATGACTGCAAGAGCACAGCGCAGAATGCTGCATGAGGTAAAGAAGAATCCCAGAGTGTCAGCTAAAGACCTACAGAAATCTCTGGCACATGCTAACATTTTTGTTGACACATCTACAATAAGGAAAACATTAAACAAGAATGGAGTACATGGGAGGACACCACAGAGGAAGCCATTGCTGTCCAAAAAGAATATTGCAGCTTGTTTGAAGTTTGCAAAAGAGCACCTGGATGTTCCACAGCACTACTGGCAAAATATACTGTGGACAGATGAAACCAAGATTGACTTGTTTGGGAAGAACACACAACACTATGTGTGGAGAAAAAAAGGCACAGCACACCAACATCAAAACCTCATCCCCACTGTAAAACATGGTGGAGGGAGCATCATGGTTTGGGGCTGCTTTGCTGCCTCAGGGCCTGGACGGATTGTTGTCATTGATGCGAAAATGAATTCCAGAGTTTATCAAGACATTTTGCAGGAAAACGTACGACCATCTGTCCGCCAACTGCTCCGCAGAGGATGGGTGATGCAACAGGACAATGACCCAAAGCATACAAGTAATTCAACAAAACAATGGCTGCAACAGCACAGAATATGCCTTCTGGAGTGGCCCAGTCAGAGTCCTGACCTCAACCCGATTGAAATGTTGTGGCAGGACCTTAAGAGAGCGATTCGCACCAGACATCCCAAGAGTATTGCTACACTGAAACAGTTTTGTGAAGCGGAGTGGTCCAAAATTACTCCAGATCGTTGTGCAGGTCTGATCTGCAACTACAGGAAACGTTTGGTTGAGGTTATTGCTGCCAGAGGAGGGTCAACCAGTTATTAAGTCTAAAGGTTCACATACTTTTTCCTCCCTGCACTGTGAATGTTTACATGTTATGTGCAAATAAATCATGGCAACATCTAATGTTTGTGTAGTATTATGTTCAGCAGACTGTGTTCTTCTATTGTTGTGACTTAGATGACGTTCAGAGCACATTTTATGCCCAATTCATGCTAAACTGCATGTAATCCAAAGGTGTTCACATACTTTTTCTTGCAACTGTAAGGTGTTACTGAGGTTGCATCAATCCAAATGCACGGCTATCATTCAACAACCCCAGTTCCAAGAAGTTGGGATGCTGTGTAAAATCTATATAAAAACAATGAAATGATTGAAAATCTGATAAATCTACATTTTATTCATAAAAAACAGAAAATATCAAATGTTTAAAATGAAGAAATTTACCATTTTAATACCTTCCCGCCCGGCCTACAGCAGTTTGACGGCCAGGCAGGACGCACCTCCTTCTGAGTGGCCGTCATCTCCTAGATTGTAAGCTCTAATGAGCAGGGCCCACTGTTTCCCCTTGTACCAAATTGTATAAAAAAAAATGTAATAAAGAAAAAAATTGAAAAAGAAAAATTTTTTTTTTTTGTACATACTGTCACCAGTGTCCCTGATCACTGCCACTCCAGTTATATAATAGCACTGTACTGGACTGGTGACAATATGTAAATAAAAAAAAATAGTGATTTTTTTTCCCCCTAATTTCTTCATTTTTCAATAAAAAGTAACAAAAAATTTCAACTTTCAAAAAAAAAAACGCACCATGCCTCTTACTAAATACATTGGACTGTCTATTTTTGCAAAAAACGGTAACTTTGGGGGTATTTGTACTATCCTGGCGCTTTCGAGCCTCAAGAATTGAGGTTGGCTTTTAGTACATTGGTTGATCGATTGTCAGATATACATACCATGGTTTTTAGACCCTAACTTTCCTACAGACTAAATAATATACACTAATTTGGGGTATTTTCAACAAAGAAATGCAACAGAACACATTTTGACCTAAATTTATGAAGAAATAACTTTTACAAATAACAAAATTAAGAAAAACATGTTTTTTTTTCAAAAGTTTCAGGGATTTTTGTTTATTTAGCAAAAAAAATAAACTCAGTTATGATTAAATACCACCAAAAGAAAGCTCTATTTGTGTGAATAAAAATGAAAAAAAAACCTTTTTTTCATGGGTACAGTGTTGCATGACCACACAATTGTCATTCAAAGTGCGCCAACACTGAAAGCTGAAAATTGGTCTGGGCATGAAGAGCGTATAAGTGCCCGGTATTGAAGTGGTTAAGAAAAAAATAAGGTAAGTTTGAAATTGATGGCAGGAATACATCTTAACCACTTGCCTACAGGGCACTTACACCCCCTTCCTGCCCAGCCTAATTTTCAGCTTTCAGTGCCGTTGCACTTTGAATGCCAATTGCGCGGTCATGCAATACTGTACCCATATGAAATATTTATCTTTTTTTTTTTTTTTTTTAGAAAGATAGAGCTTTCTTTTGGTGGTATTTAATCACCACTTGAATTTTTATTTTTTGCTAATCAAACCAAAAACCACTGAAAGTTTAGGAAAAAAAAGTTTTTTCTTAGCTATAATTATACTTTTCGATGCATTAATCTATTACACAAGAGAGACAGTTGATATATTTGTGTGATATTCTGTTTTGTATTTGTGATTTTGGACTTTATTATGTTTGTGATTTGTGGTAGGGGGATATTATACTAATTATTATATCAATTATTTATTTATTTGGCATATTTACTATAAATATTGTTTGCATCTTCAAGGGTGGAGGTGGAGATTATGCTAAAAGGGGATTGGACAGTTTGGGTATTCTGGTATTGGTAGTGTTTTTATTTGTTTTAAATACACTATATTGCCAAAAAGTATTGGGACACCCCTCCAAATCGATGGATTCAGTTGTTCCAAACACCTCCATGGCCACATGTGTATAAAATCAAGCATCTAGGCATGCAGACTGCTTCTACAAACATTTGTGAAAGAATGGGTCGGTTTCAGGAGCTCAGTTAATTCAAACCTGTTACTGTGATAGGTTGCCACCTGTGAAATAAGTCTATCCGTGAAATTTCCTTGCTACTAAATATTCTGCAGTCAATTGTTAGTGGTATTATAACAAAGAGGAAGCAACTGGGAACAACAGCAACTCAGCCACCAAGTGGTAGGCCACATAAAATGACAGAGAGGGGTCAGTGCATGCTGAAGCTCACAGTGCGCAGAAGTCCCCAGCTGTCTGCAGAGTCAATAGCTAAAGACCTCCAAACTTCATGTGGCCTTCAGATTAGCACAACAACAGTGCATAGAGAGCTTCATGGAATGGGTTTCCATGGCCGAGCAGCTGCATCCAAGCTTTACATCACCAAGTGCAATGGAAAGCGTCGGATGCAGTGGTGTAAAGCACACCGCCACTGGACTCTAGAGCAGTGGAGATGTGTTCTCTGGAGTGATGAATCACGCTTCTCTGTCTGGTAATCTGATGGACGTGTCTGGGTTTGGCGGCTACCAAAGGAACAGTACTTGCCTGACTGCATTGTGCCAAGTGCAAATTTTGGTGGAGGGGGGATTATGGTGTGGGGTTGTTTTTCAGGGGTTAGGCTTGGCCCCTTAGTTCCAGTGAAGGGAACTCTTAAGGTGTCAGCATACCAAGACATTTTGGACAATTTCATGTTTCCAATTTTGTGAGAACAGTTTGGGGATGGCCCCTTCCTGCTCCGACATGACTGAGCACCAGCGCACAAAGCAAGGTCCATAGAGACATGGAGTCCTGACCTCATGCCAACAGAACACCTTTGGGGTGAATTAGAGCGGAGACTGCGAGCCAGGCCTTTTCCGATCAGTGCCTGAGCTCACAAAATGTGCTTCTGGAAGAATGGTCAAACATTCCCACTCTTAAACTCTGTAGACATTCTTCCCACGAGAATTGAAGCGGTTATAGCTGCAAAGGGTGTGCCATGCCATTAAAGTTCATGTGCGTGTAACGGCACGCGCCCCAATACTTTTAGCAATATAATGTATATTATCATCTACAGTACAAAATATCATCAAAGATTTCAAGAAGAGAAATCTCTGTGTGCAAGGGACAAGGCTAAAGCGCAGTATTGGATGCCCATGGTCTTGGGCTCTTGGACAGCACTGCTTTAAAAAACTGGATTTTTTCTATAGTCTTACTTGTAAAATCCATTTCTTAGAGCAGTGTTTCTTAAGAAGACCCTTTACCTGAGTACAAGAAAGCACTCAAAATATTGATTGACACTGCTTTCAACAACGGAGTAATCAATAAAAGAGAAAAATCATTTTTATTTTCTACAGTGTGTAGAACACCTTATTTTTTATCACCTTCCCAAGATCCATAACTCCATTACCTATCCACCTGGGCGTCCTATAGTAGCCAGCACAAATAGTTTTATTAATAGCCTGTCTAAATACATTGACTTTTTCCTTCAACCAATAGTCATGGAATTGCCTTCGTTCATCAGGGACTCTAGTCACATTATAGAGGTTATAAGTAAATATAGATGGCAATCAGGATACCATTGGGCCTCACTGCATGTGTCGTCACTCTACACGTCCATCCCCCACAGAGTAGGTTTGTCTGCCCTTCAACACTTTTTTATCATCAGAGGCCAGCATGAACTCCGTTCAGGCTGGTTTTATTATTGATTGCACGGAATTCTGTTTACAACATAATTATTTTACCTTTTTAAATCAGTTTTACTTGCAAATAAACGGCACAGCCATGGGGGCAAATTTTGCTCCTTGTTACGCTAATCTAACTATGGGCCTCTGGGAGAAAATTTATATGGTCAAACAACCCCTTTGCCCAACATATTGTCTTCTTTGGAAGATATATTGATGACATTATTTTAATCTGGGATGGTGCTCTTGACATGTTTTTACCTTTCGTAGTGCATTGTAATTCTAACACGTTTGGTTTATCATTCACTCATGTGTTTGATCCTATTAGTATAATTTTTTTAGACTTAGTTTTATCATTTGAGGGTGACACTATTCATACCACAAATCACACCAAACCCACCAGTGGTAACTCATATCTTCACTATTCGAGCTGTCACCACCGGGCGTGGAAAAACAACATTCTGAGTGGCCAATTCCAATGACTTAAAAGAAATTGTTCTAAACTCAATGATTATAAGGAATCGGGCACCGAATTGTATGCCAAATTCTGTGAAAAAGGTTACCACCCTACACTCATTAATGAGGCTTTCACCAAACATGGCAAAACTCCGCCACTACAAAAATACGTGCCCATGACCAGTCAAACTCCATTAGGTTTGTAACTGGTTATAATACGGCATATCGCAAGATTACCAAGATCATATGAAAACATTGGCACATTTTGCGACTTGATCCCCGTTTGGCACCCAGTCTTCCATCTGCTCTCCTGGTCACATTCAGAAAAGCCCGTACGCTCAAAAACAAACATTCTAGCTCCCAGCAAACTCTCCACATCCTCTCAGAACAAACAGGACATTTATTCCTTTTTTTGATAACAGAGTTGGTATTTACAAATGTAAAAAGAAAGGTTGCTTGACATGCCAATTTATCACCCATGGTAAATCACAAATTACTGATTTGAAAGGGATCTCTTATGACATTCGCCATTTTATTACTTGTGCCACAGATCATGTGGTTTACGTGCTCACATGTCCCTGTAAACTGATATATGTGGGCTGCACAATATGTCCTCTACGTAAATGCATTGGAGAACATAGAAGGCTCATAAAAGATGGATGTGACAAATACAGTGTCCCTAGGCATTTTCTTTGCCATCACAACAAGAAATTTAGTGTCCTAGAATTGATGGCCATAGAACACATTCCCAAAGGAACCCTTACTGACAATGAGAGGTTAGCCCTCCTATGTAAAAGGGAAACCTTTTGGATCTATAAATTTGGATCTATGGTACCGAATGGCCTTAATGAGGACCTTGAAGTACATAGTATCATCTAAGTGGTGACTTAGAGTTCTCAATATATTCTATAATAAAACACCCATCACTATCATTACATGATTATTATCTTTGATATTTTATTTTTCATATTTTATATATTTAATACCACTCTGTTTATTCGGTCCATAAGAGTAATTACTGAACTGTATTCATATTTATTTTCCTGTTTATTACTATATATATATATATACAGTTGCAAGAAAAAGTATGTGAACCCCTTGGGATTACGTGGAGTTTTGCATGAATTGGGCATAAAATGTGCTCTGAACGTCATCTAAGTCACAACAATAGAAGAACACAGTCTGCTGAACATAATACTACGCAAACATTAGATGTTGTCATGGTTTAATAGCACATAACATGTAAACATTCACAGCTCAGGGAGGAAAAAGTATGTGAACCTTTGGACTTAACTGGTTGACCCTCCTTTGGCAGCAATAACCTCAACGAAACGTTTCCTGTAGTTGCAGATCAGACCTGCACAACGATCTGGAGTAATTTTGGATCACTCCTCTTCACAAAACTGTTTCAGTGTAGCAATATTCTTGGGATGTCTGGTGCAAATCGCTCTCTTAAGGTCATGCCACAGCATTTCAATCGGGTTGAGGTCAGGACTCTGACTGGGCCACTCCAGAAGGCGTATTCTGTGCTGTTGCAGCCATTGTTTTGTTGAATTACTTGTATGCTTTGGGTCATTGTCCTGTTGCATCACCCATCCTCTGCGGAGCTTCAGTTGGCGGACAGATGGTCGTACGTTTTCCTGCAAAACGCCTTGATAAACTCTGGAATTCATTTTCGCATCAATGACAACAATCCGTCCAGGCCCTGAGGCAGCAAAGCAGCCCCAAACCATGATGCTCCCTCCGCCATGTTTTACAGTGGGGATGAGGTTTTGATGTTGGTGTGCTGTGCCTTTTTTTCTCCACACATAGTGTTGTGTGTTCTTCCCAAACAACTCAATCTTGGTTTCATCTGTCCACAGTATATTTTGCCAGTAGTGCTGTGGAACATCCAAGTGCTCTTTTGCAAACTTCAAACGTGCTATAATATTCTTTTTGGACAGCAATGGCTTCCTCTGTGGTGTCCTCCCATGTACTCCATTCTTGTTTAATGTTTTCCTTATTGTAGATGTGTCAACAAAAATGTTAGCATGCGCCAGAGATTTCTGTAGGTCTTTAGCTGACACTCTGGGATTCTTCTATACCTCATGCAGCATTCTGCGCTGTGCTCTTGCAGTCATTTTTACAGGACGACCGCGCCTAGGGAGAGTAGCAACAGTGCTAAACTTTCTCCATTTGTAGACAGTCTGTCTTACCGTGGACACATGAACATCAAGGCTTTTGGAGATACTTTCGTAACCCTTTCCAGCTTCATGCAAGTCAACAATTCTTGATCGTAGGTCTTCTGAGAGCTCTTTTCTGCGAGGCATGGTTCACATCAGACAGTGCTTCTTGAAACCAGTAAACCCAAAACAGGTGTGTTTTTTAAGGGCAGGACAGCTGTTAGCAACACATCCAATATCATCACACTGATTGGAGTCAAGGTTGGCTCACTCCTGGCTCCAATTAGCTCTGGGAGAAGTCATTAAGCTAGGGCCTCACATACTTTTTCCTCCCTGCACTGAATGTTTACATGTTATGTGCAATTAAACCATGGCAACATCTAATGTTTGTGTAGTATTATGTTCAGCAGACTGTGTTCTTCTATTGTTGTGACTTAGATGACGTTCAGAGCACATTTTATGCCAAATTCATGCAAAACTCCACGTAATCCCAAGGGGTTCACATACTTTTTCTTGCAACTGTGTATATATATATATATATATATATATATATATATATATATATATATATATACACATATACATACACATATTCTTATATTTGTATTTATTTATATTATTAATTTTTTTTAATATATATATATATATATATATATATATATATATATATATATATATATATATATATATATACACACAGTCAGGTCCATAAATATTGGGACATTGACGCAATTCTAACATTTTTGGCTCTATACACCACCACAATGGATTTGAAATGAAACAAACCAGATGTGTTTTAACTGCAGATTGGCAGCTTTAATTTGAGGGTATTTACATCCAAATCAGGTGAACGGTGTAGGAATTACAACAGTTTGCATATGTGCCTCCCACTTGTTAAGGGACCAAAAGTAATGGGACAATTGGCTTCTCAGCTGTTCCATGGCCAGGCGTGTGTTATTCCCTCATTATTCCAATTACAATGAGCAGATAAAAGGTCCAGAGTTCATTTCAAGTGTGCTATTTGCATTTGGAATCTGTTGCTGTCAACTCTCAAAATGAGATCCAAAGAGTTGTCACTATCAGTGAAGCAAGCCATCATTAGGCTGAAAAAACAAAACAAACCCATCAGAGAGATAGCAAAAACATTAGGCGTGGCCAAAAACAACTGTTTGGAACATTCTTAAAAAGAAGGAATGCACCGGTGAGCTCAGCAACACCAAAAGACCCGGAAGACCACGGAAAACAACTGTGGTGGATGACCGAAGAATTCTTTCCCTGGTGAAGAAAACACCCTTCACAACAGTTGGCCAGATCAAGAACACTCTCCAGGAGGTAGGTGTATGTGTGTCAAAGTCAACAATCAAGAGAAGACTTCACCAGAGTAAATACCGAGGTTTCACCACAAGATGTAAACCATTGGTGAACCTCAAAAACAGGAAGGCCAGATTAGAGTTTGCCAAACAACATCTAAAAAAGCCTTCACAGTTCTGGAACAACATCCTATGGACAGATGAGACCATGATCAACTTGTACCAGAGTGATGGGAAGAGAAGAGTATGGAGAAGGAAAGGAACTGCTCATGATCCTAAGCATACCACCTCATCAGTGAAGCATGGTGGTGGTAGTGTCATGGCGTGGGCATGTATGGCTGCCAGTGGAACTGGTTCTCTTGTATTTATTGATGATGTGATTGCTGACAAAAGCAGCAGGATGAATTCTGAAGTGTTTTGGGCAATATTATCTGCTCATATTCAGCCAAATGCTTCAGAACTCATTGGACACCGCTTCGCAGTGCAGATGGACAATGACCCAAAGGAAACTGCAAAAGCAACCAAAGAGTTTTTTAAGGGAAGTGGAATGTTATGCAATGGCCAAGTCAATCAACTGACGTGAATCCGATTGAGCATGCATTTCACTTACTGAAGACAAAACTGAAGGGAAAAAGCCCCAAGAACAAGCAGGAACTGAAGAGTTGCAGTAGAGGCCTGGAAGAGCATCACCAGGGATGAAACCCAGCGTCTGGGGATGTCTATGCATTCCAGACTTCAGACTGTAATTGACTGCAAAGGATTTGTAACCAAGTATTAAAAATAAAAGTTTGATTTATGAATATTATTCTGGCCCATTACTTTTGGTCCCTTAACAAGTGGGAGGCACATATGCAAACTGTTGTAATTCCTACACCGTTCACCTGATTTGGATGTAAATACCGTCAAATTAAAGCTGACAGTCTGCAGTTAAAGCACATCTTGTTTGTTTCATTTCAAATCCATTGTGGTGGTGTATAGAGCCAAAAATGTTAGAATTGTGTCGATGTCCCAATATTTATGGACCTGACTGTATATATATATATATATATATATATATATATATATATTTTTTTTTTTTTTTTTAATCTTTTTCATTTTATTTTTTATTGTATATTCCTATGCAGATTTTTTATAAAATATGTATGTAGTTTTATTATATTTATAAATATTATTAGTACTAATATAATGATAATTCTCCTATTCACCATTATAGATATGAATAGGATTATTGACAATCTTTCCCACCATTCCTATGTGTTATTGCTGTCAGCAATGTTTTTGAGATGTAAACTCATCCAGCTGGCTATTGAAGCTTCATTAAGCATCCTTCCCTTCCCCCCTCCCCCCCATTTTTTTTTTTTTTCCCTTGATTGTAATATGTCAAATGATAAAATGTTTATAATCTTGCACATGCCACTTTGACACAATTAAGCCCAAAAGGATTTTATTATGGTCATATTTAGGTTTTAATCACACTTTGTTCCTGGTTTTATAATGTTTTTTATATTTCAATTGCAATCCGATCCTGTTGTGAGACGAGCCGTCCGCTCCTGATTATCCCTTTAATTATCCCCCTGGTTGTTAAGCAGGCCCCTCCTGTTGTGCAGGTCTCCTATAAAATGGCAGATTGCTGGACTTTTCACAGACTTGATTAAGCGCATGCGCGCGAAACATATTGTCCCGGCAACTGGCCTCTTCCTTCTAAAGCTGCGGCTCCAGCAACAGTCCCCCCCCCCCTCCGTCTCTCCACATCGTGGTGACGTCATCCAGGGCATTCTACTCCACTACTTCCCTCTGAGCAGATGGGCCGTCCATCTTGGAACCTGGCTTCTTAAAGCCACAGGCTGGTTATCTATTTTTTACCATATGAATTATTAAAGGCACACCTCCATATAAGGTGTATTCCTTTTATCACAAAACTACACAGCGCCTGGCTCCTGTTCATACTTTCTCAAGGCACCTCATGCTAAAATGTAAAAATCTATTCTAATAGTTTTACATAATGCAGCAACATCCACACACGTAGGACACTCAACATTAGAGGTGATTTATTCTTCCAAATCAAATATTCCTTTTGAAACTGGTACTGACTAGTATTCCAGTGTTTCTCCCTTAGTTTTTCTCCCTAGGGCTGATAAAGAGGGGAGGGGGAGGGGAGGGGCAAACAAGGATGCTGTGCAGGCGCCTGACATCCTCCTTATCAACTAATGATGTAATTGGTTAGGATGCTGGCAGGTTGTAAAATTGCGCGAAAATGAAAAATGAAAACCTATGGCTTTGTGTAACTAAAAGGCAGGCTTGATCCACCTGCTGGCTTACAATTTTTGGGCAGTTTTTAAGCATATTGCCAAGGCACCCTAGTTGAGAAAGGCTGTCTTAGAGTACATCATGGGACACAGAGCAGGCCATAATAATGACTATGTGGGTTATATGCCACCTATAGGTGAATGGACACTGGCCGACCAAAGAGGAAGTCCTCTCCTATATAACCCCTCCCACACAGGAAGTACTTCAGTTTTTGTAGCAAGCAATGACATTCCAGAAAGAGGGGCAAGACTGTGATGTACTCCAAGAAATGAATTTTACAGGTAAGTATGTAGAAAAAATCCAGTTGTCTTTATCGTACATCAAGGGACACAGAGCAGGCCCTAATAAAGACTATGTGGGATATCCCAAAGCAATAAAACCTGAGGGATGGGTGACATCACAATAACCACTGCCAACATTCCAAAAGGAGCTACTCAGCTGTTTGCAAAACACTACGTCCAAAGGCAGAATCCTCTGTGGCTCTGACAACCACCTGGTAAAACCTTGTGAATGTATGAACCGAAGACCATGTATCAGCTTTGCAAACCTGAGCAACTAACACCTGGTGGTGGATAGCTCAAGATGCCTCCACACTCCTCATAGAGTGTGCTCTCACCCGAAAGGGTGGGACTTCAAACCTTAGACTTGAATGATTAACTGACGGATCCAATGAAAAATAGTTGACCTGGATGCAGCCTTCCCTTTTTGGGCCCTTCTGGCAGCACAAACCGGGATTCCTGACCTGGCCACCAACTCAAGTAAATCCTGACCACTTGAGCTACATCCAGAGTATGCAGTGCTCTATACCTTGCCGACAAAGAAAAAATAAAGGCAAGACTCTGTCCTGATTTAAGTGAAAAAAAAAAAAAAAGAAACATTCTAGGCAAGAAGATAGATGAGGACGCAACATCACCCTATCATGATACCAAATACGGCTCCTTACACGAAAGGGCCTCCAGCTTTGACACTCTTCCTGCCAAAGTGATAGTAATCAAGCCACACTCAAAAACAAAAGATTAGGCTTCTTTAACTGGTTCCAAAGACGGCCTCTGCAAGGATAGACAGAGCCACAAGGGCGGCCTGAAAGACAGGACCATCTGTGTTACACCCTGCATGAAATTCAATCAAGGAGTGAGAACAATGGTCACTGGGAAAAAATTAATAAAGATGAAATCTGACCTTAAATGGTACTCAAGGTAAAATTTTATTTCCCACCTGATTGGAAAAAGGATAAAAAAAAAAACCCCTTACAATCACCAACTTCCGCGGATGCCACTTCCTGGCCTCCCACCAGACAAAAAAGATTTCCAGGTCCTGTAATGGAAGTGCCCTGGCGCCAACTTTCTTGCACTCAAAAATGCAGAGAAAACAGGACCCAAGACCCCACCGATCTTACCAGAATTGGGCTTAAAAAGCCAAGTCTCCAATCCTAGCAATCATATACAGGATACAATATTAGACCCAATACAATAGGTCTGAGCGGACTGGAGTCAGTGTATCAAGCTCTCTTGGGCTAGGCCGGTCTACCACTACTATTCGGGTTACCTCCTCCTGGACCCTGCATGACAATAGTTGAATAGGAAGAAAGCATAGATTAGGGGGAACTGGTCCCTAAGGTGTTACCAGTGCATTTACCCCCATTGCCAGTGGGACTCTCGACATTGAAACAACCGAACCTATTGTAGAACCTGGAATTCAGTAGATCCACGTCCAGAGTTCCCAACACTGGCAGATTTCCGAGAACGTCTCAGGATGCAGGGACCATTCTCCCAGTATCAGCCGCTGACCTCTAGGGGAAAAAAAACCCTACCAGTTTCCTATACCTGAAATATGTACTGCTGACAGATGTTCTGCCCCAGACAGAATATGGTTCATCTTTTTCTGAACCGCATGACTTCTGGTGCAGCATTGGTGGTTGATATATGCCACTGCCATGGCATTGTTATACTGAGCCCTGACCAAAACCTATGCAACGGGTTCCTCCAATAATCCCACGCTAGCCGCACTGCCTGAAGTTCCAAACATTGATGGTAGTATTCCCTCCTGTGGAGACAAATGTCCCCTGAACTGTAGCCACCTTTAAATCAGCCCCCTAACCAGAGAGACTGGCATCAATGGTTACCATCCTCCAAACCACCAATTCAGACTCTGCAATACGCCGGGGACAAAGCCCTCTGGTAATCCACTGTTTGGACCTTCATATGATCCAGACAAATAGAATGTTCCTCTACAAAAGACCTGGAGTGGAATTGCATATAGGAAACTGCTTCAATGTAGATATAATTTCCTCATGCAGAGATGTACTGAAGCATAGTTACTGCTACTTACATTTCGCTTTAAACTTGAAACCAACTGCTCCCTGAGCAAAGGAACAATAAGGTATAATGAGAATGACACCACCCTGTGTCCTCAGCAAGCCCAGCACAAAGGCTAGGAGCTTTGCAAACACTTGGAGAGCTGTGGCCAGCCCAAAAGGCAGTGCCCCACAACAATAACATTGCAATTCTCTATGGCAATGACAGAACCCCTGATAACCCTAAAAAATCGGCACCCAAAATCTCTCTATTGAGAGAAGCTACCACTGATCAGACTGATCCCATCCGAAACAGGACATCTAGACTTATGGTTTTGGGCCTGTGAACCTGTCGAGTATCTCAAATCACCTCAGAGTCTGCCCTAGCATCCTCTGCCCGAGATAATTCTTAAAACACAGCCGTCTCAGACTCTGAAGGGCTAAAGCTTACCACATCTCATATACCCAGGCAGTCTCCCTTCCAAGTAGTAACCAGGGCTTGACACTGATTAGATTCCGAGTTCAGATGAGGTTAGGCACATACAGGGTAATGTGGATGTAGTCCATTGCAGCTCCGCCACAGGGAACAACTGCAATACCAGACAAACACAGTGACCCAGATACCCCTGACACCACTGATTTATCGTGAAATACGTGAAAGGCAGCAACTATACGTTCATCTAACTATGCATTTCCACAAGGATATATGTCTATAGCAATCTTGGTCTAGTTATATGATCGCACAGGCAAGGAAGCATGCAGCTATTCAGGTACATAGGCATGTAAGTATGCAAATTATAACAGTACTCAGTTCACAGACGTATGCATGTAAGTATGCACAGTCTATGTCAGTGTTGAGGCACCCTTTAAAATGGACAATCTCAAGGCACCCTTTAACATTCTGCACAATCTCAAGGCATCCCATGCTAAAATGTAAAAACCTATTCTAATAGCTTTGCATAATGCAGCAACATCCACACGTGTAGGACACCCAACATTGGAGGTGATTTATTCTTTCAAAGCAAATATTCCTTTTCAAACTGGTACTGACTTGTATTTCAGTGTTTCTCCCTTAGTTTTTCTCCCTCACTCAGCTAATGTGACCCCACTGCTGATATAGAATGGAAGGGGAGGGGCAAACAAGGATGCTGTGCAGGCGCCTGACATCCTCCTTATCAACTAATGATGTAATTGGTTGTTAGGATGCCGGCAGCAAAAAGTAAAATTGTGCAATGAAAACCTATGGCTTTGTGTAACTAAAAAGGCAGGCTTTATCCACCTGCTGGCTTGTATACCTTTTTTGGGCAGTTTTTAAGCGCATTGCCAATGCACCTCTGAAAAAGCCCGAAAGCACCCGGAACTCACGCACAGATGCGGCCCAAGCATCCGGCATGCACGCACGCATGGATGCAGCCTAAGCATCAGGTACGCATGTACGGATGCAGCCTAAGCATCAGGTACACATGCACGAATGCATGTACAAATGCAGTTTATTCAATAGAGTTCACAAAACTTTGCAAATATGCATGCAATGTTGTTATACAGTGCTGCAACTGTCCCGCTTTCTAGAAGCGTATGGTTTCAAAGAACTGCATCAAAATTAAATGCACTTGGTTCCATGCTAGGCAAACACATATGTATCAAACACAGCCTGAATGCAGCCTCCATGATGCTTCAGTGCAGCTAAAATATAAGCTCCTGCAGATCAAATGTAAGCTACTCTGGAGACTCCGTTAAATTCACTAAAATCCCTATAGGGGTGTAGCAAAAACCAGTTGTACAAGCCCCCGGGATTATGCAGGCTAATGCAGTGTATAATCACATCCTATCTGGTCCCTCAACTCCCCCAAAGGAAATACTCACACATCATCATCCATCCATTGCCTGCTCAGTTTCTCTGCTACCTCTCAGGAGGCTCACAAACCCCCAGCCAGTATTGGCTATAGAGAGCAGCCCCATGACCTCTAGTGGCTTGAGGAAAAACTGCAGCCCAATACTCCTTTAGACACACACACAGCATGGCCTGGCCAGACCAACAGCACACTGCCGCCAGTGGCCACCGGGAGAATGACTAAACAGTCAGATTTTTCAAAGAAATACTGCAAATGTAAACTTATTGTTCCCACCGCAGGACCCCGAATCATAACAAGAGTCCAACCTTCACCCATCATGGCGAGGTTTGTCATGCAGACCTTCAAGAACTTGGTCCCCATAATGTTGGGCCACTGCCTCGGACCTGTACAGCACCCCACCGGAAAGAGTCTTGGTCAGTATTATACTGCACAGGATTCCATTATGCAGGGTCCAACACCATAAGGCTGCATTACAGGCAAAACCCCGTGGATTCTTCTCCTTATCCAGGAAGGCTCGGGTACAATTAATTTTGGCTAACAGCTTTCTGAATGGATCCAATTAAAATCCCTGATTCTACAATGGAACCATTCTGAACCTTCAGGTATGCTCCAAGAGCACATGCAACACTTCAGTGACCATCCACCTTACAGACACTGGTGAAAAACACTCAAGTATTTCCTGTGTAGGAGGGGTTACATAGGGAAGGACTCTCTGATTGGTCAGCCAGTGTCCATTCACCTATAGGTGGCATATAACCCACATAGCCATTATAATGGCCTGCTCTGTGTCCTGTGATGTACGATAAAGAAAAAAAAGAATGATTCTGTGATGGACCTCACTGCATGGCGTCAGGAATTCTTCCAAAAATCACTGTCTGTCTAACCACAGGGTGCTGTGCTATCCAAAAATGCATCTTAAAAGTTCTATCAAGCAAAGAAGAAGCCATCTCCTTTATTGAACTGTATTGTAACTGTACTGCCCTCATGTAAAGTGCTGTACAAACTGTTGGCGCTATGTTAATCCCGTATAATAATAATATCTGAACATGATCCAGAAATGCTGCTGTCTTCTCTGGGTCAAAACTCATTTAAAATGGTCTGTTGCAAAGATAAAAAAAACTGTTTTGTGGTCAGACAAAATCGAAATTTGACATTCTTTTTGGCAACCATGGACACAGCGTCTTTGAGGTGCTACATCTGAAGACTGTGAAGTGTTGACTGAAGAGCTGATTGAAGTATCCAAAGTAAAATGATACATTAAAGTGGCTGTAAACCTCAGTCATGAAATATGAACAAACCATACCCCTCTATAGTGTGTACTTGTCTCAATTAAGAGCACTAAGTGTCATTTCTCTCTGCTGCTTCGTTTCTCTGCCATGAATCACTTTTGACAAGTTTTCTTGACACCAAAAGAAAAATGTGACAGGGCAGGGACCCCCAGCAGATTGACGGCCTCAGCTCTGGTCCTGTGCGAAGGGGGAGGGGGGGATGTCCCTTCTCTCCAATCAGCTCTTAGAGCTCTCCTCACTGAGCTCTGCAAGTTGTAATTTCAGCTCTTCACCCCTTTTTCTGTACTCTCAGACAAGCTCTATAAATTGAACACTCTGAATGCATGCAGAGAAGAGAAGACTGCAGATAAAAAAGGTACAACTTATGTAGGAGGAGTTTTTTTCATCTTTGTGTATCACCTGGGGCCAGTAACTTCAGTGGGTATGTGTAAGGGTTTACAACCCCTTTAAGCAACAGATAGAAGATCTCTAGACTTGGATACAAACCTAACAAAAGCAGTGGATGCACTAGTATGGAATCAGTACTTCCTGATCTATGCTGTTCCTCCCCTAAAGTCCCTTCCTCAGTCGCTTCATGGTATTAAAATGAAATGCATTGCTATACTCTCATAGCACTAAATTCGCCTAGGAGAATATGGTATGCTAACCTGCTAAAACTTCTGAGATGCACCCTGACTAACAGATTAACCACCCTATTTCTTGGTCACTGTCTTTAACTCCATGGCTGTTTAAGCCCAAGTTCTGAGGGACAGGGATATCACAGAGTTATCCCTATGATACTAACAGCTAAGAGTCGATTTCCACTAAGGTCTACCATTGGATGTAGAGGGTTTTACGTGGTGTGAGTCAAAAGGCTTTCACCCCCAAGAATTTTTCTGTGGGATGCATCCTCTTTTCGGCAGTTGGGTCTGGACCACTGATTGGACCCTTGTACCATCAATGGCCAGGTATCTCCTCTTGCCATTCTTTTCCAGAGACCACTCTTTGATCGGGACCTTTCTGCAAGAGGTTTACCACATGGACGTACTGATCAAATCCGCTCTCTACTTCCATTAGATATTTTGTCCTTTAGGTGCATTTGGTAAACCTCATTTGATCTTCAATTACCCTACTCTATCCTCTGATTATGAAGTAGTTTTACTTGTTGCTATACCCTCAGTTAGACAACTATCTGAACGGTCAGCTTTATCCTGCAAGAAACTCATTTTGATCCTGAACAGGGACAAGTGCGACTTTAGACATAGCCTTCCTTACCTTCCAAGATGGTGTCTGCATTTCATCTTATTCACGGCATTGTCCTTCCATTTTTGTGTCCAGCTCTAGTTCACCAGAAAGCGATTTCTCTCCAACTGATTAGACATGGCATAGGCTATTTGATTGCACCTCTCTGCCACTTCTTCATTCAGCAAGACGAATTTTATTTTTGTCCTTTCTGATGGGCCCAGGAAAAGTTGTCCCGCACTCTTGTGCAGCCATTTTTTAGTAGCCAAGGCAGATCTTGTACAAACTTTTGGTCGCAAGGATTGGTTTCACCTTTTCTACTCAAGGCTCACTCCACCAAAGCTGTGAGTGCTTCGAGCATTTTGGCAAGATATCTCTCTTTTCAAGGTTTGCAGGGCTGCCATCTGTTCTACAGTTTACACATTTTATAAGTGGATATTTCACCCTTGTCTGATGCCAGCTTCCGGTGTAAGATCCTTTACGGTACAGGCAGCCCTCAGTACAATACAAAAAGGGCTCAAAAGAACTCAGTAGTTCGTAGAACCTTATGCCCAAAAGTGGCATCAGAGGAGGCCTTACCATCCACCTGGTAAAAATTAACAAACTTGTTAACAAAATGACCAGACAGCAGCCTTGCAAAACTAAGAAACAGATGCTTGATGCTGAAAAGCCCATGAAACACTAGTTGATCAGGTAGAGGGCGCCCTAACGGAAGAAAGGAACTCTATCCTTTCGACCATGGGTTTACATCAGGACTCGCCTCAATCCACCCATCAATGGTGCAGGAAGATGCAAGAAGCACCCTGTAGGAACCTTGGAAAGCACAAAAAGGGAATCCAAATTCCTAAGAGAGACTGCAGCTAAGAGGTAAACTAAAGGTAGACTCTCAACGCGTACCATTTCAAGACAGTGAAGAGAAAATTTCCTTGGCATGTTTAGGAGCAGAAGAAAATCAGAGAAAGACAAAGTCCTGGTTCAGGTTGAAGAAGGGAAAGGCGTTATGGATAAAGGAGGTTTTAGGCTTCAGGACAACTTTATCTTTGTGCTACACAAGGAAAGGTACTTTACAGGATAGGAATGCTAACTCAGAGACCCCACACACAATCCAAGACCACAACAATCCCCCCTCCCGGTAGCAAGTGTTGAGCTAGTGAGGTCATCCCCCTGTGCTTGTGGTCTGCCATGCAGTTCACAAAATATCTCCAGAGGGGAATCAATGATCTCTGCAGCTGTAGAGAAGGAACAATGAATGTAGCCTTCTGTACCAGCCACTACAGGCTGCTGAACACAGACAGGCACCCAAAGAGTGTTTTGCTGTACAGTAGGGAGCTACTGATTTTGACTAACAGAAGGGTATCCAAAGAAAAAAAAGATGGTGCATACATGCGGAGTGAAATGACTGAAAAAAGAGGTTACAAAGGCATAGTAATGCCGATGCCACAGACTTGCTCCAAAGCACTGGAAAAAATAGTGCCAATTTTAGGTCACCTGTTCTCCAGCTTCATGCGTGTGACACACTGCTCTTGGATTCGCTCTCCATAAAGGGTATACCCGCAAAGTTGTCCTAAGGGAAATAGCTCTGCCATGTTGACAGACCCCGGCTGTGGATCTCTATAAGTGCCACATGCTATAAGTCCAGTGCCTAAACCAAATTACAGGCCAGCCCCACATCTTCTGCAGGCAGGGTGCAAGTAGGATCCCCCAAGGTTCAGTTGAGAAGTCAACTGATTCGAATGTTGCAGAAGAAGCCACAGTTGTTATGGTGCAGTCAGGAATCTTGATAGAAGAATCCATTAGAGAAAAAAAAAACTTTACGGAAAAGTGGTGATGGACTTATCTCTACTGAGAAAAGCTTACCTAAGGCCACTTGGAAAAAACAGGCTAAATGGGAGGATTATTATATAGCGATATACAGTGAGGAACAGAAGTATCTGAACACCCTGCGATTTTGCAAGTTCTCCCACTTAGAAATCATGGAGGGGTCTGAAATTCACATTGTAGGTGCATTCCCACTCAAAGACAGAATTAAAAAAAAAATTCAGGAAATCACATTGGATGATTTTTAAAGAATTTTAAAGAATGTAAGTGTTACTACAGTGACACTAAACTACTCTAAAAAAATTAGAGGTTAATATTTAAAAAATATTTTAAACTTTTTTTTCCCACCAGCTAGTGTCCCTGATCACCATACCAGTCATATGATGACTCTGTACTGCACTGGTGAGAAAAAAACATTGTGAAAAAAAAAACAAAATTTAAAAAAAAAAGTGTAAAAAAAAAAAATTCCTTAATTTTCCCAAACATTGTGACAAAAAATTACAACTTCAAAAAACTCTCCATGTCCCTTACTAAATACCTTGGCCTGTCTACTTTCCAAAAACATGTAATTTGGGAGGTACTGTATATGTACTGTCCTGGCATTTTAAGGAACTCAAGAAATTAGATAGGCCATCAGTACATCAGAATTGATCAATTTTCAAATATATATACACCACAGTTTGAAGATGCTATAACTTTCACAAAAATATACACTTATTGCGATTTGGTTTATCAAAGACATGTAGCAGAATACATTTTGGCCTAAATTTATGAAGAAATTAGATTTTTTTTTTTTATTGGATATGGATTTTTCCCCAATTTATGGTCTTTTTTCATTCATATAATAAAAAATAAAAAGCACAGTGATTATAAAATACCAGCAAAAGAAAGCACTGTTTGTGTAAAAAAAAATAACATTTCATTTGCATACAGAACTGCATGACTTCAAAATTTCTAGTTAAAGTAGCACAGTGCCAAAAAGCAAAAAATGGCATGGCCATGAAGGGTGTAATACCTTCCGGAGCTTAAGTGGTTAAAGCTCAGCCTGGGCAGCAACCATGGCTCTCTTCTGAAGATATAGTGGACAAGTATAGCCATCCATGAACTATCCAGGATACATATTTACATATGTATATATGTAAAAAACACACACACACACATTACTAAACAGGAGCATTGGCACTAAATACTGTATACTAGCTAACCGCTAATGATCGTGTTAATCTAGGATCTTCCCCCCCTTGTGTTTTTCCCTGTGTATTGTGGAATAGTTTTATCATGTTTATATGTAAACAACGTGCAGAAGTTTTGGCTGTATATAGTATTGGCAATTAAGCAATAATTTTGTCTTCATTGCAATGTTGGATTTTTTTTATATTACTGAACAATGACACTTTAAGACAATGAGGCTGATCGTCACACAAATCTTAAACCCTTTAAGTAAATCAATCCATGTAAAGCGTATCAAAGATGTTTAGAATTCTCAATAAAAATTCATAGGAAAATGCTTGGAACGTTCATACAAAAATTCTCACAACATCCATTTGTCGGTTGAAAGATTTTGTGTGCTTTCAACATTTGATTCTGCAATGAATAGACTTTACCAAACTAAAACCACATTCACGGTTAGAAATGTATTTGTTCAAGAAATATTTTTACACCCTGCTAACTTTCTCATCACTGCATTTGAAAGTGAATGTTGATTTGGTGCACGGATTACAAAAATGAACAAACTTTCTAAGAACATTCTTCTCCCTACAATTTTCATTCAAAATTCTACCCATCTATGGCAAACTTAACTCAACCTTGGCCTCATCAGTCACCAAATATATGTCATCCCAAAACAATTCATTCTAAATTAATATGATATAAATAAGAGTTTTTAATAAGAATATAGAATATTTTCCCCAACATATAACGTCCAAGTGTTGGCTATATTAAGTGAAATAAAAGATAAGGTAAAAATGAGACAACGTTTACTTCCCTACAACGTTCTTCCCCACTGCCCTTTCCTCCCTTGTAAATAGGCCTGAGTGGTCAATTCCCAGGCATGAACACTATTGAATGAGTGGTTAAAGCATCAACCCTGAGCAAGTTCTGGCGTGATCTAGCACAAGGCTTACTAAGCATTAAGGTAGTAGACTGAGGAGGAACAGAGCTGCAGAAAGGCAAGTATAAATGGGGGGGGGGGGGGGGGCCTTTGAAGAGACTTTGCCTTAAAAAAGCAATGTGGGAGAGTCTCCAAGTCTAGTATTTATTAGTTCTCAAATTGATAACAATTCTAACAAAGTTCCAATGCTATCTTTATTCAGGCATCATTTTCTTCCAGGTCTATGAAGCTGGCTCAGGGACCTGAAAAGTAAAAACACCCAAAGTTCTAACCCATGACTTACTTGTTGTTAACCTTATTTGGCTCCCAAAAGCGAGATTTCTTTACGTTAAACCAAGGGAAAACACGCTCCATTTGCTAGAAAAATGAAGAAATATGCATTTATCAGCAGTCAGATAAAATGTATACTATGTAAGGTATAGAGGACGCCTAGGAGGTATCACAATATGCCGGCAGGTATTTTATGAAATTATTTATATTTTACACTTCTAAAACAATATATATATTTATTACAACCCTCAAACAACCTTAAAACATTATTTTTTGTAATCAGAGCCATTCATACCTTAAGACAAGGTGAAAACATTGTCTTCGATTACATTGTATACATAGTATAAATGTGTGCAGTATGCATTAGAAATTACAACAACAGAACGTTTGAACCTACCATAAAAGAGGTTTCATCAAGGTACACAGGGTTACATTTTCATGATAGGGTCATACTGTGCCTATAGAAGCATTTGGACACTGGCAAACGAAAAAGCTTTTGGCCAGCCAGGTATAACCCCTCCGACTCCCAGCAAGCTTCAGTTCTGTAGAAAACCGTACTTTTTAGGAGTAGAATAACACAGTTGGGTTTGTACCAGTGTTCCTTAAGGAACCTTATAAACTTTTTTACCTTTCATTAAGGCCTCATTCACACCATATGTACAAAAAACTGATGGAAACTGTCAAGCAAATTTCACTTGCAGAGACATCAGTTTTCATGCGCACTTAAATGAGTTTTATACACGTTGCGGATTCCTACACAGAAAAAAATCTGCATGTTTTACTAGTGTTGTGGTGTGACCAGGGCACATATTGATTTAGTTGTGCCCTTGCAAAACACATGCAGAAAAACTGACGTCTCAGAGACTAATAATAATTTTAATATTTTATAAAAAGTGTACAGAAGCTGCCACTATTTATAAACCAAAAAAACTTTTTTTAAAATTAAAAAACACAGAATAAATAAAGTGTTTAAAGTGGAGCTAAGTGAATTAATCAATAATAGGTACAAAACCATATAATAATAAAAAAATCTTGTGAATACCCATAAAACTCAGTAGTGATAACACAAATACATGAATAGTCCGTGATTGCTGTAAAAAGTGCTGGAAAGTCCATGAAAAAAGTGTAGTAAAGTAATCCAAAGTCCATGAAAGTGAATCTTCTATTTCACCATGTGCAGCAAACTGACAACAAAGTGCTCCATAGGAATCCCCACATGGATGTAAACTCACCAAAAATATTTGCCTTCCAATCTCGTGGTTGGCAAACAAACTTCCTGGGACATATTTCCCATTTAAAGATGAATATAGATTGCTGAAGATAAAGATTCCACTGCATCCAAATTGACCATGTAAAACAAACAAAAACAGCTCCAGTGGTGTAGTATGAACAAACAGATCCTTTAATAAAGTGATTAGACCTTACAAGAAAAATCAATAAAACAAGCCCCAATATTACATCCTTCGATAAGCCTGAAGTGAACATAGACCACGTGCTCTCACCACCTCCGGTTTGTTGTTACTAGACGCCGTCACGTCACTTCCGGTCACGGTCCACGTCACTTCCGCCTGCTGCACCGTCACGCCCTGATGCGTTTCGTCACTTCCGACTTACTCATAGGGGTGACGGTGCAATGTGGCGTGCTACTCTTTATAGACCCAGAAATCAGAGACATTAATCCTCCAATTGGTCAACTGCAATACACCCCTGCATACAGGAATTTTAATTATTTTTTTTTAAATAATTTTAATATGTTTGGAATGCCCAAAAGCAGTCCAACTCAGTGGTGAAAGCAAACAAAATGCTACTTGGACCACATACCATACAAAATAATAATAGGGGTAACCTGCAGCACAAAGAGCTGTCTATAGGTCCTTACCCGCGATACTGGCACCAGAAGAGTTTTGAAAATGCACCTGATAGAACTTAGAAGACATAAAACAGAGAACCAGGTAGCTGTATCCACTTTATCCAATTTCGGTCCCCTCGCCCACAATGTACTGCAGACGGGCGACAGCTGCAGGAACAGCGACATACCCGTGTGTTGCTGTTTATTTCAGGGTTTGGAGCGTGCATGCGCATGCCCCCCTCACTGACCCCCGATGTCATTTAATGCAGGAGATGTATGTCAGCAGGTCGCAGCCAGTGATTTTTGGCTGGGTCTCTGCTGAGCCCCAACAGCGAATGGAGAAGCAGAGCTGTGCCTGAATTTGTAAATACAGGCACAGGATCTAGCTGGATCTTCTCTCCCTGGAACCATTTTGTTCCAGGGAGAGAAGAAAGATAAATTACACATGAGTAAAAGCAGCACACGTTAGGCAGACATTTAATTTAACCCCTTGATTACCAAATTAACCCTTTGATTGCCCCGTCACCCTGCCAGTGCAATTAGTACAGTGTCAGTGTATAGTATTATTCACTGATCATTGTATTATGGCCACTAGCGACGTCAGATAGCGCCCCTCCCAGCCAGGGTCTGCTAGCATTAGATTGCCCGCACACTATCACACTCACACTATAGGTCGCTGATCATTACTAGTATAGTGTTCGTACGGATCAATATATTGATCAGGAACAGAACTATACCAGTGCCCCCAAAAATGCAGTGTTAGCAGGATCAGCCCTGTTCGCTGCCAGCACTTGCACAGTATCACCTGGTGTATCACTTGGCAGTAACATTTGGTCCCATAAGTGCAGTACAAGCTGGTGAGGTGGTGAGCACAAGTAGTGTCTTGCAGCCATCAAGAATTCAAACACAGGCCCGTAGAGCCCAAAGTGCCCTTCTGGGTGTGCTTGCAAATCCTGATTAGCTGCTCACAGATTCTGCAGCACACGTACTTCCCCCAGTCACTGCCCAACCTGGAATTCAGGTGGAAACAGCATATTTAACTACTCCCCTTAATTTTGTGGAGTGTTTTTTCCCAGAAGATTTGTATACTTTGATTGTGGGCCAAAGCAATTTATACACACTACAATTTATCACCACCAACCCAAATTCAGGTCTTGCCAGACCATTTGCAAGGAAACCCATTACGGTTTCCGAATTTAAAACTTTTTTGGACATGGGCATTACAAAGAAGAATGAGTTGCGGTCATATTGGTCCACAGACCCAATTCATCCTATGGCCATGTTGTCTGCTGTCATGGCCAGGCATAGATATGAGCTGATAACACACTCTGTCATCCTCAGGGTGACCCTAAACACGACTGGCTCTACAAAATTTGTCCCCTCATAAACCACCTCACTGAGAAAATTGCAGATATGTATATGCCCCAGCAAAACATCTGCATGGATGAGTCCCTTATTCACTTTACTGGCCACTTTGCATTCAAACAGTGCCCAGCAAGCGTGCCAGATCTGGGGTTAGATTATAAGCTTTGTGAGAGGGCCACAGGCTATACATACAATTTCAGGGTTTATGAGGGAAGAGACAGTGAAGAAGAGCCCCCCAGAGTACATGGGGAGTGGGGAGCAGTGGCAAGACAGTATGGGATTTTGTGTCATCTTTGTTCCCCAGGGGGTTCCACTTCTATGTGGACAACTTCTATACAAGCGTGCCACTATTTAGACATTTGTACAATCTTGAAATTGGCTCATGTGGCACCACACAATCTAATCACAGGGGCTTCCCCCAACGGCTTGTAAACACCTGATTTAGAAAGGGGGAGAAAGCCTGCTTGAGAAATGATGAATTGCTTGCAATTGCAAAGTGGAGGGACAAATGGGATGTTTTTGTCCTGTCTTCCATTCACACAGACACGATGACCCAAATTAGCACGGCAGCTGGCGATGAGAAACCCCTCTGTGTCTACAACTATAACCTTAACATGAGAGGGGTGGACTTCAACGACCAAACGATGAATCTATACCTAGTTTCTTGCAAAGTTTGACACTGCTACAAAAAAGTGTTTATTTATTTCAATTAGCTATATATAACATTTTTGTAATTTACAAAGCAACTGGACAAAGTGGATCCTTCTTAAAATTTCAGGAAGAGATCATCATGGCCTTTTTGTATCCAGAAGGTGATATGGCCCAATTCTCAAATCCTGATGCAGTGAGCTGGCTGCATGAGAGGCATTTTCTGGATGTCTTCTCTGGTACCTCAACCCAAAGGTCACCCCAAAGAAGATGTTGTGTCTGTAGCAGACACGGAATAAGATAGAAAAACCGCTTTTTTTTTTGTCCCTCCCGTCCTGGCCAACCTGCTCTCTGCCTCAAGGACTGCTTCCGTCGCTACCACACATAGTGGAGTATTAGTATAGGGTACAGCATGGGACAGTTTAGGGCAAATATTCAGCATTCTCATACAGAGTCTCAAAAGATGTTAGATAGTCAGGAAACTGCCAACAGTATTTTAAGAGACCATAAAATCAGAGGCTGTTACAAAAAAGTTAAAACTGTTGTTTGCTTTTCAGGAACATGATTCAGTTGTTGTTTTATTGAGTTAACCACTTCCATACAGGGCACTTTTACCCCCTTCCTGCCCAGGCCAATTTTCAGGTTTCAGCGCTCTCACATTTTGAATGACAATTGCGCGGTCATACAACACTGTACCCAAACTAAAATGTTATCATTTTTTTCACACAACTAGAGCTTTCTTTTGGTGGTATTTAATCAACACTGGGGTTTTTATTTTTTGCTAAACAAAAAAACCCTGAAAATTTTGGGGAAAAAAACCCCCACGTTTTTCTTTGTTTGTTATAACAGTTTGCAAATAAATAATTTTTCTTCATAAATTTAGGCCAAAATGCATTCTGCTACATTTCTTTGGTGAAAACAACCCAAATTAGTATTTATTTAATCTGTAGGAAAGTTATAGAGTTCACAAACTATGGGATATATCTGAAAATTGACCAATCCTGAAGTACTGTCAGCCAATCTAATTTCTCGAGGTCCAAGAATGTCAGAACAGTAAAGATATCCCCCTAATGACCCCTTTTTGCAAAGTAGACAGTCCGACATATTTCATAACAGGCATGGCGAGTTTTTTGAAGTTGTAATTTTTTTGTCATAATTTTTTGGAAAATTAAGAAATTAAAAAACGATTTTTACTTTTTTTTTTTACATACGGTCACCAGTGCAGTACATCATCATAAAACTGGCATGGCGGTGATCAGAGAAACTGACTGGTGACAGTATGAAAAAAAAAATTGATAATTTTTTTTTTCAATTTTAAATTTATTATAATTTTTTTTTTTTAATATTTTTTTTTCATATTTCACTATAACCAAAGTAGTATAATGTTACCATAGTTATCATAGTAACATTGTACTACTTTGGGGAAGTGATCAGTATTTTTTTTTTTTCCACACAAATTTGCTTATAGCAAAGAATTATTTTGCTATAAGCAAGCATTTACCTGAATGAAATCGATTCATTCAGGGGTTTTTTTTTGTGATTAGCTGTGATTTGTCCATGGCTAATCACATGACACAGCTGGGCTTCACAGCTAGACACACTTGTATACAATGGATGGCATGAAAGGAAGCCATCCATTGTATACTAAAATTAACCAGCCTGAAGTGGACAGTGTGATTCCAATGGACGGCCCGTACGCTCTGAGGGGAGCTGAGATCAAAGAATGCTCCTGTCGGCTTCAAATCACGTGGTGTCAGCGTACCAGCGTCCTGGGTGGTGTCACCATGGCAAACGAAGGCAGTGTCCGGCGTTGGCTTCAGCTGGGAGCATATGTGGGGTTACCAAGACGCCATGTTTCGCGCAGTTGCGCTTTGTCAAGTCTCTGGTAACCATGGCCGGCGGCCATTATATAGAAGACCATTAAAGGGAAGGCTGGCTGAGTGTAATTAGCAGGGGATGGGGTGTCAATCAGAGCGGACGGCTCGTCCTGAAGCAATGCTGAATACAAATTTAAAGGTACAGATTGCAAGTTATAAAAAATGATATGTATAAAAACAATAGCATTGGAAAGCATGATATACTTTCATCTTTAGTAAAATAAAGGTAATACAATAACAAAAAAAAAACCAAAAAAAAACAAAAACACACAAGTTAAAAATGACATCGCTGGTTCATGGAAGCTATGTCAAAAATTGCGTTTACAGTGAGGTAATTATGGGTATATGGGCAAAGAAGGGAGTAGGGAGAAGTGAATTCTAGGCATATGAAAATGACTGTATGTTTCCTTAAAAAATATTTAGAACTTGGGATAACACCAAGAGGCCTACGCATTAAAAAACACTGTGATTTTCTTGATGACGACCTCAAAAAAGACTGGGAACTGATCTCTGAGTTCTGCACTACCAAATGGATTAAACTAATCATCCAACAAAGGGAACGCAAACTAAAACTGGCAGAAACCAAAATTAAGGAAAAAGAAAATAAAATTCAAGAGTTCAGCTCCTCATGTCTTTACCAAAAATGGAGAAAAACATTAGATACCAATATTCTTAAAAATGAGGATGACATAGTATCCAAAAAACTAGGAAAATTAGATAGAGATATCGAAGACTACAAGTTAGGTCACATCTTTACATGGAACAGAAAACAAAGTAAGATCAATATTCCCTCTGTTACAAAGTTTCCCCCCACAGAGATTCCCAAAAAATTTAACAAACATAAACGACCTCATAATTACTTAAAACCCCTTCCCCCTTCCTCCTCCATCCAACATACACCCAGCACGACCTTTCCAACACCATCATCATCCATTGAATCTACATCTATTAATCTATTAATTCAACATTCCGATGCCATTGGTGTTTCCCTGCCTAACCCTCCCCCTCCCAACAATGTCACAACCTCCAGTAATAATCTTTCCAATCCTATCTCATCCATTAGCACAGATTTACCATTAAACAATTCTTTTTCAATTCCTACTCCAAACCGTTATGGTCCTTTATCTCAGGACCTAAATTCCTTCATCACAGGAAATTCTATACCCCCTTCCCGACTACCATCAGAAAGTGATCCCAGCTCCCTTTCACAAGTTTTTTTAGAGACCCTCCCAATGGGGACAGTAAAAGAAAAAAGAAAACTAGAAGAGGCAGACGTGGTGGAAAGAGATTCCAGGCTAAAAAAGAAAGAGAAACTAGACTCACCGAGCACAACAGTACAGTAAAGATTTTCAATCTCTCCTCACACATACTATCTAATGATGAGCTATCTTTACTCCGGAAAGGACTCAGTTTCTTCCCTGCATCTGGCCCTAACAAATTTTACCTATTTCAAGACCTAAATCGTTTTGTTCGGTCTTTAACTATCAAAAGACATTTTTCTAATATCTCCCCATCTGACACTGATCCCCAAACTATTAGTATTGATTCTCATACTATCAATACAGACACTTCTCTTCAAGAAGATGATAGAATATTAGTCCAGATGCTAGAGGATCTATGGATGGAAAGCCATCCTTTTAACACGCAAACACCTAAGATTTCCTTAGACCCAGATATCATTCACACCAGTTTTAAATCCAAATCCAGTTTCTTTCCAGTACAGTCCAAGGGACCATACATTGAGACCTTCTACCAGGCAGCTTATAAAGATCTTCTCAGCTTGTGCAATAAGCCACCTATCAGTTATAACATGAGCAATTCCGAAGCACAAGCCCTAAAAGACTTAGAGAACAATAAAAACATTGTCATCAAGCAAGCTGATAAAGGAGGAAGTCTTGTTGTACAACACACCAGTGATTACATCAATGAGTTCATTCGTCTCCTTTCTGATATCGATACATATCAGTTACTAAAGGCAGATCCCTTACCAGAATATCAAATAGCCCTCAAATTACTCATTGACAAAGCCTATAATGATAGCGTAATTAATAAGAGAGAAAAGTCTTTTCTCCTTCCCCCTATTTGTAGTACCCCATATTTTTATCATTTGCCAAAAATACACAAATCTACTACACATCCCCCTGGCCGCCCTATTATTGCAAGCACCAATAGTTTTACTAATGGCCTTTCTAAATACATCGACCATTTTCTCCAACCATTAGTTGTACAATTGCCGTCATACATCAGAGACTCCAGTCATGTGATAGAAATCCTCAGCCATTATCAGTGGAAACATGGGTATCATTGGGCATCACTTGATGTAACTTCCTTATACACATCAATCCCCCACCACATAGGCCTACAGGCTCTTCAATATTTCTTATCTTCTGAAAGTTCTATCAACTCCACCCAAGCCAAATTTATTATTGAATGTACAGAATTTTGCCTTACCCATAATTATTTTACATTCCTTGACCAATTTTACTTGCAAACTAAAGGGACTGCGATGGGAGCGAATTTCGCCCCTTGTTACGCCAATCTCACAATGGGCTTTTGGGAGAAACAATATATACAAATAAACAACCCCTTTGCCAAATATATCATTTTTTTGGGCGCTATATTGACGACATTTTATTAATCTGGGATGGTGATTTGAATGAATTTTTATCTTTTGTCGCATATTGCAATTCAAACTACCTTGGACTTTCTTTTACTCATGTTTTTAACTCTCAAGATATAATCTTTTTAGACTTGGTTTTGTCAGTCACAGATAATGAAATTTGTAGTACAAATTACACCAAACCCACTAGTGGGAACCCATATCTACACTATTCTAGCTGTCACCATCCAGCCTGGAAAAATAATATTCCCAGTGGCCAATTCCAAAGACTAAGGAAGAACTGTTCAAAATTATGTGATTACCAAGAACAAGGTTCTCTCCTTTCAAAAAAGTTTTCTGAGAAAGGCTATCCCCCTTCCCTTATAAAAAACGCATATACCAAACATAGCGTATTGATAGACCGAACATACACTCAGGCCCGTGATCAGTCTAACTCGGTTAGGTTCATCACTGGTTTCAACACATCACATCGTGATATTACAAACATCATTCGCAAACACTGGCACATTTTACAATTAGATCCTAGATTAGCACCTAATCTCCCACGCGCCCCACAAGTAACTTTCAAGAGAGCCCGTTCTTTGAAAAACATTCTAGCCCCAAGCAAAATGTCACTGTCCACCTACATAGACAACGGCCCCCTTCCTACATTTGACGACAGAATTGGTATCTACAGATGCAACAAAAGAGGTTGTCTCACCTGTCAGTCCATCACCCATGGCAGATCACAGTTTTTGGACTCCCAGGGCAACAGCTACCACATTCGTCAGTTTATAACGTGTGCAACTGACCACGTCATATACGTTCTCACATGCCAGTGTAAGCTCCTATATGTAGGCCGAACCACACGCCCTCTACGCAAACGCATAGGGGAGCACAGAAGACTTATAAGAGATGGATGCGATAAGCATAGTGTCCCTAGGCACTTTTTGCAATCCCATCAAAATAATTTCAGTCTTCTTGAGGTCTTAGCAATCGAACATATTCCAAAGGGTACATTTACTGACAATGAAAGACTAGCCCGTTTGTGTAAGAGAGAGACGTTCTGGATCTACAAATTAGGTTCTATGACCCCCAATGGTCTCAATGAGGATCTTGAAATCCATAGCATTATTTAACAAGTTTGACTTCTAGTCCCCGGAACTAGGATCCTCCAGTGTGTTTTTTATTACATACAGTATTGTCTTCTTTTAATCCTTGTTTTTTAATCTGCACTGTCACCATGTATATATTCTGTGCACTCAATTACGAATACAAGTTATTACGCATCTATTATATTATATTTATTTAATTATGAACATATGAGCTACCTAATTTGATACCAGGATTGATTTTATTATATTCCTTTTAGTCATACCTTTTATACAGTCATTTTCATATACCTTTGATACAGTCATTTTCATATGCCTAGCATTCACTTCTCCCTACTCCCTTCTTTGCCCATATACCCATAATTACCTCACTGTAAATGCAATTTTTGACATAGCTTCCATGAACCAGCGATGTCATTTTTAACTTGTGTGGTTTTTTTTTGTTATTGTATTACCTTTATTTTACTAAAGATGAAAGTATATCATGCTTTCCAATGCTATTGTTTTTATACTGTACATATCATTTTTTATAACTTGCAATCTGTACCTTTAAATTTGTATTCAGCATTGCTTCAGGACGAGCCGTCCGCTCTGATTGACACCCCATCCCCTGCTAATTACACTCAGCCAGCCTTCCCTTTAATGGTCTTCTATATAATGGCCGCCGGCCATGGTTACCAGAGACTTGACAAAGCGCAACTGCGCGAAACATGGCGTCTTGGTAACCCCACATATGCTCCCAGCTGAAGCCAACGCCGGACACTGCCTTCGTTTGCCATGGTGACACCACCCAGGATGCTGGTACGCTGACACCACGTGATTTGAAGCCGACAGGAGCATTCTTTGATCTCAGCTCCCCTCAGAGCGGACGGGCCGTCCATTGGAATCACACTGTCCACTTCAGGCTGGTTAATTTTATTATACTCGCTACTTTATCTCACCCAATAAAGATGCACCTCCACTAAGGTGCTTGTCTGAGAGCATTTTCCACAGCGCCTTTTTTTCCAGTTCTCTTCATCATGCATATGATTAACAAGGCAGCAGTGGTGAGCTCATGATTAACTGTTCACATGTTTCCACCTGGAGTGGCCTCTCTGCGCTCATTTGTATGAGTTTTCCATCCATTGTATACAACTGTCATGTAACCTGCTGTGATTGGTCACAGCAGGTCACATGGTACTGGCAATGGGGCCCGTACACAGATCTGTCATCGGCCGTGTCCGAGGTACACGGCCGGTGACAGATCTCGCCACAGCGCGGCCCTGTGGGCATGCGCAGTGTGTGTTCCGGAAAGAACGCCAAATGGCGTCCAACCAGAGGGACGAGCTGTTCGCCTGGCCGCCATCTGGCTATAGGCCGGGCAGCAACTGGTTAATGTTCTATTGTTATTGGGTTTTAGTGTTACCATTGTTTGCTTTGCAGGAACACCATTCAGCTGCAGCACCGATCTGTTCATTCTGACAGCAACACGGTCTTGCTCTCAGAATATAGATGTCAGTGAGTGCAGCACTGCTGGATAAGATTTTTCATCCACAGTTTAAAAAAAAGCATATGCTCAAGCATGGGGGCCTGGGGTGATCAATGGGCAGATCGCTCTAATGCTTCGACATATAGATTTTAAATTTATTGGCACATATTTAAATTTTTAGAAACTTGTCGTTTTATTGAGTTAATGTTCTATTGGTATTGTGTTTTATTGTTAATCGTTGTTTGCTTTGCAGGAACACCATTTAGCTGCATCACAGATCTGTTCATTCTGACAGCAACTAGGTCTTGCTCTCAGAATATACGTCAGCGCGTGCAACACTGCTGGATGAGATTTTTCATCCGGAGTTAAAAAAAATAACATTTGCCCAAGCATGGGGGCCCGGGGTGGTCAGTGTGTGGATAGCTCCAATGCTTCAGCATATATTTTTTTCATTTTTTCTGGCAGAGATTTCTTCATCCACATTTATCGATGTGAATGGAGGAATCCCTTAGATTTTAATACTAGCAAATTCTTCAGGAAAACCAAACAAGGGTTCTTTAAAGTATAATGCCGCCAGTTCAAACACTTGAAGAGGTGATGGCAACAAGAAATGCAACCTTGTGGAAAGATGAATATCCCTAATAGGCTAAAAAGCAAGTCTTTAAAGGATAAGTTGAATGAACTGCCATAGTACTCGACAGTGTCGTGGTAGTTCACTGAATACTATAAGCCATCAGCTGCATAGAATGCTGGTACTTGTAGTTGATTCATTCAAAGAATTCAGCCGTGTTGGCGGGGCCGCTCTCTTTTCAAACAGTGACAGCTGGTATGGGGAACTTTTCTCTGCACTGCTGTCACACAGAGGGCTGGGATTGCAGAGCAGCTGCAGGAGCATGAACATGTTCCTAAAACCGGGTGGAACATGTAACATGTTCTTGAAGGTGAACGTATCCTTTATAGTGCCAACAGAGACAAATTTAGATGTTATGGAGTCTCAAGGAGCCACATGAAAGACACCCAAAGTCTTGACATAGAATGGGAGACTAGTGGTCTTTGAAATAGGATTGCAAAGGACAAGATTTTTCCCTTGATGTACACAAGGCCAATTGTTGATCCAAACCACATTATAAAAGGCTTCATCTCACAACTTACTTACTGGGGTAAAACTTTCTTTGCTTGCACCAGGGGAACTAAGCCTCTAGTATTCTATGCACCTTATGAGAGATAGAATTCATAGCGATAAAAGCACGAGAGTTACTGAGGCAGGCAAACTGTTAAAGCCAGTGGACTTGGAGCAGGGTGGTAAAATAGACCTTGCGATAGGAGATTCAGTCGTTCTTTAAAAGACAACAGAGTGTCTTTCAAAAAACTGATCAGGTTGGAGTGCTACATCCACTTGGGCCAGTTCGAACCTTTAAGATGGAATTCCCTTCATAGTGATCTTTCAGAGTAGAAAGGAAAGGGTTTAAGAGGAAGAATGACTTGGACCAGGCTGCACTGATCCTGTGGAGTGACCAGGGTATGCACTGCTTCCACCAGAAAATCTCTGCATCTGGAAATAAACCGGTCCAGTTTGTTGTTGAACTTTGAGGTCCTGAAACACTTCTAGGTGTAGGGACCATACCCCCCAGTCCAGACACTGACAGCTTACAGACTTTCGCTGACAACCGTACACATGTGATATGAGAACAACAGGGACAAGGCTGAAATGGAGTTTTGTCTGACTACAATAATTTTTCCCTTTTTTGCCTCAATCAGATTTCTGGTTTCACCCGAATGATGTACGTTGTGGCGTAGTACGATTGGATCCTAATAAGATGACCCTGTAGATGACGTTTAAGAAACATCTAGGCCCCACAGATTTTCAGAATGATGATGGGAGAATAGGATTCCTAAGACATCCAAATCTCCTACACCAATAAAAAGTCTAGGACTCTTCCCTAGCCATTCAAACTACCATCATCAGAGCCCAGAACTCTCATGCAGAATTACAGAGCTGGACAGCTGCCAGTTTGAGTCTGAAAGCAGAGCATCAGAAGTTTTATTCTAGAAAGAAAGCTCATTCCTTGAAGCCAGAGTCAGTTCCAGAACTAATTTCTGATGTTTCAGAATCTAACTGTATCGATCTGGAAGGGCCACGTCACATTGACGGTCAGAGTTTGAGTGGACTGTTCCCTTAATAGGTCATTGTCTAGGTATTGCACAAAGGAAATACCTGGGTAATGTAGTAAAGCTAGCACACGGGCCAGAACCTTAGGGAACACTTGAGATGCAGACGATAAGCCAAAATGGTGGGGCTACAAACTGGTAGCATTGAGTCCTGACAGCGAAACAGAGTTATCATTAATGCACTGAAAAAGAAGAGGAAATGCAAGTAATCATTCTTTATGTCCATCAAGGCTTGAAAGTCTCCCTAATGAAGGGAAGCTATGACAGACTAGGTGGATTCCATGTGGAACTTTGGACTTTAATGAAGATATTTAGGGCTTTCATTTTGGTTTTTGAACAGTGAAAACATCTGAATAAAAACCCTGAAACCTTTCCTCCACTGGTACACTGGCAATAACTTCTTGGTCCAGGTGGTCTGCAATAAAAAAAAAAAAAAAAAAAAAAAAAATGGAGAGGTCTGCTAGCCTGCAAGAAGACACAGGTAGGTCGGACAACATGAAGTAGGAGGGCAGAGGCAGAAAACAGAACTGCCTGTAGTTAACCACTTTAAGATCAGGCCTTTTCTGACACTTTTTGTTTACAGGTAAAAATCAGCATTTTTTGCTACAAAATTTCTTAGAACCCCAAAACATTATATTTTTTTTTAAAGCAGAGGCCTTTGGGTGTTGTATTTTTTTATGTCACACGGTATTTTCACAGCAGGTTTAAAAAACAAAAAACAAAACAAAAAAAAAAACAACACTTAAAAAATTTTATGCACAAACACAATATAATAAATGGTAACATTTAAAAGATGATGTTACACTGAGTAAATAGATACCAAACATCTTGCTTAAAAATTGCACATGGCAGTGCACCGGCAACAAACGTAATAAATGTTACTATCCAGAGGAGATGCTTTAAAAGACTTTAGAGGTATCCACTTTAGATTTAAACAGGAGATCTGGTGCTATAATTACTGCCCTCCATTTGACATTTGTGATGATACCTCACATGTGTGGGATGATTGCTGTTTGCATGCATGCAAGACTGATGCATTTGTTCACCTTTGTGCGCGAGCACTGGGAGACAGGGTGCTTAAAAAAAAAAAAAGTTTTTAAACACTGTTGCTTTACATTTTTTTTTAATCACTTTATTGTTATCACAGGGAATATAACTATCCCCTATGATAGTAGCAGGCACCCTTTATGGAGAGATATGGGGTCTATTAGACCCCAGATGTCTTCTCTGCTCTAAAAAGCATCTGATCACACCAAGCATCTGATTGGGAAGGCTGATTGTACCTAAGTCGATCCACAGATCCACAACCAATCTGTCGGATTTTTAGAATGCGATTACTGCCCGCAAGCTACAGTAATCATTGCGTTCTCAAGGCTGAAAAGGCTCCCCATGCTCCCTTGTTGGCAGAATACAATAGTGCTGTGGAAGGCGTTCCCCCATTAACACTGAGTGTGTGTTGATGGGGAAATTGAGCGATTTTCTGTGGAAGGAAAGAAAATCAATTCATCTATGGCTTGCCTTAGGCTTCTTTTTCTGGAGAAATGAGTACTCTTATCACTAGTTGTATCCTTTATGAAGTTGATTGACAAAGCACCAAATATTTTCACCAAAAAAAGGCATAAGCAACAAGCCTTTACATTGTTGTCTCATAGACCAACATTTTAGCCACAGATTTCGTTATGTTCACAGACAGGAGACACATTTGGGAGATAAGACTGATCATATCAGCTAGACTATCAACACAATAATGTAGGGCTAAAGGCAAAAGCCCTAAGTGTTCTATAGCTAAACAGTTGGTAAGCACTCTACCTGGATCCACTGCACTAAGGTCTGAGAGACTGACATCACAGCTATGGTAGGTTGCATAGCAGGGCCTGCTAGCGAAAATAAAAGGGGCTTCCAAACATTTGTAAACAGGAGCCGTAAACACTAGAGCATCCTCATTGGTATCCTTAATCTCCAAATTAGTCCATACAAATTCCACTACTTAATGGACCTGCAATCTATTTTTCATGAAAATGTTACTAAAGACAGCCATAGATAGTTAAAATCTCGGCCTGTTCAGCAGGGGCTGGTTGAGATTCTCCTTACAGAGGTAACAGCCACAAGAAAGGCAACCTTAAGGGTAAACTCAGACAAGGGTATATCCTTAATAGGTTTAAAGGGTGATTTGTGAAGAGCCAAGAGAACCAGACTGAGACCCCAAAATGTAACCTACACCATGAACAAAGGCCTTAACTAGAGAAAGAAGGCCAAAAGGTCTCTTTAAGAGACCAGTCAAGGCTGAGATTTGTCCTATACTTGTACCCAAGTCAGATGGTGGCCTATACCAGAGTGGACAAAAAAGACAGAATACATTCTACATTACTTTCTAGAATGAAAGTTCCTTGACATGCGCCAAGCAAAAAATTGGCATTCCAGGTGTGAAGATAGAAATTGTGATAAGATGACTTCTTTAGGAGGGTTGGAATGACCGAATCCGAAAGGCACCTGTCTCTCATGACAGCCATGTTGTTACAGTCAGCAGCCGAGAAGCAGGACGGAACACTAGCCCTTGGGACATAAGGTCCAGACGATCCAAAGGGCCCATGAAGTGTCTGCCAGAAGTTCAAGTAAGTGTCAGGGCAGGAGCTGTAGAACGGAAAGGCAGGCCTAATGGCAGGGTCAAGCACCGACTGACGACAACCACCACCCACAGACCGGAGTCCCTCAGGGTGCGGAGTCTAAGCCCCAGGCTGCCCTTCACCAGGGCCCCTGATTGTGGGGATGGACTTGATGCAGCCAGGGACCAGGTTGCAGGCGAAAAAAAGGGGGAGAGAACAATGTTCTTGGACAACTTGCCAGCCAGCTTGCTAACAACCGAATTAACCTGTCTAACAGTATGCGTTTATAACAGGGGTTTAGTTAGCACACATTTGCAAATACATACGACATTCGGTTGTTAGCAAGCTGGCTGGCAAGTTGTCCAAGAACATTGTTCTCTCCCCCTTTTTTTCACTATGTGATGCCTGTTTATGTGTCCTTGCTTCATAAGCCAGTTATAGACTTGGGCGGGTGGCCACTTTTATGCATGTTTGAGTTTTTGGTACGTGGGTGCACTAGGGCCCTGGTTGCCATTGTGCTACATGCTGGGGTCCAGTGCACTCCTTTGCCTTTAAGAGGGGTGGCTCCCTCAGGTCCACCTGCCCTTGATCTATCCATTAAATGCATGTGCCTCTACTATGGGGACTCATAAATTTTTGAGTTAGGACCACAGATGATCAGGGTGCCGTGTCGTGGCTCTGTGGCTTACGTATGTATTTGCAAATGTGTGCTAACTAAACCCCTGTTATAAACGCATACTGTTAGACAGGTTAATTCGGTTGTTAGCAAGCTGGCTGGCAAGTTGTCCAAGAACATTGTTCTCTCCCCCTTTTTTTCACTATGTGATGCCTGTTTATGTGTCCTTGCTTCATAAGCCAGTTATAGACTTGGGCGGGTGGCCACTTTTATGCACACCAGGTTGCAGGCCCCTGAGTCACCCCAGCTGTGGTAATGGCCGCCGCCAATGGCGTATAGCTGGTAGGAACCAGATAAGACAATAGCATAGTCGGACAGGCCAGGTCGATAACAGCAGGACAGACAGTACAGAACGGTAGACAAGAATATACAGGTCACAAGCCGGGTTCAGCAACGGGAGGTCAGAAAAAGGGATAATGCTGAGAATAGTCTAGTCAAAGCCGAGTCAGTCTCCAGGAGAGTCACGAGAGTAGAAACAGAGCTTGCTGCAGCACGAACATACAAGACACGAATGCAAAGAGCAAGTGCAGACAACAGGCTTAAATGTGATCAACCACACCCCTCGGGGGGATGGACCGCAGAGGCCTGAAAGCATAAAAGGCTCCCACCATGCTCTGCAGAAACCCAAGATGGATGCCAGCACATGGAGCAGCAAAACCTCTGGGAAAAGGTAGGACCTTGACAGTACCTCCTCCTCAAAGGCCCCTCCCCCTCCGCGGCTCAACAAAAGGCTTCTGAGGAAAGCGGGCATTAAAAGCGCGGAGGAGGGCAGGAGCATAAACATCCGCGGAAGGAACCCAGGAACGCTCCTCGGGACCATAAGCGCGCCAATGAACCAGGAACTGCACCCGACCGCGCACTAATCGAGAGTCCAGGATCCAGCTCACCTCATACTCCTCATGACCATCAACCCGGATGGGACGGGGCCGAGGCAGAGAGGTAGTGAAGTGATTGCAGACCAGAGGCTTCAACAGGGATACATGGAAGACATTGGAGATCCGCATCCCAGGAGGAAGGGCAAGGGCATAGGCAACCGGATTCACCTTGCGGAGGATGCGAAAAGGGCCAACAAAATGGGGGGCCAGTTTGGGTGCGGGCACCCGAAGATTGAGGTTGCGAGTAGACAACCACACCCGATCTCCAACCTGGTATGAAGGAGCGGGCAGCCGTCTGCGATCAGCCTGGAACGTCTGGCGCTGTGCTGAGTCCTTCAAGGACTTCTGGATCTGCCTCCATGAAGAACGCAGGGCAGCAAGATGGTTATCCACAGCCGGAATGTCCTGTGGTGAGAACCTCTCAGGTAATACCGCAGGTTGGAACCCATAGTTGGCCATGAAGGGAGACATCCCGGAGGAGGAGTTGACAGCCGAGTTCCTCGCAAACTCCGCCCATGGCAGGAGATCGGCCCAATCGTCCTGATGGTCCAAGATATAGCAGTGAAGGAATTGTTCCAGGGCCTGGTTGGAACGCTCCGCAGCCCCATTGGACTGAGGGTGGTAGGCCGAAGAGAAGGAGAGCCTGATACCCAGCTGGGAGCAGAAGGCGCGCCAGAACCTGGACACGAACTGACTCCCACGGTCCGAGACAATCACCCTGGGCAACCCATGCAGGCAAAAAATCTCCCTGGCAAAAACCGTAGCCAGTTCTTACGCAGTTGGTAATTTCTTGAGCGGAACACAATGGCACATTTTGGAAAAACGATCGACGACCATGAGAATGACCGTATGACCCCAAAACACAGGGAGGTCTACAATAAAATCCATGCCCAGGTGTGACCAGGGACGCTCACCATTGGGAATGGGTTGCAGAAGGCCCAATGGAAGATGTCGTGGAGATTTATTCTGGGCACAGACCGAACATGCCGCTACATAAGAGGCGATGTCGGCACGGAGAGTTGGCCACCAGAATAAACGAGAGACGACCCAGGACAACTGGTTCCTCCCCGGATGACCGGCAGTCTTGGAGTTATGGTAGGTACGCAGCAGGCGGGTGCGCAATCCCTCAAGTACGAAACATCTACCATCCGGTCTCTCGGGAGGAGCGTCAGTTTGAGCTGCAAAAATTTGCTCCCCAAGGGGAGAAGTCAAACTGGTGCGAATGACAGCCAGGATCTGATCCGGAGGTATGACCGAGGTTGGCTCAGAGTCCTCCTTGGACAACTCAGAGTATTGCCGCGACAATGCATCAGCCCTGACATTCTTGGAACCAGGCAAATAGGAGACCACAAAGTTAAAACGCGACAAGAACAAGGCCCATCTGGCCTGACGGGGCGTCAATCTCTTGGCCTCCGAGAGATACGTCAGGTTCTTGTGATTGGTAAGAATGAGGACCGGAATCGCGGAGCCCTCGAGCAGGTGCCTCCATTCCTTGAGAGCCTGAATGATGGCCAACAGCTCCCTATCTCCAATCTGGTAGTTGCATTCTGCAGAGGAAAGCTTCCTGGAGTAGAACACACAGGGAAGTAGGGGTCCATCGGGCGACCGACGCTGAGACAGGAGAGCGCCTACTCCCGTCTCAGATGTATCAACCTCGAGGACGAAGGGCAACCCAGGATTGGGATGAGACAGTATCGGAGCCGAAGCGAAGGTGGATTTCAGAGCCTCAAAAGCTACGATGGCCTCGGATGGCCACTTGTGAGGATTACTGCCCTTCTTGGTTAGGTCTGAGAGAGGCTTTGCCAGCGTGGAGAAATTCCTGATGAACTTCCAATAATAGTTGGCAAAACCCAAAAAGCACTGAATGGGCCGAAGACCATTGGGACGAGGCCATTGCAGAACCGCCGCAACCTTCTGAGGGTCCATGGAGAATCCCACCGCAGAAATGATGTAGCCCAAAAAGGCAACCTGGGATCGGTGGAATTCACACTTCTTGAGCTTACAAAAGAGTTCGTTCTCACGTAACCGTTGCAGCACCCGCTTGACATCCTGGATATGGGACTCCATGGAGGCAGAGTAAACCAGGATGTCATCCAAGTAAACCACCACGCACTGATGCAACAAGTCACAAAAGAAATCATTTATGAACTCCTGAAAGACCGTGGGCGCGTTACACAACCCGGCGGGCATCACCAGGGATTCATAGTGACCGGTTCTGGTGTTAAACGCGGTCTTCCACTCGTCCCCCTGCTTGATCCGTACGAGGTTGTATGCCGCCCTAAGGTCGAGTTTGGTAAAGACCGTTGCTCCCTTGAGGCAGTTGAACAACTCGGTAATCAACGGGATAGGGTAGGCATTCTTGATGGCGATTCGATTGAGACCCCTATAATCGATGCAAGGCCTCAATTCACCACCCTTCTTCTTTACAAAGAAAAATCACGCTCCTGCTGGGGAGGTAGACTTACGAATGTGCCCCCGGGAAAGTGCATCCGCAACGTATGGCCTGATTCTCCGCAACCAAAAGAGGATACACCCTGCCACGCAGAGGAGTGGCACCGGGTTGCAAGGGTATGGCGCGGTCGTAAGGACGATGGGGAGGTAAGGCACCAGCGCACACCTTGTCAAACACGTCCAGGTACTCCCCATAGACGGTAGGCAACACAGAGTCCGAGGAGGCACACAACACCTTAACCGGCCCACGGATGCACCCGGCCCCACACTGTTGAGACCACGAGAGAATCTCGGCCATTCGCCAATTAAAGGTTGGATTGTGCCTCTGGAGCCAGGGATAGCCCAAAACCACAGAACAGTGCGGGGAAGAAATTACCTGAAAACAGGCCAGCTCCCTGTGAACAGCCCCAATAGCTACTTCAACCGGCAGGGTCTCATGGGTAACCTGCGGCGGTTGCAGGGGCCTGCCATCTATCACCTCGAGAACCAATGGGGTAACTGCAGGGGAATGGAGTGCTGGGCAGCAAACGAGCTGACCATAAACAACCCGCCGGCCTCAGAGTCTACCAACGCCTGGGTCGTCACTGAGCCCTCCGCCCAAGAGAGGACAACGGTGATCAGTGGTTTAACTTTACGGAACGCCGGGGAAGAGGAAACTCCACCCAAGATCTGTCCCCAACAGGATCTCAGGTGCGAGCATTTCCCGGACGGATCGGACAGGACTGCCGAAAGTGCCCACCAAGGCCACAGCACAGGCAGCGACCCTCCCGACGCCGAGCGGCCCGCTCTCCCTCGGAATGGTGAGCAATCCCCAGCTGCATGGGCTCACCGCCAGACAAGCCATCCCCAGGAGGCGTGGGAGGAGAGGGAGGAACGGGTGGGACAGAAAACGCAGGCGCCAGTCGGTTGGGAGGCCTCCGCAGGCGCTCCTTGAGTGAAGGCCTTTCCCTGAGCCTGGTGTCAATCAGGATTAGGAAGGAAATGAGTGCTTCCAGCTCCACAGGCAGTTCCTTGGCTGCAATCTCGTCCTTCAATGCATCTGAAAGGCCATGAGAAAAAGCAGCCACCAGAGCCTCATTGTTCCAGCCCACCTCTGCCACCAGGGTACGAAACTCTATGGCGTACTCGGCAACGGTCCGTGAACCCTGATGCATGGACATGAGCATCTTGGCAGCCGAGGCGGAGCGAGCCGGCACGTCAAATACCCTACAGAAGGTGTCGACAAAACCGGAAAACTCGTGAATCACCGGGAAATTCCTCTCCCATAACTGATCCAAAGGAGATCCTGTTGATCAAGTCTGGCGACTAACATGGGAAGCGAAGGCGTACCTGCACCGTCAGGATTCATGGCATTCGTGTAATGTCAGGGCAGGAGCTGTGGAACGGACAGGCAGGCCTAATGGCAGGGTCACGCACTGACTGACGACAACCACCACCCACAGACCGGAGTCCCTCAGGGTACGGAGTCTAAGCCCCAGGCTGCCCTTCACCAGGGCCCCTGATGGTGGGGATAGACTTGACGCAGCCAGGGACCAGGTCGCGGCCCCTGAGTCACCCCAGCTGTGGTAATGGCCGCCGCCAATGGCGCATAGCTGGTAGGAACCAGATAAGACAATAGCGTAGTCGGACAGGCCGGGTCGATAACAGCGGGACAGACAGTACAGAACGGTAGACAAGAATATACAGGTCACAAGCCGGGTTCAGCAACGGGAGGTCAGATAAAGGGATAATGCTGAGAATAGTCTAGTCAAAGCCGAGTCAGTTTCCAGGAGGGCCACGAGAGTAGAAACAGAGCTTGCTGCAACACGAACATACAAGACACGAATGCAAAGAGCAAGTGCAGACAATAGGCTTAAATGTGATCAACCACACCCCTCGGGGGGATGGACCGCAGAGGCCTGAAAGCATAAAAGGCTCCCACCATGCTCTGCAGAAACCCAAGATGGATGCCAGCACATGGAGCAGCATAACCTCTGGGAAAAGGTGGGACCTTGACAGTAAGTCTGAGTACCACACTTTTCTGGACCAATTCAGTGCAATCATTATCACCAGAATACACTCCCTTCTGAGAAATAGGCAAGGGTGAATCTGGAGGGGCAAAAAGACATAGACCAGACTAAACAGATTCCATGGTGTCCCCAAAGTGCCCACTCCAAAGCCCAGAGGGTCCTTGGACCTAGAAACAAACCTATCCAATTTGTTGTTGAATCTGGACACCTTCAGATTCAAATCTAGAATTCTTTATATGTAGCAAAGGGCTGGAGGGCTTTTATTCCCACAGATTCAGACCATGAGAACCTCTATCTACCAATGTTCCGCACCTTGGATGTAAATTGCACCCAGAGCTCAAATATTGATGTCGCCTAAGAAAGGATTTGTGTATGATTCCCTTAAAGTGTTGCAACTTCTGGTGTCATGCTGTAAATTGATGTAGGCTATGGCCATGACATTACCTGACTGGATTCTCTTGTTGGGTGTCCACACAATAGAGTAGTCCAGCACTGAAGGGACAACCAAAACACTGAATTCCAGAATGTTAATAGTAAGGTGAGCTTCCACCAACAATCAAGCCCCTTACACCGAGAGGGAATCCAGGATTGCTTTTTAGTCCATCGAGCTGGTATCCATTATGAGAACATTAGGGCAGGGATGTGCAATTCCTAACGCCCGACATCCGGGACATATAGCTCTGGGCACTGGGCAGGTAGTATGTTTTTTTTTTACATTAAGCCCTGTTGCAGGTTAAAGCAGTAGGGTTTACTTTTTTTTCCTGCCCCTTAATGGAGCGCACACTGGAGTTTCATTTCACCTCCTCCCTCCAGCTAACTGCAGGCTCAGCCTCCCTGCCTCAGCACTGCTTTTCCCATAGAGCTCACGTGTTGCCATCCGACTGCCAATTGTCTGACAGCCGCCCACACTCCTGCCACCTATTGGCCACCAGGTCCTCTCTGTTACTGACTTCTTTATTTGACAAGCCGCACACAGCCTCTCATGAAGTGTAGTTCCTGCTTGGAATACATACAGTAGTGCTCTCCAGCCCGCAGACAACTACACATCTCGAAGCCGGGGGGGAGGGGTGTTTGCTGATCCCACTAGTCGGAGCACAGGTAGTACACTACCATCCCTTCTGTCAATTACACCCACTGCTGCTGAGTAATGCTTATCCAGCCCACCTGCCTGGGCCTGGAGGTGGCTGCTAATCCCTGCCTGTCCTCCAGAGCTTGGGAGCACCACCACACTCCTTCCTCAGCCAGGCCTGCCCTCGTTATGTCACCTCACATTGTAGGCAGGAAAGCTACACAGCCATGGAGGATGGACACACAGCCTCCCTACCCTAAGCACCTGGTGTCCATCCCATGAAGTATACACACAGCCTACCTATGCGCTTGTACTGAGCACCCAAGTGCTTCCCGTGTATGAGGGTAACCTGAAATAATTACGTTTTTTTTTCCTATTGGGGTTGGCACCCTATTTACTTCCACAGCAGATGCACTTCTGCTGAGCATTAGTAGAGCCCGACACTCCCCTTTCCTGATGAGCACTGATTGGGTCTCTGCAAGGTCTCTCCCCTCCCTGCGAGTCCCCATGTGTTTTGGTTAAAATGTTTTTCTTTCTATCAGGACAAGTAGATTGAGACCCCGGTTTAGCCCCTTGGATAAAATTTCCACACTCCTGTAAGGGGCTTTCCTCACTCCAGCACCGAGTTTGAAATCCACCACAGTAGGTGGTCAGACACCAAAGTTGAAACAGTCTGGAGTGAAACTGAGTGTATGGTACAGCCTTGAAGGTAGCATCTAATAGACCCTAGACCCTCATGCAAACATAAATAGAGAGTTTCCTCTGGGCCTGGGAATGAGAACTTAGATACAGAAGTTTCTCTTGAGGCAGGAAGATCCTTGACAGGACTGTGTCTAGCATCAGGTCCAGGTACTCCAATTAGTTAGATTGGTCCAGTGTTGATGAGATGGACAAACAGGAATGCCTAAGCATTCCAGATGTCTACTGAGGTCAGAAAATTCCCCAGAAGGAGGGAGGCAATGGCAAACCTTGCAAATTTCATGCAAAACTCTGGAGCCTGTAGGAACAAGTTGAGAGTCCGGGGCCAGACTCCCCAGGTCTGTAAAACGTAAAAAAAAGGTTTGAGTACAAACCTTGAAAGCATTCTCCAGTTGGTAGAGAAGTAATAGACCCCTGAAAGAAAAGCTGTTGGGCAGCAGAAAGCAGATCCATTTAAAACCCTTAAAAGGGGTACCACTCAGATGCCCTAATGTGTCCCTCCAGCCAGTTCTACCCTGCTGCCAGGTGCAGGACTTTCTGGTATAGGCTCATCAAGCTCAGCGATAGGTCCACAACATGGTGCATCCCCGCACTCTTCTAATGTACACTATAGTTTTGGGATATCAAATGGCTTCAGCCTGGTCTGCACCCATGGGAGAAATATCCCTCTAATGCATTTCACTTAATGAGGGCTTAATTGTTTTACTCCCCAGTCAAAACTAGCCCTACCAGCAAGTGTATCAGGAAGGTCTTAGATGGTTTGGGGAGTTTTAGTAACCCCATTCTGGGAATCTGGGAAGAGTGAGCAGATTCCAGCTGCTTCAAGGCTAAGAAGCATCTGTAAGAGCAATTGTGGTATTCTATAGCTTTTAAGAAATCTCCAAAAGGTGTGTCATCCTGATCGGATGCTTCAGCAAGTGAGGAATCCTTCTTAACTGTAACTTCCTCTTTGGGTACCGTGTCTGGTTCAAATGCAAAATCCAAGACAGATTCAGGAGGAAGAAGGGCAAGTGGAAGGGGCAGCTGTGAACCCTGCTATTAATGGCCTCAATATAGCCAGAAATTCTGCCCATAAAATATGATGTTGTGGCAGATACTCTTTTTATACACATAAAAGAAGCTGGAGCGGCTCATGGGCCAGCCAAATTTCCAGAGGAAGGAAGGGAGCCAGAGGGTTACCATCATTAAAGTAGAGGGTAATGATCTGCCGTGTTTGAGAAATAGTCCCCCTGGAAGAGTACGCACAACCTCTGTAGCAATAGAGAAGGAGAGGGAATGCCTCACTGTCAAGCACTTTTAGGTTGCTGTAGCCCAGGTACAGCTGCTTTTACATTGCCCTCAACAGATAGGAATCAGGAAATGTTGCTGGTCTAAAGTCCAGCTTGCAATAAGGAAAAACAGGGTGGACAGTCGCAATAACTTCCATAAGAACAAGGCATCACAGAAAGAGCGCAGTAGTGTCCGGTTTGAGGAAGTGCACGCTTTTGGGGATGCATGCAGATATACAGTTGCAAGAAAAAGTATGTGAACCCCTTGGGATTACATGGAGTTTTGCATGAATTGGGCATAAAATGTGCTCTGAACATCATCTAAGTCACAACAATAGAAGAACACAGTCTGCTGAACATAATACTACACAAACATTAGATGTTGCCATGGTTTAATTGCACATAACATGTAAACATTCACAATGCAGGGAGGAAAAAGTATGTGAGGCCCTAGCTTAATGACTTCTCCCAGAGCTAATTGGAACCAGGAGTGAGCCAACCTTGACTCCAATCAGTGTGATGATATTGGATGTGTTGCTGACAGCTGTCCTGCCCTTAAAAAACCACACACCTGTTTTGGGTTTACTGGTGTCAAGAAGCACTGTCTGATGTGAACCATGCCTCGCAGAAAAGAGCTCTCAGAAGACCTACGATCAAGAATTGTTGACTTGCATGAAGCTGGAAAGGGTTACAAAAGTATCTCCAAAAGCCTTGATGTTCATGTGTCCACGGTAAGACAGACTGTCTACAAATGGAGAAAGTTTAGCACTGTTGCTACTCTCCCTAGGCATGGTCGTCCTGTAAAAATGACTGCAAGAGCACAGCGCAGAATGCTGCATGAGGTAAAGAAGAATCCCAGAGTGTCAGCTAAAGACCTACAGAAATCTCTGGCACATGCTAACATTTTTGTTGACACATCTACAATAAGGAAAACATTAAACAAGAATGGAGTACATGGGAGGACACCACGGAGGAAGCCATTGCTGTCCAAAAAGAATATTGCAGCACGTTTGAAGTTTGCAAAAGAGCACCTGGATGTTCCACAGCACTACTGGCAAAATATACTGTGGACAGATGAAACCAAGATTGACTTGTTTGGGAAGAACACACAACACTATGTGTGGAGAAAAAAAGGCACAGCACACCAACATCAAAACCTCATCCCCACTGTAAAACATGGCGGAGGGAGCATCATGGTTTGGGGCTGCTTTGCTGCCTCAGGGCCTGGACGGATTGTTGTCATTGATGCGAAAATGAATTCCAGAGTTTATCAAGGCATTTTGCAGGAAAACGTACGACCATCTGTCCGCCAACTGAAGCTCCGCAGAGGATGGGTGATGCAACAGGACAATGACCCAAAGCATACAAGTAATTCAACAAAACAATGGCTGCAACAGCACAGAATATGCCTTCTGGAGTGGCCCAGTCAGAGTCCTGACCTCAACCCGATTGAAATGCTGTGGCATGACCTTAAGAGAGTGATTCACACCAGACATCCAAAGAATATTGCTACACTGAAACAGTTTTGTGAAGAGGAGTGGTCCAAAATTACTCCAGATCGTTGTGCAGGTCTGATCTGCAACTACAGGAAACATTTGTTTATTGCTGCCAAAGGAGGGTCAACCAGTTATTAAGTCTAAAGGTTCACATACTTTTTCCTCCCTGCACTGTGAATGTTTACATGTTATGTGCAATTAAACCATGGCAACATCTAATGTTTGTGTAGTATTATGTTCAGCAGACTGTGTTCTTCTATTGTTGTGACTTAGATGACGTTCAGAGCACATTTTATGCCGAATTCATGCAAAACTCCACCTAATCCCAAGGGGTTCACATACTTTTTCTTGCAACTGTAGTAGAGTCACAATAGGTGCTCCACTGACTGTATATGGTGCCAAGATTAAATTTAACACTGTCTTTCCAGTTCTCTTCCATGACCACCAGAGAGGTGGTGGGCAACTCCCTATGCCATTCAAAGGGGTTCCTAAGGAAGAAGGGCACCCTGGGTACATTTGTTTAAATGCTTCCATGCTGTACTCACCACAGTCTCTTAAACAGGATTAACAGGGGATAAACTTTTTCCTTGCTTTGCCCCCCCCCCCACACACACACACAATGGGTTTACCCTCTTGGGGGCCTTCAGGGACATGGCCCTAAACCTGTAAAGTTTCTTTAAGTGGGAAAAAAAAAAAAAAAGAGTCCATCACCTAAGGACACTAAGGTGAGCTGGGAGCTGGAGGGATTATACAGTGGAAGTAGCTTTTTGCCAGTGTCACCTAAAAGCAACAATATTTAACCCAGTTGTAAAGATTAAAGAAGCCTGTACTGTGGCACTAGGAACATTCAATTTAATGTGAGTACTGACTGACAGCTTGCATAAAATACAGTTAATGCAAGTAAATTAAAAAAAAAAAAGTAATTACTGCAATGTGCTTAATATACAGACAGGGTCACTACACAGGCAAACTCACCTTTGTAAAAAAGGATCTCACAACACTGTTTGCCTTCTTCAGCTCTGGCTGGCCGCCATCTGCATTCATAGCAGCCTGGATAATTCTGACAATGTCATCACTCAGTTCCAACTGTGAAAGAGTCAGAAGGCATGTAAACAGTATGCCATTATCTGATCAATTTTATACTTAAAAAATGTACTGTTTTCTTCTATATCCATTACTGACTTTGTTATTGTTATCACATGCAGTACAGCATTCCGAAGCTAAACTAACCTTATAATAAAAGGAAATCATCCTAAACTGTGGCAAAAATCATTTCCCCCACTCTCTACATGCAGAGAAGTTTACCTGATCATTCAGATAAAAAGTCAATTTGACTAACCTTTGAATTTACCGCAAAACTTACATTTTGGGTGAAGATTTTAATCCCTTTTATCAGTTATCAAAAGGTTAGAATGACCTTATTATCATGAGACACACTGAAACTTACCACAGAAGTGTACCTGCCTTGGTCCATCTTCCTCTTCACTCCCTCCAGGTCACAGGGCGGTTGGTCATCTTGCTTTCCAACTTGGGTAAGAACAGGAGGATCAGGACCCTTGGGAGAGTTTCTTGAATGCATATTCTCTTCTGTCTCAGGATTTAAGTCAGGTGGCTTTGCTGCCTAAAATATTTATTCAAAGAGAACAGTTTTTGTCAAAACCAATTTCTAAATGATAAAAAAAAAAAAGAGATTTGTTTTCTCCAAAGTTATATTAGCCTGTGTGTCTAAACTTTGCCCTTTTTTGTCCAGTCAGTCACTGGGTCTGTTAGCTTCCAATATTCCCATTTCAGCATGACTAGTGAGAACATATTTACCTACCATTTTCTACAATTAGATAGTACCTGTGTGCCACTGCCTCATACTTGTCCAAACATTGTTAGCAGTCTAAATATTTCCATTAGCCTAAGCAGGTGAATTCAAGATCAACAACCTGGAGGCGTCCTGGATACAGTTGGTATAAAGGGTGCCTCCAAAAATGTAATTTCCTGCTTGGTGATTGGCTCACTGATTTTTCTAGAAGTCTGTACTAAGATACAAGATCTAAGTCAGAGTTTAGGCACCACCATAAAAAAATTTAAGCTTTGGTGAGATACTTCCTAAGGCCTCATGTACACGAACTTACCTAGTCGTTAACCTCTTCTGGCAGCATAAAAACGCTAAAGGCGGCAAAAACGTGTGTAAACATGGTACTGCGTTTAGCGCTTGGACGATTATTCATCTGATTGGCCACAGTATCTTCCATTGACATGGATAAACGCCCAAGAGCTAAACGAGGCTAGCGTTTAGCAGTGTTTACAACCGTTTTTGCCGCGTTTATTGGTTTTTGGCCAAAACATTCCTCTCCTGAACGTGGTTATTCTGCATTCAAAAGAGCAACATTTAACTGTCCTTAACCTCTGCTGCTCCTAAACTCTGGTAAAAGCCAATGTGTACATGAACCCATAGGCTTTTATTGAGTTGAGTTCAGGGGCTTTGGCAAAAGAATGCCGAAAACTCCTAAACTCACGTTTAGGAGCAGCAGTATACATAAGGCCTAAGGGTTAACTACTTCTAAAGGGATGCAGACACTGCAGCTTCACTCATTAGAACGCAAAAAAGTACACTAGTTGATTATAATGAACCAGTTACTCCCATTCAGAATGAGTATGAGTGTCTATTAAAACCCTGCATAGATTACCATGACTGAAATGTTTTATCAACAAAAGTGAGTAAAACCTAATACACACAATCAAAAATCGTAAACCCCCCCCCAAAAAACTCCACTTTTTTTGTACGATAATCTGATCGTTAGTACACAGCTTTTGTCCAAAATTATTAGAAGGGAAAAGCAAGAACATTTTTCTCGTACGATATCAGATTGCACGATTTTCATTTAATCAGTACAGTTTTTGTCTTAAAATACAATAAATACATCACTCCAAATTTTTATTCTGTCGTACGCGAATTTTTTTAGCTTTAGTAACCTTATCATTTTCGATATGGAGACTAGCATGCAAAAAAAAAAAAAAACAGACGATCATTCGTCCGATATTCTCAACGTGGTTACAGGGCTTTACTTTTTAACCACTTCCCGTCTGGCCCATGTATATAAACAGCCGGACGGGAGCAGTGCAGGGGTGGGTTGCCGTTCATAAACGGCACCTGCCATTTTAGCCTGTGCGCGCTCTCTGGGAGCGCACAGCACCGTGATCCGATGCCCACTGTGTCCTGTACACTGCTGTACGGGACCTCTGTGCGAGGTCCCGATCATGTGATCGCTGACTGGCCAATCAGTGATCACATGAATAGTAGTAAGCAAGATGTCACTTCTGACATTGCTTACTATGTGTGAAATCTGTGAATGATCACAGAGATCACATGGTACAAGGCTATTCACAACAACCTCGTACCATGGGATAAGCTGTGAACAATCACCGCTCACACAGTATTTCTCAATGGCTGCAAGAATGCAGCCAGAGAGAAGGAAAAAAAAACAAAACAAAAACAAATAATATAAACTAAAAATGTAAAAAACATTTTTAAGTTATAATTTTTGGTTATAAACTAATTTGGGTTATTTTTTTTTACTAAAAAGATGACTGAATACATTTTGGCCAAGATTTATGAAGAAAGATTATTAATTTGCAAAATTTTAGAAGAAAAACACTTTTCAAAATTTTTGGACTTTCATTTATATAGCAAAAAAAAATTAAAAAGCCCAGAGGTGAATAAATACCACCAAAATAAAGTTTTATCTGTCTCAAAAAAGGCTAAAAAATTCATATGGGTACAGTGTTGCATGACCGCGCAATTGTTATTCAAAATGTGATAGTACTGAAAGCTGAAAATTGGCCTGGACAGGAAGGGGGTAAAAGTGTCTGGACTTGAAGTGGTTAAAGTGTAAGCAAAGGCCAATATAAGACAGGATTAAAATACTGCTTCCTCCCCTTCTGATACCTACGGCGCATACTGTTTGTAAAATAGCTCACTGTAAATTCTTTCTTATTTTTAAATCTGCTTTGGTGCAGTCACTTGATCGATAAGCTGCAGCTCCTGTGTCAATGAATGGCTTGACAATGAGATATTTACGCAGAGCTAGTTTACAAACTGTATGCAGCGTGGGTATGAGATGTAGGAAGCAACAATTACAGTTGTGTTTAAAAGTATGCATACCCTGGCAGAAACTGTGAAATTTTGGCATGGATATTGAAAATATCACTGATCATGGCAAAAAATGCTCTTTTTATTGAAGGATGATGATTATATGAAACCATTTATTATCAAATAGTTGTTTGGCTCCTTTTTAAATCATAATGATAACAGAAATCACCCAAATGGTCATGATCAAAAGTTTACATACCCTGGAATGTTTGGCCTTGGTACAGACACACAAGGTGCCTCACACGGGTTAAAATGCCAATTAGAGATTAATGTTTCACATCTGTGGCTTTTTAAATTGCCATTAGTGTCACTGTATAAATAATCAATGAGTTTGTTAGTTCTTACGTGGAAGCTCTGACTAGGCTAGATACTGAGCCATGGGGATCAGAAAAGAACTGTCAAAAGTCCTGCGTAACAAGGTAATGGAACTTTATAAAGATGGAAAAGGACATAAAGATATCCAAAGCCTTGAATATGCCAATCAGTACTGTTAAATCACCTATTAAGAAGTGGAAAGTTCAGGGATCTCTTGATACCAAACCAAGATCAGGTAGACCAAGAAAGATTGCAGCCATAACTGACAGAAGAATTGTCCGGGATTCAAAGAAAACCCCACAGGCAACCTCAAAAGAAATACAGGCTGCTCTGGAAAAAGATGGTGTGGTTGTTTTTAAGGAGTACAATACGGTGATACTTGAACAAAAATTAGCTGTTTGGTCGAGCTTCCAGAAAGAAGCTTTTACTGTATACTGTCAGCTCAGATTCAGCCAAATGCAGCAAAGTTGATTGGACAGTGCTTCACAGTACAGATGGACAATGACCAAAACACAATGGAAAAGCAACCCAGGAGCTTTTGAAGGAAAAGAAGAGGAATATTCCGCAATGGCCGTGTCAATCACCTGATCTCAACCCAATTGAGCATGCATTTTACTTGCTGAAATCAAAACTAAAAGGCAGAAAGATCCACAAAGAACAACTGAAGACAGCTGCAGTTAGAGCCTGGCAAAGCATCAGAAATGAGGAAACCCAGTCTGGTAATGTCCATGTATTCCAGACTTCAGGCAGTCATTGCCAATAAAGGATTCTCAACAAAATATTAAAAATGTACATGCTATTTATGATTATATTCATTTGTCCAACTACATTTGAGCCCCTGAAAATGGGGGGACTGTGTATAAAAATGATGCAGCTCCTAAAATTTGTACTTGATATTTATGTTCAACCCCTTGAATTAAAGCTGAAAGTCTGCACTTCAAATTCATTTGGATTGTTTCGTTTTAGTTTATTCTGGTGGCGTACAGAGCCAAAAGTATGAAAATTGTGCCTGTCCAAATATATATGGACCTAACTGTAAGTGAGAGAAAAGCACATTGGGATGGCTGGGGCAGAAATGGCATTGGAAAGCGCTTCTATTTATTATGAAAAGTGAAATTCTTCCCAAAAAGGTGAACTTATCCTTTAAGGAAAGGATTTTCTTTGACAATCTTTCCTCTCTCATGAACCCCAATATTAATATAGTGTTCTTTTTAAAAGTTACTTGTCCTGTCATGTGACCGCAAAGCTTCTAACTTTATTCAAACCAGGTAGCTGCTGGGCGTGTTTAAGTGAGACCTAATTACATCACACATGGTGATAGAGCTGGATGTGGGTGGGGCTGGATGGTTCAGGGGTGGGGCCAGGTGGGAGAGAGGTGGGGCTGAGTGGTACAGGGGCAGGATAGGATTGGGGCTGGGACTGATGGGGCTGGGCTAAGTGGGCTGTGCTGGAATGACTATACAGAGATCCTGACCACAGTTTAGAGAAGTGCCGGTGATCAGCGACATTGAGCTGAACAGGCACAACATCCTTTGTTAGACTCAGGAGATAGCAGATTGTCTATATTAGACTGTTTCTAATCTAGACAATCAGCAAATAAGATAATGTAAAATACAAAATTTATATTTGTTATACATACTAAATAAGGGCAGATTTTGAGTCTTAGCTGGAATTCCACATTAATTTAACAAGCTGAAGTTAGAAGCTGATTGGCTACCATGCACAGCTGCACCATTCTGCACTCTCCAGTTTTAGTAAATCAACCCATCAACCCCTACGAGTGTAACTCCTCCTACACCTGTACCTTGCAAACCACTTGTGTGCACCGTGGAATGTCATATTAAAGATAATGAATTAGTGTAAGTCCTCATGCACACTGGACATTTTTACAGCTGCTGTTTTTGGCTTTTGATGTTTTTTTTTTTCTACAGCCAGTAAACTCCCCAGCATGCTATCCTATGTAATAAGCATTTTTTGCCAAGGGCGTGTTTTAGGTGGAAAAAAAACCCAGAACTAGTAGATTTCTAGAGGACTTTTTCAGCTGTAAAAACGATTTAACGCTACAAAAACGCAGCAAAATGTGGTACATCGCGGCAAACTGGTGTTTTTGGATTTTTTTTTTTAGCAAAAAAAAATATTTTTTTGGTCAAAAAAAACCTAAAATATTGCAAGTGCTAAAGTAAACACATGATAACATATGCGGTGCAATTAAATATTGTGATAAAATCTAATAATTCCACCTGTGTAACAGCGCCAAGATATACATACACATCTAAAAAACTGACATAAAAATAACAATTTTAAATATTGTCCATCATGCTGGAATTTTTTTCTTAAACCACAATGTGCACTTCCTATATGATCTTCACCAAATACACTGGTACAAAGTAACTTGGTGTAATAGTAAAAAGAGTGCCACACTACTACTTCATACTGCTTATTTATACCAATTTGCAAGAGCTATAAAAATGGCATTTACAGTGCAAATGAATACCATGATATAACATGATAACTACACCTGTGTACAGTGTCACACTGTTCATAAAAATAAAAAGTAAATACAGTTCAAAATTCTCAAAAAATTGTCCATTATGCTGGAAATTCCTTCTTGAAACACAATGTGCATATCATATGACATCTTCACAAAGTATACTGTACATGCATAAGTGTCCAGTATTTCTAAACCTAAAGCAATACAGTGTCCAATGCTTCCACCACTGTAAGCCACAACCTGCAGAGATACTTAATGATCACTAATATCACACCACTTGACCACCCGTGTGTGCAATACACCGTGTGCACAATTATTAGGCAAGTTGTATTTTTGAGGATTAATTTGATTATTGAACAACTACAGTGCTCTTGGTCAATCTAAAATGTTAATAAACCTCAAACATGAATATTTAAGAAAGTAAAAGTGAGGTTTTGGCTTTCTAAGGAGAATATCTATGTGTGCACAATTATTGGGCAACTATTGGTGTGCAGAGTTATTATGCAACTAAATGAAAAACATCTCACTTGTTTATTTTCATCTGTTAAAGTGAGAATAAACAAACAGCTCAAAATTTACAAATAAACATTTCTGATATATATAAAAAAAATAAAAATCAGTGACCAATGTAGCCACCCTTCTTTTCAATAACACTCATAAGTCTTCCATTCATGGAGTCAGTCAGTTTCTTGACCTGTTGACGATCAACTTTTTGTGTATCAGCAACCACAGCCTGCCAGACACTGTTCAGAGAGGTGTACTGATTTTCTTCACTGTAAATCTCCCATTTAAGAAGGGCCCACAAGTTCTCAATAGGGTTTAGGTCAGGTGAGGAAGAGGGCTATTTCAATAATCTTTCATCTTTAAGGCCTTTACTGGCTAGCCACACAGTGGAGCAGTTCGATGCATGCGATGGAAAATTGTCCTGCATAAATATCATGGTCTTCTTAAAAGATGCAGACTTTTCCTGTACCACTGTTTGAATTGTCTTCTACAAACTGGCAGTAGGTTTTGGAAGTTGGTTAAAAGTCCATCTTCAACCTGAAAAAGGTCCAACTAGCTCATCTTTAATACCAACCCATACCAGTACCCCACCTCCACCTTGCTGGCTTCTGAGTCGAAGTGGAGCTCTGTGCCTGTTATTGATCCAGCCACGGGCCCATCCATCTGGTCCGTCAAGAGTCACTCTCCTCTCATCAGTCCATAAAACCTTTGAAAAACCTGTCTTCACATAGTTCTTGGCCCAGTCTTGATGTTTCAACTTATGTCTTGTTCAGTGGTGGTCGGGTTTCAACCTTGCTTACCTTGGCCATGTCTGTGGACACTGAACACCTTGTACTTCTGGGCACTCCAGGTACGTCGCAGTTCTGGAATATGGCAACACTGGAGGATAATGGGTTCCTTTGTAGCTTCATGGTTGATTTTACTCAAATCTTTGGCAGTTAATTTGCAGGTTTTTTTTATCTCAACATGTTTCTTGCAACCCTGCTGACTATTTGCAACAAAACGTTTTATGGTACTGTGATCACATCCCATTATCAGTTCAATCTCATTTTTGGCCCATTTTGCCTGAGGAAAAGAAGCTGCCTAACTATGCACACCTTGATATAGGGTGTTGATCTTCTTAGGCCACACCCTCCCTCATTACACAAATACACATCACCTGATATGCTTAAATCCAGTAACCATTTAAGTTTCTACAGCTTGGAGTTGGACAATATGCATAAAAATTATGATTTAGTCAAAATACTCACTTGCCTAATAATGTGCACACAGTGTATATGCCCTCACCTCTGGTTACTGACCCATGTATTAAACAGGTCAGTTAATAACATGTGCCCTTTAAGGGAGTGAATCCTTCAGTTTTCCTCCTCAGTTGTAAACCGGTAGGGGGCAGTGCAGTTCAAGAAAGAAGACCGTTAGCTCAGTGCTTTCCATTTAAAATCATATATTTATTTAAAGAAGTAAAAAGTGCCCAGTAAGGTGAACAGCAGATATTCACTGGTGAATAAAATCCCCTTGGTCCTGCCTGTGATCAGCATTGCTCTGGCTTGTGTGTTCGATTACTTCTGGTTACTGTGATGACATCATCAAGCTCCGCCCTATGTTTTACATCACAAATCACATGACTTCCTCAGGGGTCTCCTTTTAAACTAATCTAATTTGTAAAGATTACATATGACAATGTACTTTGTGTTTGAAGAAAGCATTTCCAGCATGATGGACAATTTTTGAGAATTTTTCATTTATTTGATTTTTAGTGTTTATTTTTATGAACATTTTGACACAGTACACATGTATAGTTATCAGGTTATATCATAGTATTTATTTGCACTGTCACTGTCATTTTCAGAGCACTTGAAAATTGGTATAAATAAACAGTATGAAATAGTAGTGTGGCACTCTTACTATTGCACCAGTATATTTGGTGAAGATTATGCAGGAAGTGCATGTTGTGGAAAAAAATTCCAGCAGGACAATATTTGAAAACCTGTTATTTGTATTTCAGTTTTTTATTTAGATGTGTGTATATCTTGACACTGTTACACATGTGGATTTATTAGGTTTTATCACAATATTTATTTGTACCGTAGATATGTGATCGCATGTTTACTTTAGCACTTGTAACATTAGTAGTTTTGTGGAAAGTAGCAGCATAGCACTTAATACTGCATCGTTAGCCACTTGTCCTCCTGAGGATTTACCCTCCTTAATGACAAGGCCTCTTTTTGCTACTCGGCGCTGCACTAATTCAACTGATAATTGCGCGATCATGCAATGCTGTACCCAAACAAAATTTACGTCCTTTTTTTCACACAAATAGAGCTTTCTTTTTGTGGTATTTGATCACCTGTACTCTTTATTTTTTGCACTATAAACAAAAAAAGACAAAACATTTTGAAGAAAAATGATATTTTTTACTTTCGGCTACAAAAAATATATAGTAAACTCAAAGTTAGTTATAAATTTAGGCCAAAATGTATTCTGCTACATGTTTTTAGTAAAAAAAATCCCAATAAGTGTAGAAGCTATAACTTTCACACAAAGCAATATATATACAAACTATGGTATAGATATTGCAATTTACGCCATTTTTTTGCTATACAGCACTGCAGTAGTTTAATTGACAACTGCGCAGTCATGCATTACGGTACATAAATTACATTTATGTCCCTTTTTTCACAAAAATAGAGCTTTCTTCTGGTGGTATTTTATCACCTGTGCGCTTTTTATTTTTGGCGCTATAAACAAAAATTTGAGAAAAAAAATGTTTATGATAAAAACGATATTTTTTCATTTCTGTCATAAAAAATATCCAAAAAAACTAAAATTTCGTCATAAATTTAGGCCAAAATGTATTCTGCTACATGTTTTTGGTTAAAAAAAGATCCCAAAAAGTGTATATTGATTGCTTTGCGTGAAAGTTATATCATCTACAAACTATGGTATAGATAATGGAATTTACACAGCTTTTACTTTCTGACTGCCCATCACATTCCTTGAGGTGCTAAAATACCAGGATAATATAAACACCCCCAAATGACCCCTTTTCGGAAAGTAGACACCCTAAGCTATCTGCTGACAGGCATATTGAGTCCATGGAAGATTTATTTTTTCCCCACAAGTTTCTGGAAAATGACAAAAACCTTTTTTTTTGTTTTACACAAAGTTGTCATTTAAAAATATATTTCTCCTTGTTCAAACTTTTTATTGGGTTACAGAGATAAATTACATACAGTGACGTACTACAAGCAGTACCATATGTAACGAATAGGTAAATATGAGGCCCAGGGCCTTCCTTTAAGCAACTGTATGATTAAAACAACTGTATTCACTGAATAAAATAACCAAAGAGAGAAACAGGGAAGAAACAAAGAAGGAAGCGAAAGGAGTAGAGAATAGTAAAAAAAAGGGGGGGGGGGGGAGAGAAAGGGGGACTGATAGGGTGTGTGACTACCAGGATGGGGGGGGGACCGGACCAGTGCTCCGAAGCATCTATCGAGGAAGGGATGCGTTAAGGGAGGAGTAGAGACTCCTCAAATCCCTGAGGAAGGAAGTGATCAACCCAGGGGGACCAGGTCAGTAAGAATTTGGAGATTGTGTCGGTGACGGAGGCCTCTATTTTAGCGTGTATCATCGACTGCGTCACCTTGTTCTGGACCGCCTGTACACTAAGCGAGGGGGTCTTCCAGGATTTCGCTATGATTTGCTTAGCGGAGGTTGTAATTTGCAAAAAAAGCTTAAACTGGGTTTTAGAAACAGAAGGGGGGGGGGGGGGGGGCGATGATTGAGTAGGGTGAATTCTGGAGTTGGCACAAAAGGCTTTTGAAAAAGAGTGGATAATATGCGGAAAATATCTTCCCAGAAAGAGTGGGATATCGGGCAGGACCACCAAATGTGGAGGTATGTGCCATTCACCGCACAGCCACAAAAACAGTCTGAGGAGTACCCATGTGTAAATTTAGCGACCCAAGCCGGAACCAAATACCATCGGGATAAGACCTTATAGTTTGTCTCAACTGTCACTACATTTTGCGAAGAGGATTTGGTTGCCAGCCAAATATGATCCCAATCTTCAGGGCTCAGCTGTGAGGCTAAGTCCCTCTCCCACCTGGTGACATATGAGGGGCAAGAGGAAGGTATGGGGGTCGAGAGTTGAGCATAAAGAATAGAAATAAGGCCACGTCTATGAGGATCTTTTTTACATGCACTTTCAAAGGGGGTCATTGATCTAAGGGAGCATGCGGTAGTGGAGAGAGGGGAATAGAAATGTTTCAGTTGGAGGTAGCAGAAAATTTCTGAAGCAGGGAGAGTGTGAGATTCACGGAGGGATGGGAAGGAACGAAACCCAGAGTTAGTAAAAAAATGGTGGGCTCTTAAAAGATTAGCAGAAGACCAGAGATGAAAGGAACGAGGAGTGGACCAAGCTGGGGGGAAAGCTGGGTTGCGAAGATGAGATAGAAGAGGGTTGTGAGGCGATTGGAGGGGATATTGGGATTTGAGTTTGTCCAAGAGTGCTACAAAATGGGAGGTTATTGGATTCCGGATCCCGCGACGATCAGAAGGGTGAAGCCAAAGTAAGTTAGCTAATGAGAGGGGATAAATATCAATCAAGATTACCCATTGAGGGATTTCATAAGATGCATGATACTTTGGCAATTGGGCTAGGTGAGCCGCTTCGTAATATTTAGTGAAATTCGGGTGTCCTAGACCTCCTTTCAATTTTGGTAGATGGATAGTGGAGCAGGGGACTTGGGGACAAATTGAGCCACAAATGTAAGAGTGAGCTCGTCATTGAAGTGTGCGGAGAAAGTGTGCTGGGACAGGTATGGGAAGAACTCGGAAGAGATAGAGGATCTTGGGTAGAATAGACATTTTAACTACCGTTATCCTACCTAGCCAAGCTAGCGGGAGAGAGGACCAGTTGCGCATTAAACTAGTGAGGTGTGCGAGCATCGGTAGGTAGTTAGCTGAGTATAGATTAGACAGAGACGCAGTCAACTTGATACCTAAATAGGGAATAGCGTGGTGGGACCACGAGAAGGGGAGAACTTGCTGGAGATGGAGAGAATCTTGGGAGGAAAGTGAAATGTTCAGGACTGTAGATTTTTGGGGATTAACATGGAGACCAGAAATGGCGCCAGTCATGGAGGAGCCGAAGTAGTGGTGGAGCGGAGGTGAGAGGGGAGGTCAAAAAGAGTAGTACATCGTCTGCGAATAAACAGAGTTTGTGATGGGACCCGCCAGCCTCTAGGCCACGAATGTCAGGGTCTGCCCGAATCAGAGGGGCTAAGAGTTCGATTACTAGGGCGAAGAGGAGTGGTGAGAGCGGACATCCCTGACGAGTACCACGAGGTATTGGCAAAGAGGTCGATTTGTGACCCATATATCGAACTTGGGCGGAAGGGTTGCAGTAAAATGAGGAGATCCAGGAAATGAGGGCCAAAGCCCCATCGGCGTAAGATATAGTGGAGGAAAGGCCAGGAAACAGTATCAAAGGGTTTTTTAATATGTAGAGATAGGAAGCAGGAAGAGATGTTCCGTGTGTGTGCAAGGTGGGAGAGAAGAGCTGCTTGTCGAAAGGGAATAAACCCAGTCTGATCGTTATGGATAAGAGAGCCTATAATGGGGCTTAAACGAGTGGAAAGAATTTTGGCAAGGAGTTTGACGTCAATATTGAGAAGGGAGATCGGTTTGAAATAAGACCAGGCAGAGTCATCAGAGTGTGAATTTGGTATCATCGAGATGATAGCAGATACTGTCTCTGGGGTAAATGAATGGCCTGAGAGGATGGCGTTAAAGGCTTTAGTAAGGACAGGAGAAAGTAAATGAGTGAATTTCTTGTAATAAGAGGCTGAAAAGCCGTCTGGGCCTGGACGTTTTCTGAGCTTAAGTTCCTTAATTGTGGACAGAACCTCGAAATCCAAGATCAGTTTCTCCAGTAGCTCGAGGTGGTGGACGGCCAAGGTTGGAAAGGGAAGGTGGGCGAGAAGATTGTCAGATCGGGATTGGTCAAAAGGCTCAGTCTGGGAGTACAGTGCGGCTAAGTGTTTACGGAAAATACAGTTTATGCGGACAGGGTTGCTAGTATAAACTCCGCTGGAGAGTTTAAGACGCATGGGTTTGGTGGTATGGTCTAATCTACGAAGAGAAAGAGCTAAAAAAGTATCTGGTTTATTAGCCTTAGTATAATATTTGTGGCGTGCCCTGCGTAGAGAAAGTTCAGCTTGGTCAGTCAGGAAGAGGTCGAGTTCGACATGGGCTTGTTCCAAAGTTTTGCAGTGAGAAGGGGAAGGGTTGGTCTGAAATAAAAGGTAAGACTGATTGCAGGCCACCTCAAGGCGTAAACGAGTTTGTTGTTTTTCTTTGTGGAGGAAAGACGATTTGCTAATGTAAAGCCCACGGAGAACAGGCTTATGTGATTCCCATAAAAGAAGAGGGAAGATATCTGGGGTAGAGTTTAGAGTTAGATATTCCTTGAAAGCATTCTCAAGGTCAAGACTATGTTGAGGATGGGAAAGCAAGTTGTCGTTGATCACCAATGTACTATTAGAGTTTAGAGGGGATAGGGAAGAAAGGGACGTAAGGACTGTACAATGATCGGACCAAGGGATGGGGAGAATATCAGAGTATAGAAGTCTGGAGGAGGTGCCGACTGTTAAAAATATATGGTCAATGCGCGAGAACGATTTATGAGGGTAGGAGTAGTGGGTATATCTACGTTTTACAGGGTGGAGTTCTCTCCAGGAATCTATCAAGGAACGGCGATTAAGAAGTTGTGAGAAAGAACGTGAGGTGGCTGGAGGGAGGGGTGGCTGAGGAGATTTGTCCAGAAAAGGAAGTTGGAACCAAAGCGGAGCGCTGGAGAGGCGGGCCCAGGGAGAGGGGGCATGGGGAAAGGGGAAGGGGGTCACACATAAGGAATAAAGAAAAGTAGAAACAATAGTCGGAATAAGTGAAGGGAAAGAGAGAAAGAGGAGTAACTAAGGACACCAACCTGGCCCCCCGGGACTAAAAGCAATCTGGACAGTCTGAAGGGTCAGGAACAGCCCAGATCTTGCAAAAAAGATGCACACATAAGCTGAGGGGAGTACACAGTGACAGGCAGAGAGGACAAGCAGCACATGATAAAAAATACAAACGAACAGGTACCAAATGTAGAAAATGGTATCTGGGGCTCCCAGGACAGTAAAGGGAGGGTCTGGACAGACACCAGCGCAAGAGAAAAATGCACCAAAAAAAGGAAGTGGTGCAAGGATAGGAACAGAAGGCAGGCACGGTTAGAGTCCAGATCCCCTAAACAGCAATGGGAGACTTCCACAAACATAGTCATCAGCTTAGGTGACCTAAGGAGGGAAGTAGCAAGATTAACAAACAATTTACAACTTAACAAAGGTAACATGGGATTTAGGGAACAAAACGACCCGTGCGGTCATATGTGATAACATTAGGAGCACAGAATCAGGAGGAGGACCCGATGTGGGTCAGTGGGATGGAGAGGAACACCACCAGGCCAATTGGTAGTAAAAGGGGGAAAGGGATAAGCAGCAAGGGCATAGGTGAGGATGAGGTCTCTTCGTGGGGAGAGTCAAATGTATGATCAGCTGGTGATGGTTGAAGGAGGGAACTGGTGTCCACAATGGGGTATGGGTTAAAAATCAAAAGGGTCAAGTCCCGAAGACATTCAGGTGCGTGAACTGAACTGAGGAGATAAAGATGACTAGAGCAGGGTTCAGTCCATGGTGTCTTGAGGAGCGGGTACTGGAGAGATGAAGCGCCCACGTTAATGCGTGGTGGGTTGACCTGTTGCTGAAATGGAGTGGTGGGCTTTCTGGAGTGAGCAGGAGGCAGACCTTCTGCGCGATCCTTCTGGAGCCTCTGGGGGAGGGTGGAGGTGAAGGTGGCGGAGTGTGTCAAGTATTTCCTTGGAGGATCTGCAGATGTAGTCACGGGACTGGTAGGAAAAGCGCACCGCAAAAGGAAAGCTCCAGTGGTAGGTGATGCCGTGCTGGTGGAGGAGTTGCAGGTGGGGCTTCATGGCTCTGCATTTAGCGATGGAGGCCGGACAGAGGTAATGAAACAATTGGTAGGTATGGCCTTGGAAGGTGAGGGTGTCATCATTCCGAGCCACTTGGAGAATCTGTTCTTTGGTGCGGAAATAATGGAATTTTGCAATAAAGTCTTGGGGCGTGCAGTTTGGTCTGCGTGGGGCTAGAGCACGATGAACCCTGTTCAGCTCCAGATGTTCTGTCAGGGAAGAAGAATGTCGCAGCTGCGCACACGTGCACAGGCGGGCTATTTAAACCCCTGCTACAAACAGAATGGTGCCTTCTGGTCTACTACTTCCTGTTTTCTGTATCCTGACTCCTGTGATCCACTTGCTTGACTGTCGATTGAACTCCACCTGCACTGACCCGGCTCTCCCTTTGACTATCCGCTTTCCTGCTCCTCTGTACCTGATCCGTCCGATCGATCCTGACCTGGCCTTCCTGACTATTCTACACTGCCTGTGACTATCCTTGGCTACCAGCTGACACGGTCATCCGCATCTCAGCTACACCTCTCTGCTGCACCTGCATCCTGGTATTCCGGGTCTTCACCTGCCAGCTGTCACCACAGACCCATCAGGCACTCGTGCCCCTGCCAGCTCGTTACTTCCTGTCTACCCTGTCAGGAGTCCCGAAAGTAAGTGGTAAGAGGACTCCCTCTCTCCACATCAGGCTCCAAAACCAGGTACGTTACAGTACCAGAAGGCCAGGTTGGAGCCTGAAAGAGGGGCCTCTCCTCTAGATGAGATTTGTCATCACATCTTGGCACTAACACAGGCCGTCAAGGATCTTCAAGAAGGATACACCCCGGCTGGAGAACCGCCTTCAGACCTTACCTGCATCTGCGTTGTCTGATAGGCCTGTAGCAGCTCCTGCTGCTACTCCAGGAAACATAATTCCTCCTGTGGTGATGATATTACCTCCCAAGCCAAGGGTCCCTACACCAGAAAGATTCTTTGGAGATCGCAGCAAGTCCCGGGCGTTCTGCAACGCATGTGAGCTTTATTTTGCTTTACAACCCCAGACCTTTTCCCTTGAAGCAACTAAGGTGGGATTTGTGATTTCTCTGCTCCAGGGAGAACCACAGGCATGGGCCCATCACTTGCTGGAAAAGGTGGATGCCAAGTTATCCTCCTTAAACATCTTTTTTGGTTCCATGGCTCAACTGTATGATGACCCCCAGCGAGCCGCATCAGCAGAGGCCGCTCTTCATGTGCTCCAGCAGGGACGCAGGGCAGTGGAGGATTACATCACAGAATTTAGGCGCTGGAGCACCGATACCCATTGGAATGATGCTGCCTTATGTTACCAGTTCTGTCTAAGCTTTACTGAATCCCTCAAGGATGAACTGGCCCGTGTAGTAGTACCCGATACTCTGGAGCAGCTCATTACTCTCTATAAACTGACCGTCGTCTTAGGGAGCGTAGATTAGAGAGACTCACTGGGCTAAGTCGCCCCATATGGATACTACCTAGGGCTCCACCATCAACCAACATGGCGCCTACCAGCACTGCTACACCTTCTGTGGAGGAACCTGAACCCATGCAAATAGGTCTATTACAAACCTCTGACACCTGAAGAACGCCAGCGTCGACGCTTGAACAATTTATGCCTCTATTGCGGAGAAGCCAGGCACTATGTGCGGAACTACCCCGCCAAGATGCATAAGTTACCAAATGACTTACTGTACCTGCAAGTCCACCTCCCGTTCCAATAAACCATGCTCACATTTCCATTCCTATCTCCTTTCAACTTTCGGAAGGAGCTCTTCCAGTGTCTGCTATCCTTGATTCCGGAGCTTGCAGCTTTTTTATCGATGGACTTCGCCCAGCAACACCAGATACTGTTATAAGCTAAAGCACAGAAACTTACCGTATTCCAGGCCGATGATTCCAACAACAAATCTGGAGCAGTTATACAGGAAACAATTCCCCTACCGGTCACAATACCATCCTCGGGCCACAAGGAGCTATCATGTCTAGATGCCATTGCCTGCCCAATATTTCCGGTTATCCTGGGAATTCCCTGGTTAAAGGCACATAACCCTAGCATCAATTGGGTATCTGGTGAAATAAAGTTCCTGTCTATCTACTGTCCTGAGCACTGCCTGCCCCAACCCTTGGCTCCATCCAGACCCCTCCTATGTATTGGCACAGAATCTGAGGTACATAAAATAGTCCCAGCGGCCTATCACAGTTTCCTGGATGTTTTTAGTAAACGTGGTGCCCGACTCCTTGCCACCACACAGACCATACGACTGCCCAATCGAGCTACTGCCTGGGGCTGGAATTCCCTTCGGTTGGATTTTCCCTTTGTGAGAGCGGGAATTAGGAGCACTTAAGGAGTACTTCGACGACAGCCTGAGAAAGGGGTTTATCCGCCCATCTACCTCCCCGGCGGGAGCTGGCATCTTCTTCGTAGAGAAGAAGGATCATTCTCTTTATCCCTGTGTGGACTACCGTGAGCTAAACAATATCACCATCAAGAACCGATACCCCCTACCATTGGTTCCAGAACTATTTCAGAGGCTGAGATCTGCAACCCTGTTCAGTAAGCTGGATCTAAGGGGAGATTATAACCTGGTATGTATCCGAGAGGGGGATGAATGGAAGACTGCTTTTCGCACCAGATTTGGGCATTTCAAATACCTAGTAATGCCCTTTGGCCTATGCAATGCCCCAGCAACAATCCAGCATTTAGTAAATGACATTTTCAGAGACTTCCTAGACATTTTCCTTATAGTGTACCTTGATGACATTTTAATTTTCTCTGCTTCCCTTGAACTCCACCGAGACCACGTATAGAGAGTCCTCTGCTGCCTAAGACTTCATGGTCTTTACGCCAAGCCTGAGAAATGTGAATTTGAACGCCAAAGCATCCAATTCCTTGGATTAATCATTTCCATGGAGAGGTTCAGGATGGATCCTCAGAAGGTTTCTGCCATCTTGGAGTGGCCTGCACCAGCAGACAAAAAGGGAGTACAACTTTCCCTTGGATTTCGAAAATTTCTATAGGGGATTCATCAAGGGCTTCTCAGCCATCATAGCTCCTATTAACCAGTTAACCAAGCAGGGCATCTGATTCCATTGGACAACTGAAGCACAAACAGCTTTCGACTCCCTAAAGGAATTATTCACCTCAGCACCCATCCTGAGTCATCCAACACTACCCTTTGTGGTGGAGGTTGATTCATCAGAAAATGCAGTGGGAGCAGTCCTATCACAGCAGCAGGGCCTAAAACTTCTGCTACACCCGGTAGCATTCTTTTCCTGCAAACTGTCCCCCCCAGAGAGGAATTATGATGTGGGAGATAGGGAACTACTGGCAATCAAACCGGCTTTGGAGGAGTGGAGGTATCTCTTGGAAGGAGCAGCACACCCCATCCTAATCTATACAGATCACAAAAACCTAGAATACCTGAAGACGGCTAAGCATTTAAAACCCCAGCAAGCAAGGTGTCACGGTCTGGGTCAGGTTCAGAGACCAGTTGCTACAGCAGTTGTAAGGCTTACCTGAAACCAGTAGGATTGGTACACCAGCGGCCCACCCTGGGAATGACGCAGGCTCACCTGAGGTGCGGGTCTAAGCATCCACCGGCCTTCCCCAAAGCTCCTAATGGTGGAGATGGATTTGGCTGCGTGTGAATGCCAGGTCGCAGATCTCAGGATCACCCCACCAGGGAATGAGTAGGCTGGAAACCAAAAGCGGATCAAACAGTTCAGGGATCAAACAGAAGCGGAGTCGGTCACAAGCCAAGGGTCGGTCACCAATGGTAGTAGATAGGATGAGGCAGAATCGTAGTCAGTAGCAAGCCAAAGGTCGGTAACGTAGATGAAGCCAGCAGCAGGAACAGTAAGCGGGATATTGGCTGGTAAGGCACAATAATCTGGCAACCAGGAAGTGCAGAGACATGGCTTTTATAGGAAGTTCATGGGAGGAGCAAGGAGTTCAAGGTTCAAGACAAAACAGGGCAAAGGCAGGATCATCAAAAGAATTGTCAAGGGAGCTGTCCAGCATTCCAGGTGGCTCAGTGAGAAGAAACACTGTCTCTCACTGCAGAAGGCCCAGGTTCGATTCCAGGCTCTGACAGTACTCTCCTCCTCACAAGACGTCCCCTGGATGTCTTAGGACCAGGCTTGTGGGGAAACCTCTGGTGGAATTCTCTTGTTAGTCTAGGAGCATGAACATTTTCCTCAGGCTCCCAAGAATTTTCCTCTAGCCCATATCCTTCCCATTGGACCAGATATTGCAACTTTCCTCTAAACATTCTAGAATCAAGAATCAGCTCCACCACATATTCTTCTTCGCCCTGTACCTCAACAGGTGGATGAGGTGGAAGAATTCTTCCAGAGAAAGGATTTTCATTAAATGGTTTGAAAAGCGATACATGAAAAACCGGGTGAATCTTCATACTGTCAAGAAGTTTTAAGCGAAAGGTAACTGGGTTAATCTGAGCAGAAATCTGAAAAGGACCAACAAACTTTTGACCCAACTTAGCAGATGGCACATGCACCTTCAAATTCTATGTTGATACCCAAACTTTGTCACCCACATGAAACGTAGGAAGTGCTCTCCGGTGTCTGTCAGCAGCCTTTTTGTAATATTCCTGTCAGGCTCCGCCCAACGGGATCTCTAGTAGTCCACAGCACGGGGTTCCCAGGACGCGGAGTCTAAGTCCCAGTCTGCCTTTTCACCAGGGCCCCTGATGGTGGGGATGGACTTGGTGCAAGACTGGAACGAGGTCGCGCCCCTGGGCACCCCCGGCGGTGGCAGAGGGGTCCCGCTGAGGGTATGTGCCCGGGATGAGCCTGCTGTGAAGGGGATGACAGGTCCGATCCGAGCGGATGGATGGGATGACAGATCCCGATCCAAGCGGGATGGACGGGTGACAGATCCCGATCCGAGCAGGATGGATGGGTGACAGCTAGGAGTGAGCGAGGTCAGACTAGCCGGGTCGGTATCGTGCGGGCAGCGTGGTACAGGGGGAGTAAGCGGAGAATGGTCGGGGTCACAAGCCAGGTTCAGCGGGCAGCGTGGTACCGAGGGTCAGGCAGAAGCATGGTCAGGGACAAGCCGGGGTCAGAGCAGGAGAGGGTCAGCATAAGTCAGAACAGGCAGAGTTTGGCAACAAGGAAGCGTACTTACAGGATCAGGAACAAGACCTTGCGGCAACCTGGAGATGCACAGGGCAGCTTTACATAGAGCGCCCTGTTCTCCCATTGGTGCGGCCGCGATCACTACTGCGCATGCGCGGCCAGCGCCGCGATCGCCGAGGACTCGGCGCTCGCCGGCTGGGATGGATCGGCCGTCTGCGCATGCGCGCACCGCCGAGGACCCGGGATCCCTGACAATTCCTGAGCTTCCCTCAAAGTCTCAATCAATTTCTCCTGAATCTCCTGCAATGTAGTTAGTCTGTTGGTAACAGCAGGAATTGGAGTTGTGATAGGGAGATCAGGAATAAAAACTGGATGATAACCGGTGTTTAAGTAAAAGGGGCTTTGAGAGGTGGAACTATGTTTAGAATTGTTGTATACAAACTCTGCAGTGGGAAGACAGTCCACCCAGTCATCCTGAAGATAAGTGACAAAGCATCGAAGATACTTTTCCATTGTTTGATTAGTTCTCTCAGTCTGACCATTAGACTGGGGATGAAAAGCAGAGGACAGATTGATTGTAACACCCAAGGCTGAGCAAAAGCTTTTCCAAAATTTCGAAGTAAACTGCACACCTCTCTCAGACACCACATCATCAGGGATTCCATGCAGTTTAAATACTTCTCGAACCATCAGTTCTGCAGTCTGTTCAGCAGTGGGCACCCCCTTCACTGGAACAAAATGGGCCATCTTTGTGAGACGGTCAACCACCACCAAAATGGTGGTAATTCCTTTTGAGGGAGGTAAATCCACCACAAAATCCATAGAAATAGACCCCCATGATCTCGATGGAACAGGGAGTGGCTGAAGCAACCCCAAAGGAGAGGCTCAGGGAGTTTTATTGCGTGCACAGGTCAAGCATGAAGCCACATAGCGTTTGACATCCTTCTTGTACCCCGGCCACCAAAAGGAACGTGACAACAGTTCTTCAGTCTTAGTAACTCCAATATGCCCAGCAAGTTTGGAATCATGAACCAACTTGAGAGCTTCCACCCAAACAGACTCGGGTACATAAAGATGATGTCCTTGAATCCAAAAGCCATTCTTGTACACCAGGTTCATGTCCCTAGGAGGATCATTGAGAAGTGGGTCATTCTCATACCCCTCTTTGAGAAGACTCAAGAAAGTCTTTGCACTTGTGGCCCCTAGGAAGTTCTTTTGTGTTAGGATAGAACATTCAGAGTTGCCCTCCAGGGGAGGCTCAGACAGCATCCTTGATAAGGCATCGGCCTTACCATTCCTCGATCCCGGTCGATATGATATAATAAAATTAAATCTGGAAAAGAATAGAGACCAGCGAGCTTGTCTGGAAGACAATCTCTTGGCCGAGCGAATAAATTCCAGATTTTTATGGTCAGTGAGAACAGTTACAGGATGATTAGCCCCTTCTAGCAGATGCCTCCATTCAGAAAAGGCTTCCTTAATTGCCAGTAGCTCTTTATTCCCAATGTCGTAATTTCTTTTGGCTGAGGACATCAAACGGGAAAAGAAGGCACAAGGATGAAGCTGCATTTTTTCACCACTTCGCTGAGACAGGATCGCTCCCACGGCAGAATTGGAGGCATCCACTTCCACTATAAAGGGTAGTTCAGGATCCGGATGTACCAAAATTGGTGCAGAAGTGAAAAGAGTTTTCAGTTTTTCAAACGCAGCTTGTGCCTCAGAGGTCCACACGAAGGGTACCCCTTTCTTTGTAAGTTGTATGATTGGAGCTATCACTTTAGAAAAGTTTCTTATAAATTTTCTGTAAAAGTTGGCAAACCAGAAATGTTAATTTCCTTAACATTTCCAGGTGCTGACCAATCTACCACTGCTTTGATTTTCTCGGGATCCATGCTCACGCCCTCTGGAGAAATGATATAGCCTAAGAACTGGATCTGAGTCTGTTCAAACTCACATTTCTCCAATTTAATGTAAAGTCTATTTTTCCTTAATCTTTCAAAAACTGTGCAAACATGTTTGCGGTGCTCTTCCCAATTGTCAGAAAAGATAAGGATATCATCCAGATAGGCAATTACAAATTGGTCCAACAGATCACGAAAAACATTGTTCATAAAATGTTGAAATGTTGCAGGGGCGTTGCAAAGTCCAAACGGCATCACTAAGGATTCGAAATGCCCATACCTAGTTCTGAAGGCAGTCTTCCATTCGTCTCCTTGACAAATGCGGACAAGGTTATATGCCCCTCGTAGATCAAGCTTGGTAAAGATCTTGGCAAAACGAAGTCTTTCCAACATTTCGAAGATCAAGGGTAATGGATAGCGGTTCTTAATAGTGATTTTATTCATGTCTCTGTAGTCAATGCATGGACGCAAGGTGGAGTCTCTCTTTTCAACGAAGAACAGGGCTGCCCCCGCCGGAGAAGTGGAGTGTCTAATAAAGCCCTTCTCCAAATTCTCATCGATCCACACCCTGAGTACTTTTAATTCAGGTTCCGACAGATTGAAAAGGCGGCCAAAAGGTATTTCTGCCCCTAGGAGCAGCTCAATGGGGCAATCATATGGGCGATGAGGGGGTAATAGATCCGCATTCTTCTTGTCACAGACGTCCCGGAACTCATGGTAATGTGTGGGCAAATTGTCATATGACTGGATAGCCGCTATATCACTTTGCGCTTCCTTGGTCGGTAATGAACTTGGTCGGCAAGGTTTTTTGCAATGTTTTTCACAGTGGGGGGACGTGAAATCTATAGTCCGTGCTCCCCAGTTGATGGAAGGATTGTAAGTGGAGAACCAAGGAATGCCCAGGATGATGGGAAACTTGGGTGACGTAATCAGCTGAAAGCTGATGGCCTCACAATGGTCAGCCTCAAACAACAGTTTCAGGGGAACCGTTTTATGGGTAACAGGTCCTGAAGATAAGGGTGACCCATCAACTGTCTCCATATCAATAGGGGTAAATGTATTTCTGGCTTGAATGTTATGGTTGTGAGCAAACTCTATATCCATAAAGTTCCCCCCAGCCCCAGAGTCCAGCATAGCTGAACAGGAAATTTCACGGCCCTCCAATACCAGTTTAATGGGGATAACAAAATGAGAAAGCAGGGAGTTCACTTTATTCTCTTCAGGAATCAGTGGGGAGACAGACTGGCTTATAGAGTTTATTTGTTCAGGCTCAATCACATCAGTCACAGCAATTGTTCTTCTAACCTTGTTAGGACAATTAATTGCATAATGACCAGAATCCCCACAATATAGACATAAGATCTCTGAACGTCTTCTCTCTTTCTCCTGAATGGAAATGGATCTCTTGATAGCATCAACCTGCATAGGCTCAGGAGTGTTAGAACCCAGAGAGACTCTTGAATCCTGCTGAAAAAATGGACTAGCAGAGAGATGCATACCCCTATTACCTCCAAACATTCCCAACCTCTCCTTCCTCCTTTCTGTAAGCCTTTGATCGATTGGGATACACAATTGGATAAATTCCTAAAGATCATTAGGAATATCTACTCTGGCAAGCTCATCCTTTACCTGTTCAGAAAGCCCTTGGCGGAACTGGCTCTTTTGTGCTGCAGGGTTCCAAGTGGTATCTGCCATCCAACTTCTGAATTCGGCTGTTTATTCAGTGACCGAGCGTCTACTCTGCCACAGACTATGCAATTTTGCTTCGGCAGTAGCACAACGGTTGGGATCATCAAAAACCTGATTCATTGCGGTCAAAAAGGTATCAAAATTATTCAGAATGCTATGGTTCTGCTCTATATAAGGGGAGGCCCAAGCTAGAGCTTCCCCAGTCAGAAGCCCAATAATAAACATTACCTTCTTTTTCTCTGAAGGAAACGCAGCAGGGTACATTTGGAAATATACACGACATTGATTAAGGAAACCCCTGTAGTGGCGGTGGTCTCCATTAAACTTAGATGGTTGGGGCATATGTGAACTAGAATCATCACGGTTCAGCAGTTGTCTCTGCAGAGCCTGAATCTCTTCCCGTTGACTATCCACAATGTTTTCTAGTTTGGCAACTTTCTCTTGATAGGTAACCCCGAATTCCTGCAGCTCAGCAATTTGCTGCCTAAGAGGAGTCACAACACTTACTATAGCGGCCTCCATGTTTGGGCCAGATTATTCTGTCACGGTCTGGGTCAGGTTCAGAGACCAGTTGCTACAGCAGTTGTAAGGCTTACCTGAAACCAGTAGGATTGGTACACCAGCGGCCCACCCTGGGAATGACGCAGGCTCACCTGAGGTGCGGGTCTAAGCATCCACCGGTCTTCACCAAAGCTCCTAATGGTGGAGATGGATTTGGCTGCGTGTGAATGCCAGGTCGCAGATCTCAGGATCACCCCACCTGGGAATGAGTAGGCTGGAAACCAAAAGCGGATCAAACAGTTCAGGGATCAAACAGAAGCGGAGTCGGTCACAAGCCAAGGGTCGGTCACCAATGGTAGTAGATAGGATGAGGCAGAATCGTAGTCAGGAGCAAGCCAAAGGTCGGTAACGTAGATGAAGCCAGCAGCAGGAACAGTAAGCGGGATATTGGCTGGTAAGGCACAATAATCTGGCAACCAGGAAGTGCAGAGACATGGCTTTTATAGGAAGTTCATGGGAGGAGCAAGGAGTTCAAGGTTCAAGATAAAACAGGGCAAAGGCAGGATCATCCAAAGAATTGTCAAGGGAGCTGTCCAGCATTCCAGGTGGCTCAGTGAGAAAAAACACTGTCTCTCACTGCAGAAGGCCCAGGTTCGATTCCAGGCTCTGACACGAGGTGGGCACTCTTCTTCTCACGTTTCACTGTTCATATTACCTACAGGCCAGGATCCAAGAATGTTAAACCCGATGCCTTGTCCCGGATGTTCGACGATCCTAAGGATCTCCCCATTCCCGACATGGTGCTCTCAGCAGGAAACTTCTGTGTCCTACAAACAGAACTGTTGGCACAAGTCCAGCAAGTATCAATGGGGGCTCCCTCACCTCCAGGAGTAACCCTATTGGCTAAAGAAGGCTTATTGTGATCAGGAGACAAGATTTTTGCACCAGAAAGTGTACAGCAGGAGATCTTAGGGCTATGTCACGATCATTCCCTGGCAGGACACTTTGGAGTCCACAAGACTCTAGACCTAATACAACGCCACTTCTGGTGGCCTGAACGGGAGAAGGACTGCAAGGCGTACGTAAACTCATGTCCTACATGCATACGAAACAAGACCAATAGGAGAAAAACATGGGGACTACTGATGCCCTTACCAGTCCCCAATCAACCATGGAAGATGATTTCCATAGATTTTATTGTGGAATTACCCCCATCTGAGGGTTGTTTGTTCATCTTCGTTGTGGTGGATCGCTTCTCAAAGATGGCCCACTTCGTTCCTATGAAAGGAGTACCCTCTGCAACAGAGACGGCCCAAAGTTTTATTATAGAAATAGTAAGACTTCATGGAGTTCCAAGAAATATTGTCTCCGATAGAGGAGTACAGTTCACCTCAGGATTTTGGAGAGCACTGTGTGAGAAACTAAGAATAGAACTATCATTTTCATCTGCCTATCATCCCCAGACTAATGGACAAACAGAAAGAACAAGCCAGACACTGGAACAATATATCCGTTGTTTTACGTCATTTTCTCAGGATGACTGGGTGTCATTGTTGCCTTTGGCCGAATTTGCCTATAACAATTCTAAGCACTCAGCTATAAAGCAATCTCCATTCTTCTCAAACTATGGATTCCATCCGTCATTCTTTTCCAACATATTGCCTGAATCATCGATCCCAGCAGTACAGAATAACTTTGGGTTCCTGCAACGGAACAACAAACTACTACAGGAGGCAATCCTGAAGGCCCAACAAGATAATAAAACATTTTTTGATAAGAAAAGAAAGGGGGACCAGATCCTAGAGCCTGGTGAAGAGGTATGGCTGTCTACAACAAATTTAAGATTGACATGTCCCTCAAGGAAACTCGGTCCCAAATTCCTGAGACCTTTCCCAGTAAAGAAGAGGATAAACAACGTATCGTACAAACTCACTTTGCCTGAAACACTGAAGATACATTCGGTATTTCACATATCATTGCTCAAACCCTCAGTACCTAATCCTTTTCCACACCGGAAATCAAAGTCACCTGAATCTATTATCGTCAATGGCGAAAGAGAATATGAGGTGGAAACAATCAATGATTGCAGGAAGAGAAGGAATCAACTCCAATATCTGATCAAATGGAAGGAATATGGACCTGAAGATAATTCTTGGGAGCCAGCATCCAATGTTCACGCCAGAGATTTAATCTTGGCATTTAAACGCAGGTACCCTAAGAAAATGGCCCAGTTGGGCATCCGGAGGCTGCCCTAAAGTGGGGGGCACTGTCAGGGAAGAAGAATGTCGCAGCTGCGCACACATACACATGCTGACGTGCACAGACCCCTGCTACAAACAGAATGGTGCCTTCTGGTCTACTACTTCCTGTTTCCTGTATCCTGACTCCTGCTATCCACTTGCTTGAGTGACAATGATTGCACTCCACCTGCACTGACCCAGCTCTCCCTTTGACTATCCGCTTTCCTGCTCCTCTGTACCTGATCCGTCCGATCAATCCTGACCTGGCTTTCCTGACTATTCTACACTGCCTGTGACTATCCTTGGCTACCAGCTGACACGGTCATCCGCATCTCAGCTACACCTCTCTGCTGCACTTGCTCACCTACATCCTGCTACCTGCATCCTGGTATTCCGGGTCTTCACCTGCCAGCTGAACCACAGACCCGTCAAGCAGTCGTGCCCCTCCCAACTCGTTACTTCCTGTCTACCCTGTCAGAGGTGCCGAACGGGAGTGGTAAGAGGATGCCCTCTCTCCACATCAGGCTCCACCACCAGGTATGTTACACGTTCAATGGGGATTGAGGGAGAGAGCTCTTGTATCAAGGCGGTTGTCGTAGAGAAGAGATCAGTGATGGTTTCAGGGAGTCCACGGATTTGGATGTTAGAATGGCGGGCCCTGTTTTCAAAATCCTCAAGGCGGGACTGAAGCATTAGGTTTTCGTTACGCATCGCCACGAGTTCATCTGAATAAGTGTGAACTTCTGCGTCCACATTGTCTACCCTGTGTTCTAGCTCAGCTGTGCGGACACCCAGGTCACGAATTTGTTTAGAAAGTTTGCCAGTAATTTTTTCAAACTGTTTGAGTAGGTCATGTTGCACTGGGTCAGGACTAGGGCTAGAGGGGTCTGTCAGAGGTAATGGGTTTAGTGTCCCTTTAACTGTGCTGTTATCAGACTCACCCTCTGAGCTGCTGTGGTCTGGATCTGGCTGCAGCGCTGTAAAAGACATGGACAGGGAGCGTGCCTGCTTCCCTGATGCAGTGGAGCCGGCGGCCATCTTTGTGGAGGCCCGAGCCTGGGCTTCCTTAATGGGTCTCACTTGGCCCTGGTGCTTCGCGGCTCCCCGCACCATTGTGCTGGGTCTCAGGGATGCCCCTTATGTTGTTAAGGCTGCGGGGGGGGGGGTTTCAGAGCTCAAGGGGGGTGGGAGCCATGTCAGTATGGCCGCTTGTCCTGGTCCGCAGCGGAGCCTCAGGCGTGCATGAGTGCGACGGAGATCCCGCGCATGCGCAATCCCTAAATTATATATTTCTCACACAAGCCATGGATATATGTGGAATTACACCCCAAATACATTCTGCTACTTCTACAGAGTATGGGGATACCACATGTGTGAGACTTTTTGGGAGCCTAGCCACATACAGGAGCCTGAAATCCAATGACCACTTTGAAAACCTGAAGGTGCGTAACTTCCTCATTTCACTTCCTCACTACCTATCACAGTTTCGGAGGCCCTGAAATGCCAGGATAGCACCAACCCCCCCCCCCCCCCCAATTTACCCCTTTTTGGAAAGTAGACACCCCAAGGAAATTAAAAAGAGGCATGATGAGTATTTTGCAGATCTCATTTTTTCTTACAAGGTTTTGAAATATAAAAAAAGAAAAGAAAAAAATTGTTTTTGTTTTTTTTCTTCAATTCTCAAAAACTTGTGGCAACAAACGCGATCTGCTAAATACTCACCATGCTTCTGATCAAATTCCTTGGGATGTCTACTTTCCAAAAAGTGGTCATTTGGGGGGGTTTAGTACTATCCTGGAATTTCAGGGCCTCCGAAACTGTGATAGGTATTCAGGAAGTGTAATGAGGAAACAAAGACCTTTAAAAGCCTGATGGTGCTTATTGGATTTTGGGGTCCTGTACTTGGCTAGACTGCCAAAATGTCTCTCACATGTGGTACCCCCATACTTGGGAGAAGTAGCAGAATGTATTTTGGGGAGTAATTCCACATATACCCATGGCATGTGCAAGCAATAAATCATTTAAGTGACAAATTTGTGTAAAAAAAAAAAATTTTTTGTTTGTCATTTTCCAAAAATTTGTGGTAAAAAAATAAATTGTTCTATTGATTCAACATGCCTCTCAGCAAATAGTTTAGGGTGTCTACTTTCCAAAAAGGGGTCGTTTTGGTGGGTGGGGGCATTTTATGCCCAGCATTAGAAGTTTATGCCACACATAACTCACTCTTCTAACCACCTGAAGACCAAGCCTTTTCTGACACTTTTTGTTCACATGAAAAAAATCTGTATTTTTTGCTAGGAAATTAATTTAAACCCAAACATTATATATATTTTTTAAAGCAAACACCCTAGTGAATAAAATGGTGGGTGCTGCAATTTTTTATGTCACATAGTACTCGCGCAGCAAATTTTTCAAACACAATTATTTTTTTAAAAATACACTTTTTTTACTTTTAATGCACAAAAACACTAAATCTTGGCCAATTATTTGGTAAACTATAAAAGATGATGGTATGCCGAGTAAATAGATACCAAACATGACATGCTTTAAAACTGCACATGCCCCGTGCAATGGTGACAAACTGCATACGTTTTTAATATCCATAGTTAACATTTTAAAAGCCTTTAAAAGCTACCATTTTAGATTTACAGAGGAGGTCTAGTGTTAGAATTACTGCCCTTGATCTGACGTTCGTAGTGATACCTCACATGCATGGCGCAACCGCTGTTTCCATACTGGCACAGAGTCAATGCTCACAAACGCAGATGCGCGCGTGCGCAGGGGGGCGAGGGTACTTTTTTTTTTAAGTTATTTTGATTTTTTTTATTATTTTTACACTGTCCCCCTTCATTTTTTTTTTAACCACTTTTAATGCTATCACAGGGAGTGCAAATATCCCCTATAACTTCAATAGGCATTGTCATATATTCTTTTTTGAGAAATCTGGGGTCTATCAGACTCTAGATATCTCCTCTGCCCTTACATTATCTAATCAAACTAAGATCAGTGTGATCAGATGTTTTCCCAATTTACAAATGAAACTGAAGTGATGAAATGCTCATAGCTTCCGATTTCTTAGGCTATAGAGATGATTGGCACCATTCTGGTCTCCAATCAGCTCTATGGTCAGCTAGCAGAAACACCGGCTGCATTCTCAGGTTGCCCCGATGGCACAAGACTGCCAGAGAAGTCCATGGAAGGCAGTGGGGGAGGGGGCATCGTCTTCTGCTGCTTGTAAAAGCAATCCTGCAGCTAATTAGCCACTAGGATTGCTTTTACATGAAAGCCGATCGCTGGCTGAAAAAAACGATACCAGGATAATGCCTGCAGCTGTAGGCATCATCCAGGTATAACCATTCAAAGTCCAGTGATGTACCAGTACCTCGGTTTAAGAATGTAATTCGTTCCGCAGGACATTTCATATAGCAAAGAATTTGTAAACCGAAACACTGTTTCCCATAGGAATGCATTGAAAACCAATTAATCTGTTCAGAAGGTCAGAAAAACAGTAAACGCTAATAAATTACCGCATGAGTTTTTTTACTAACTCATGCGGTATTTTAGTAGTGACAACCATGTGTTAATGTTTCAGCTGTCAGCGGGGTTTCCCACTGACAGATGAATGTAAAAGAATTGCTGGTAATTAAAAATTTAATCGCAGGCAATTCACTCAGCTGTCAGGTGCCATTTTTTAAATGTAATTTCCGGTTTGTTTGTTTTTTTCACTATTCAGCAGTCACTTTCCTCCTCTAGCTGACAGAGAGAAAGGTTCTTTTAGTTTATTTCCCCAAGTTAAAAGATGCAATGTTTCCTTTCAGTTTCTTAAAAAGTATTCTTTAGCTCTGAGAAACTGACAGATAATGTTATGAGCTATACTGAAGAAAAAAAAAAGATGGCAATTGCATTTAAAAATCAGCACTGGCATACACTTAGTATTGTGAAAACAATTAGTAAAAAGTGTGTAAACCGAGGCATTATTTTCAATGGATTTTCATTCGTACTCATTGATCAACACTTTTCATCCATCAATCAAACTAAAAATGGAATACTCAAACATACATGTCAACTTCCTAGACACCACAGTATACATCAGGGATGATATGCTTCACACCTCAATATACAGGAAACCCACTGACAGATGTAACTACCACCACAGTTCTAGCTTCCACCCCCAACACATGAAAAGTGCCATCATACACAGTCAGGCCATTAGATACCACCGAATATGTTCTGACCCAAGAGAGAGAGATAAACATCTCGGGACACTAGCAGACTCCTTCCATAAGAAAGGTTACAATGACAAAACTATCAACACCAGCATAAACACAGCCTTGACAACCAGAAGAGAAAATCTAGTTCAGTACAGAGAAAAAAACAGACAACCGTGTACCTCTAGTAACCACATACAATCCAGCACTAGAAGGAAAAAGAAAAATAATCAAAGATTTACAACCCATCATAACAGAGGATGGAACTCTGAAAGAAATATTCCAGCAACCCCCAATACTGGCTTTCAGACAACCCCCCAACCTCAGAAATAAACTAATCAGTAGGAAATTTCTTTCTGATCAAGATGTCACAAATAATGGAAGCAACCCCTGCAATAAAAAACGCTGCAAACTGTAACCAAATCAATGAATCAAAAAATGTCAGACACTCAAAAGGGATCTTCAATATCTCTGGATCATACAGCTGCACCTCTAGTAATGTTGTGTACCTTATCCAGTGCAGAAAATATAGCAAAGGATCTTATGTTGGCGAAACAGGACAGAAGTTGCAAACAAGGATGAATTTGCACAGACATACCATCAAGGAACATAAAGAAGATGACTTTTGCACACCTGTGGGACACCATTTCGCACAACCAGGCCACACTATGGAAGACATCAATATTTTAGTTCTTAAAGGAAATTTAAAATCTATTCAGGAAAGGAAAACTTTTGAACTAAGAATGATAATTCTATTTGACACAAGAGATAAAGGCCTTAATTTGGACATGGGATTCCTCACTCATTATCCAACAGTTTTATGACCCCCCTCTGTCTTTGCTTTTGCTGTGTCTTATCTCTAGTCTAATCCTAGTCTTTTAACCATTGCTGTGTACATCTGTTTGTGTGTGTTTCTTTCTGGTTTTTTTTTTCCTCCCCCTTTCAACATCTCTCCTAACATTCTAAAACTTTGTAGTAGTACTGCCTCGACCTTGAGAAAGGGGACATACCCTGAAAGCTTATCCTCAAAATTGTATGTTTGTGCAAATAAAAAAAGCATCACGTCAGTACTCAATTGTTTCATTCGTAAACCGAAAATTACGTTAACAGAGGCATTCGTAAACCGAGGTATTACTGTATATGCTATGTTCTTTTTTTGCTGCCTGTGGACTGAATGAAAAAAAGAGAAGAAATCTCTGCCAGAAAAAGTGTGTGGTATGCCCACCATTGGAATATACCGCACTGCATCCACCCACTTCTAATGGTGGGCACACATTAGGTCACACTTTGCCACATGCGCCAGTTCCAAGATTGTACAAATGTCTAAATAGTGGCACACTTGAATAAAAATTGTCCACGCATAAGTGGTACCCCATATGGAAAAGGATGACACCAAGTCCCAAACTATCTTGCCACTGCTCCCCATGTAGTCTGGGCATCTGGGGGGCTCCACGTGACTATCTTTTCCCTCGTAAATCCAAACAATACTTGTGCTCGCCACCGCACCAGCTTGTACTAAACGTATGGGACTAGCCACGTCTCCAAGTCATACTGCAGTGCTGGTATTATTATACAGGATATATATAGCGGCAACAGTTTGCTCAGCGCTTTACAATATAACGGGAGACAATACAGTTCAATACAAGAGGGTTAGGAGGACCTGATCCTGGGAGCTTACAATCTAAGAGGTATGTGAAAGACCAGGATGTACTAGACCGCTGGTGCTCGCCAGTTCACCAAAAGGTAGCGCGGCACTAGTACTGGCACTCTGCTGCATATGAGAGTCATCAAAATTTACCGACAAGTGCTAGCAGAGATCAGGCCTGATTCTTCGAACACTGTGGTTTTGTGTACAATGTATCAAGTGACAGTGACCTACTGACACTGCACTTGCTGGGGGAGAAGGGTGGCGGAGGGGGGGTAAGCGTAGGGGCTAAACGCAGGTGCTGGCAAGTGCCGGGGCTGATCCCGCTAATGCTGCGTTTTTGGGGACGCTATACTAATGTGAACGCTGGTATAGTGCTGATCTTATCAAACATATTGATCCGTTCAGCCACTATACTAGCAATTGAGGTTTATTGTGTATGAGCGTGTTCCTGGCAATCACGGGGCTAAATGTGATGACTGGTGTACTGACAGGCAATCTGACTCCATCTGAGAGGTGCATGAAAACCACGGGAGCGTGAATCACGTATATATATATATGTGATTTTGCGCACCTGTGCTGCCCTATAGCAGTATTGCTAAAGGGCGGTCAGGAAGCGGTTACATAAGCGGTTTGTGTTACAGTGCTGTGTTACTTTAACTGACAATTGCACGGTCATGCAACACTGCACCAAAATGAAATTTACATCTTTTTTTCCCCACGAATTGAGCTTTCGGTGGTATTTGATCGCCTGTGCATTTTTTTATTTTTTGCGCTATAAAAAAAAAGACAATTTTGAGTAAAAAAAAATGTTTAATTTTGGGACTTTTTACTTTAAAACATGTCCAGTAAAAAAAATTTAAAATCAAATTTTGTCAAACATTTCGGCCAAAATGTATTCTGCTGCATGTATTTGCTAAAAAAAAATCCCAATACGTGTAAATTCTGCTGCATGTCTTTGCTAAAAAAAAATCCCAATATATGTATATTAATTGGTTTACATGAAAGTTATAGTGTTTACAAATGGCAGTATAGATACGGGAATTTTTATATTTTTTTATACTAATAATGGCGGCGATCAGCGACTTATGACAGGACTGTGGCAGACATTCTGATACTGGGGGGAACTGACTTGGGGTCACTGACATCCCTAGTGACACCAAGTCAGTGCAAAAAAAACCACTGACACTGTACTAATGGCACTGGGGAGGAAAGGGTTAACTTTTTTAGGCAATCAAAGGGTTAACTGTGTGAGGGGAGTGTTTTACTAGTGGGCGGGGGGTGTGTACTTCGCTGTTGCAAGCTGTCCAGGAAAGCTAAGCTCTGCTCTCCGGAACAGTGAGCTGGGAACTGACAGGGAGCAGAGCTGCATTGAAAACAATGCAGCTGTGCTCTGTGTCACTGTTTGCCGGCAATCGCCGGAACCCGGCGGGTAATGACTGGCCAGGTCCCAGTGACTGACACCCGCAGCCGCGATTGGCGGCGCGGGTAGGGCGGTTGCGCGTGCCCCCTACCCGATATGCGAAATCACGTGTATATATATGTGATTTGCGCAGTGGTGCCTCCCTGCCGCAGTATATGTACTGTGGCTGGTCGGCAACCGGTTAAAAACAAGGATTTAGTAAATAAAGAGCCATCAAGACATGCATAGGCAACAACAGGTATATCTATGGGCACAGGGAGACCCTACAGTACCAGTCAATCCCATTCCTTGCCCAGACTTTACCCTTTAGCCTCAGAGGGTTCTTCAGGGTCTAGATGTCATAGGAATGGAGCATGGCACTGGACCTGTATAGCACCCCATGGGTAAATCACTTGCTGCTCCGCATACCAAGGCGAGTGCCAAGCTCAGGATCCTGCACCCACAGCAAATACTACAAACCAGTCCCGCTGCTGCAAGCTTATAAGCCTTGAAGGCAACAAGCACTCAGATGCGGATAGCAGTGTCAATGGAAGGGAGATAAAGAGTTATGTTGAAAGAAGCAGAAAACCTCCAAGTGGAAAAGGCATCCATATAGTAAACACACTAGCAAAAAAATTTAAGTCTCACGGCTTGGTTATATAGGGGGATGGACCCAGCAAAGCTTTTTCCAGTGTCCAATCACCTGAAGGTAGCAGCATATAAACTATGGTCTATGAATAAATACCTGTGTATTGTACTGTGCCATAAAGATTTTACAGTTAAAAACAAAAATATGAATATCTCCAATCGTACATCATAAGACACAGAGGAGACAATCATATCTACTTGGGATGTCCCAAAGCAGGGAACAGGAGGGAAGGGCAACACAGCAACAAGGCCAATAATTCCAAAATCCCCAAAAGAGAACAGGGTTAACCCTACTATAAAGCTGCCTGCAAGAACTTCCGCCCAAAACAGATATCTGCAGTGCCAAAAACATCATCTTGGTATAACTTAGTAATTGTGAAAAGACCAGTGAGCAACCTTACAAAATGGAATAGAACTTTGATGCTGAGTAAGCCAGGAAACATGAACAATTCAGGTGGAAAGGGCCTTTAACCGCTTGCCGCCCTGCCACTGTATATATACGTGTGCAGGGCGGCACTGGGGCGCAAAAGCACGTTTTAAAACGTGCTCCGCGCTCCCGACGTTTTCGCGAGCAGGGGCACGCGTGCACTCCCGCTGACCCGCGGGTGACACCATTCGATCCCGGAGGGATCAATCATTAGATTTCAGCCAGTGATGTCTGGCTGAAATCAGATGATCGGTCCCTGTCCTGTCCTGTGTTGACATTTACACAGGACAGGATATGATGTCATTCTTCTCTGCCTGGACACATTCCATTCCAGACAGAGAAGAAGACACAGTAAACGTGAGCAAAACACTACACATTTACAGTTAGAACACACCTAGGTCACATTTAACCCCCTGATCGCCCCCCCCAGCTAACCCCTTCACTGCCCTGTCACCAGTATCACTGATCAGTGAAGCGATTTTTACTGATCACTATCAGTGTCGCTGGCGACTTCCGATAGTGTTAGCGCCCCTCCCAGATAGCGCCAGTTTGCCCGCCAATACACCAGTAATCCAGTTTAACCCCTTGATCGCCCCCCCCCCCCAGTTAACCCCTTCACTGCCCTGTCACCAGTGTCACTGATCAGTGAACCAATTTTTACTGATCACTGTATCAGTTTCGCTGGCGACTTCCGATAGTGTTAGCGCCCCTCCCAGATAGCGCCAGTTTGCCCGCCAGTACACCAGTAATCCCGTTTAACCCTTTGATCGCCCCCCCAGTTAACCCCTTCACTGCCCTGTCACCAGTGTCACTGATCAGTGAACAGATTTTTACTGATCACTGTATCAGTGTCGCTGGCGACTTCCGATAGTGTTAGAGCCCCTCCCAGATAGCGCCAGATTGCCCGCCAGTACACCAGAAATCCCGTTTAACCCCTTGATCGCCCCCCTGAGTTGACCCCGTCACTGCCCTGTCACCAGTGTCATTGATCAGTGAACAGATTTTTACTGATCACTGTATCAGTGTCGCTGGTGACTTCCAATAGTGTTAGCACCCCTCCCAGATAGCGCCAGTTTGCCCGCCAGTACACCAGTAATCCCATTTAACCCCTTGATCGCCCCCCACCCCCCCAGTTAACCCCTTCACTGCCCTGTCACCAGTGTCATTGATTACACTGAACAGATTTTTACTGATCACTGTATTAGTGTCACTGGTGACTTCCGATAGTGTTAGCGCCCCTCCCAGATAGCGCCGGTTTGCCCGCTAGTGCACCAGAAATCCCATTTAACCCCTTGATCGCCCCCTCCCCCCCCCACAGTTCACCCCTTCACTGCCCTGTCACCAGTGTCATTGATTACAGTGAACAGATTTTTACTGATCACTGTATTAGTGTCACTGGTGACTTCCGATAGTGTTAGCGCCCCTCCCAGATAGCGCCAGTTTGCCGCTAGTACACAAGTAATCACATTTGACCCCTTGATTGCCAGGAACATGCTTACTTGCACGCTAAACCTCCATTGCTAGTATAGTGTCTGACTGGATCAATATCTTTGATCAGATCAGCGCTATACCAGCGTTCACATTACTGTAGTATCCCAAAACGCAGCGTTAGCGGGATCAGCCCCGACACCTGCCAGCACCTGCGTTTATCCCCTACGCCCCCCTTCTCCCCCAGCAAGTGCAGTGTCAGTAGATAACTGTCACTTGATACATATTACACACAAAACCGCAGTGTTCACAGAATCAGGCCTGATCTCTGTTAGCACTTGTCGGTAAATTTTTTGTAGCGGTTCAAGCAGTCCCTGACAGCCAGGTGCTCTTTTTCCGGTGAGTCGCACGAGGTACCTTTAAATTTAGTGGACAAAATGTCCAAGCAAAGGTACTCTAGTGAAGAGGCCTATAGGATTCTGAGCATGTCAAGTGAGAGTGAAGGGGAAGACTCACTGGCAGAATCGGGCTCAGAATACGAACCTATAGACAGCAGCGGCACCCTGACAGATAGCTCAGACGACGAGGAAGAGGTCCCTGCTAAGATCAGGTGTACCCGATCCCATTCCCAGGTTGCTGAGGTGGTACAAATGCATGATGACTCTCATATGCAGCAGAGTGCCAGTACTAGTGCTGCACTACCTTTTGGTGAACTGGTGAGCACCAGCGGCCTAGTACATCCTGGTCGTATACATACCAGCACTGCAGTATCACTTGGTGACGTGGCAAGTCCCATAAGTGCAGTACAAGCTGGTGCGGTGGCGAGCACAAGTAGTGTCCCGCGGCCACCAAGAATTTGCAGACAGGCCCGTAGAGCCCCTAGTGTCCTTCCGGATGTGCTTGCAAATCCCGATTGGCAGCCCACAAATTCTGCAGCATACTTACTTCCCCCATTCACTGCCCAACCCGGAATTCAAGTGGAAACAGCAAATTTAAATACTCCCCTTGATTTTTTTGAGCTGTTTTTCACAGAAGATCTTTATGCATTGATTGTGGATCAAAGCAATTTATATGCACGACAATATATCGCCGCCAACCCAAATTCATACCTTGCCAGACCATTCGCATGGAAACCCATTACGGTTTCCGAATTTAAAGTTTTTTTGGGCCTAACCCTCAACATGGGCATTAATAATAAAAATCAATTGCGGTTGTATTGGTCCACAGACCCGCTTGTTCACATGTCCGTGTTCTCTGCTGCCATGGCCAGGCATAGATATGAGACGATAATGCGTTTTATGCACTTCTACGACACCACACTCAGTCGTCCTCGGGGTGACCCTGAATTTGACCGGCTCCACAAAATTCGGCCCCTCGTAAATCACTTTAACCAAAAATTTGCAGATGTGTATACTCCCCATAAAAACATCTGCATCAATGAGTCCCTCATTCAATATTCTGGCCGCCTTCTAATCAAACAATACAGTTGTGACCAAAATTATTCAACCCCCAATGCTGTAAAGGGGTTTAGGGACTATAGTGTACATTTGGAATTGTATTCAGAATCAAATCCTACAAGGACGTTGTAACTACCCAAATGCAACTAAAATGACATCAATTGTTTATGTAATACAGTAGTAAATGGTTCTTATGTGGTTTCTTCATTGCCACAATTATTCAACCCCTTAAAGACTACCACTCTGAAGAACAGAGGTTCATACAGGTGCTTTCCATCAGGTATTGAAAACACCTGTGGATGTCACCGAGCAGCAATCAAGCATAATAAGCACCAATTAGGCAGCTTTAAAATGACTGTGATACTCAGCTCCTTCTAGACATTTACTGGTGTGGTTACAAACATGGTGAAGGCAAGAGAATGGTCCAGGAAGACAAGAGAAGAGGTGATTTCTCTTCACAGGAAGGGCAATGGCTATAAGAAGATTGCAAAGATGTTAAACATACCAAGAGACACCTTAGGAAGCATCATTCGCAAATTCAAGGCAAAGGGCACTGTTGAAACGCTACCTGGTCGTGGCAGAAAGAAGATGCTGACTTCGACTGCTGTGCGCTACCTGAAGCGTAGAGTGGAGAGAAGTCCCCGTGTGACTGCTGAGGAACTGAGAAAAGATTTGTCAGATGTGGGTACAGAAGTTTCAGCCCAGACAATAAGACGCACACTGCGTAATGAAGGCCTCCGTGCCAGAACTCCCAGGCGTACCCCCTTGCTGTCTCCAAAGAATAAGAAGAGTCGACTGCAGTATGCCAAAAGCCATGTGGACAAACCACAAAAGTTGTGGGATAGTGTTCTGTGGACTGATGAAACAAAATTAGAACTGTTTGGGCCCATGGATCAACGCTATGTTTGGAGGAGGAAGAACAAGGCCTATGATGAAAAGAACACCTTGCCTACTGTGAAGCATGGTGGAGGGTCAATCATGCTTTGGGGCTGTTTTGCTTCTGCAGGTACAGGGAAGCTTCAGCGTGTGCAAGGTACCATGAATTCTCTTCAGTACCAGGAGATATTGGATGGAAACGTGATGCAGTCCGTCACACACCTGAGGCTTGGGAGACGTTGGACCTTTCAACAGGACAATGATCCCAAGCATACCTCCAAGTCCACTAGAGCATGGTTGCAGAGGAAAGGCTGGAACATTTTGGAGTGGCCATCGCAGTCACCAGACTTAAATCCGATTGAGAACCTCTGGTGGGACTTAAAGAAAGCAGTTGCAGTGCGCAAGCCTAAGAATGTGACTGAACTGGAGGCCTTTGCCCATGAAGAATGGGCGAAGATACCCGTAGATCGCTGCAAGACACTTGTGTCAAGCTATGCTTCACGTTTAAAAGCTGTTATAACTGTAAAAGGATGCTGTACTAAGTACTAAGATTGAATGTCACTTGGGGGTTGAATAAAACTGATAATGCTGTGAGCACAGAAAAGACATTTGTGGTTATTTCATTATAACTGTTATGTTATATTTGTCTGACCTACAAGTGCCTCTTTAATGTAAATGTAAGCAAGATGACTGAATGATCAAAAGCAATGTCAAACTGGCCAAAACACTCAATTTCAGTGGGGGTTGAATAATTTTGGTCACAACTGTATCTCCCCAGCAAGCGTGCCAGATATGGGAGCAAGATGTATAAGACCTGTGAGAGGGCAACAGGCTATACATGTAAGTTTCGGATTTACGAGGGAAAAGATAGTCACTTGGAGCCCCCCGGATGCCCAGACTACATGGGGAGCAGTGGCAAGATAGTTTGGGACTTGGCGTCATCCTTTTTCCATATGGGGTACCACTTATACGTGGACAATTTTTATTCAAGCGTGCCACTATTTAGACATTTGTTCAATTTGGGAATTTGCGCATGTGGCACTGTGCGATCTAATTCCCCCAACGGCTTGTAAATACCCGTCTTAAAAAGGGGGAAAAAGCCTGCTTGAGAAATGAAGAATTGCTCGCAGTGAAGTGGAAGGACAAACGGGATGTTTACCTCCTGTCTTCCATTCACGCAGATACGACCGTCCAAATTACCACGGCAGCTGGTGTTGTTGAGAAGCCCCTCTGTGTCCACGATTATAACCTTAACATGGGAGAGGTGGACTTCAACGACCACATGATGAAGCCGTACTTAGTTTCCCGAAAAGCCAGATGCTGGTACATAAAAGTGTCTGTTTATTTATTTCAATTGGCTGTATATAACGCTTTTGTTCTCTATAAAGCAACTGGACATAGTGGATCATACCTAAATTTCCAGTTAGAGATCAACAGGGCCCTTTTGTATCCAGAAGGTGTTGCGCCCCAAACCCCTATCCCAGATGCAGTTAGCCGTCTGCATGAGAGACATTTTCCCGATACCATTCCTGGTACCCCAACCCAAAGAAGACCCCAAAAAAGATGTCTTGTCTGCAGCAAAAATGGAATTAGGCGTGACAGCTGCTATTGTTGTCCCTCCTGTCCTGGCCAACCTGGCCTCTGCGTCAAGCCCTGCTTCCGCCTCTACCATACACTAGTTGACTATTAGTATAGGGTACAGCACGGCACAGATCAGGGCACATTTACACAGGGTCTCGAAAGATGTTAGGTAATCAGGAAACTGGCTATCGCATTTGGAGAGACCCTACCAGCTGTTTTAAAAAGGTTTAAAGTTTGAAAAAAAAAAGTTAAAAAAAAAAAAAATTAAAAATACAAATCCCCACCAAAAAAATTAAAAAATTAAAAACCAAAAATAGTTACAGTTTTTTTTGTTGTTGTCATTTTTGTGATTGTTCTACTTTTACTGTTTTATTGTTACTGTTTTATTGTTAACCATTTCTGTTTGCTGGAATGCTTTCAGCTGCAGCACTGACCTGTTTATTCTGACAGCAACAGGAACTTGCTCTCAGAATAGACATAAGTCAGCGTGGGCAGCGCTGTGGATGAGATTTTTCATCCGCAGTTAAAAAAAAGAGAATATATGCCAAAGCATGGGGGCCTGGGGTGGCCAGTGGGTGGATGGCCCCTATGCTTCGGCATATATATTTTATAATTGTTGGCACATTTCATGTGTGCCCACCATTAGAAGTGAGTGGATGCAGGGAGGTTTCTAATGGTGGGCATACCACCACACACTTTTCCTTGTAGAGATATTTCAATTATGAAGTTGTTTTATTGAGTTTATCTTTTATTGTTAACCATTGTTGATTTCTTTGCAGGAATGTCAAACTGCAGCACTGACCTGTCTATTCTGACAGCAACAGGGTCTTGCTTTCAATATAGACATAAGTAGGTGTGTGCAGTGCTGACGGATGAGATTTTTCATCCGCAGTTAAAAAAAAGAGAATATATGCCAAAGCATGGGGGCCTGGGTTGGCCAGTGGGTGGATGGCCCCTATGCTTCGGCATATATATTTTATATTTATTGGCACATTTCATGTGTGCCCACCATTAGAAGTGGGTGGATGCAGGGAGGTTTCTAATGGTGGGCATACCACACACTTTTTCTGGCAGAGATTTCTTCTCTTTTTTTTCATTCAGACCACAGGCTGCATAAAGAAAAAAAGAACATAGCATATACACCCAACAAGGACCAGCGACGTACTGGTACATCACTGGACTTTAAATGGTTATACCAGGGTGATGCCTGCAGCTGCAGGCATCATCCTGGTATCATTTTTTTCAGCCAGCAATGGGCTTTCATGTAAAAGCATTCCTAGTGGTTAATTAGCTGCAGGATTGCCTTTACAAGCAGCGGGAGAAAATGCCCACCCTCCCTGAGATAGCATTAAAAGTGATTTAAAAAAAAAAAAAATTAAAGGGACAGTTTAAAAATAATAAAATAAATCAGAAAAAAAGAAAAAGAAAAAAAAAAAAAAAGGACCCTCGCTCATCTGCGCACGCCTGCGGTCGTGAGCGTTGACCCTGTGCCAGTATGGAAACAGCGATTGCACCATGCATGTGAGGTATCGCCATGAACGTCAGATCAAGGGCATTAATTATAGCTCTAGACCTCCTCTGTAAATCTAAAATGGTAGCTTGTAAAGGCTTTTAAAGCATTGCCTATAGATATTAAAAATGAATGCAGTTTGTCGCCATTGCACAGGGCATGCGTAATTTTAAAGCATGTCATGTTTGGTATCTATTTACTCAGCATAGCATCATCTTTTATATCATACCAAATAATTGGCCAATATATTGTGTTTTTGTGCATTAAAATTAAAAAAAGTGTATATTTTTCAAAAAAATTGCGTTTGAAAAATGTAAGTAATATGTGAGACAAAAAATTGCACCACCCACCATTTTATTTACTAGGGTGTCTGCTCTAAAAAAATATATAATGTTTGGGGGTTCACTTTAATTTCCTAGCAAAAATACTGATTTTTTTAATGTGAACAAAAAGTGTCAGAAAAGGCTTGGTCTTCAGGTGGTTAGAAGAGTGAGTGATGTGTGGCATAAACTTCTAATGCTGTGCATAAAATGCCCCCACCCCTCAAAATGACCCCTTTTTGGAAAGTAGACACCCCAAACTATTTGCTGAGAGGCATGTTGAATCAATAGAAGAATTTATTTTTTTACCACAAATTTTTGGAAAATGACAAACAAAAATTTTTTTTTTTTTTACACAAAATTGTCACTTAAATGATTTATTGCTTGCACAAGCCATATGTATATGTGGAATTACTCCCCAAAATACATTCTGCTACTTCTCCCGAGTATGGGGGTACCACATATGAGAGACTTTCTGGCAGTCTAGCCAAGTACAGGACCCCAAAATCCAATAAGCACCTTCAGGCTTTTAAAGGGCTTTATTTCCTCATTACACTTCCTGACTACCTATCACAGTTTCGGAGGCCCTGGAATGCCAGAATAGCACCAAACCCCCCCAAATGGCCCCTTTTTGGAAAGTAGACACCCAAAGGAATTTGATAAGAAGCATGGTAAGTATTTTGAAGATCTCATTTGTTGCCACATGTTTTTGGAAAATGAAGAAAGAAAATAAAAACATATTTTTTCTTTTCTTTTTTATATTTCAAAACCTTGTGAGAAAAAATTAGATCTGCAAAATACTTACCATGCCTCTTTTTAAATTCCTTGGAGTATCTAATTTCCAAAAAGGGGTCATTTGGGGGGGGGTTTGGTGCTATCCTGGCATTTCAGGGCCTCCGAAACTGTGATAGGTAGTGGGGAAGTGAAATGAAGAAGTTACGCACCTTCAGGCTTTCAAAGTGGTCATTGGATTTCAGGCTCCTGTATGTGGCTAGGCTCCCAAAAAATGTCACACGTGTGGTATCCTCATACTCGGTAGAAGTAGCAGAATGTATTTTGGGGTGTAATTTCACATATACCCATGGCTTGTGCAAGAAATAAATCATTTAAATAACAATTTTGTGTAAAAAAACAAAAAAAAAACGTTTTTGTCATTTTCCAGAAACTTGTGGAAAAAAAATAAATCTTCCATGGACACAATGGGGTTTATTTACTAAAGCTGGAGAGTCCAAAATCAGACTCCCTTCTGCATAGAAACCAATCAGCTTCTAACCTCAGCTTGTTCAATGAAGCTTTGGCAATGAAACCTGGAAGCTGATTGGTTTCTATGCAGAAGGGAGTCTGATTTTGGACTCTCCAGCTTTAGTAAATAAACCCCAATATGTCTCTCAGCAAATAGCTTAGGGTGTCTGCTTTCCGAAAAGGGGTCATTTGGGGGTGTTTGTTCTATCCTGGTATTTTAGCACCTCAAGAGATGTGATGGGCGGTCAGAAAGTAAAAGCTGTGTAAATTTCAAATTATCTATACCATAGTTTGTAGACGCTATAACTTTCACACAAAGCAATCAATATACACTTATTGGGATTTTTTTTACCAAAAACATGTAGCAGAATACATTTTGGCTTAAATTTATGACTAACTTTGAGTTTACGATATATTTTTTATAGCTGAAAGTAGAAAATATTTTTTTTTCAAAATTTTCATTTTTTTTTGTTTATAGCGCAAAAAATAAAAAGCGCACAGGTGATCAAATACCACCAAAAGAAAGCTCTATTTGTGTGAAAAAAAGGACGTAAATTTTGTTTGGGTACAGCATTGCATGACCGCACAATTATCATTTGAATTAGTGCAGCGCTGTATAGCAAAAAAAGGCATAAATTACAGTATCTATACCATAGTTTGTAGACGCTATAACGTTCACACAAAGCAATCAATATACACTCATTGGGATTTTTTTTACCAAAAACATGTAGTAGAATACATTTTGGCTTAAATTTATGACTAACTTTGAGTTTACGTTTTATTTTTTATAGCTGAAAGTAGAAAATATTGTTTTTTTTCAAAATTTTCGTGTTTTTTTTGTTTATAGCGCAAAAAATAAAAAGCGCACAGGTGATCAAATACCACCAAAAGTAAGCTCTATTTGTGTGAAAAAAAGGACGTAAATTTAGTTTGGGTACAGCATTGCATGACCGCGCAATTATCATTTGAATTAGTGCAGCGCTGTGTAGCAAAAAAAGGCATAAATTACAGTATCTATACCATAGTTTGTAGACACTATAACTTTCACACAAAGCAATCAATATATACTTATTGGGATTTTTTTTACCAAAAACATGTAGCAGAATACATTTTGGCTTAAATTTATGACTAACTTTGAGTTTACGATATATTTTTTATAGCTGAAAGTAGAAAATATTGGTTTTTTTTCAAAATTTTCGTGGTTTTTTTTGTTTACAACGCAAAAAATAAAAAGCACACAGGTGATCAAATACTACCAAAAGAAAGCTCTATTTGTGTGAAAAAAAGGACGTAAATTTTGTTTGGGTACAGCATTGCATGACCGCGCAATTATCATTTGAATTAATGCAGCGCTGTATAGCAAAAAAAAGGCATAAATTACAGTATCTATACCATAGTTTGTAGACACTATAACTTTCACACAAAGCAATCAATATACACTTATTGGGATTTTTTTTTACCAAAAACATGTAGCAGAATACATTTTGGCTTAAATTTATGACTAACTTTGAGTTTACGATATATTTTTTACAGCTGAAAGTAGAAAATATTGTTTTTTTTCAAAATTTTCGTGGTTTTTTTGTTTATAGTGCAAAAAATAAAAAGCGCACAGGTGATAAAATACCACCAAAAGAAAGCTCTATTTGTGTGAAAAAAAGGACGTAAATTTCGTTTGGGTACAGATTTGCATGACCGCGCAATTATCATTTGAATTAGTGCAGCGCCAAACAGCAAAAAAAGGCCTGGTCATTAAGGGGGTAAATCCTCAGGAGCTCAAGTGGTTAACCGGGAAGTGAGAAATAGGGGAATGAGAGGCAGCCTGACCCTTGCAAGGTTGCTTGAGCAGAACAAACATAGAATTAGTCTGTCAAAACAAGGCTGTACACTTCAGATAAACTCAAACAACTCAACTCAACTGTAACAATACCGAAAGGGTGGAGCCCCTTTTTAGGACACTTAGGATTAGGACAAAAGAATGATAATACAATGTCCTGTTGCATCTGGAAAGAGAAAATGAGGACTAAGTCCTTAACACCTACCTTGTTCTACAGAAGAATCAAAAAAAGGTTCTTTGCAGGAAAATACAGTCAACTCTGAAACCCGACGAGTAAAGAGAACGACCACTAAAAAGGCAACCTTGCATGCAGGAAACAAGGGAATATCTCAGAAATACAAGACAAAGTTAAGGTCCCATGTAGGTAGAGACAGGGCCACTCGGAATAAACAATCTTGACATTTTACACAAAGGCTTTAGCCAAGGAATGAGGTGACAGGACTCTGAAAAAATCACAGCCGAGACCGAGATTCGTTTCAGGATGATACACTAGAGACATCTTCACCCTAGACCAGAGAAAAGCCAAAACATGCCCCATGAAATACTGTCGGGGATGAAAGTTAGGAGCCTCCCACCAGGCAAAAAAAAAAGCCTTCCATGTATGATGGTATACCTTTATGGAAGTCAACTCTGCGGCCCTGCGAAGGGTAAGAATGAAAAACATCCCTGTCCCTTAGCCTTGGGCTACCATAAAGCAGGATGCAAGAATGACCATGCAACAGCTAGTCTGGTCTGGGAGGGACCAAAGTTTGTCTGCCAAGATATTTACAATGTCAGCATACCATAAACTTTGGAGAGAAGGAAAGCACAGATCAGAGCAAACAGATCCGAAGGAGTCACCAAGGCATTTACAGGCCTGAGGATTGCTGGTTCGGGACACAAACCTTTCCAGCTTGTGGTTTAATCTGAAAACAAAGAGACCCACATCTGGCATCCCAGACAACAATATTCTCTGAACACCTCTGGGTGAAAAGCCCATTCTCCCGGATTTAGCTTCTGAGAAAGTCCACATGACAATTATTCACAACAGGAATGGGCCAATGGAGAAGATAGGAATGTGACAATCTGCCCAAGATGAAATCAGATCTGCTACTTCCTGACCAGAGCAACGTCTTGTCAAATGTAATTGAACAAATTAATATAATCATTTGCTGGCAATGACTGCTTGAAGTCTGGAACCCATGGACATTACCAAAGACTGGGTTTCCTCCTTTCTGTTGCTTTGCCAGGTTCTAACTGCAGCTTCAGTTGTTATTTGTTTGTGGGTCTTTCATCCTTTAGTTTTGCCTTCAGCAAGTGAAATGCATGCTCAATTGGGTTAAGATCAGGTGATTGACTCGGCCATTGAGGAATATTCCACTTTTTTCCTTCAAAAGCTCCTGGGTTGCTTTTGCAGTGTGTTTTGGATCATTGTCCTTCTTTACTGCGAAGCGCTGTCCAATCAACCTTGCTGCATTTGGCTGAATCTGGGCTGACAGTATATCTCCAAACACTGCAGAATTTATCTGGCTGTTTCTGTCACACCATCAATAAACACCAATGACTCAGTGCCACTGGAAGACATGCATGCCCATGCCATCACACTGCCTCCACAATGTTTTACAGATGAGGTTGTGTGCTTTGGATCATGAGCGGTTTCAAGCCTTCTCCACACTTTTTTCTTACTGTCATTCTGCTACAGATTAATCTTAGTTTCATCTGTCCAAAGAATGCTTTTCCAGAACTGGTCTGGCTTTTTTTAGACGTTTTTTGGCAAAGTCTAATCTGGCTTTTCTATTCTTCAGGCTTGTGAATGGTTTGCAACTTGTGGTGAACCCTCTGTATTTGCTCTTGTGAAGTCTTCTCTTGATTGTAGACTTTATCAATGGTATGCCCACCTCCTTGTGAGTGTCCTTCACTTGTCTGGATGTTGTGAATGGGTTGTTCTTTACCATAGAGAGGATCCTGAGATCATCCACCACTGTTGTCTTCCTTGGATGTCCATGGCTTTTTATGTTGCTGAGCTTACCAGTGCGTTCCTTCCTCAGCATGTACCAAACTGTTGATTTGGCCACTCCTAATGTTGCTGCTATCTCTCTGATCGATTTGTTTAGTTTTTGAAGCCTTACAAGAGCCTGTTTCACTTGCATGGACAGCTCCTTTGAACGCATTTAATATCGGTTCACAGCAATAGATTCCAAATGCAAATACCACACTTAGAATCAACTCCAGACCTTTTACCTGCTTAACTGATGAAGAAATAACGAAGGAGTAACCCACACCTGGTCATGAAACTGCTTTTGAATCAATTGTCCAATTACTTTTGGTCCCTTGAAAAAGGGGGGGTGGCTACTCTTAAGGGCTGTAATTCCTAAACCCTTCCTCTAATTTGGATGTACATACCCTCAGATTAAATCTGAGAGTGTGCACTTTTACCCCATATCCATTATATAACTATAGCTTGAATATCTTTTGGTAAATACCTGAAAAAAACTAAAATTGTGCCTGTGTTCAAATATATATGGACCTAACTGTATATACTAAAAACTATACAAAATAATCAGAGGCACTTTAAATGATGGCATATGTGTACTGACTCCTATTTAACATGATTTTGAATGTGATTGCTTAATTATGAACACAGCTACATCCCCAGGTATAAGAGGGTGAGCACACTTATGCAACCATATTATTTTAGTTTTTTATGTTACTTCCCTCCACCTAAAAGACTTCAGTTCGTTATTCAACAGAGTTGTACAGTTTATAGGTTACATTAAAGGTGGAAAAAGTTCTGAAATGATTTATCTATGTCTCATTTTTTTTACATCACAGAAACCTGACATTTTAACAGGGATGTGTGGACTTTTTATATCCACTGTATGAGACATTGAATAATAATTATTGTATTATTATTAGACGCAGTACGTGCATTCCACGGTGATACTGGAAGAGTGGCAGCCATCTTAACTCTGCGCTCTAAACTCCCCCTGCAGTTGCTGGTCAGTACAGCAAAAGGAGAGACAGTGAAAGGGGCCCTGCCAGGAATGATTCATGATGAACCTTTCTTCATACACATTCTTGTAAGTGTTTTTAACAGCATCTTTTAATAAATTGCTGGAAATTGCTGCACTTAGAAGCATCTTCTTGCCTTCCTCTTGTTAAAGTCTGCTTCTACTCTCAGAAGTACTGCCTCAGTGCTCTTCCCAGCCATTATTTGTACAGTGAATGTTATTCTCAGGACATGAAGGTCCAATCACGCAGATGTGCCCTATGAACTTTCTCCCGTTTAAGTTTCCTGCATGGGAGCTCGGCTGGACAGCATTTAAGCCAGAGAATCATATGCACATGAATAGAGAGAGGACTCATCCTGGACATTTTGAAAAGTTATCTGCCAAGTCATTCACACAGTAGCATATGGCTGTAGCTAAAAGGCATCCATTAAGATGAAACTAGGATTTTGGGCCATTGCCCTATTCCAGAAAGCAATGGTCTGACAGACTGCCATAGATGCAACCACAGGGTGCATGGCATGGCATGCCAAAGAAAATAGCTTTAAAGAAAGCCTCTAACATTTTGTCTATTGGATCTCTGAACACAGATTATCCTTTTGGGGAGCTATGAGAGTCTTGTTAAAATAACAAATGGCAAGATCTACGCCAGGAAAAACCTATTTACGAAGGAAACTTTCATGTGTAGAATACGGTTGGGCAAACTGTTTTAGAGGAGTAAAAATCTTCTTCAAGTAAAGCCAGTCCCCATACAGGAGGATTTTTACCAGCAAGTGGATCAGGAAAGTCTTGGTTGAGTGTGTACAGTGTCAGTAATGATGGATATAGCATCCTTTAACTTTGATGAAATCTCTATAAAAGGTGTGTTAACCTGATCTCATCCCTCAGAGGTTAAGGGATCCTCTTTCAGGCTCCATGTCTGGTTAAAGGGTGAAATTCAAGACCAATTCAGGAGAAATGTTTGAAGGGGCATGGCTATGACCCCTGCAATGAATAGCTTCGAGGCCAGAAATTCTTCTCTCGATAGAAAAGAGGAAGTTGGTGTGGCTGATGGACGTGTCATCAACCATCAGAGGAAAAGGTACTAAGGCCTTAAATGGATAAACTATCACCCTTAAGGTAGCCAAAAGCTGAGGAGGCTAGTCCGTTCATCCAACCCTTTTTCCCTGTGCTTATGATCAGCCATGCCTGGGAAATTGTCCTTAGCTTTGGTGTTATTTTGCCATGAAAGCGCTTTTAAGTGTTAAATCACCTAAATTGAATATGAAAATCAATTCATCCTGTCAGGGTCACTGATAAATAAATAATATGCTTGAATTCCAACATTTCATAAATACATGAATAAAAAAAACAAACAAATGGATAAATATACACATTCATAAATATAAGTCTCTTAGATTGTAGGCTCTAATGAGCAGGGCCCTCTGTTTCCTCTTGTACCAAATTGTATTGTAACTGTAATGTCTACCTTCGTTTTCTAAAGTGCTGCGCAAACTTTTGGTGCTATATAAATCTGGTATAATAAGTGTAAAATTCTCAGAAGTACAATCCAACAATCCATAAGTACATTAACAGACCTTCCACCAATACATAAAAAATTTAAAAGTTCAAACAATTCATGAAGTGTGTTTGTGATTGAAACTTCCACCGAATCCACAAAGGTAGCCATGCAGATAATGTTTTAATTGTATCACAACATGTCTTTATGAATTGTTGGAATTGTCCATGTCTTTATAAATTTTTAGAATTTGTGCACATTATTTGTCAGTTAAACTGATGGGATGAATTGATTAGCTTTTCATATATTCGTTGTTGGTGTTACACTGATTAGACACTTGTTTTGGAAGGTTTGGTAAATTGGCCTTTTGTTGGTAGCTGCCTACTTGTTCCCTATCGCTGACTTTTTCTCTTTGAGTGCTAAATCTCCTAAAACTACCATCTAAATCTCAATTGCCACTCAAAAAGCTAGCAATTACAGACCGTAAATTTTTAAAAATAAAAATTAGCAAAGGAGACCTAAGGCATTTATGTAAAACTATTCTCTTTGTTAGTTAACTCTTCTAAAGACGTAAAGACCTAAACAAGGGGAATTGAGTTAGCACAAAATAAAGTAATATTGGATGTTAAAAGAAGGGATGACAACGGTCATGCAAAGAGACTGACAAGCAAATATGTTTGTGCCACCACAGGCATGACAAGGAATTAAGTAACTGATTTTCCATGTACTAACACAGCAATCTGCAGACCATTCCTGAAGGAGAAAGGATAGCAGAATGTGACACATTCAAGAAATGCACTAATGTAAAGAAGGATATGGTTTCAAAAGGAGGTCCTGTTCAGATGTCTACCAGATAAAATTTGGAACTAATTTAATTGGAATGAGGGCAACTAATAAGCAGCTCCAACCTGAAAAGAATAAATATTCCCTCCACTTCATTACACTGACAGCATAGCTTGAATAGAAGACAGTATGTTAAACTTTTGCACCATGTTACCATGTTTTGGTTTTTTTTCATTCAGACCTGCTCAACTATTACCTGCTAGCAGAATCCTGTGTGTATATTCCAGAGTGTTGTATTTTAATTTTTATGCAAACCCCTCAGCTGTTGCTATGTATAAATGTATAATCTAGAAAAGCCAGTTTTGAGTAATTTTTTATAACAAGGAAATCTTTTTCCAGATCCTCAACTACAAAGTGCTCCATTTGCCTTACGTTAGAGCTTAGTCCCACCTACCAGCCTTATCGCTATCTATTTATTTATTTATCTAATGCCCCTAACTCACATTCATACACATACTAGGGCCAATTTAGATGGGAGTCAATTAACCTACCTGCATGTCTTTGGAGTGTGGGAGGAAATGGAAGTACCCGGAGAAACCCATGCAGGCACAGGGAGAACATGCAACTCCAGGCAGATAGTGCAGTGCTTGGGATTCTAGGCGGGAGTGCTAACCACTTAGCTACTGTGCTGCCAAGAGAAAGCTCATATTTATCACTGAAACAGCTGAACTGGACATGGGACTGATTGATGGGCATGTCCTAGTCCAAAAATCAGGGCCCTAAATCTAAGAGCACTCTACAACTTTTGCTCTCAGAAAGAACTTATTTTTAAAAGTGTAAAATGGCTTACATTAGAAAATTGAGAGATAGCAAGGCATTTGCTTTACACGGTTTCAAAATCATTTTTAGAAGAAATCTTTGGTCCTAAGCAAAACATATTTGAGGATCCTTAAATAATAACGACTAATGCTGAAAGTTAGCAACTGGAAATGGGGGGGGGGGGGGGATACCATAAAGAATTTTTTCATACTTTAGGTCCCACCTGTCTGTAGCGCAGAAGATGACTTGCAGTTCGAGAATTTAGCAGTGTGTTTAGGACATATCTGAGGGAGGCCTGTAACTCATTTGTCAGTGCTAGCCTCCATTCTGCAGGGTGATGATCAGTGCAGTTTACACAAGTGTAGGCCACACTTTCTGGCAAGTTTGAAAGGATTTCATACATCTCATCTGTGGAAAAACAATAAATTAACATTTACACAAGCGTTGTAGACTTAAACATTTCTAGAAAGCATAAATCTTAATTTAGAAATACTATAAGAATAACAGTTCTAGTTAATACTAGTTACTAGTTATGCAGCTAGAATAGGGAGGTTATCTTCTTAAGTATACTTCTAGAAAAAGAAAGTAAACTGTATGATTCTGTGGTGCCAATAGAAAGAAGTAAATTCTGATCTGGTTACAATGCGTTTCCAAAAGTACTTTGCTGCAGCCCGGTGTGATTTGAACCCATTCAAAATGGACGGGTTCAAATTGTACTACATTGAACAGCATGTGAACTGCACAGAAACGTGAACATTCCTGTGTGATTCATAGGTGGTTCACAGTGTGAACATAGGCTTAATGTGGGTTGTTTTGTGTTTGGTACACAGGTAATGTGGTAATTGCGAGAATGTTTAAGTAATTTGACTTGCTTTGCAGTTTTGAAAGTCTTTTTCATTTTGCCTAAGCAGTTTCGATAATTCATCTGAGTCCTAGGAAACTCTTCAGCATTTAAAGCTATGAGTAGTGAAACCATCATAACCCAATCATGGTAATGTCATAAAGCTCAATAAAGTGACAATCAGTATAGCAGTCACCTGATTTACTGGAGACAAAAAGGCAGTATAAATGCCTAGTAGGAGATTATATCCATATCCCCAACGTAGGGCAAAGATGTTAGGATGGCATTATATATGGTCAATAATGATGTAGCCCAGCTCCCAACTCTGTTGGGGTAAAGATGTTATAGCGAGCAGCACAGTGGCTAAATGGTTAGCACTTCTGCCTGGCAGTACTAGGGTCGTTGGTTCAAATCTCAACTACGGCACCACCTGCCTGGAGTTTGCATGTTCTCCCTGTGCCTGCGTGGATTTTCTCCGGGTACTCCGGTTTCCTACCACACTCCAAAGACATGCTGGTAGGTTAATTGGCTCCTGTCTAAATTGTCCCTAGTATGTGTATGTATGAATGTGAGTTAGGGACCTTAGATTGTGCACTACTTGAGGGTTAGGGACTGATGTGAATGTACAATATATATGTGAAGTGCTGCGTAAATTGGCGGCGCTATATAAATACCTGATATATACAGTATAGCTGTAATATGCATAGTCAACAGGTAATAGTGCTGCTAAAACTCCACTTAAGTGTTGCTTCAAATTATGGCCTTCTTTATGTAGCTTTCAGACCAAAATATACACAGTATCTCACAGAAGTGAGTACACCCCTCACTTTTTTGTAAATATTTTATTATATCTTTTCATGTGACAACACTGAAGAAATGACACTTTGCTACAATGTAAAGTAGTGAGTGTACAGCTTGTATAACAGTGTAAATTTGCTGTCCCCTCAAATTAACTCAACACACAGCCATTAATGTCTAAACCATTGGCAACAAAAGTGAGTACACCCCTAAGTGAAAATGTCCAAATTGGGTCCAGTGTCAATATTTTGTGTGGCCACAATTATTTTACAGGACTGCCTTAATTCTCTTGGGCATGGAGTTCACCAGAGCTTCACAGGTTGCCACTGGAGTCCTCTTCCACTCCTCCATGACGACATCACGGAGCTGGTGGATGTTAGAGACCTTGCATTCCTCCACCTTCCATTCGAGGATGCCCCACAGATGCTCAATAGGGTTTAGGTCTGGAGACATGCTTGGCCATTCCATCACCTTTACCCTCACTGCTTTAGCAAGGCAATGGTCGTCATGGAGGTGTGTTTAGGGTCGTTATGTTGGAATACTGCCCTGCGGCCCAGTCTCTGGAGAGAGGGGATCATGCTCTGCTTCAGTATGTCACAGTACATGTTGGCATTCATGGTTCCCTCAATGAACTGTATCTCCCCAGTGCCGGCAGCACTCATGCAGCCGCAGACCATGATACTCCCACCACCATGCTTGACTGTAGGCAAGGCACACTTGTCTTTGCACTCACCTGGTTGCTGCCACACATGCTTGACACCATCTGAACCAAATAAGTTTATCTTGGTCTCATCAGACCACAGGACATGGTTCCAGTAATCCATGTCCTTCGTCTGCTTGTCATCAGCAAACTGTTTGCAGGCTTTCTTGTGCATTATCTTTAGAAGAGGCTTCCTTCTGGGACGACAGCCATGCAGACCAATTTGATGTAGTGTGCGGTGTATGGTCTTAGCACTGACAGACTGACCCCCCACCCTTTCAACCTCTACAGCAATGCTGGCAGCACTTATACGTCTATTTCCCAAAGACAACCTCTGGATATGACGCTGAGCCCATGCACTCAACTTCCTTGATTGACCATGGCGAGGCCTATTCGGAGTCGAACATGTCCTGTTAAATAGCTGTATGGTCTTGGCAACTGTGCTGAAGCTCAGTTTCAGGGTCTTGGCAATCTTCTTATAGCCTAGGCCATTGGTCGGCAAGCCGCGGCTCGCGAGCCACATGCGGCTCTTTACACATTTTAATGCGGCTCTTCTGTGTGCCGGGCGCTCGCTCCCCTCCCCTCCCTCCTCTCCCTCCTCTCGGGCGGCCGCTCCCCTCCCCTCCCTCCTCTCGGGTGGCCGAGGACTCTGCAGCTAGCCCAGCAATGATTGGCCAGTCTCGCTGCCACTCACATCCTGATAGCTAGTGATTGGCTGTCAGGATGTGTGTAGGCGGGGCAGCGTGACGAACGTGAGGGGAGCTAGGCTCCTCTCACAGTCCGCCCTGAAGACCGGAACGGCGCGGGGAGCACGGCGAGAGGAACGCGCGGAGCAAAGGTAAGTGAATTGACACAGGAGGGACTTGACTTACTACTTGCTACTTACTTACTACTACTATATGAGGGATGAATTAATATGGGGGATGAATTACTATATGGGGGATGAATTACTATGGGGGATGCATTACTATATGGGGGATGAATTACTATATGGGGGATGTATTACTATATGGGGGATGTATTACTATAGGGGATGAATTACTATATGGGGGATGAATTACTATGGGGGATGAATTACTATGGGGGATGAATTACTATATGGGGGATGAATTACTATATGGGGGATGAATTACTATGGGGGATGAATTACTATATGGGGGATGAATTACTATGGGGGATGAATTACTATATGGGGGATGAATTAATATTGGGGATGAATTACTATAGGGGGGATGAATTACTATATGGGGGATGAATTACTATGGGGGATGAATTACTATATGGGGGATGAATTACTATAAAAACTTATTGAAACTAAAAACAGTGTACCATCCTATGTATTTTCAGTTTTACAAATGTGGCTCTCAAAATAAATTTCAATCGTGGTTTTGGCGAGATTTGGCTCAGTTGAAAAAAAAGGTTGCCCACCACTGGCCTAGGCCATCTTTATGTAGAGCAACAATTCTTTTTTTTTCAGTTCCTCAGAGATTTCTTTGCCATGAGGTGCCATGTTGAACTTCCAGTGACCAGTATAAGAGAGTGAGAGCGATAACAGCAAATTTAACACACCTGATCCCCATTCACACCTGAGACCTTGTAACACTAACTAGTCACATGACACCGGGGAGGGAACATGGTTAATTGGGCCCAATTTGGACATTTTCACTTAGGGGTGTACTCACCTTTATTGCCAGCGGTTTAGACATTAATGGCTGTGTGTTGAGTTATTTTGAGGGGACAGCAAATTTACACTGTTATACAAGCTGTATACTCACTGCTTTACATTGTAGCAAAGTGTCATTTCTTCAGTGTTGTCACATGAAAAGATATAATAAATTATTTACAAAAAAGTGAGGGGTGTACTCACTTCTGTGAGATACTGTACTTTATTGCCCCTTGTCCTGGCTGGTGGTACAGTGCCATTTTGAATGGCACACCTATGCTCCTCTAACATTACAGATATTCATTTATTCATGTCCCATTGCTCTAGTCATGCCAAAATTATAATTTTTTTAATATAATTATTGTTTAAAATGATAATTATTCCTTTAAAAGATTACAAACTAAAAAATATAGTTATTTATACAGAAAAGGATAGTTGTGTGACATATGCGAAAAAATACCTGTCAGATTTTCACATTTGGAATGTACCCAGCGATCGCACTTTCCACACTGCATCATTTTACTCTCATAATCATCATCATCATAGCACTTGTTACACAGAGGACAGAAGTTGCCTAAAGAATAACAAAGAATGTTGAAAACATTAAGTGGAAACTTGTATACTCATACACACAAACACACTAAATATTTGCTAATATTAAATATTTACAAGTGCATTAAAGTACTTTAAAAAAAATGGATTTCAAAGAGTAGTCTACAATTATGTATGTACATGGGGCACCTACTGTATATTTGTTCATTTTAGATGCAGGCTGTACGCTTCTTGGTAGTGCTGCATAATTGTGTACTGCTGATTCTTTGGTTAGTTTACCAGACAGGACTATCGTGGTTGAAAAAGAAAGACTCTTTAGGTTCTAAAAATAATTTTTTGATATGTGGGAATATTATTTTTGGGCTGGTCAACACTATATGCAATCCAGTGCATTTTTTTTCCTGCATCAAAAATGCATGCATAGTATTTTCCATGTATTCCAACAGCCTTAGTTCACACCAGTGCAGTCAGTTCCAATCAGTTCCCGGTGTAGAAAAAAAAAAATAGAACATGCTGCATTTTTTTCTGCACAGAAATGTACTGGAACACAGCAAACAAACATCAAAAACAGGTGTGAAATGTAAGCAAAATGGCATTCAGAATGTGTCCGAAGTGTGTTTGTGTGGTGTGAACTGGCCATTTATGTGGATCCTGGTAAAAGTCATGCAAACTTTCACACATGTAAGCCTATGCCAGCTCTCAGGAAAAAATAGAATGCAAGAGTATCAAATGCAGTGGTATGTGAAACAGTTATAGTGAGTCTTGTATTCCAAGCCTCATGGCTGATGGTACCAACAAATTTTGATATCAGTTTAACATCATAGAAAGTAAAAAGGCAGCATGAAAGCACAACTTTATCAAGCTGGATCTGGTCAGAACAGAGCATGTTCTCAAAACACTGGTACTGTGTGAACAGCCAACAAAGCAATTAGTACTTGGGTTACTACTGTACTTGTATATTCTGCCAGCAATAGGGTCACATTAGCTGCATGGGGAAGGAAAAATAAGAAGGAAGGCATGCTGTAATACCAGTTAGTACCACAAAGTGTATTTGCTTTGAAAGTATCAATCACCTCTAATGTCAGGTTTCTTATGTGTGTGGATGCTACTGCAAAATGTAAAACTAGTAGTTTCTAGTTTTTTACATTTTAGAAGGGGGTGCCTGAGATTGTTCATAATTTCGAAGGGTGCCTTGGTTGGAAAAAGGTTAAAAAACACTGAAGTAAAAAAAGAACAGAGGAATCGATTCATAGACTATCGTTTACCTATTGTAACCCTTAGTGATATATCGGCCATCGAAATCTATCATCTGAAAATAAGCTTATCAGCGGTTTGCCGATAGGAAAAAAAAAAGGGCTGATAATGTAAACTTCAATGCAAAATCACGTTTCCACTGACTTCAATGCAAAATTGCGTTCCACTGACTTCAATGCAAAAACGCCCCCTATTGGCTCCAATGCAAAAAAAAACCCATATTGGCTTCAATGCAAAATCGCCCCCCATTGGCTCCAGTGCAAAATTGCCCCCATCGGCTCCAGTGCAAAATTGTCCCCCATTGGCTCCAGTGCAAAATCGCATCCCATTGGCTCCAGTGCAAAATCGCATCCCATTGGCTCCAGTGTAAAATCACCCCCCATTGGCTTCAGTGCAAAATCGCCCCCCATTGGCTCCAATGCAAAATCGCCCCCCTCCCCCCACTGGCAAAATCGCCCCCATTGGCTCCAATGCAAATTTGCCCCCATTGGCTCCAATGCAAAATCTCATCTCATTTGCTCCAATGCAAAATCGCGTCCCATTTGCTACAAAGCAAAATCACGTCCCATTTGCTCCAAAGCAAAATCGCGTCCCATTGACTCCAATGCAAAAATGCCTTAAAGGCCATCCAAGCCTTACATCACCAAGTGCAATGCAAAGCGTCAGGTGCAGTGGTGTAAAGCAAGCTGCCACTGGACTCTAGAGCAGCGGAGACATGTTCTCTGGAGTCATGAATCACACTTCTCTGTCTGGCAATCCAATTGACGTGTCTGGGTTTGGCGGTTGCCAGGAGAACTGTACTTGCCTGACTGCATTGTGCCAAGTGTAAAGTTTGGTGGAGGGGGGCTTATGCTGTGGGGTTGTTTTTCAGGGGTTGGGCTTGGCCCCTTAGTTCCAGTGAAGGGAACTTTTAAGGTGTCTGCATAAGACATTTTGGACAATTTCAGGCTTCAAACTTTGTGGCAAAAGTTTGGGGCTGGCCCCTTCCTGATCCAACATGACTGCGCATCAGTGCACAAAGCAAGGTCCATAAAGACATGGATGAGCGTGTTTGGGGTGGAGGAACTTGACTAGCCTGCAGAGTCCTGACCGATAGAACACCTTTGGGATGAATTAGAGTGAGCCAAGCCTTCTCATCCTACATCAGTGCCTGACCTCACAAATGCGCTTCTGGAAGAGACACGTTTCTAAACCTTGTGGACATCCTTCCCAGAAGAGTTGAAGCTGTTATAGCTGCAAAGGATGGGCCAACTCAGTATTGAACCCTACAGACTAAGCCTGGGATGCCATTAAAGTTCATGTGCGTGTTAAGGAAGGCGTTCCAATACTTTTGAAGGTGAAATTTCATGTCAATAGCAGCTTTATAAATATATTTACTGAGAAAAATGGTGACGTGTTCAGTACTTTCAACCCACTGTATACAAAGCCTAAGGTTAGTATGGAAGACACTAGCAAAAAACTGGCGCTTCATGGAGTGCGCAGTTATATAGTGGCTATATGGAATGTAACCAGCAAAGCTTTTTGCCACTATCCTGTCACCTGAAGGTAGCAGCATACAACTCATAGTTTATGAATTGATTCTTGTGTCTTGTACTGAATGATAAAGATAGTTCTATTTTCTTTCAATTTCATAGAGGGACAATGGAAGTCTTATCCCTCTGGGATGTCCAAAAGCAGTCCAACTCAAATAATTGCTAATAAGCCCAATGTTGAAACAGCCACACCAATAAAGTCAGTGACCAAGCAGAAGGATGGCAAATTGGTTCTAGGGGCAAAAAATCCAAACTGTCAAGCAAAGTTCAATGCACCTATGAGAAGTCTTATGAGGTGGGAGAACCACATATCCCTGAATCTATCAGGAGCAATGATCTGCACCAAAATATTTTTATCACGATCCTGCAGAGCAGATGGGTGAAGATATTTCAGGGGAGGAAAAGCATAGATCAGTTTGTACTGACCCACAGAACCACTAGAACATTCACCGCCTCCACCAAGGGATTTCTGGACCTGGAGACCTTTTCTGAACAGATCAGAACGGAATGGTCCTCCAACAGGTCAGTCCAATACTAAAGGGATAGCGATATTGCCCGAAGCTCCAAAATGTGGATCAGGGATACTGATTCAGACAACCCAGGAATTGCAAAAAAAAAAAAAAAAGAAAAGAAGGGAAAAAAAAAACACAGAAAGTGCTGATGAGCTGGAAAAATAGGCATATGTAACTTGACATTTTATGTTCACTGAAGCCAAGAAGTCCCCCTGGAAAAGGGGAGCAGAAACATCTGGTTAGTTCCATCCTGAATTTGTAAAGAATCCATGCCTTGAGGCTAAAAATGTGGTAGATAAAGTATAGGTTAAATTTTGTTGCATCTTCTGAATTCTAGTGAGCCGTTACTATAAAAAAAACTATTTCCTTCCCTCAGAACTGAATTCCATTTCCTACAAAACCAAAGAAAATACCTGTAGGATGGGCTAAAGATCCTCCACCCCGCCTTCTTTATGTGACTGAAGTTGGTTCCATGCAGCCTGCGCACTTCCAAGAGTTTAGCAATGCTTCAGCTACTCTTTCCCTCCTCCCCCCTCCCAGTTCTGTTCTTCTTTGTGAAAGATTGAGCAGTGAGACAGAAAAGCAACAGAAGAATTTCAGCTGCGCCGATACATCTTAGAAGTGCTTTACCTTTGCGAAGGGAAAACACTGAAGAATATTTACTGCTTGTGTACTATTGTACAGTAAAGTTTTCTTGCACCGTAACTAACAAAGCTTACCATACTGTCCCGAATCCATTTCCTGTTGACAGCGTGATGTCACATTGCCATGGAAAGGGAGGCACATCATAAGCATGAACTTCCAGCTTGTGATTTGGATTTGAGTATATTAGGAAACAGCACACACCAAATAACAGAGGAAAGAAAGAAAAGGCTTGCTATGGTGAGGGTAGTTAGTACTATTTATTTGTGCTATTCCACACTTCCCCTTAATGCCAGAGACATCTATTCCACGCCTTCAATGACCTGAGGGTCAATCGTATCAGCAGTAACATTCCTTTTAAGGGATTTGGTCCTCGAAAGACCTCCTGCTCTCTAGCTCCCTTGTCTCCTCCTCCCATGCTCGTCTCCAGGACTTTTCCAGAGCTTCCCCTATCCTCTGGAACTCTCTACCCTAATTTATCAGACTATTGCCTACTCTGCTCACTTTTAGGCGATCTCTGAAAACCTATCTTTTCAAGGAAGCTTATCCTACCCTCAGCTAATAATGGAATCTTCTACTCTTCCAACCAGTCCATCCCCCACAGTTACTACCTTTTGTACCACTAGCCCCTCCCTCCTAGATTGTAAGCTCCAAGGAGCAGGGCCCTCCTTTCCCTCTTGTATTGAACTGTATTGTTGCTGTATTGTCTCCCATTTATATTGTAAAGCGCTAGGCAAACTGCTGGCGCTATATAAATCCTGTATAATAATAATAATTTGGACCAATCAAACATGCTTTGGCAAAGCAAGATTACTGCCAAGATTGGGTGTTAGGCAAAGAGAACATAGTTCTAGAAAGGGCCTACAACTAATTATCAGCCAAGTCCCTTAACACAGGATTGTCCTCTAAAGGTATGGCAGTTGACTTGTTAAATTGAGATATGGCCAGATCCTTCGTCGGAACTGACAATTTTGAAGAAAACTCTTGCTAATAAGGTAGAGACTACAAGCACTTAGGGGAAGAAAACAACCTATCAGACCTTTTCCAGTTTTTGTACAGGAATACCTAGAAGAGTGGGTGCAGGGGAAAAAAATCTTTAACTTCTTAGGTAGCTAGAAACCATGCTAACAGAAGCAACAAGCTGATCTTCAAGCTTTAAAATTAAGTGCCCAACGTTAGAGTAAATATGGTCTCCTTTAACTTGGGGGGCAATACCAGTAAACTGCAACTCCTCAAAGTCAAGCTCATCAAAGATTTGAGTGACTCCGAATCAAAGTTTCAGTGGCTGATGGCTCAAAAGCTGCCAATTATGCAGTATGGCAGTGTGTTGCCCTGTCATGGTGTGAAAAGACAGTCTGGAACAGGTTTTGCAGACAACAAACACAATGATGGTGAAGGCTTGTGCTGGATTCTTAGGGTAATCAAAATGAGGGTTCTGGGCTCCACCCTTCTGAAGAGTTTGTTTGGTTGCAAGGGAGTAGCTAGAGGTGTGCCTGTCTGCACCATGCAGTCTTGTACAAGACCGAGAGAGGTCCAAGCCAGAGGGCTGGAGCAGCAGAAAGCTGCAAGCACATTAAAAGAGAGCTGAAGTAAAACAAAGCTGACAGAGGTACAGCGCTTGTGCATGAGCATAGGGATGTTGTATTATATGGTCAGGACGACTGAGCAACAGTGCTGCTAAAGAGAGCCAGAAGGCCTAGACTAGGCTCACTGGTGAGTGCTAAATTTGAGTTAAAGAACCCCCCAGAGGTCACAGCAGGTAAAATCACAGAATGTGTTGGAGAGGGTGCAAGAGCTTTCTGGCAGCCTACATACCAAGAGTCAGGAAAAAAAAAAAGGGGGTAATCTTCACCAAAATCCTTTATGGCCATGTTTAACCACTTGTCCTTTAGAGGATTTACCCCCCTTAATGACCAGGCCTCTTTTTGCTACTCGACGCTGCACTAATTCAACTGATAATTGCGCGGTCATGCAATGCTGTACCCAAATGAAATTTACGTCCTTTTATTCACACAAATAGAGCTTTCTTTCAGTGGTATTTGATCACCTATGCGCTTTTTTTTGCACTATAAACAAAAAAAGACCAAAACCTTTTAAGAAAAACGATATTTTTTACTTTTGGCTATAAAATATATATAGTAATCTCAAAGTTAGTTATAAATGTAGGCCAAAATGTATTCTGCTACATGTTTTTGGTAAAAAATCCAAATAAATGTATATTGATTGCTTCGTGTGAAAGTTATAGCATTTACAAACTATGGTATAGATACTGCCATTTACACCATTTTCTGCTATACAGCACTTCACTAGTTTAACTGACAATTGCGTGGTCATGCAATACGATACATAAATTAAATTTATGTCCTTTTTTTCACACAAATCTTTTGGTGATATTTGATCACCTGTTCGCTTTTTATTTGTTGGCGCTATAAACAAAAAAAAAAAAATGATATTTTTTCATTTCTGTCATACAAAACATCCAAAAACCTAAAATTTCGTCATAAATTTAGGCCAAAATGTATTCTGCTACATGTTTTCGGTTAAAAAAAAAATCCCAATAAGTGTATATTGATTGCTTTTTGTGAAAGTTAAAGCATCTACAAACTATGGTATAGATAATGGAATTTACACTTTACTTAGCATTAGCTTTTACTTTCTGACTGCCCATCACATTATTTGAGGTGCTAAAATACCAGGATAGTACAAACACCCCCAAATGGCCCCTTTTTGGAAAGTAGACACCCTAAGCTATCTGCTGAGAGGCATATTGAGTCCATGGAAGATTTATTTTTTTTCCACCAGTTTCTGAAAAATTAAGAAACATTTTTTTTTTTTCTACACAAAGTTGTCATTTAAATTATATATTTCTCACACAAGCCATGGATATATGTGGAATTACACCCCAAATACATTCTGCTACTTCTACAGAGTATGGGGATACCACATGTGTGAGACTTTTTGGGAGCCTAGCCACATACAGGAGACGGAAATCCAATGACCACTTTGAAAGCCTGAAGGTGCGTAACTTCCTCACTACCTAACGCAGTTTCGAAGGCCCTGAAATGCCAGGATAGCACCAACCCCCTCCCCCCCTTTTGGAAAGTAGACACCCCAAGGAATTTAAATAAGAGGCATGAGTATTTTTTGCTAGGAAATTAATTTAAACCCCCAAACATTATATATTTTTTTAAAACAAACACCCTAGTGAATAAAATGGTGGGTGCTGCAATTTTTTATGTCACATAGTATTCGCGCAGTGATTTTTCAAACACAATTTAAAAAAAAAAAAAAAAAAACACTTTTTTTTTTACTTTTAATGCACAAAAACACAATATATTGGCCAATTATTTGGTAAAATATAAAATATGACAGTATGGTATTTTTTTTATCACTTTAATGCTATCACAGGGAATGTAAATATCTTTTTTGAGAATTCTGGGGTCTATCAGACTCTAGATATCTCCTCTGCCTTTATTATCTTACATTATCTAATCAAACCAAGATTTGTGTGATCGGATGCTTTCCCAATTTACAAATGGCGCTCTTTATATCCTGCGAAACTGAAGTGATGAAATGCTCGTAGCTTCTGATTTCTTAGGTTATAGAGATGATTGGCACCATTCTAGTCTCCAATCAGCTTCATGGTCAGCTGGCAGAAACACCGGCTGCATTCTCAGATTACCCCGATGGCACGGGACTGCCCGAGAAGGCTGTGGAAGGCAGCAGGGAAGGGGGGGATCATATCCCGCTGCTTGTAAAAACAATCCTGCAGCTAATAAGCCACTAGGATTGCTTTTACATGAAAGCCGATCGCCGGCTGAAAAAAACAATCCCTGGATGATGCCTGCAGCTATAGGAATCATCCTGGTATAACCATTCAAAGTCCAGTGATGTACCAGTACGTCGCTGGTCATTGTTGGGTATATACAGTGAGGAACAGAAGTATTTGAACACCCTGCGATTTTGCAAGTTCTCCCACTTAGAAATCATGGAGGGGTCTGAAATTCACATTGTAGGTGCATTCCCACTCTGAGAGACAGAATTTAAAAACAAACAAATTCAGGAAATCACATTGTATGATTTTTAAAGAATTTATGTGTCTTGCACTACTGAACATAAGTATTTGAACACCTAAGAAACAGCAAGAATTCTGGCTCTCAAAGACCTGTTACTGTGCCTTTCAAAAGTCCACCTCTACTCCACTCATTAATGTAACTTAGCACCTGTCTGAGCTCTTTAAAGACACCTGTTCACCCCACAGTCAGTCAGACGCCAACTACTACCATGGGCAAGACTAAAGAACTGTCAAAAGACACCAGAGACAAAATTGTGGACCTCCACAAGGATGGTAAGGGCTACGGGGCAATTGCCAAGCAGCTTGGTGAAAATAGATCAACTGTTGGGGCAATTGTTAGAAAATGGAAGAGGCTAAAGACGACTGTCAGTCTCCTTCGGACTGGGGCTCCATGGAAGATCTCACCTCGTGGGGTATCACTGATGATAAGAAAGGTGAGGAATCAGCCCAGAACTACAAGGGAGGAGCTGGTCAATGACATGAAGAGAGCTGGGACCACAGTTTCAAAGGTCACTGTCGGTAGAACACTACGCCATCATGGTTTCAAATCATGCATTGCATGGAAGGTTCCCCTGCTCAAGTCATCACATGTCCAGGCCCGTCTGATGTTTGCCAATGACCATCTGGATGATCCAGAGAAGGCATGGGAGAAAATCATGTGGGCAGATGAGACCAAAGTAGAACTTTCTGGTCTAAACTTCACTCATTGTGTTTGGAGGAAAAAGAAGGATGAGTTGCATCCCAAGAACACCATCCCTACTGTGAAGCAGTGGGGGTGCTTTTCTGCGAAGGGGACAGGACGACTGCATTGTATTAAGGAGAGGATGAATGGGGCCATTTATTGTGAGATTTTGAGCAACAACCTCCTTCCCTCAGTCAGAGCATTGAAGATGGGTCGTGGCTGGGTCTTCCAACATGACAACGACCCGAAGCACACAGCCAGGATAACCAAGGAGTGGCTCCGTAAGAAGCATATCAAGGTTCTGGAGTGGCCTAGCCAGTCTCCAGACCTAAATCCAATAGAACATCTTTGGAGGGAGCTGAAACTCCGTGTTGCTCAGCGACAGCCCAGAAACCTGACAGATCTAGAGGAGGTCTGTGTGGAAGAGTGGGCCAAAATCCCTGTTGCAGTGTGTGCAAACCTGGTCAAGAACTACAGGAATCGTTTGACCTCTGTAATTGCAAACAAAGGCTTCTGTACCAAAGATTAACACTGATTTTCTCAGGTGTTCAAATACTTATGTTCAGCAGTGAAAGACAAATAAATTCTTTAAAAATCATACAATGTGATTTCCTGAATTTTTTTTTAATTCTGTCTCTCAGAGTGAGAATGCACCTACAATGTGAATTTCAGGCCCCTCCATGATTTACAAGTGGGAGAACTTGCAAAATCGCAGGGTGTTCAAATACTTCTGTTCCACGCTGTATGCTATGTTCTTTTTTTTTAGTATCCAGCCTGTGGGCTGAATGAAAAAGAGAGAAGAAATCTCTGCCAGAAAAAGTGTGTGGTATGCCCACCATTAGAATATACTGCCTTGAATCCACCCACTTCTAATAGTGGGCGCACATTAGGTCACACGGTGCCAAATGCGCCAGTTCCAAGATTGTACAAATGTCTAAATACTGGCACGCTTGAATAAAAATAAGTGGTACCCCATATGAAAAAGGATGACACAAGTCCCAAACTATCATGCCACTGCTCCCCATGTAGTCTGGGCATCTGGGGGGCTCGTCGTGACTCTTTTCCCTTGTAAATCCAAAACTTATATGTATAGACTGTTGCCCTCTCACAAGTCTTATACATGTTGACCCCATATCTGGCACGCTTGCTAGGGAGAAATTGTTTGAATGCAAGGCGGCCAAAAAATTTAATGAGGGGCTCATCAATGCAGATTTTTTGCTGGGGAGTATAGACATCTGCAAATTTTTGGTTAAGGTGATTTACTAGGTGCTGAATTTAGTGGAGTCGGTCAAATTCAGGGTCACCCCAAGGACGACAGAGTGTGTTGTTGTTGAAATGCATAAAACACATTATACTCTCATATCTATGCCTGCCCATGGCAGCAGAGAACACGGGCATATGATGAATCGGGTCTGTGGACCAATACAACCGCAATTAATTTTTTTTAGCAATGCCCATGTTGAGGGTTAGGCCACAAAAAATTTAAATTCGGAAACCATGATGGGTTTCTGTGCGAATGGTCTGGCAGGGTTTAAATTTGGGTTGGCGGCGATAAATTGTTGTGCATATAAATTGCTTTGATCCACAATCAATGCATACAGATCTTCCATGAAAGACAGCTCCAAAAAGGGGAGTAGTTAAATTTGCTGTTTCCACCTGAATTCCGGGTTGGGCAGTGAATGGGAGAAGTACAGGTGCTGCAGAATTTTTGGGCTGCCAATCGGGATTTGCAAGCACATCCGGAAGGATACTAGGGGCTCTACGGGCCTGTGTGCAAATTCTTGGTGGTTGCAGGACAATACTTGTGCTCCCCATTGCACCAGCTTGTACTACACTTATTGGACTCACCATGTCACCAAGTGATACTGCAGTGCTGGTATTATTATTATTATACAGGATTTATATAGCGGCAACAGTTTGCTCAGCACTTTACAATATAATGGGAGACAATACAGCAACAATACAGTTCAATGCAAGAGGGTTTACAATTTAAGAGGTATGTGAAAGACCAGGATGTACTAGGTCACTGGTGCTCGCCAGTTCACCAAAAGGTAGCGCGGCACTAGTACTGGCACTTTGCTGCATAGGAGAGTTATCAAAATTTACCGACAAATGCTAACAGAGATCAGGCCTGATTCTGTCAACACTGCGGTTTTGTGTGCAATGTATCAATTGAAAGTGACCTACTGACACTGCACTTGCTGGGGGAGAAGGGGGGGGGGTAATCGTAGGGGCTAAATGCAGGTGCTGGCAGGTGCAGGGGCTGATCCCGCTAAAGCTGAAGTTTTTGGGACACTATACTAATGTGAACGCTGGTATATTTTTATATTCAAATATTTTATTATAAATTTTCAAAATACCATTTTTCATATACAAAAACAAATAAAACCACCATAATACGATACTCATTTTATCTAACAATATATCGAAATATTAACATTACTCTTGGTATCCTTTTTCCCCCTCTCCCTTCCCCTCCCTCCTACCACATACCTCCCCAGCCTCTAAGCCCTCCCCCGCATCCCTGACTGGTTTTCTTTCCTACTCGCTTTATTTATCCTATTCAAAGAATATTACTCTTTTAATTTAACATTATATTTATCCTCCATGGCTTCTTTTCCCTAATACATATATTCCAGGTATGAGTTTGACTTTTTAAATTCTTCCCACTTTTCCCATCTTTTACGGAAAATCTCCATCCTATCTTCCTCCATATGGTAGAGTTCCTCCAATTTGTAAGTCCTCTCCACCCTTTCTATCCAATCCTTTACTCTCGGTCCTTGTTGTTCCTTCCAAAATTTGGGTATCAGGCCCTTCGCGGCATTCAGATAGTACACTAATCCGCTTTTTTTGTATTTTTTTACTGAAAGCTCAGAGCCATAAAAAAGACAAATCTCTGGTTCCTTTGGAATATTGACCTCCATTATTTCCTGTATTAAATGTACTATACCTCCCCAGTACTCTTGTATTTTATAACACCCCCACCACAGGTGAAACATTGTGCCTCTATCTCCATATCCCCGCCAACATAAAGATGAATTATCTTCACATATCCTATGTGCAACACTCAGTGTGATGTACCATCTTGTCAAAAATGTATAGTTAATTTCTACCTCCTTCATATCTACATTTCCATGAATTAAACTATAAATTTTCTCTTGTTTTTTCTCATCAATTATTACTCCTAAATCCCTCTCCCATTTTTCTACAAATAGTGGCCTTATATCCATACTTAAACCTGTGAGTATCTTATATATTTTAGAAATCCCATGCTTCCCATCTCCTCGTGTTTCTAATAAGTGCTCAAAGGGGTTCCAATCGTCTTTTTTTCTTAGTGGTTTTGGGAGATTACCTATAAAGTGTTTCAACTGAAAATAGCGCCATACATCCATTCTCGTGAATATTTCCCTCTTACTTTCCAATTCCCTAAGTGAACATATTTCCCCTCCCTTCATTATATCTCTTAATTGTACTTCTTTCTTCTTTATCCACTTCCTTACTTTCTTTACCTGGAGGAAACAACTCTGTGTACCCAAGGGGCATTAACAGTGAATTAAATTCCCATCCCATTTGTTTGTGTAGAGCATCCCAAACTCTTAAAACATTAAGTGTAAATAAACTTGTGTTGTCTGCTAATCCCCGATACTGAGGAGGTAACCTAATATTTCTACATAGATCCGTACAACTTAGTGTGTTTTCTATTTTTACCCAACTTTTCCCCTGTGCGTTATGTGTCCAATCAAAAATTCTTGCCAATATTACTGAATTATAGTATCTTTTTATGTCTGGTACAACCAAACCCCTTTCTCTTTGTCTCTACTTAGAACACCATAACTAATTCTAGATTTCTTATTCCTCCAGATAAAACTATGATTTTTTTAATCATACTAAAGTATACCTCGGGTAGTTTAATTGGTATCATTTGGAATTTATATAGAATTTTTGGAGCAATCACTATTTTTATCAAATTTATCCGTGCAATCCATGCCTGAGATCCCCATCCTAATTTCTTTATTTCATCCTTAATCTCATTTAATAGTGGAATGTAATTTAATCTATATAGATTTTTTATAGATACCGTCAATTTTATACCAAGATATTTTAATTCTCTTTCTCTCCAAACAAAGGGGAATTCCCCCAGTAGCATATTTCTATCTCTAATTAGAAGGTTTATATTTAATATCTCTGTTTTAGTTGGATTAATTTTTAAATCTGACATCTCTCCATATTCTTTTAAAGATTTCATTAAATTTGGCAGTGTTATCCTTGGGTTTCCTACATAGAACAACATGCCATCTGCATAAGCTGCCACCTTAGGCTCTATCTCTCCTACCCAAATTCCTTTTATATCTATATTATTCCTTATGGTGGCAAGGAGAGATTCCAGAAATAATACATATAACAATGGAGACAGAGGACATTCCTGTCTTGTTCCGTTCTACATCTCCATATATTCTGACAATTCCCCATTTACCATAATTGCGGCCGAGGGTTTACTATATAATTTTCTTATCCATTCTCTCATTCTGGGAAAATGTCCCAAAGCTTTCAAGGTGTCTAACATATATCCCCAATTAACTCTGTCAAATTCTTTCTCAGCATCTATCGAGAGTATCAACGCAGGAGTCTTCTCCTTCCTACTTTTTTGTATAAGAAACTGAGATCTTAATTCGTTGTCTCTACCCTCCCTCCCTGGGACAAACCCAGCTTGGTCCATATGTATCCACTTCGGCATTAAATCTCTCAACCTGTTTGCTAGTACTGTTGCATATAATTTAGTATCTGTAATTTAATAGGGAAATCGGTCTATAACTTGCACAGTAGGTATCATCTTTACCTTCCTTGTGTATAAGGACAACATGAGCTTGCAGGGATTCTCTCATTTCCATCTCTCCTCCCAAAGTGTTCATATATAGCCTAATTTTTGGTATTAAGATTTTTTCATATTTTTTATAGTATCTTACTGTATACCCATCGGGACATGGGCTCTTCCCAGCTACTGTACTTTTTAATGTTATATGTATTTCTTCTTGTGCAATTTCTATTTCCAAGGAATTTAATTGTTTTTCGCTTAATTTCGGTAAACCCGCCTTTTTTATATATGTCTGTCTTCATTCTATTTTTCTTACTTCGTCTTCTCCTTTAGTACCATGGGGCATAATATTGTATAACTTATTATAATATTCCTTAAACACTTTTGCGATATTTTTATTTGAGTACACTAGTTCTACTTTATCATCTCTTATTTTCTCTATATAATTCCTAGAATTTTTTTCCTCTGGGCCTCATTAAGTATTTTCCTGGTTGATCTCCCCATCTATATCTAAGAAATTATTTAATTCTTCTCTTTTAATTATTATCTTTTGCATCCCCTCTTTTATTTTATTTTTATGTATCTGCTCTAAATTACAGAGTTCTCTAAAAAGTGTATTTATTTTTTCCCTTCTTTCCCTCTTCTTTGCTCCTATCACTATTAGAATTCTTCTAATATAGGCCTTATGAGCTTCCCACACCGTGACTACCGACACTTCCTCAGAATCATTTTCCTTAAAAAATTGTTCTATTTCCTTCTTAATTTTCAGGTCAGTCTCTTGATCCTGAAGAAGTGTCTCATTTAACCTCCATGATCTCCCTCCACTCTGCTCATTTCCCCATAGCAATTTCATTGTGACAGGAGCATGATCAGAAATCGACATGGTTTCTATATTTACTTTAACTATAGACTCAATAAGTCGATGATCCAACAGTATGTGATCCAGCCTTGAGTACATCCTGTGTGCATGGGAATAAAACGTGTAGTCTCTATCCTTCACATGCTTAATTCTCCATATATCTACCAGTTGACATTGATATAGCATTTTTTTTAGATTTTTCAAAGACCTGCTACCTTCTCTATGTACCAGAGAGGTCACATCCATCTGTGGATCCATACAAAAATTAAAGTCTCCTGCCACAATCAAACTACCTTTTTTGAAATCCATTAATTTCCTCAGCGTATTTTTTAAAAATATCTCCGGTTTCTTATTCAGGCAATAAATATTTGCTAGTGTGCATTCTATTTCCTGTAATCTTCCTTTCAGGAACAAGAATCTTCCTTCTGGATCTGCCCATCTTTCTTCCAACTTAAACCTTATGTTTTTTGCAAATCCTATTGCCACTCCCTTTGCCCATTTAACTGAGGAATCTGCATAAAACCACTCTGGATAATGCCTAGTTTGTAACTTCACATTTGTTTCTTCTACTAGGTGGGTCTCTTGTAAAAACACCACCGAGGAAAGTCTATGCTTAAGCTCTTTAAGGATCCTAAATTTCTTCCCAGGACTATTTAAACCTCTAACATTATAAGTCACAAAGTGAATCTGTTCTATTTTTCTCTCCTTCGCCTTCCTCCTCTCTCTCCCTCTCTCCTTCATATCTTCCCCTTCGTTCTCTGAAGTTTCTCCAGACTAGTGTACGTCCAACTATCCCACATAATCTAAGGCTGCCAGAATCCCAGGCTGTCTGCTACCTCCCCATACCTCCCTTCCTCCCATCCTGTCCATTATAGTATTCAGCATTTTCCTTATTATTCCCATTAGATCTTCTCCTTGAGATATCTCTGGAAGACCTCGTATCCTTAGGTTACATCTCCTACCCCTATTCTCCTGACCTTCTATTTTATATAGCAGATTTCTTTGTTCTTTTCTTATTTTTATTGTCCGTTTTTCTAACTTCTGAATAATTTGGGGACTTTTTCTTCCGTCTCCTCACCTATTAATAATATTTGCCCCAGATCTTTGTGTATTTTCGCCATTTCATGTTTTATGGATTTCTCCAGTCCTTTGAACATTTCTGCTATTTCTGTTTTAGTGGTCATCTGTGAGCTCTTATCTTGTTCTAAATTTTCCATCCCCACTTCTTCTTCCATTTGTTGACTACGATTAGCTATTCCTAGCGATAGTCTGGAGTTTTCTCCAACACTGATTTCCATCTCTCTTCCTTCAGATATTCCCTGTTGACTTTCTGGGGTCTGTTTCTACTGTGAGGGTATATATTTTTTAATTGAGCCTGTTTGGGAAGCCTTGGGCCCGCCTCCTTTAAGCACTTTTATTTTTCATAATGTCCACACTATTTTCAAATTTTTCAAAATATTCAACTTATAGTCAATTTTATATTCTCTTCCAAGGGAATATTCTCTCCATTTTCTTTCTTTTCCTTTTCCTCTCCCCCCTCTCCTGATCTCCTCCGCCAAGTTCCACTTCTTCTGGGTCTTTATTTGTTTGTATTTTATTCTCCTTCCACTCTCTTCCTTTAGACTCCCTGGGTGAATCACCCTTTAGTTTTACAACACAACTCAATTCACCTACATTTATTTCCGTCACAGCAATCAGCCGCTCTCACTCACCCTCATGTCGCCTTCTTCACTTTCTCCAGGTGAGGCGGCTTTGGTTACTCTACTTTTGGGGGTTTCAGTAGTCCTTTATGCAAGTTGCAGAAGGGGGGTTCTCCCAGCTTCAGTGGGAACCTGGCAGCCACAATCCCTTATGCGAGAGGGGAGGGGGATCCGGCGTCACCTTCCCTTAGAGAACGCCGGCTGGCTTCCCCACCTCCCAAGTGCTTCCTTGCGGCGGGTCACAGCCTTCACAGCCGGCTCGCGCCAAGAGTCTCCTCTACTGCTCTGTGGGGCCCGCACTCCTCCATCGAGACCACCCCTCTAACCAGTGAGTCTCCTTCTCCAGGCAGGACAAACGGAGGTAGTTGAGAGCTGAGAGCTCTCACTCCACGCTATGGTCAGGCTCCTCCTCTGTGAACGCTGGTATAGTGCTGATTTGATCAAAGATATTGATGCGTTCAGACACTATACTAGCAATGGAGGTTTATTGTGTATGAGCGTGTTCCTGGCAATCAAGGGGTTAAATGTGATTACTGGTGTACTGACGGGCAATCTGACGCTATCTGGGAGGGGAGTGAAAACCACGGGGAGCGCAAATCACGTATATATATATGTGATTTTACGCACCCATGGCGCCCTGTAGCAGTATTTCTTCTATAGGGCGGACAGGAAGCGGTTACATAAGCGGTTTGTGTTATGGCGCTGCGTTACTTTAACTGACAATTGCGAGGTCATACAATGCTGCACCAAAATGAAAGTTACGTCCTTTTTTCCCCACGAGTTGAGCTTTCTTTAGGTGGTATTTGATTGCCTGCGTGATTTTTATTTTTTGCACTATAAAAAAAAAGCCGAGAATTTTGAGGAAAAAAAATAAATATTTTGGACTTTTTGCTATAAAACATGTCCAGTAAAAAAATGTAAAAATCAAAGTTCTTCATAAATGTATGCCAAAATGTATTCTGCGACATGTCTTTGCTAAAAAAAAAATCACAATACGTGTAAATTGGTTTACGTGAAAGTTATAGCGTTTACAAATGGCAGTATAGACACTGGAATTTGATTTTTTTTTATTATACTAAAAATGGTGGTGATCAGCGACTTACGGCGGCGATCAGCGCCGGGACTGCGGCGGACATTCTGACTCTGGGGGGACTGACTTCGGGACTTCTCCAGTGACACCAATACAGTGATCAGTGCAAGAAAAAAAAACACACTGACATTGTACTGATGGCACTAGGGAGGAAGGGGTTAACATTTTTAGGCAATCAAAGGGTAAACTGTGTGAGGGGAGTGTTCACTAGGGGGCGGGGGGGTGTACTTCACAGGAACACACTGATTCGGAAAGCTAAGCTCTCCCCTCCGGAACAGTGTGCTGAAAACTGACAGGGAGGAGAGCTGCAGTATAAACACTGCAGCCATCCTCTCTGTCAGTGATTGCCGATAATCGCCGGGCTCCAGCAGGTAGTCACTGGCTAGGACCCGGTGATTAACATCGGCGGCGCGGGCAGGGAGGTCGAGCGCCTCACGTGCGCCCCCTGCCCGAAATGCAAAATCACGTATATATACACGTGATTTTGCGCAGTGGTGCCGCCCTGCCACAGTATATGTACTGTGGCTGGTCGGCAACCGGTTAAAAAAACCTCAGTCAAACAAGCAGGAGAAATCCAATAAAGGGAAAGACTCTAAAATCATAGGGCACCATGATTCCAAGGTTACATGCTTTGCAACTATCAGGGGGCACACTGAAAAGCAAATCCAACACATTTTTGGAGAGGGTGTTCAGGGCACGGGTACAGCAGAACTAATCAAAACCCCTAGTAGTATCTAGAAAAAGATTACTCTTTACATAAAACAAAAACAAACAAAAAATCCTTGGACAATAAGTTTTTTTTTTTTGTTTTTTTTTTGCGCCAATGCCCATTCCTGGAGAGCACAGCAGAATAGCACAAAGTATTAAGACTTCCTGTATCTCTTAATGGAGCAGAAAGGGAGGCTAGTCACCTGGCTGTCTATAGTTTCCACACTTTTAATCCCTGCCAAAAAATAAGCATGGTTAAGTCAGAACTCCTAACATTGTTGAAGTACAGAGTCAGATGACAAACGTAACAGCCAGAAAGCTAGCACTTTCAATCATAATTCATAATTGTAAAGGTGTTTTCCATGCATATACAGTGCTGCTTTCCAAAGCTGGCCATATATAGTTAACAGATAAGAAAAAAAACCTGCACTATTATTAGTGAGATATACAGCTAACACAAATGAACTAATCAGAGCAGCTACCACTAAAAGTACAATTATCATACTCATACAAATCCTTATACCAAAAACAAAGTGAAGCACTCTAGGAACTACATAAATGAATACATCAAACATCCTCATACAAAATAATAAATTATAACCGCAAATTCTGTGCAATACAATATAAAAAATTTAACAGTTGCAAAGGAAAACACTAAATCAGGACTCGACAAATCCCAGGCACCAGGCTGCCAAGGCAACCAGAAACCGCATCCCAACGCTCAGACTCCTGCCAGCCAATCCACCGCTGGCACCAGGCACAAGAAACTCCTCGGGCAGTCACCCACTGAGCTCCTCATATTTTCTCCTCTATTGGCCAGGTTATCACATGAGTATCTTGCGTTGAGGAGCAATGGTTGGGCAGCCAGTAAGCCTCTCCCCTCTCCACTGTCCGTAGCTTTCCACTCCCTTTTGACTCTCCCCCAATCGAGAGGCGAGCTGGGGATGGCGGCTTCTCCAACTGGCTGGCCGGGAAGATGGCAAGGATGGCGCACGAAGAAGCTGACAGTGAGCCCCAGCTGTGACTGATGGCCGAGAGTGACCTGGCAAGCCCTGCAGGGAAAGCAGCTGGGGGTCTTGGAGCTGGCCAACCTCTACTCCCCAGGGGAGAGGAGACACCCTAGGGGCCCCACCAACAGGAACAGAGGAGAGGGGACACTGTGTGAGAGGAGTGTATGAGGAAGGGGAGCAATGTGTGACTGGAATGTATGAGGGGACGGGACACTCTGTGAGGAATGTATCAGGAGAGGAGTGTACACTGTGTGAGAATGTATGACTTTGACCACATTGTCCCAGCAAAACATGTTCCCTGCCTGATGTGTCCTGCAATTTTAGGACAGGCAGCATAGAGCTGTGTGCTGCTATGAGAAGCATTTGTTTCCATGGAAACCTATCAGTTGTCATTTCATTGAACGTTTCCCACGCTGAGTGTATCTTGCATGTGTTCACACCTTTATATCAGTGTTATTGGGTGTCTGTACAAATCACAGCAGTTATCTTATCTGTGAAATAAATGTGAATATTATCCAGGTGAAGTCATACATCATTATCTGCTTCTAGTAGATCAGGAAATATGACTTAACAGGGCTCAACAAATCTCAGGCGTCCATGCTCCGCCAGCCCATCCACCACTGGTACTAGGTGTCAGAAACTCCCACCACCCCGAGCTCCACAATTCAACTCCAACCAGTGGTGGAACTACCAGGGTTGCAACTGCGATTGGGCTCCGGAGTTCCACCATTGTGGACGGGGGGCCTAAGACGGCTTCACCAGCTTTCAGCACTGAGCTCCGCTCCTGTCAGCTGTGTCTGCCTTCCTGTCACCTCTGCCTTCTCCCCCGCCAGGCATCTCCCCCCTGCCTCAGTAATTTGCCTTGCATTTTATTCATTGGTTGCTGGGACCGCAGGGTATGCAAGCAACCAATGACACCTTGCACACAATGGAGGGGAGGAAAATAGCCCTAGAGCTGCAGTCACTCCACATCCAAGCTTCGCTCTTCAACTCTGGCTCCCAATGTCAGACACTTACTGGCCTGCTGCAGTTGCTCCCAAGTCCCGCTGGTGAGGCAATCTATAAGCAGGGGCGCAGATATAGGGGGGATCTTTTCTGATCTAATGAAGGTCTCTAAGGGGGAGGGGCACTGATATAAGGGGACTGAGAGCTAATGGGGGTATCTAAGGGGGGTGCAGTCTGCTGCTGATCAGAAGTCTTAACACCCCCCAAATTAGATCAGAGTCCCCCTATATCAGCATCACCCCCTTAAAGACCTCCCATTAGATCAGAGTAACCTTATATCAGCACCACCCCCCCTTACAGATCCCAATTAGATCAGTTTCCCTTTATTTTAGTACCCCCTATTACAGTCCTTTTCTTTTAGTACCCCACTTCGAGACCTCCCCCCATTAGATCAGTCACTTTATATTAACACCCCCTTAGAGACCCCCCATATTAGCACCCACCTTAGAGATCCCCCATTATATAGTCCCCTTCTATCAGCAACCTCCTTTAGAGATCATCTTTGTTGCTGAAAACAAAGCCCTGCCAGTCAAAAAAAATTGGCCGGCTCCTGGATTCAAAGCAAATTTGTAAAGCCCTGGAAATAATGGTGATAGAACATCATAATCAAAAAGCAATATCCTCAAACTGTGTATGTGCAAATTGTCCAAAAACAATAGAATTCAGTCCCATACACCATACAATCTTAGTTGCAAAATAAAATACTAAATCGTAGCGCTATAACATTCTAGTAGGAAAGCAATATCCTCAAACTGTGTATTTGCTAATTATCCAAGAATGATAAAATTCAGTCCCATACAGTCTCCTGATAAGATGGTGAAAGAAAATTCTTCCAAAACCTTAAAAAGGTTCACACATTATCCACTTGTTGTTGCAATCCCAAAGTGCCCACCACCGTAACATCTCATGGTGTCCTCTCAGTTGGTTTGATGGACCCCAAGGAGGTCAAACTTGTTTTTGCAAAGAGATATAACACACCTTGTGTCCACAGTTTCTCTGGTGACATTATACTACCCAGCAAGAATATCATGGACCAATAGTGAAGACTGCAAACCACTTATTAAAAAATATATACAGTCATGGCCGAAATTGTTGGCACCCTTGATATTTTTCCTGAAAATCAAGTATTTCACACAAAAAAGGTATTGCATTAACACATGTTTTGCTATACACATGTTTATTCCCTTTGTATGTATTGGAACAAATATAAAACAGAGGCAGAAAAGCAAATATGACATAATGTCACACAAAACCCCAAAAATGGGCTGGACAAAAGTATTGGCACCCTTAACTTAATATTTGGTTGCACACCCTTTGGAAAACATAACTGAAATCAGTCGCTTCCTATAACCATCAATAAGCTTCTGACACCTCTCACCCGGAATTTTGGACCACTCTTCCTTTGCAAACAGCTCCAGGTCTCTCTTATTGGAAGGACACCTTTTCCCAACAGCAATTTTAAGATCTCTCCACAGGTGTTCAATGGGATTTAGATCTGGGCTCATTGCTGGCCACTTCAGAACTCTCCAGCGCTTCTTTGCCATCCATTTCTGAGTGCTTTTTGACGTATGTTTGGGGTCATTGTCCTGCTGGAAGACCCAGGATCTTGGACGCAAACCCAGCTTTCTGACACTGGGCCCTACAGTGCGACCCAAAATCCTTTGGTAATCCTCAGATTTCATGATGCCTTGCACACAGTCAAGGCACCCAGTGCCAGAGGCAGCAAAACAACCCCAAAACATCATTGAACCTCCACCATATTTTACCGTAGGTACTGTGTTTTGTTCTTTGTAGGCCTCATTCCGTTTTCGGTAAACAGTAGAATGATGTGCTTTACCGAAAAGCTCTATCTTGGTATCATCTGTCCACAAGACGTTTTCCCAGAAGGCTTTTGGCTTACTCAAGTACATTTTGGCAAACTGTAGTCTTGCTTTTTTATGTCTCTGTGTCAGCAGTGGGGTCCTCCTGGGTCTCCTGCCATAGCGTTTCATTTCATTTAAATGTCGACGGATAGTTCGCGCTGACACTGATGCTCCCTGAGCCTGCAGGACAGCTTGAATGTCTTTGGAACATGTTTGGGGCTGCTTATCCACCATCCGGACTATTCTGCGTTGCAATCTTTCATCAATTTTCCTCATCCGTCCACGACCAGGGAGATTAGCTACAGTGCCATGGGTTGCAAACTTCTTGATAATGTTGCGCACTGTGGACAAAGGCAAATCTAGTTCTCTGGAGATGGACTTGTAACCTTGAGATTGTTGATATTTTGCCACAATTTTGGTTCTCAGGTCCTCAGACAGTTCTCGTCTCCTCTTTCTGTTGTCCATGCTTAGTGTGGCACAGACAGACACACAATGCAAAGGTTAAGTGAACGTCTCTCCTTTTTATCTGCTTTCAGGTGTGATTTCTATATTGCCCACACCTGTTACTTGCCCCAGGTGAGTTTACAGGAGCATCACATGCTTGTAACATTCTTATTTATCCGCAGTTGTGAAAGGGTGCCAATACTTTTGTCCAGCCCATTTTTGGAGGTTTGTGTGACATTATGTCGAATTTGCTTTCTTTCCTCCCTTTTTTTGTTTTGTCCCAATACACACAAAGGGAATAAACATGTGTATAGCAAAACATGTGTTAATGCAATACGTTTCGTGAGAAATACATGATTTCCTGGAGAAATATCAAGGGTGCCAACAATTTCGGCCATGACTGTATAAGAAATGCACTAACGTTCCGGATTGAATTTCCTCGGGAAATACCCGGTTCATCGAAGACGCTTTTCTCACACGTAAAGATAGACTGTAGTGCTATATCATGATATGTTTTATGGGGTTTCTAATCCATGTGTTACCCCACTGTCGGATCTTGCATGTAACATATACTAAGCTATATTACTTTGCCGGCTCGGCTAATACTCGGGGAGGTGACCTAGTTTAACTTTTTTTTTTGTCCCACCTATCATCTAATCCTACATCTCTTCTTCTTGCTGTTCTTCTTTCTGACCTCTCTTCTTGTTCACACCTGGTATACCACCTTATCAGTCATTCTTCACCAACCAAATAGTGCATTCACCCTCACACAGATAGGACTCACTTCATCTATATTATACACTTAAACTATAAACATGTAAACCATGACTTTAATAACATCGAATGCCGTCCAGGCTCTAATCTTCATATCACCTCATCTTTAAGCATTGCTGATACTCAAGACGAGATGACATACACCTTCAGTGTTGTACCTACTTTCGTCTAAGTATTCATTGGTTTGAATTGTAAGCTTGATGTATTGTTCTATACCACATTGCTTTGTATTACGGTTTACACTAAATCCCGTCTGCGAAACAGAAAGCAATATTTCATGTCTGTGTTCTGACTGTGCATTATTGCTGTATATGCTCTATATGTTATCCTGTCTATTCTTATATCAATAAAATATTTTTGGAAGAAAAGAAATGCACTAACGTGATAAAATACATAGATTGCTAGGGGTCATTTATTCATAACACGTCTGGTGGATATATGGAGCGGAAGAGAGTAAAGAGCTATCGTCCCATGGGGGAGGGGGGGAATTGAAGATTTACAGTATTCACAGTGGATTGGTTTTGTGGACTTTATATTAAACTCCACTTTGACATATGATGAACTGTTGCAATAGTTAAATAAATGGTGCAGTGCTAAAATAAATGAAATTGGTATAAATGTGCTACCAAACAATGTAATAGATGATCAGTATAGAACGTCCAATATATGAATGACAGGGACGCAAATATAATCCATTGTGATATGTCCCAAAAAAACTTGACTAAGTAATAGTCCCAAAAGTGATAAGATAAAATGGTGAGCAACAATGACTGTGACTTCTGTGATACTCCTCCACGTCACGCCGTCGAGTCCATGCGATGGTCCAGCGGCCATCTTTGTAAGTGATTTTATTCCTGGCTTGCATTATGCTCCACATGGTTGCTGTTAGTTTTAATAAACATACTACACTATATTGTGCTGTCTCTGGGCTCTGTTTGTGAGCTCTCCCTTTAGGAGGGATTCCAACCCTGGATGGACTGGTGATAGGAAGTGGGTAGATATGCTTCAAGGAGTCATTTATACCCAATGCTGGCTTGCTTTTTGCTTCTGGTGAGTGCATAGTGGTGGAGGAGTATCACAGAAGTCACAGTCATTTTTGGTCACCATTTGATCACATCACTTTTGGGACTATTACTTGGTCAAGTTATTTTGGGACAAATCACAGTGGATTATATTTACGTTCTATACTGGTCATCTATTACATTGTTTGGTAGCACATTTATATCAATTTCATATATTTTAGCGCTGCACCATTTATTTATATGTTTGTATAGTGGGAGCAGAGGGTTTGCCACATTGTACCAGCTGCTTCCTTTATTTTTCTTTTTGCGCTCATTGTTCACATTTTTATTATTTTGTTGCAATAGTTGATGAATGGGTTTTTTCTTTTGCATGAAGTTATGATACAACAGGTTTTACCACTTTATCCACTGTTGATTTTGGATGTTTTCTGGATTCATGATTTTTTAGATGTGAGGGGTAATATGTGTAGCAGCAGTGTGATGTTGATTAACACTTAAAGGGTACAAAGTATTTTTCATTATTCGGTATACACCTTGTGTGGAGTAGGGACTATTATTATTCCCAATACTTACCTTTAGCAAATAGTTTGGCACAGTCGTGACAAAGTGAGAAGTCATGTGACCACTGTGCATCCCAGCCATTACCAGGTGTGGTGGACCCGCAACTCTTACATCGCACACATTTAGTGCAGATCTGGAAAACAAATGTTCCACTACTTTAGATTTCCTTAAGCTAGCACAATGACATATCTAAACAAACAAATTACATGGGATTGTATTACTTTTTCTGTTTCTGTGACTGCAAGCATTTCAGCAATAAGAGCAACCCATAAAAGGTCAAGGGAGAAAGAAAAGCTAGTCTTCCATAAAAAGCAGACCCAACAGGTTGCATACAGTTATTCTCTTCTTATCACAAACCACATAATGGTCTGTTTAGTCCATTTTTTTAAATGCAAAGCTAATCACAAAAAATGATTAGGAATAATACATACAAACTAGTTTTTGTAGTACTATAGTAAACTGACTTACCCAGACTCTCTTCTTTTTTGTTGGTTTAGTAGGATAGTTTGGTCCCAGGCACTCTGGGTGATAGCTGTTGCGGCACTTATTACACTCGAGGAGTGGCTACGGGAAACAATAAGCAGGAAAAAAAAATAAGACAAAAAATAAGACACTTGCTAAAGCTGCTGGAAAAGTGGTAACGGGTATAGGATAAGTGTACGCTACTTTCTACTATAGGCCAATGGTAAATGTGCTGCTGCTGCAATACATTTCACCCAAGAAGCTTTACATAGAAACTCCCCTTAAAACAAGAAAAATATAATACCTTATTAACTTGTTGCTGTCTGCCACATACATGGCAAAACTTGCACTGCCGACAACACCAGTTCTCCAGCTGATCCTCTGTGGGTCGTTCTCTCTCCTCTAAGCAGAACTGGTGAAATGGCTCACAACAAACTTGGCAGAAAACAAACTAAAAATAAACAAAGACAGATGAGAGAATAAAAATGCAGGGATGTATAGTGTTTATATGTTTATTTTTGTGTGTAGATATATATATAGCCTTATTCCATAATGGATTAAATTCATTTTTTTCCTCAACATTCTACAAACAATACCCCATAATGACAGCGTGAAAGAAGTTAGTTTTTGAAATCTTTGCAACTGCCTTTGTTGAAGCAACTTTAGCACCAATTACAGACTCAAGTCGTTTTGAGTATGATGCTACAAGCTTGGCACACCTATTTTTGGGCAATTTCTACCATTCTTCTTTGCAGTACCTCTCAAGCTCCATCAGGTTGGATGAGGAGCGTCGGTGCACAGCCATTTTTAGATCTCTCCAGAGATGGTCATTCAGGTTCAAGTCTGGGCTCTGGCTGGGCCATTCCAGGACATTCACAGAGTTGGCCCGTAGCCACAACTTTGTTATGTGGGCTGTGTGCTTAGGGTTGTGATCCTGTTAAAAGATGAACCGTCACCCCAGTACAAGGTCCAGAGTGCTCTGGAACAGGTTTTCATCAAGGATGTCTCTATACATTGCTGCTTTCATCATTTCTTTGATCCTGATTAGCCTCCCAGTTCATGCCACTGAAAAACATCCCCACAGCATGATGCTGCCACCACCATGCTTCACTGTAGGGATGGTATTGACCAGGTGGTGAACGGTGCTTGGTTTCCTCCAGACATGACGATTGGCATTCATACCAAAGAGTTCAATCTTTGTTTCATCAGACCAGAGAGTTTTGGTTCTTATGGTCTGAGAGTTCCTCAGGTGCCTTTTGGCAAACTCCAGGTGGGCTGCCATTTGCCTTTTACTGAGGAGTGGCTTTCGTCTGGCCACTCTACCATACAGGCCTGATAGGCGGAGTGCTGCAAGATGGTTGCTCTTCTGGAAGGTTCTCCTCTCTCCACAGAGAAATGCTGGAGCTCTTTCAGAGTGACCATCGGGTGCTTGGTTACCTGCCTGGCTAAGCCCCTTCTCCCTCGATCACTCATTTTGGCCAGGCGGCCCGCTCTAGGGAGATTCCTGGTGGTTCCAAACTTCTTCCATATACGGATGGAGACCATTGTGCTCATTGGGACCTTCAATGCTGCAGAAATTTTTCTGTACCCTTCCCCAGATCTGTGCCTTGATACAATCCTGTCTCAGAGGTCCACGAACAATTCCTTGGACTTTATGGCTTGGTTTGTGCTCTGACATGCACTGTTAACTGTGGGACCTTATATAGACAGGTTTATGCCTTTCCTAATCATGTCCAATCAACTGAATTTCCCACAGGTGGACTCCAATCAAGTTGTGGAAACATCTCAAAGATGATCAGTAGGAACAGGATGCACCAGAGCTCAATTTTGAATGTCAAGGCAAAGGCTGTGAATACTTATGTACATGTGGTTTTTGTTTTTTATTTTTAATAAATTGCAAAGATTTCAAAACGAATGTCTTTCACGTTGTCATTATGGGGTATTGTTTGTAGAATGTTGAGGAAAAAAATGAATTTAATCCATTTTGGAATAAGGCTGTAACATAACAAAAAGTGGCAAAAGGTAAGCGCTGTGAATACTTCCTGGATGCACTGTGTGTGTGTATATATATATATATATATATATATATATATATATACACAGTTGCAAGAAAAAGTATGTGAACCCCTTGGGATTACATGGAGTTTTGCTGTCCAAAAGGAATATTGCAGCACGTTTGAAGTTTGCAAAAGAGCACTTGGATGTTCCACAGCACTACTGGCAAAATATACTGTGGACAGATGAAACCAAGATTGAGTTGTTTAGGAAGAACACACAACACTATGTGTGGAGAAAAAAAGGCACAGCACACCAACATCAAAACCTCATCCCCACTGTGAAACATGGCGGAGGGAGCATCATGGTTTGGGGCTGCTTTGCTGCCTCAGGGCCTAGACGGATTGTTGTCATTGATGGGAAAATGAATTCCAGAGTTTATCAAGACATTTTGCAGGAAAACGTACAACCATCTGTCCGCCAACTGAAGCTCCGCAGAGGATGGGTGATGCAACAGGACAATGACCCAAAAATTCTTCAAATACAGTTGCAAGAAAAAGTATGTGAACCCCTTGGGATTACATGGAGTTTTGCATGAATAGGGCATAAAATGTGCTCTGAACGTCATCTAAGTCACAACAATAGAAGAACACAGTCTGCTGAACATAATATTACACAAACATTAGATGTTGCCATGGTTTAATTGCACATAACATGTAAACATTCACAGTGCAGGGAGGAAAAAGTATGTGAACCTTTGGACTTAATAACTGGTTGAACCTCCTTTGGTTGATGTTCATGTGTCCACGGTAAGACAGACTGTCTACAAATGGAGAAAGTTTAGCACTGTTGCTACTCTCCCTAGGCGTGGTCGTCCTGTAAAAATGACTGCAAGAGCACAGCGCAGAATGCTGCATGAGGTAAAGAAGAATCCCAGAGTGTCACCTAAAGACCTACAGAAATCTCTGGCACATGTTAACATTTTTGTTGACACATCTACAATAAGGAAAACATTGAACAAGAATGGAGTACATGGGAGGACACCACGGAGGAAGCCATTGCTGTCCAAAAGGAATATTGCAGCACGTTTGAAGTTTGCAAAAGAGCACTTGGATGTTCCACAGCACTACTGGCAAAATATACTGTGGACAGATGAAACCAAGATTGAGTTGTTTAGGAAGAACACACAACACTATGTGTGGAGAAAAAAAGGCACAGCACACCAACATCAAAACCTCATCCCCACTGTGAAACATGGCGGAGGGAGCATCATGGTTTGGGGCTGCTTTGCTGCCTCAGGGCCTAGACGGATTGTTGTCATTGATGGGAAAATGAATTCCAGAGTTTATCAAGACATTTTGCAGGAAAACGTACAACCATCTGTCCGCCAACTGAAGCTCCGCAGAGGATGGGTGATGCAACAGGACAATGACCCAAAGCATACAAGTAATTCAACAAAACAATGGCTGCAACAGCAGAGAATACGCCTTCTGGAGTGGCCCAGTCAGAGTCCTGACCTTAACCCGATTGAAATGCTGTGGCATGACCTTAAGAGAGCGATTCACACCAGACATCCCAAGAATATTGCTACACTGAAACAGTTTTGTGAAGAGGAGTGGTCCAAAATTACTCCAGATCATTGTGCAGGTCTGATCTGCAACTACAGGAAACGTTTGGTTGAGGTTATTGCTGGCAAAGGAGGGTCAACCAGTTATTAAGTCCAAAGGTTCACATACTTTTTCCTCCCTGCACTATGAATGTTTACATGTTATGTGCAATTAAACCATGGCAACATCTAATGTTTGTGTAGTATTATGTTCAGCAGACTGTGTTCTTCTATTGTTGTGACTTAGATGACGTTCAGAGCACATTTTATGCCCAATTCATGCAAAACTCCACGTAATCCCAAGGGGTTCACATACTTTTTCTTGCAACTATATATATATATATATATATATATATATATATATATTTATATTACACGCACACTATATTGCCAAAAATATTGGGACACCCTTCCAAATCATTGGGTCCAGGTGTTCCAATCACTTCCCTGGCCACAGGTGTATACAAAATAAAGCACCTATGCATGCAGACTGCTTCTACAAACATTTGTGACAGAATGGGTCACTCTCAGGAGCTCAGTGAATTCAAGCATTGTACCGTGATACGATGCCACCTGTGCAATAAGTTCATCCATGAAATTTCCTTGCTACTAAACATTCTACGGTCAGCTGTTAGTGGTATTATAACAAAGTTGAAGCGACTGAGAACAACAGCAACTCAGCCACGAAGAGATAGGTCACGTAAAATGACAGAGCGGGTTCAGCACATGCTAAAGCACACAGAGGTTGCTAACTGTCTGTCGAGTCAATAGCTAAAGACCTCCAAACTTCCTGTGGCCTTCAGATTAGCATAGCAAAAGTGCGTGGAGAGCTTATTGGAATGGATTTCCATGGCCGAGCAGCTGCATCCAAGCCCTACATCACCAAGTGCAATGCAAAGTGTCAGTTGCAGTGGTGTAAAGTATGCCGCCACTGGACTCTAGGGCAGTGGAGACGCTTTCTCTGGAGTGAAGAATCATGCTTCTGTCTGGCAATACGATGGACGTGTCTGGGTTTGATGGTTGCTAGGAGAACGGTACTTGACTGACTGCACTGTGGCAGGTGTAAAGTTTGGTGGAGGGGGGATTATGGTGTCGGGTTGTTTCTCAGGGGTTGGGCCTCGCCCCTTAGTTTCAGTAAAGGGAACTCTTAAAGTGTCAGCATACCAAGACATTTTGGACAATTTCATGCTCCCAACTTTGTGGGGACAGTTTGGGGATGGCCCCTTCCTGTTCCAACATGATTGTGCACCAGTGCACAAAGCAAGGTCCATAAAGACATGGATGAGCAATGGACATGGATTGGGGTGGAGGAACTTGACTGGTCTGACCTCAACCCAATAGGAGACCTTTGGGATGAATTAGAGCGGAGACTGCGAGCCAGGCCTTCTTGTCCAACATCAGTGCCTGACCTCACAAATGCACTTCTGGAAGAATGGTCAAACATTCCCATAGACACACTCCTAAACCTTGTCGACAGCCTTCCCAGAAGAGTTGAAGCTGTTATAGCTGCAAAGGGTAGGTCAACTCAATATTGAACCCTACGGACTAAGATTGGGATGCCATTAAAGTTTATGTGCATGTAAAGGCAGGCATCCCAATACTTTTGGCAATGTAGTGTATGTATACACACAAACACACACACCACTACTTTGATGAGCAAAAAAAAAGGATTTTTCAATTACCTGTAAAATCCATTTCTTACAGTACAGGACACAGGCAGAGTCTTAAATGACTGGATTATATACTCCCGCCCTCAGGTGAGTGGACACCAGCAAATTAGAGCTGTAAAGACTCCATTACAAAAACCTTACCGCCACTACCAAACCTCATTTTTTTAGCAAGTAATAAGAGGAGTCCTGTGTCCTCCACTGTCATGTAAGTAACCGATTTTACAGGCAAGCAAATAATCTCATTTTCTTTCATGTACAGGACAGGACACAGGCATTCTCAGATGACCGGAACACCCTAAAGCAATGCATAAATGTGAGGTGGGCAACACAGAAAACAATTATTAACTGAACAACAAATTAGAATAGTTGAAGACCCAAACTGTAGCACCTTGATGTAACAGAGACCAGAACATCCACCTGGTAAAACATTAGGTGGCGGAAATGCAAATCTGGAAACAGATGTCTGGTTCTGAAAAAGTGTAATCTCCTGTGAAAACCCTCAGAAAGGACAAATGCAATCCAGTTCTCTGAAAGAAGCCGTAGCTAAAGGTAAACCAGAATGGGCACAGTACAGGCTACATCCAAAGTGGAGAGAACCTCTATGGGAATCCGCTCCTTTGCTGAACTGGGAAAATTAGCCGCAAAGCTAGAAGTTGCAGCAGTGCAGCCTGCAGATCCCCAGTCAGTGTGAGAGAAAGCAGATTGAAAGAAAACATACTCCAACTTGTACCCCTGGAAGAAGACATACTGGACCCATGATCTACAATGTCCCCAGCAGCCACAAAGGCCAACAGACATCTCTCGATCTGAGGAAGTGGAGGCACCCTGTCACTGTGAGGAGGGCACGGAGTCTGATTTGACTGGCTTAGAAGTTTAGCGTCTGCAACAAAGCTGGATGACAGAACTGAAGACTCAGAGAGGGACAAAAAGGAATCCTTCAAAACCTGGAACATGCCTTTTTAAATTACCTTCTTTAAGTAACCTTCACCTGCAACACCTGTGGCTCAATAAAGGTGCAAACATTGTTCACCAGAACAGAAATGGTGTTTTTGGGCCTGGAAGATATAGCAAATCAGCAAAACCACCTCTCACATGGAAATCTTACATTCATATGAGCGGATAAAGACCTCTTATTCACTTCTTCCTCCTACTGTAAAAAGACATTAGCCAGGACAGAGGCAGAGACCATCTGAGGAGTCGAGAAAAAGGGAATCTTTCCTGGGCCCCTGCGGGTCAATGTTTCTCAAAGAGCAGTGTCTCTTACATAAATTCCTCCATAAGGAGGAAAATTCATCCATGCTTAAAAAACAAAAAAAGGATGCTTCCAATAAGGTTCTGAAGAAGTCAGGGACCCTGATTTGGGTAAGGTCCCAAGGTGGAGTAAGGCCTGCTTAAGGGCCATGTCCTTACAAACCCCCTAACTGCATGAATAGATGAGCTGCAAGGTTTTAAGGGGGGGGAATGTGGAGCCCCTAATTTTTCTGCTTCGAAAGCCCATACCCACATAATAAATCATCACTGCCCTAAACATATATAGCAGTTTGTGGCTAACTCCAAAAGCTGCATGTTCTGCTGCAGAGGAGCACAAAACGTGGGGTCCAGTGCCCAAAGCATCATTACAGGTTGGCCCTACTTCTTCCTTACAGCGGGATTTGGGTACAGTCCCAAACCGCCCCCCAGTGAAAAGATCCTATGTGGTTAATCATAAAGGACGGACTCTGAGCCCCTGATGTCACCATTTATGCCAAAATACATAGGACAGAGCCAGGATGTGTGATGTCATCACGAAAAACAGCCAACGTACATATATTTTTACCTTTGTTGCAGTACAAATCTATGTTTATGTGAATGTCTGTTTATGAGTGTTTATGTCTGTTTTAATAAAATGGCTATTGTTAAAAATACTACACTATGGACCTGCTTTCCTGTTTTTGCGGCTCCTCTTCTACATTGACTTGTGCTGAGTGGAGTGGAGCCTTCTTGGGGACCCGGATGATAGAGCTATGGTGTTGCTTTTACAAGCCTTTTCTGCCAATGCTGTTCCACTCTGGATAACTTCATCGGCACTATATATTCATAGTATTGGAATTTGCATGATTATTGTTATGGCACTTTTTGAAGTGTTATGCGTTGTGATCACATATTCTTTTCACGTGCGAGTGGGCATTTTTCACATTTTGCACGTTTAATAGTTTTTGGACATGCTACACTATGTTTGTTTTAATTTTTTTATACACTACATTCTATAATGTGGAGCGCTGTTGAGTAGAATATGGATTTTCATCGTGACCTCCTGGGAGACTAATTCACTTCTATTGAGCGCTGTTTGACTTCTCAATGAGAGAGAATCATTTAACTCTGGTAAGCAGTGAGTTATTCGCTTTACCACAATTCCCCAACATTTATTTATTGGACTATATACAGGTTTTTTAAAAAAAGTTCACATATTTTGGAGGCAGAATTATTTGTATATTATTGTATTTGGTTTTTTTTTAGTTCATATGTTCTAGTGCTGCATTTGAGGTTATTATAGGACAGAAAGCCTATGACAGCTGATTAGTTGAAGGTCACACACACCTAAATTACAAAATTAGTGACTCATGACCTCCATTCTGCTTTTTACAACAGAATTTCAATGAGTCTCAACAGTCTCAACAGAAAAGGTCTACCTCTGTGCTCTTTTGAAAATCTTTAAAGCCTTACCTTTAAAGCAACCTTGTAACAAAATGGTGCAAATAAAAGATGTAACTGTAAACCAGAAAGTGAATACTTCAATCTTATCACACCCATGTCACTCTACGGAACTAGAAACCAACATTTACGGAGTGTCAACATGCTGTAGTAACATACAGGTTAAGGGGAGGAACAGCTGAGTGCAGCGCAAGACCAGGGTTCAACCGACCCAAGAGTTTAAATTTCTGAAGAAACATTAAAAGATAATGTGACAGACCCAATCAGGACATGGGCTTTTGGAAGGGACTGCAGGCTAGCCTCTTGCTTAGCATCTGGCCCTGGCATCTGAGGAGGGCTCTATTCTTTGGAGTGTGCCTGGTGGGGGGACCTTTAGAGTAGTTTACGTCGGATTCAAGTCCATGTCTCCCCAAAATACACAGACTGGGAACTGGAGAACCGGGATACAGATTTTGAGTCTTTCTGCCCAAACTAGCATTGACTGCTTCAACTCCCCTCTTTCCTAGACTCAGAGACTCTAAGAAGATGTTGATATAATCAGCAAAACAACCTTGTGCTGAGGACTCTTGCTCTAATCTGTTTATTAAGGTGTTGTGTTTGCGATCTTCTCCCATTGTGTGCATTCCCATTGTTAATGGAGTTAATTGGGTCCTTAACTAATCAGTGTGGGATTTTTATCTCAACGTGTAATATTTACTTTATTGTTCATGAGGGGAAGAGCCCTAATTCTGGAGTGTATAAAAACCTGTGTTTTCTGTTCAATAAAGCGTTCCTGTTTGGCATCTAAGCAAGTCTCTTCTAGTCTTGGGTGCAATGCCTGGCTATAATATTATGTTCCTGTGTCCCAATGGCAAGGAAGCAGTTCTCTGACGGAATCACCCAAGCGGGGTGACAGGCATTCCATTACAGATAAGTTCACTTTTGGAATATGTAACATGAACATGTTCTAGCATCAGCACCTTCTCCACCCTGATCCCCCGCCCCTGTGACAGCGGGCAGGGGGATCTTCTCCCCGCACCAGCCATCACAATTTGAAAATAGCGCGGCCATATGGGGCTCCACTCACATGGCCGAATCAGTTTCCTGCTCTCAAGTAAATGACTGCCTGTATGAATGTGCAGGAGCCTGACATTGCATATGTGTTCTGCTGATCGCGGGTGCAATGCTGTGCAGGCTCCTTAAAAAAAATTGCTGATTTTTTTTTACCTGCAAAAAAATGTGCATTTATTATTTTTCTAAAGATGAACTTAGCCTTTAACTAGGGAATTTGTCTTCAAGTGACTGGCATTTCGGCAGTGCAGGTGGCATATGAAGTAACTATTCCTTTACTTCTGTACTACCTTCACAGGTACATTTTTATGGACACTTTTTGTTTAAACTGAGTCATTTTTAAGCAAGAAATAAAAGAAAAAACCTGTGGAGAAAGAGTATAGATGACAGAATCAAAACTAAATGATTTTCCTTTAGCATTGCTGTTCAGTAAAGTTTCACACAGACTATGTCAAATATATATCTTTTAAAGTGGAATTTCAGCCAACACTTTTTTTTAGTTTAGGATGGAGTGGGGGTCAGAATTTGATGCTGACATTGTAACTACTGAGGAGATTTACACTTGCGCCTGTACCATAAACAACAAAGCAAGGAATATTTGACATCTGCTACTAGGACATACATGCCCATTGGAAAAAAAACTCATATACTCCAGTTCTAACAACAATCAAGAGTTTTCATCAATTTCTGTAACAGTGATAAAACACATCAAGTACAAAGCAGTCTCCCAAAAAGGGATAGTAATAACAAGACAGTCTTCCCCATCCATCTCAAAATCTAGCTGGAGGTCCACTTTAAAAAATACATCACTGGTTCATTATGAACTCACCTCAACATTTCCACTGCTGGCACATAGAAAGCAAACTTCACGTGGGGTGATCGGTACAGTTGTGAGTACGCTGAGGCCACCCATGTCCCAGGCACTACCCAAATCACAATCCTCCTGTAGAAAAACCATAACTATTTCAGAACCGGGCACAAAATGTTTACAATAACTGCTTCATTCTATTCCTATCTGGAATAAAATGGCAAGAACAAAGAGAAAACCTAAAAAAAGGAAAGGGTTGCAAACCTTGAAATCTACTCGAATTCGATGTATTCCATCAGAGGGAGGCTTCTGTCTGGAGACACTACCATTGCACAGAGAACTGAGAGGACTAAAGTTAACCTCAGGCTTGCTGGGAGCTACTGGCTTCTCCTGCCAAAAAAAAAACATAACATATACTGGATAGTTCATTAAAAATTAAATAAATTAAATCATAGCCTTCCTATTCAATGATGCGCCAGCTTCAAAATTATATTCTTAAGTCTGAAAAAAAGGGAAGGCAGGTTGAAATGAGTTAGACCTTGGGCATACAAGTATCTTCAGCCAAAGTTACCTTGTATGTTGTGAGGCAAAAAAATGGCAGGAGAGAGAAGTTAAAATATGTCATGAGAAACACTGGCTATGCCTGTAACCTAGTATCAGACTAAAATGAATATCATCATCAGGTAATACCCTGAAATCTCTTATGTTGGGCATACACACAAAACCCTAAGCATTCAGAAAGTCAAAAATTTCAATAAACAAATTTTTCATTTGTATTGCAAAGTGCTATTGGAGACAGCTGACCAACCAAAACATCAGCTTTGCAAGTAATTAAGCTCCATACACACAGGCTGAATATTGGGCGGTTCAAAAGAAACCGTTTGACATTCGGCCTGTGTGTATGGAAAAAAGCAATGACCAAAAAAGGTCTGCCAGTGGCTAAGAGCTCTGACTGGTGTGTTCTGGCAGGGGGAGCAGTCACCCTCAGGCAGGGGGAGCAGTCACCCTCAGAACACAATAGCACAGCAGGGGAGATCGCTGTAATAACACTGCTTGTGTTCGTACAGGGATCTGTCAGTTTGTTTGTTTTTTTCCTTCAGTCTACTGGGTTGAAAGGAAAAAAAAAACTGATAGTGTGTATGGGGAATTAGAATGATAAATACAAATTTAAATGAATAGACAGCCTTAACGCAGCATTTGGCATATAGACAGGCACTAAAGCACCTCTATGGTGTGTTGGTTGGCACCAACAAGTTTTTTTTATTTTCAACTTCCCTACCACTGAAGGTTTTAAAACGGCGGAACAGTAAATGCGCATTTCAGGAGTGCGGTTTATAAAAAACACTTCAAAAAACACAATGCACCTGTAAATGGAAGTGATCTGGGCTGCCAATGAACAGCTCAGACCACAGACACAATGTACAAAGGCAGTTGGAGTTGCTCTGTACCTTGTGATTGCTTTAATGACCACTCACAGCGATAACATTTGTAAGCACTAGTGTTCACAATTGAGAGCTCTGCCTTTCCTCTCATAAAACAGAAAGGGGAAGAAGTAAGGATTTATGAAGATTAGTAAATGAAGGTATCAGCAATAGAAAGGTATGAGGTTGTGAATTATTGGGGTCTTTTTTTTTTTTGCATACTAGCACATTATGCTCTTAACTTGCAGGGAGAAGATATATTTTTTTACGGTTTACTATCGCTTTAAAAAAAATTCTCAATTCTAGGTTGTTACCAGAAAGGAAATAGAGGTGAAATCTTTAATAGAGACACTAGTTCTGGTGACAACCAGAAATTCCTTCACTTTGGAGGGATTTCCTCTCACTTCCTGCTTTGGTTATGGGACAGAAGTGAAATCTCCCTAAGGCTCCATTCACACTTGTGTGACTTTGGACACAAAGTTGCAGCTCATGTATTTCAATGGAAGCCATTCAAATCTATGCAACTTAAAAGAAGAAGCAACTTTAAAAGGGTTCCTGCACTACTTTGATGCAAAATACATGAAAGTCGCATCTTAATGTTATCAGTGCCACAGTTGTACAACAGTCAAAGTCAACAGCCAAAGTTGCATCCAAATCGCACCCATATAAAAATTGCAATGGAAATCACAGGACTTCGGAGTCACACAAGTGTGAATGGAGCCTAATGAGACACAGACAGCAAAAGAAACTGAGGGAGGGTTATAACCCTTCTGTAATCTATCCTAAATGGGGGGGAAAACATTTTATACATAAATAAAAAGGCAAAACTCCAAGCCAAGCTAACGTTTTGATTTTCATATACAGGATCTCACAGAAGTGTCACCTTTCACTTTTTTGTAAATATTTTATTATATCTTTTCATGTGACAACACTGAAGAAATGACACTTTGTTACAATGTAAAGTAGTGCATGTACAGCTTGTATAACAGTGCAAATTTGCTGTCCCATCAAAATAACTCAACACACAAGTCATTAATGTCTAAACCGCTGGCAACAAAAGTGAGTACACCCCTAAGTAAAATGTCCAAAATAGGCCCAAAGTGTCAATATTTTGTGAGGCCACCATTATTTTCCAGCACTGCCTTAACTCTCTTGGGCATGGAGTTCACCAAAGCTTCACAGGTTGCCACTGGAGTCCTCTTCCACTCCTCCATGATGACATCAAGGAGCTGGTGAATGTTAGAGACCTTGCGCTCCTCCATCTTCCATTTGAGGATGCCCCACAGATGCTCAATAGTGTTTAGGTCTGGAGACATGCTTGGCCAGTCCACCACCTTTATCCTCAGCTTCTTAAGCAAGGCAATGGTCATCTTGGAGGTGTGTTTGGGGTCATTATCATGTTGGAATACTGCCCTGCGGCCCAGTCTCCGAAGGGAGGGGATCATGCTCTGCTTCACTATGTCACAGTTCATGTTGGCATTCATGGTTCCCTCAATGAACTGTAGCTCCCCAGTGCCGGCAGCACTCATGCAGCCCCAGGCCATGACACTCCCACCACCATGCTTGACTGTAGGCAAGGAACACTTGTCTTTGCACTCCTCACCTGGTTGCTGCCACACACGCTTGACACCATATGAACCAAATAAGTTTATCTTGGTCTCATCAGACCACAGGACATGGTTTCAGTAATCCATGTCCTTAGTCTGCTTGTCTGAGCAAACTGTTTGCAGGCTTTCTTGTGCATCATCTTTAGAAGAGGCTTCCTTCTGGGATGACAGCCATGCAAACCAATTTGATGCAGTGTGCGGCGTATGGTCTGAGCACTGACAGGTTGACCCCCCACCCCTTAAATCTCTGCAGCAATGCTGGCAGCGCTCATACGTCTATTTCCCAAAGACAACCTCTGGATATGACGCTGAGCATGTGCACTCAACGTCATGGTTCACCATGGAGAGGCCTGTTCTGAGTGGAACCTGTCCTGACCTGTATGGTCTTGGCCACCGTGCTGCAGCTCAGTTTCAGGGTCTTGGCAATCTTCTTATAGCCTAGGCCATCTTTGTGTAGAGCAACAATTCCTTTTTTCAGAACCTCAGAGAGTTCTTTGCCATGAGGTGGCATGTTGAACTTCCAGTGACCAGCATGAGAGTGTTAACACCAAATTTAACACACCTGCTCCCCATTCACACCTGAGACCTTGTAGCACTAATGAGTCACATGACACCAGGGAGGAAAAATGGCTAATTGGGCCCAATTTGGACATTTTCACTTAGGGGTGTACTCACTTTTATTGCCAGCGGTTTAGACATTAATGGCTGTGTGTTGAGTTGATTTGAGGGGAGAGCTAATTTACACTGTTATACAAGCTGTACACTCACTACTTTACATTGTAGCAAAGTGTCATTTCTTCAGTGTTGTCACATGAAAAGATATAATAAAATATTTACAAAAATGTGAGGGGTATACTCACTTCTGGGAGATACTGTATTTATGAAAAAAGCAACATATACAGACAAAACAGTACATCAGAGTACATGCACAAGATCTGCCCACAGTTCATCTTATCTAGGCAAATACAATATCTCACATACAAGCAACATATGCATTTTCATTAGAACAGGGAGATCCAGGCTAATCGTAAGGCAATTATTAAACATCAATACACATGGATAGAGACCAGAAAAAAAAACGTTTCTGCTGACGTACAGACACACAGGATCAGGCGGCGGTGGGAATCACAACCTTTTGGAGTAAAAACCCCTTTCACAAGTGGGATCCCCCTGTCTGCATGTGGTACCCAGATCAATACAAACCAAAGCCATGATTCCTTTCTGCAATGTGTTCATACTTGGTGTCGCTATATTGACGACATTCTTTATATGGTAAAGCTCCGAATCTCAGCTTCTTCAATTCAAGAATTATATAAATATATAAAAATAAAAAAATATGAAAATAAAAAAGTTAGCTGTTTGGAGTGCTGCCTATTTACTTATAGATTATTATTCCTGGGTCTTTATTTAAAGGAAACCCAATATATGGTTCCAGCACCCGTATTCATTCAAATAACCCTTTAGCCACTGATGTTGTGATTTGGGTGTGCATTACCTCGTCTTACTGTTTATTTGGAAAAACATTTTGCCTTTAGTTGTACTTTAATTCCTTCAGCATCATCCTATCACTGTATGTGTCCTGTACATTAACCATGCTCATCACTACCTCCTCCTTCAATGCATGATCTATACACTAATAGATGCACTTTATCTACTGCAGAATTAACCAGATCCATGTTTAACCAATTCAATACCGGGCAATTTTACACCTTCCTGCCCAGGCCAGTTTTCAGGTTTCAGCACTCTCACACTTTGAATGACAATTGCGCGGTCATACAACATTGTACCCAAACTAAAATTTTATCATTTTCTTCACACAACTAGAGCTTTCTTTTGGTGGTATTTAATCACCGCCGGGGTTTTTATTTTTTGCTAAATATTTCTTTGTTTCTATTATAAAAGTTTGCAAATAAATAATTGTTCTTCATAAATTTAGGCCAAGATGTATTCTGCTACATGTCTTTGGTGAAAATAACCCAAATTAGGATGTATTTTTTAGTTTGTAGGAAAGTTATAGAGTTCACAAACTATGGTATAGATCTGAATATTGATCAATCCTGAAATACTGACAGCCAATCTAATTTCTTGAGGTCCAAGAATGTCAGAACAGTACAGATATCCCCCAAATGACTCCATTTTGCAAAGTAGACAGTCCGACGTACTTCATAAGAGGCATGGCGAGTTTTTTGAAGTTGTATTTTTTTTGTCATAATTTTTCGGAAAATGAAAAAATGAAAAAAATTAGTTTCACTATTTTTTTTTTACATATTGTCGCCAGCGCAGTACAGCATCATCATATAACTGGCATGGCGGTGATCAGGGACACTGACTGGTGACAGTATGAAAAAAAAAAATATTTTTTTTTAATTATTTTTTATTAAATTTTTTTTCTTTTTTTTTACGATTTGTTTTCCATATTTCACTATGACCAAAGTAGTACAATGTTACCATAGTAACATTGTACTACTTTGGGGAAGTGATCAGTAATTTTTTTTTTTTTTTTACACTATAAGCAAGCATTTACCTGAATGACATCGATTCATTCAGGGTTTTTTTTTTTTGTGCTTAGTTGTGATTTGGCCGCAGCTAATCACATGACATGTGCATGTGATTAGCTGTGACCATTCACAGCTAGACACTAGTATACAATGGATGGCATGAATGAAGCCATCCATTGTATACAACTGTCATGTGACCTGCTGTGATTGGTCACAGCAGGTCACATGGTACCAGCAACGGGGGCCGATACTCAGATCTGTCATCGGCCGTGTCCGAGGTACACGGCCGGTGACAGATCGCACCGCTGCGCGGCTCTGCAGGAGCGCAATCTGCGCATGTGCGGAAGGACGCCATATGGTGTCCACCCAGAACGCTGATGACATTTGCCGGCCGCCATTCGGCCATAGGGCGGGCGGCAAATGGTTAAACCACCTCAATACCAGCATGTTTCTTCAATTTCAAAAAAGTTAGTGCAACAGAAAAAAAAGAAAACTTCTTGCAGTGCCTACTTTCCAAAAAAAGGGGACATTTTTAGGATTTTTGTACTGTCTTGGCATTTATATTTGGTATAATTTAGAACAAATTGAAAAAAGCAAACCTATAGTATTTTAAATTCTGTTTAACTAAAAGCAGTAAAATAAGCTCCCAAATGATCTCTGAAAGTACCTTTAACTATGCTACTCGAAGCATGTAGCTGCCTAGGGGAGAATTTGAACACGTTCCTGTATAAGCAGACAATTAGGTGACTGGATTGCTTTTACACCGCAAAAAGGAGTCACACTTCAGCAGTGTCCCTGGTATGTTTGTTAATTCAAAACAGCTAACAAGCAAATAATACCTGCCTAAAACTGCTCTTCTCTAACATGTTTCATCTAGAAGAGTTTAATATATGTTCTAGCCAAGGGCTTCTGTGATAGGACACCCGGAGCTTGCAGTGAGGGGAAATTGGAGTTCTGAGAGTGGTTATTCTCTGTGAGATGATCCAACTGGGTTGTTTTTAGTTACAAAGGTTTAAAACTGACTTTTTCACTTTTGTTTTAAAAGTAATCTGTTAACAGTAGTTGAGAGGTCCCTGAGGGCTAAAAATAGAATACATATGTACTACTAAACTTCTATTATCAGCTATACTGGTGATAAAGGCACCACACCGTATCATCCTTCCTGTTTGGACATTCACACTTGTAAATGGTGCTCAGATGGCTCTATGTAGGGTAGGGTCCTTTAGAGCAGCCAAAATTTGTCAGCATGTGCTGGAAACTGCAGTATCAAGTTTTGGGTGGAAAGACCCTTCAAAACATGTAGGTTCTCTCCAAGATCTACTAAAAAGAAAACGTCATTACTAGAATCTCAGAACACAGTGACATTGCTAAGCATTTCTAGAAAAATCCAGCTACAAGTGCCTCACCTGGGGCTCTAGCTCAATTAAAAGCCTATCTGTCTGACCAAAGACCTTAAAGAGAGAGAAGGTCATTTGCCAGAGGGAAAAACTTTGCCTGAACCATGTCTAGGATGACACCTAGATGAAGGCTGGAGGGTGGACTTTTCAGAAGTTGATCACCCAACCGAAAACCTGAAGAATCTGAATAGACATCTGGAAGGCAGTTGAGGGAGATTTATCCTTCAGCAGAAGGTAGTTTAGGTATCCAATAACCTGGAAACCCTAAGTTCTTAAGAGGTAAATAAATAAGGGTGCAAGCACATTTGTGAATACTCTGGATGCAGAGGAAAGGCCACATAGCAGTGTGACAATTTGGAAGTGTTTGTCTGCTACAGCAAAGCCCTGATGAGATAGGTAAATGGGAATGCAGAGGTACACATCTTGAATGTCTACTAATGACAAGTATTCCCTTTATCTCAGAGGTAATAACTGTGCCTTGCAAATTCCCTGCAAAACTTGGGGGTGAATACCCCGACTGGTTTTTGTTTTGTGGACAGATATGAATAGAATCTTTTGAACCTGTCCTCTAGAAGGACCAAAACAACCACTCCATGGAACAAGAGAAGGTTCATGGCAGCCTACAAAGCCTCTAGAAGCTCTGATAAGTTAGGTAAATATGAACTTTTACCAGTCCATCCCCCACAGTTATTACATTTTGTAGCACTCACCCTTCCCTCCTAGATTGTAAGCTCCAAGGAGCAGGGCCCTCCTATCCCTCTTGTATTGAACTGTATTGTTGCTGTATTGTCTCCCGTTATATTGTAAAGCGCTGAGCAAACTGTTGGCGCTATATAAATCCTGTATAATAATAATAACTTTGCTCCCTCAAACAGCTCACTCAGAAGAATGATTTAGTCATTAACCACTTGCCCTCCAGAGGATTTACTCCCCTTCCTGACCTACGGCACTGCGTTACTTTAACTGACAATTGCACAGTCATGCAACGCTACACCCAAATGAAATTTATGTCCTTTTTTCCCAAAAATGGAGCTTTCTTTTGGTGGTATTTGAGTGCCTCTACATTTTTTATTTTTTTGTGCTATAAACAAAAAAAGACAGACAATTTTGAAAAATAAAAAACCCAGTATTTTGGACTTTTTGCTATAAAACATCCAGTAAAACATTTTTTACAAATCAGATTACATCATAAATTTAGGCCAAAATGTATTCTGCTACATGTCTTTGCTAAAAAAAAATCCCAATACATGTAAATTAATTGGTTTATGTGAAAGTTATAGCGTCTACAAATGGTAGTATATATATTGTAATTTTTTTTTTTTTTTAATACTAGTAATGGGGGCAATCAGCGACTTATAGCACGACTGTGGGACTGCGGCAGGCAGGGTGGGAACTGACTAACCGCCACTGACATCCCCAGTGACATTAATACAGTGATCAGTGCTAAAAAAAAAAAAGCACTGACACTGTACTAATGACACAGGGCAGAAAGGGGTTAACATCTGGGGGCAATCAGAGTGTTAACTGTGTGCTGTTTTATTGTGTTGTTTGTGTGTGCTTTACTATGTAAGCACGCTGCTTTGTGTTGCTCTGCTATTCAGAGCAATACAAAGCAGCATGCTGCTGCTGACAGGGAAGAGATCTATGTTGATCGCTGGGTGCCGGCAGGGAATCTTTCGGCCAGGACCTGGTGATCGGCAGCTGTAGCCACCAATGGCGGCGAGGGTAAGGTGGCAGGCCCCCTACCCGGAAATACAAAATCACGTATATATACACGTGATTTTCCGTAGCCCTGACGCCCTATAGCAGTAGTTCTGCTATAGAGCGGGTGGGAAGCGGTTAAACATGAAGACAAGGGGCAACATTGTAGTGCAAAACAGATCTAGTTATATTAAAGAGGTCCACCATTTACTCCTGAACACCCTAAGTTCTGTCTAGGCTAGAATCTGATATGCTCCCCACTGAGCCAACAGACTCTGATTCTCAGATATTTAATTTAAGTAACTGCAGGGGTGCTTTCCACCTGAATCCTGGTCTGATGACCTTGCAGATGAGAGGTCTAGCATGGAAGCACCCCAAGTTCCAGAATATTGATCAGAAGACAAGTTTTCTGTGACAGCCAGGTACTTTATACTGAGAAAGAATATAGGACTCTTTCCAGTTCGATAGGCTGGCACCTGTAGTAAGAACCTTCTAAAACAACTGGGAGGAAAGACTTCCCTAGATTCCAGCACTGAGCTTGAGACCAATCCTGCCAGGCAAGTCTGGCCCTGTTGGGTAGCCATATGGGACAACCCAGAGGCTAAGCCTGCCTGTCACACACAGCCAGAATGCTGAGTTGCAATGGTTTGGAGTGAAAATGGGAATCCGAACATGGTAGCATAGCCACAGCAAAACATAGTTAGTGTTCATATGCTGGGGGGGTGAGGACAACCAAGTAGGCATGCTTAAATGTCTGAGGTCAGAAAGATGGAGGGATGCAATGACTGACCAGGTCGAGTCCATACAGAATTTTTGCAGCTGAAGGAAGGTATTGAGAACCTTTAGATCCAGAATGGGGCACATGTCACTTTAGCTTTGGGATGGTGAACAGGTTTGAATAGGAACAAATAAACTTCTCCTTTTCCAGGACAACAGCTAGGACCCCTTAAGAGAGGAAGCCGCATGAAGTTCATCCAATTTTTGTGGGACGCTGGCAAGCTTGACAACATGAAGCAGGTTGGAGGTAGAGACCACAATTCCATCTTGCAGCCTGTGGATACCACGTTTTGGGCCTAAATATCTGAATAAATACTGCAAGGGCAAGCAGATGTCCCACTAGCTGAAAGATTTGGATGTGCAGGGCTTTATGTGAAATTGGGCTCCTGGCTTTGCCTTGAAGGCCTGAGACAAACACAAAGGAACTCCAGCTCAAAAGAGGAGGTGGTTTTGCCTTCATCTTCCCCACATAGACCTCCTTTGCTAAAGCTGTCCAAGGATTCACCAAAAAGGCAATCCCAATCTAGGGCATGCACAAGAGGCATTTATTGCACAAAGCTCTGCAGACCAATTTGAGCCCAAGGGACCTTCACATGTGAACAGAAAGAAGGCCCATTATGGATATTTGGAAAACAATATCCGCTACTCCATCATCACAAGACAGCAGGATCACAGGCAAAAGCTCAAGTTGTTGGAGGACAGAGGAGTCCATCAATGAATGAGCATCTAAGACGTGTCCTTGATCAGACAGCTAAAGTCAAGCAAATGGACATGGTCACAATTGTGGACTGCAATGCAGAAAACCAAAGCAAGAACAAGGCTTTTAAAAAGGGCTTCCAACCTTTTTCACAGGATCTTTTAAACACTTTTAAGAGTCCTGTTAAGACAGGATATGGTAAGGTCCACAACAGGAACTGTCTACTTTTTTAGGAACCTCTCCTCAAAAGAATTTTGCTGGACAAAACACTTGGGAGGGGTGAAGATCTTTTAAGGTTGAGACCAATCATCATACAAGAAAATCTTTAAGAGCGAGCACACAGGGAAGGTTTAGAAGGCTGAGCATTTATAGAGAGCCCAAGCTAGTGATCTTCGGCAAGGTCAACGGCGGTTACTCCAGGGTAATGCACAAGCCCACTTGTGCTAAACAGAAGTATATAATTTTGATGCTCTTTGGCAATGTCAGTAGAATGAACTGTGTACCAAACCATCAAAAGGCCTTTCTTTTAAATCAGATTACACTTTAAGTCCTTGTTGCAGAACACCTTGATTAGAAAATTGTTAGTCGAAATCTCCATGCATAAATTGCACTGGAAGCCAGAGAGCCCTAACAAGCACCTTTAGGTATGCAAAGGGTGAATCAGGCTTGCAGAAACTAGAGATGTAGTTCCCAATAGCTCACTACATTCAAAAATAAAACAGCAACCTCTTACAGATGAGAAGGAAATGGGCAACAAGAGGTAAAATTGCGTGTGTAATAGGAAGAAACAGACATGGTAAAGGATGACCTTGTCCTGGGACACTATCACCTTTTCAACCAGAACCCTGTCAGATACCTCACTCTGTAAGAACATTTGAGGTGATATTCGAAACCCATGAAAAGGAAGTTATGTTTATATATCTACAAGCCATCTTGGCATTTTGTAGCAGTTAATTTTATTGCAGTACACCAGGCTTAAAGTACCTTGCGAGAAGTATGGTGAATGTAAAAGTATGATTTTGGAAAAAACAAAAAACAAATATTCTCTTAGTTTTAGGTATGGTTAACTACTTACTCATGCCTCTACAGGTCTAATTCATGTCGTAAGAAGTCTTTGTACAAAACCTGACAAGCAATTTTGGCCTACGTGGCTCAAATGTGAAGATATGTGACACTGAAGTCTTCAGGAAGTCTACTCTCCTCTGCTTGTGCTGGACAACATGTGTAAAGACTTCCCATTAAAGTGGAACTAAAGGCACTATACTTACCTCTTCTCGAATGGTTCAGGTCCCAGTCTTCAGGCATCTCCACTGGAATGCGCAGAATGACACACGTGCAGAAGTCCAACATCCCTGCACACAGGAACCATGCCAGCGATATAAGCGGAGCTGTGTATGCACAGCTAAGTTTACATGTCGTAGAAGACAGCGAGCAGGCAGGTATGTCTATTTTATTGCAGAAGAGACACTGCATGTCTCTTCTATGATAATACTGTAGTCTGTCTGCTCGCAGTCTGTTGTAAAATGCCTTCAGTTTCACTTTAACATCTTGAGATCTGATGAATACTGGTAGGGCTGGTTCACACCATCAATCTTACAGGAACTCACTGTGCATTCCTGTGCAGTTCACATGCAATCTGGATGCAATTCAATTTCATCATGCCAGACCACACCAAAATTAGTGCATGCACTACATTAAATACACACACAGCCACTGGATCACATGGTACGGCTGTACCATGCGATCTGGTGCAAACGCACTACATCTGTGACCTGTGTTTAGGATGTCATTAAATCAACATTGAAACCTGCTGCATATTACAACTGCAGTGCATTTTGAGCACGATGCGGGTAACTTGCACGGAACCCTTAGGTGAATGGGCCCTTAAAGCAGAACTAAATCCTCCTACCCATTACAGCCAAGGAAGTGGTCATCTTAACCTCTGTTTGAATTGCAGATGTCATGGTGCTGCACAAGTGAACAATTATGATATCAGCCATTTGATGGCTTGACAATCTAATTGAGAACACAAACAACTGTAACAGTCATCATTCACGGCATGTCTTAAATGTAACCGTTTTGGAAAACAATTGAATCAATGGATTGAGTTCCACTTTAAGGACTGCCTGATTAAGTACATTGATCAATTCCAATAGGTTTTAAATCATTGTGCTGTTTTTTGAACATTTTGTGTCATCTTCACAGGGGATTGATTACAGGCCTAAAATTGATCCAAGATGTTCCATGACATAACTTCTGGGTTTGGGAGTGATCCAAGATGGCTGATGACATCACTTCCGGTGGCCAGGAAGTGGTGTCATTTCAGGGGGTAGGGAGAAGGGATACATGGATTATTTAAGGGCTACACATTTGCTGGCTCCCTGCCTACTGAGGAAGCCTGAATCTGTGGCGTAACGCATATAGGTGGAGCGAGCTGAGCCCTAGACATTTTGAACTGATGACCATTCGGAACAGCGGGGTGGTGAGCTATGTAACAAAATTACACATTATATGCTGGCTTGTTTCTTACATTTTGTAATTGTTTATAAATAGAGAGCACTATGGTTCCACTTTTCTGTTTTCCATAATACATATTATACGAAAGCCTCAGCTGGAAGAGTGTATACTGTGGCGGTGCCGAGAGAGGAGCTGGAGGAAAACCACAGAGGGTGTACACAAATCTATCCACATGTTGAGCGCATAATGACCTATTGATGAGGTCAAAGTGAGGCGGGCACGTTTTTCACCTAATGGTGGTGGCACGGTTAGCACTGAAGAAGGGAGAAAATTTATCTTGTACACATTGCACAGTGGTGTTATAAGAGACTTTTTCATGGGACTTAAATTATTGTTTATTTATTTTTGTATGAGATATTAGTCTGTTGAGCTACACTTTGTTACTCATTTTGGTAAAGCTGTTGTGAAGTCACTAACAGTGTTTTAGCAGCAACTATTTAGAGCACGATCATATTATTTTAGGGTGTGTTGCACAGATTGAATAGGGGTTTAGATTTGGTTGTTTGACCGCTTGGGTATTAGAAGAAAAACAAAAATAACAAAAACAAAAATCAAAACGAAAAAGGAAATTCTGATTGTAAAGATTCATATGAATATAGAAATTGACGATTTAAGAGCTTGCATCAGGTACAAATATATACACATGCATAAAAGTTTACACTGCTTTCCTCACCTTTTCCTTTGATTTTGATCTTGGCAAAACCGCCAGTCTACCAGCCAGTTTCTTCTGTTTGTTTTGCTCAGAACCTGTCAATAAGGAGACTAATTCAGGCATGAGAAAATATATGTAAAAAGATTTGTGGCTCAAGAAATCAAATGCTTAAAGTAAAACTAAAGGCAAAACTTTTTTTTTGTTTTTTTGTTTTTTTTGTTTTGTTTTAGCTGCCATGCCCCTGTTTGGGAATTCACCCTCTCTTTTTGACAGGTTTACAATTATCATCAAAACTGAAACAAAATCCAAAATCCTGGGTTGTCCCTATAATAAAAGAGGGAAAATCTTTCAATGGGGACAAGAATTCTGGTGACCTTGGTGACAAAAAAGGATTCCCTTACCTTGGAGAGATTTCTTCCCCATTCCTGTTTTGGCTGTGGGACAGGAAGTGAAGGTGAATCTCCAATGGGAGACAGATGCCAAAAAAAACCTGATGGGGCTATAACTCTCCCTTACTTTATCCATAATAAAAAAAAAAAGTTTTGCCTTTATTTCTACTTTAACTATGACAGATGGCTGTTATGCAGCAATATTAAAATAAAACTAAAGCCCCATGTGTATGACAGTCCATACAAGCCCCAAAACCATTTTGTGTGATTTACAAGCCTCAAAGAAAACAAAAAATTCCTTTACCTGCCCTGACTGCACCAAGTCTTTGATTCTGCTTTTGGCTTCCCACCAGCTTTAACTTCGAACCTAAGTAAAAGCTAGTGGATGATATTAGGGTGCTCTCTCCACTGTCTAGAAAAAGATTTTCACCTACCAGTTGTGGGGTCCTTATTCTCATAACATTAAAATCAGACCTTCACCCCTTTTAAAACATTGCTTTGCCTCCTCCGCCTTCCTTTAACAGAATGTTAGAGGCTGGAGTCTCTGCAGTAAGCTATGCAGCACTGAAGTGGGCTCGGAGGAACTGTGGGGAGTGCTCATATAGGACTTGGGGCAATCTGAGAGGTTGAGGGACACTGCAGGCATCTATGGGAGTTTGGACGGCACGGAGGTTATGTGGGAGGTTAGGGGATCTGCAGCTTGCTGGAGGCCCTGGAAGAAGGTCTGGCCTTGTGGTTGAGAAGCACTGTTCTAGAAGGAGCATCCACACATCAGAGATGAATATTGCAGAGGATCTTCAGTTGGTTTATAAAAAAAAGAAAAGAAGAAAAAACCAAAACGTTAGCAGCTACAAATATAGACATGTGATTGTAATTCTGCTAGGATTGCCAGGAACGGGGGTCAGCAACCTGTAGATCGCAGACAGGTGACTGGTAGATCATGGTCTGGGCTTGCTGACCCGTCATTCCACCACATCAAACAGAGTACAATGCAGAGGGACTACTTGCAAAGTTGGAGCTGTGATAAGGAGCATAAGCCGCATAAGCCGATGCCTCCTCTGCAGTGCTGGCTCCTGTCCCATGCGGAGTGATACCAACTTCACTCCACCTCTTATCCTGGCTAGCAGTCTCCAGAGTGCTGCCAGCAGTAGGACAGAAGAGATCTTCAGGTCAGTGTGATGCAATACACTGGTCATAATAGAATAAGGCTGCTTTCACATGTGCTGCGGTTTACCCACACCGTGGGTGCATTGCAGTGTACCGGCAGCTTTCCTGATGATTTGCTGCACTTGGCCATAGACTTCTATTATATCCTGCACTACTCTGAAAAGTATTCAGAGTATATTTGAAAGGTAGTGAGGAGGTGGAATGTTGTCTCCTCACCATCTGATATAAACCCAAGATTGCTGTGCAATCTACACGACTGCGACACAGTAGTATGGCAATTAGAGGTTGAAAACTGGTGTGAGGAGGCAACACTGGGCGACATGGTGCCTGGTGATCTTTGACTTCTCACATGTTGTTGAGGTAGGCTACACCTGACCTAGACGATCTGAATGGAAGTGGGAGAGGAGGGGAGAAGGAGATAAAGTGGAACTTCCTTTTTCAGGTGATTTTCCGCTTTCAGTTTTCAATATCCTAAGCTGTGAGGAAAAAAATAAATTTTGGCTTGCACATAAACTCTCTATCTTGGAGTACAGTACAGGACCACAGGCAAAGTATTCACAGACCCTTTGTTACATGCTCATACCTTCAGGTGATTGGACACTGGCAAAGCTTTTGAGGACATAGCCCCTGGGCGCCTAACCTATCCCAATCTGTACGTCCTCAGTTTTGGAGCAAACAATGCAGAGTAACCAAGGAATGGAAGAAGGGTGGCCTGTGTCCTGTCTGAGCTCCAAAATATAAAATTTACAGACCACAAGCAAAGTACTCATAGCCGATGCTTTAAAGGCCTTTACAAGTTATCAGTGTAGAGTTAAATGATGGCCCTAGGATTACTGCTCTCACTCTGATACTTCCGGCGATACCTCACATGTGTGGAGCAATCATGATTTACATACATGTGCGGGACCTACCCCAACATTTGCATGTATAAGCAGGGGGATGGAGGTATTTTCAAATGTTTTACAACTCTTTTTTATCTTATCTCAATGAGACGACCCCCAAAACAGGAATGGTTTTACAGGTGGATGCCACTGACATTTTTTTCCCTACTAATCTTTTCTTTTTTTTACTAGTTTTGCATTCGGCTAAAGTCAGTGTCACTACTGGTAGCAGGAGGCGATACCTGGACCCTACAGAGGTTGCACAGGCAGTCCAACTCCTCCAGGTTGGCAGATCAATATGTGCAATTGCCAAAAGGTTTGCTGTGTCTCCCAGCACAGTCTCAAGAGTATGGAAAAAATTCCAGGAGACAGGCAGTTACTCTAGGAGAGCTGGACAGGGCCATTGAAGGTCTTTAACCCATCAGCAGGATCGGTATCTGCTCCTTCGTGAAAGGAGGAAAAGGATGAGCACCACCAGAGCCCTACAAAATGACCTCCAGCAGGCCACTAATGTGAATGTCTCTGACCAAACAATCAGAAACAGACTTCATGTATCAGCACCTGTGGTAGTGAGGCCTTGTAGATACTCAACTTGGGGTTCCCCAGGGCGCGGAGACTAAGCCCCAGCCTGCTTCTTCACCAGAGCCCCTGATGGTGGGGATGGACTTGCAGCAAGCTGGGACCAGGTGGCAGCCCCCAGGTATGCCCAGTTGAGGATGAGGAGACCGCTCGCAGGAGCAGAGTACAATGGGAGGAGACAAACGGAATCCGATAAACTAGCCAAGGTCAGGACAGGTGGAAAACAAGCACAGTCAGAGAACGAAGCCGGGGTCGGTACACAAGTAATCAATGCAGGATACAGGAGATAGCAACACACAGGAGCTCAGACAACTAGGAAGTTGCTCAGGCAAAGTGGCCTAGACTGAGCATGTATTATATAGGCAGGCAAACAAGGAGGCGGGCCAGGAAGCGATGGAAGGGAAGGAAATAAAACCCAGAGAACAGCAGACGACGCCCATAGGTGAGCACAGGCAAACACACATGTGAAGGGATCAGGAACAGCACTGCAGTAAGGAGGTAAGAACACAAACAAGAAACTGCAGGCTAACTTGTGACATCATGAGGGTGGCCTAAGGGCCCGACGTCCTCTAGTGGGCCCTGTGCTCACTGCCAGGCACCAGAGAGCTCAATTGGCATTTGCCATTGAACACCAGAATTGGCAGATTAGCCACTGACACCCTGTGCTTTTCACAGATGAGAGCAGGTTCACCCTGAGCACATGTGACAGGCGTGGAAGGGTCTGGAGAAGCCAATGAGAACGTTATGCTGGCTGTTACATCGTTCAGCATGACCGTTTTGGTGGTGGGTCAGTGATGGGTCTGGGAAGGCATATTCATGGAGGGACGCACAGACCTCTACAGGCTAGACAATGGCACCCTGACTGCCATTACGTATCGGGATGAAATCCTTGCACCCATTGTCAGACCCTATGCTGGTGCAGGGGGTCCTGAGTTCCTCCTGGTGCATGACAATGCCTGGCCTCATGTAGCGAAAGTATGCAGGCAGTTCCTGGAGGATGAAGGAATTGATACCACTGAATGTCCCCCATGCTCGCCTGAACTAAATCCAATAGAACACCTCTGGGATATCATGGTTCAGTCCATCCGACGCCGCCAGGTTGCACCTCAGGCTGTCCAGGAGCTCAGTGATGTCCTGGTACAGATCTGGGAGGAAATACCCCAGAACACCATCCGTCGGCTCTATAGGAGCATGCTCTGGTGTTGTCAGGCATGCATACCAGCATATGGGGGCCATACACACAACTGAGTACCATTTTGAGTTGCTGCAATAAAATTTCAGCAAAATGGACTAGCCTGCTGCATAATTTTTTCACTTTGATTTTCGGGGTGTCTTTGATGAAAATGAAAATTATCAACCTACAGAGGACAGAATCCAAATGATGGGGCATCCTTACATTCCTAATACATTACCCAGTCCACATCAGTATAGATATCCAGCATGATATTTTTCTCCATTGAGATCTGATGTGTTTTCAAAGTGTTCCTTTAAGAGGGTTTACTCAATGCAGATGAAACTGGCTTTTCAGCTTCCTCATTTGTTCGTAAAGTCTGTTTTGGGATCTAGAGCCTTGAGATTTCAAAGTGATCTGGGAGGGATGAAATCTCCAATCCTGGGTCCATGTTTTCTGAACCCCCAGCACACTAATTGTATAGGTGTGTGCAGGGCTTTAAATAATAACCTGACTAGGGTTCTGGGCTCCACCCCGGCAGACAGAAGGTCATTTCCCTGGAATCAGGAGAGCTCCACCTAGAAGAGGTGGAAGCCAGAGCAGCAAGGGGCTGCTAGCTGTGTGCAAAAAGCCATTCAGAAAAGAGTCTGCAGGAGACAGATGGGAGCCTGAAGTGGAAGGCCACAGCAGGATTGTATGTATAAGCCAGGAGGTTAAAAGTCGGTATTTGGAAGAGTGAAATGCTGAAAACCCCTGTGAGGGAAATCGTTTATGTTTGGATTTATGGAAATTTCCTTTAAATAAAAGTGGGCGAAAACAACCCGTAAAAAAGAAAGCGAGTGGCTGTGTGCTGTAAAAGCTCTACCCTTGATGCTAGTTCTCACAATCTATATATATATATATATATATATATATATATATATATATATATATATATATATATACACATACATACATACACACACAGTTTTTTTTTTTTTTATCTTTTCATTTAACTTTATTGCTGTCACAAGGGAGCTAACAAGCCCCGATGTGATAGCTTTGGACAGGTGGCATGTACTCTTTATGGAGACATCATATGTCTCCCCCGCCCTCCAATGCAGCTTGATCATGCTCGATTATCTGCTTCAGCTCTGAAACCAGAAGTGATGAAATCATCATTGGTTCTGGATTCATCAGTTACAAAGGAAATTGGGAAAGCATATTTCCCAATCTTCTCTGTAGCTTGCTTTCCTGGCTGTTTACCGCAGCCCCAAGCTCCACAGAATAACAGAAGAGTCCAAGAACCTTGGCGGGCATGGGGGCAGTTATGGGTTGTGACCCTTCTCACTGTAGAGCCGCCCAGATCACTTTTACTAAACAGCCAAATGTCAGCTGTAAAAAATTATAGCAAGCCGAACAGCTGCAGCCATGTGCTTGTAATAACCACTTGCACCCAAGATGTTCTTATACGTTCAGCAAAAAGCAATTGGTAATGCTGCAATTCTACTTAAATGAAATCACTGAACTTCTTATGCTGGATAGTAAATACTGCAGCAATGTTTTAGCCAGAAGGCTCACCTTACAGCAGTCAGTTATATGCAAAATGACCACAGTCACATTTCTGCAAACTACAAGTGATTCTACAATATGCACCTTCTTCAAACTCTTTACAGAGACACAGCAAAGGCAATCAATTTCTGCATACTACGAATGCTCAGGTTAATGGTGTTTTCTAGATGCTTGCAGTTATGTCTTTAAGTGAATCCATGGAGGAAGAAACTCTGACTTGTTTTTAATGCTGTAGGCTTTACAGTCATCCTCCTGAACCTGGTATCAATATCCAAGACAATCATTACCATGGAATAAGTATACAGCCAATGGAGTCTAGCTAGTAATTCATTTGATTTTGGTCTGGTGCTTCTTTCTGTTCTGCAAGGTTTTCTGAAGATGCAAGTTTATTTTTCTTTTATATTGGTGGACATATTCCAATTTTTAATATAGCTATACAAATGGCCATGAAGGAGAATGCATTAGGGAGCAAGTATACCAGCATCAGGGCTATTTTAACAGTTTGACATTTTCTCAATAGCCCAGCAACAAAGAATGTGCAGTAAAGGGCTCTTCATTACAGCAGAACATTACAAAAACGTAATGTGTTCCTGTACATTTTACCTTTACATATTAAAATAAAGGGCAATACTGATTGTATGGTAATTTTTATGGAAGGTAGCATAAAGCATTTATTAAGTTGGCTTTAAGATCATTTATCAGCGAGCTTTAGTGTGTGAAATATATATCATAGCTGAAAGATATGCCACTCACCGATCTCTGGAGGGACAGAATGTTGCTTCTTCTTTGTCTCACATGTTGAAGATTTCGGTACTTCCTTCCGAGAGGTGGGAGTAGGGCTGCTGTGGGCTGAGGTTGCATTGCTTGCAGGCTGTGGTGGAAGCTGTTTTGTAGTTTTCTGGGCAGAAAGGGGTTGCTTAATTTCACAGGTAGGTGTTGGCAGACTCTCCTCTTCTGACATTTTCTCAGCAGTGCACTTTGAAGGATCTGCCTTTTTTGGTGCTGGGGGTGGTGTGTGGGGAGGATCCTCTCTTGGAGGCGTGGCAGCAGTGGATTTCACAGCGTTTTTTGGGCTAAGTTCTGTTGAAGGCTTCACTGCCGTAGCCTCCTGTTTATCAGCAAACTTGGATTTCTTATCTTTCTTCCTGGCTGCTAAATAAAACATTAAAACACAAAAAATTCACTGCAGGGATACCCTGTCGTTATTCTGTTCCTGACTTTTGGTGCTGTGGGGTTTAATAGCTTTGGGTCTTCTGAGAAGCTGTTGTGAAAAACATCATGATGAGGACCACCCCCTTTTTCCTCCTCCACCATGGAGACATGTTCTTTTCAAGCTTTCAATCCTGTATTTCAAACTCTCTCCCATTCACAAATGGTGTTCTATTCTGATTGTGAAAGCAATGAAACAATGTTTCTCAATGGAGGAGGCTTCACAGAAGATCCAAAAGGCATTAACTCCCACAGCAGTGGACGTTCAAAGACAGGAAGATGAGAAGGCATTCATGCAGTGAAGAATTCTACAGGATTCAGCTGCCTGCACAACATGGGACGTCCTTCATTATGGTGTGTTCACTTAAGCGTCGTACACACGATGAGAATATCAGACAGATGAACGTCCATTTTTTTGGGGGGGGGGGGGGGGTTTGCATGCTAGTCTCGTATCAAAAATTAAGAGGTTACTATAGTTACAAAACTTCATGTACGAGTATAACTTCTTTCGTTTCAGAGCAGGTGTGGTCTGGGTCATGCAATTTTTACTGTACTGATTGAAAAAAATTGTTTGTTCTGATATCGTACATGAAAAATGTTCGTGCTTGTCCCTTCTGATAATTTTGCATGAACTCTCGTGATCGGCTCTTGAAAGCTCTGTACTAACAATCAGATTATTGGACGATCGCTTCGAAAGCTGTATTTTTCATCTGATTTTCTCATCGTGTGTACTAGACTTAAGTCAATTCAGTGTTTTCTTTTCATGGCCAAAATTTAACTTTATAATGTTACCAAAAAAAAAAGCCTAATATATTCTAGAAACATCATGAATAGTTTAAAGTCTTGGTATTAGCTTACCCTTTGCTTGCTTCTGCATATAGGCTTTAGAGGGCATCCACTGCAAATTCTGACATTTTCTCATTCTATACAAAGAGCAAAATACACTTAAAAGAGACATACAATATATTTGTCCAAACTAAAAAAAGCAGCTGCATTCAAATTAGGAAAATGTGGCCCTAGAAAGAAAAAAAATTAACAGTTTAATGTGAAAAAATAAAGCCATGCCAACATTAAATGTTATTACAAAATATTCTTACTTGCAGCACTGTTTCTTGATGTTGCGTCCCCCAAATTTTGGCTTATCTAGGCAGTTTGTACAGATGCCACAGTCTTCAGGTACCTGGCAACCTGAACATTGTCCACATCTTCGAGATCGTCGGCCTTTCTTTACAGGGGGTTCCTGTGGAGTCTTGTTGCGGGTGACTTGTTTGATAGGTTTAATGGGTGGAGCAGGGGGATCAGCATCCTCTGAACCAGCTATAGAGGACTTGTCTGCATAAGGAAAGGTAGAAAAGATTAAAAAAAAAAAAAAAAAAGCAACACAGAACCATAGAGCAACTTCCCTAGTAAAGATACATTATTATAGTTAATGAAAATCAATACAAATAATAAAAAGTACAATTAAAACAATATTAAAAATTTATATAAGGCTGTTTGCTCTCTTTTGAAAAAAAGACTACGGTACATTTCCTTTAAGGCTTGCATTCAGTAGCTTTTACCAACGAAATGCCTGAATATTCAAAACTTAGCACAAAGTTTTGCAATACAAAGGACTGGTGAGAAATGGCTCTTTTCAAAATAATATTTTTTTTTTTAAATGCTCACACGTGTACATATATTTCTCAATAAAGGTCACAGAGACATTTAGTAGATGACCAAGAAAAGGCCATTGCCTTACAACTCTATCATGCAGCAATCACAAAGCTAGAGGTAAATCGATGCAGGGCAGGACTGTATAGCCTATTTAAACATGGCAGCAATACATCAGCACCCTTGATCCCTGAGGACAAGCCACTTTGAGCTGATGCAGCAGACATTTATGTGATTCCTGAGATATATTTTATAATTTTGGAGGCAAACCCAGGTTTGCTTGGTCTAATTGTTTGTTATTTGAGGAGGTTTAATAACTGCTTCCCGACTGCCCTATAGCAGAACTACTGCTACAGGGCTGCGCAAAATCTCTCACACACACACTATATGATTTTCCATTTCCAGGTGGGGGGGCGCATGCACCGCCTTACCCAAGCCGCCATTAGCAGCTACAGCTGTCGATCACTGGGTCCCGGCCAGAGATTCCCCGCTGGTACCCGGCGATCGTCGAGAAATACTGACAGGGGAGAGGTCTGTCTGTAAACAACACAGATCTCTCCCCTGTCAGCACCAGCATGCTGCAATACAAAGCAGCGTGCTTACATAGTAAAACACACACAGCACACATAGTAAAACAGTACACAGTTAACCCTTTGATTGCCCCACATGTTAACCCCTTCCTGCCCAGTGTCATTAGTACAGTGTCAGTGCTTTTTTTTTAGCACTGATAACTGTATTAGTGTCACTGGGGATGTTAGTGGCAGTTAGTCAGTTCCCCCCTCAGTGTCAAAATGTCCGCCGCAGTCCCGCTACAAGTCGCTGATTGCCGCTATTACTAGTATAAAAAAAAAAATCAAATATTTATATATATATATATATATATATATATATATATATACTGTATATATATCCATTTGTAGACACTATAACTTTCACGTAAATCAATTAATTTACATGTATTGGGATTTTTTTTTTTCTTAGCAAAGACATGTAGCAGATAACATTTTGGTCTAAATTTATGATGAAATTTGATTTTTAAAATTTTTTTAATTTGTATATTTTATTTAGCAAAAAGTAAAAAATATTGATCTGCTGGTTTCATATCCAGATTGAAAAATTGGTGAAACTCCCTATTTGCACATTTACTGTTGAATTGGTGAAATTCCTTTTTGATTTTTTTTCATTGCATTTAAGTTCACTGTGTATAGTTCACTTTTGTGATGCTGCACCATATATAGATTTACCAGACAGGGTTTTGCATATTGACCTTTCTTTCAAGCTGCCAGGCAGCTTCCTCCAAGTGCTAACTTTTTTTTCCTTCTTTGATAATTTCAGGAACTCCATACAGAAGAACTTGGGGCAAGCAGGCTCAGGCTGCTGTAATGCTACACAAGAGTGTACAGCATCAATAAGGACAGCAAGAATACACACTTGTATGAAAATTCAGATGTAGGCATCGCATCCTGATCGGATATTCCGGTAGTGTGTCTGCCTCAAGGGCCAAGTTAAAGACCAATTCAGGAGAGGAGACACAATTGTTACCTCCGTGTATAGATAGCCTCTATAAGCCCTGAAATTCCACCCAAGAAACCAGACTTGCGGCAGAAAATTCTTCTAAAAATTGAATTAAACTTCCACTGTCAAACTGCAAGCAGGGAGGATATTTAATCGCAGAAGAGACATGCAATCAGGTTGATTAACTAAAACTGGAGGAGTGCAATATCCCCAATGTCTCTATTGCAATAAAATAACTGCCTACTCGCAGTACTCTCCAGCATGTACACTAAGGTGCGCATGCACAGCTCAGCTTACATCGGCGACGTGTTCCCAGTGTGCCAGGATGATCCAACTCCTACACATGCACTGAAAAGACATCATCCCATGCCTGCCAATGAAGACAGCTGAAGACTGTCACCCAGAAGAAGATGTTGGCACAGTGAGAGATGGGGACTGTTGAAGGAAATGCAAGTTTAGCTCTGCTTTAATAAAAAGGAGGAAGAGTAAGAACTTTGTAAACTCTCAAAATGCTTTTACTTTCCACACCCATAAATCTTACCATCATTCCCCATGGAAGACAGAACCTTCTCTCTTTCTTCCCAGGGTAAGGCACTCAGCGTAGGCATGTCATCAGGAAACACCGCTCTCTTGCGGCCCAAAGCCACAGCAGCTCTTCGGCAGACATGTTTGATTCTGGGTCCACGCACTGATGTCTCAGAAGAATCACTTTCCTGGCCCTAATATAAAACATACCAATTACAAAACTGTGCAGAAGCTTGCATGCAGAGTAGAGGAATCTTTAACCAATTTACTACCTAGGGTAGTTGTTTCACATACATAAAAATCTGCATTTTACCATAAGGCTACTTTAACCCCTAAAAAATTACATCGTTTCTGAAAGCAGAGGTCCTAAAGAGTAAAATGTCACGTTATCTCTGCAACGGATTATCCAATGGATAAAAAAAAAATACACAAAATGAATTTTAGTAAATGTAAACACAACAGCCAATTTTGGTAAAATATAATTTAAAAAATGAGAACTAAATGTCTCATGGGTACATATGACGATTTTCCTTTTGGACCCCTACTGTCACTTTTGCCCTCAACTGCAGCCAATCAAGCAAAGACTGTGCTTCTCAACAACTCCTGGCAAAAGTATGGAATCACCACTCTTGGAAAATGGTCATTCAATTTTTTTAATTATGTAGAAAAAAAACTTATCACAGACATGCCAAATTTTTTTCATTTAACATTCCAACCTTCTGGCTTTAATCACTTCAATTCCGGACACTTTTACCCCCTTCTTGTCCAGGCCAATTTTCAGCTTTCAGCGCTATCACACTTTGACTAACAATTGCGCGGTCATGCAACACTGTACCCATATGAATTTTTTTAGCATTTTTTTTTAGACAGACAAAGCTTTATTTTGGTGGTATTTATTCACCACTGGGAATTTTATTTTTTTTTTGCTATATAAATGAAAAAGTCCAAACATTTTGAAAAAAAGTGTTTTTCTTATAAAATTTTGCAAATAAATAATATTTCATCATAAATCTTGGCCAAAATTTATTCAGTTATCTTTTTTGTAAAAAAAAACAAACAAATTAGTTTATAACCAAAAATTTTAATTTTTAAAAATTTTGTTTTACATTTTTATTTTCTTTTTTATATATTATTATTTATCGACATATCGGCTTGGATGTCACTCCACTTCCTTAAACTCAACAATTTCCAAAACTGAGCTCCTAGTATTCCCCCCTGCCCGCACCACCCCCACTGACTTCACTATAAATATTGCTAACACCATCCTCAGTCCATCCCCTCACGTCAGGGTACTAGGTGTAATCCTAGACTCCCATCTGTCCTTCCAGCCCCAGATCCAATCTCTGACAAAATCATGTAGACTTCACCTCCGCAACATCTCCAGGATACGACCGTTCCTAACCCCGGAAACCACTAAGCAACTTATTCACTCCCTTGTCATATCACGCCTCGACTATTGTAATTCCCTCCTCATTGGCCTACCTCATCGTAGGCTATCCCCCCTCCAGTCTATCATGAACGCTGCTGCCAGACTCATCCACCTCACTATCCGTTCCGTATCCACCACCCCTCTCTGCCAATCCCGCCACTGGCTCCAATAAAATTCAAAACTCTAACCATGACATATAAAGCCATCCACAACACTGCCCCAATTTACATAACCAATCCTATCTCTAAATATCACCCAAACCGTACACTCCGCTCCTCGCAAGACCTCTTACACTCTAGCTCCCTTATCTCCTCCTCCCATGCTTGTCTCCAAGACTTCTCCAGGGCGTCACCCATCCTCTGGAACTCCCTACCCCAATCTATCAGACTATCATCTACTCTACTTGCCTTTCGGCGATCACTGAAAACCTTTCTCTTCAGGGAAGCCGTTCCCGCCCTCTGCTAATTCTGGAATCCTCTACTCTTCCAACCCAGTGACTACCTACTGTACCATTCACCCCTCCCTCCTAGATTGTAAGCTCCAAGGAACAGGGCCCTCAAATCCCTCTTGTATTGAACTGTATTGTTACTGTATTGTCTCCCACTATAATGTAAAGCGCTGAGCAAACCGTTGGCGCTATATAAATCCTGTATAAAAAAAATAATTTGTTGGGGTTTTTTTTGTTTTTTTTTTACATACGGTCACCCTAGCAGTAGTGTCACCATGGTGACACTGTACTACTTGTGGGGGGTGATGAAGATTTTTTTTTTTTTTACGCTGATTGCTTTTACACCCATAAAGGCTGTAAAAGCAATCATTTCTCCTTCTCTCTGGCTGCATTCTTGCAGCCACTGAGAAATACTGTGTGAGCTGTGATTGGTCACAGCTTGTCACATGGTGCAAGGCTGTTGTGAATAGCCTTGTACTATGTGATCTCTGTGATCATTCACAGATTTCACACGTAGTAAGCTATGATATCAGAAGTGACATCTTGCTTACTACTCTGCATGTGATCACTGATTAGCCAGTCAGTGATCACATGATCGGGACCTCGCAGAGGTCCCTTACGACAATCGGTGTTCCACTGTGTCCTGAGGACAAAGCGGGCACCGGATCGCGGTGCTGCGCGCTCCCAGGGAACATGCACAAGCAGGGGGTGGGGAGGCCATTTATAAACGGCCACCCGCCCCTGCTCTGCTACCGTCCGGCCGTTTATATACAACGGCTGGACGGGAGGTGGTTAAGTAAAATAAACAATAAAGAAAACTAGTCAGTTGCAACTGTATTTGCAGATCAAGCAGAAGAAAAAAAAGATGGAATCACTCAATTCTGAGGAAAATATTACAAAAATCATGAAAAAAAACTACAGTACACCACTAGTGCTTTGTTGCACCACCTCTGGCTTTTGTAACAGCTTGAATTCTCTGAGGCATGGACTTAACTACTTAAAAACCATATTCTTCATCACTCCGAACAAAAGTTCCAGCGCCATCACCCTGCCCAATGCAGATTCGTGATTCATCGCCGAACATCACTTTTATCCAGTCATCCACAGTCCATGATTGCTTTTCTTTAGCCCACTGTAACCTTGTTTTTTTTTTCTCGGTTTAGGTGTTAATGATGGTTTTCGTCTGGCTTTTCTGTATTTAAATCCCATTTCCTGTAGGCAATGTCTTACAGTTCAGTCAGACAATTACTCCGGTTTCTGCCCAGTTGTTCCTCACTTGTTTTGTTGTGCATTTTCTGTTTTCAAGGCATATTGCTTTAAGTTTTATATCTTGACGCTTTGATGTCTTCTTTGGTCTACCAGTACGCTTCCCTTATACAACCTTCCCATTTGATTTGTACTTGGTCCAGATTTTAGACACAGCTGACTGGGAACAGCCAACATCTTGTGCAACATTTCGTAATGATTTATCTTCTTGAAGAATTTTATATTCCTCTCCTTTGTTTCAACTGACATCTCTCGTGTTGAAGCCATGACTCATGTCATTCAGCTTGGTGCAACAGCTCACCAAGGTATGCAAGCACTCTTTTTTAACTGCAGGCAAATTATCAAATGTAATCTGATGCAGATGTTTGTTTTGGAACTGCAAAGTACATGGTGATTCCATAATTTTTTCCTCAGAACTGAGTAATTGCATATTTGTTTCCTCTGCTTGATCTGCAAAAACAGTTGCAATTGACTACAGTTTTCTTTCTTTTTTATTTGTTTAAGTGTTTCTTAAAGCCAGAAGGTTGGAATGTTAAATGAAAATAGTTTTGAGGCATGTCTGTTTTTTTTCTACACAATTAAACAATTGAATGAACATTTTCCAAGAGTGGTGATTCCATATTTTTACCACTGGTTTTATAATGTAAATCTTCATTGGGCAGCTCTACAGCAACCCAGGTCACTTTTACATGAAAGCTGATTGCTGGCTGCCGGTTTTAAGCCCTTTAATACCAGGATATTTATAAATGTAATAAGTTTTTTACCTTAATGCAAGGAATATATTAGTTTTTAGCTTTAGTATCACTTTAAGTTGCTGCTTTACCTGGGAAAACTGGACACCATAGTCCAAAAGTAAGGCCCCACAAAGCAATGTTTTGTGCGCTGGAAATCCTTAATTGAGCACTCATTTTCCACCTCTGAGATAGCCAAATTTATGGTCTTTTTCCAGTATACAGAACGGTATGTGAAGGCCAACTTATCAAATTCCCTGGGAAAACTAAAGCTTCTACCTACAGAAGGTCCTATGGGGCCTTTTCCTTTTCCTTCCCTGTGAGGACCCCTGGTTTAGCAAATGTTTTGGTTTAGAACTTAGGTTTCTTAGGTTTATGTGTTCTCTTACTTCTTCAGTATACTATGGATTGTCGGTCCTAGACTTACTGTCATCTGTACCATGTGGTCAGCTACTGCTCTGGCCATCTGGTATAGATCTAAAGGGCAAGTATCATCCATGCTTCTCAGCTTGTATGTTGTTCAAATAATTGACACACTTGTTGCCGCACTCTCCCACTGTCAGGCTGGGTTGAAGTGCTCAAGGATGAAGCTTTTACTTCAAGGCTTCCTTTGACTCACATGTCATGTGTCAAGTGGCCAGGTGCAGCTGGCTGCCCTCTCTGTTCTCTATTTTTCTGAATGTTGGCTATATTTTCAATAAGAACTTCTTTTCAAAAAAAGAAGAAAAAAAAAAGATTTCTGTACCCATTCAAAGTCACTTTTTTTTTTTTTTTTTTTTACAGTGCATTGAGGTACACAAAGTCTTCCATCTACAGGTTATACTATCACCTACAGCAGGACTGGACACTTGCAAGAAAAAACTAAATCATGGTCAGCTCAAGATAACCCCTCCTATTACCAGGATGCTTTGATTTTGTAGCAATGCAGTACTGAACGTTTGTTAAAAAATACAGAGGGGTGGAACCCACATCCTTCATTGGTCTCCAAGAAAAGGAGTTTATGGCATGTACAAAAAAAATTATTTTTCAATCATTGGAGGGACATGGGAAATTTTTTCAGTTTCTTAACAACGAAAAGTAGTCCAACTTAGGGGCGGGCAACCAACAAACAAATACTGGCAAGCCCAAGAACAAAAGCACATTGGGGCTGTTTGCAGATTAAGAGTCACCTTAAGGACCTATGCTCGTTGTAACCTCCACCAGCTAGCACCAAAATATGAGAAGTTTCCACACCAATTCAAACCAGTGCATTAATCTCCATTTTAGCACAGCTGTAAAACGAAGATAAACGGAAAGACATCTGAAAATCAATAATTTCCAATGTGTCCTATTAACACCATAATGCTGCATTAACCTGCATTGCACTAAAATGCAAAATGTATGCATTTTAGGGCAATGCAACGGATGTAAACATATTGCACAGGATATCCTGTGAAAATGCAGTATGCTTTAACGTGAGCTAAAATGCATGTCAACTGAAGTCAAACTGTACATCAACAGATGTCAAAATGTCAATGGACATCAGCGCGTGACCAAATTGGATGGAAACATACATCCATTTTAGTGCAAGTCTGTGTGAACTGGCCTTAAAACAGAGGCAACCTTGCATAGGAACTGATACATGTTACCAAAAGAGAAATACACAACCAGTAAAGTAGTCTCAACAGCAAAGGAAGCAACTGATCCCAAAGACCCAGCTTGGAGATAGTATCTGAACCACCCAGAAGTGCAACAAGAACAGCATGATACAACAGTATCCATCTAGGATGCTCAACACAAAGTGACAGTAGCTGAGAGATATACAATATATTGCCAAAAGTTTTGGGACACTTGCCTTTACACGCACAAACTTAAATGGCATCCCAGTCTTAGCCCATAGTGTTAGATATTGAGTTGGCCTACCCTTTGCAGCTATAACAGCTTCAACACATCTAGGAAGGCTGTCAACAAGGTTTAGGAGTGTGTCCATGGGAATGTTTGACCATTCTTCCAGAAGTGCATTTGTGAGGTCAGGCACTGATGTCGGATGAGAAGGTCTGGCTTGCAGTCTCCACTCTACATCATCTTAAAGGTGCTCTATCGGGTTGAGGTCAGGACTCTGTGCAGGCCAGTCAAGTTCCTCCACCCCAAAATCGCTCATCCATGTCTTTATGGACTTTGCTTTGTGCACTGGTGCGCAGTCATTTTGGAACAGGAAGGGGCCATCCCCAAACTGTTCCCACAAAGTTGGGAGCATGAAATTGTCCAAAATGTCTTGGTATGCAGACACCTTAAAAGTTCCCTTCACACAAACTAAGAGGCCAAGCCCAACCCCTGAAAAACAACCCCACACCATAATCCCACCTCCACAAAACTTTACACTTGGCACAATGCAATCAGGCAAGTAACATTCTCCTGACAACTGCCAAACCCATACACATCCATCAAATTACCAAACAGAGAAGTGTGAGTCGATACTCCAGAGAACATGCCTCCTTTCCTAGAGTCCAGTGGCGGCATGCTTTACACCACTGCATTCACCGCTTTGCATTGTACTTGGTGATGTAAGGCTTGGATGCAGCTGCCCGGCCATGGAATCCCATTCCATGAAGCACTCTGTGCACTGTTGTGCTAATCTGAAGGCCACATGAAGCTTGGAGGTCTTTAGCTATTGACTCTGCAGACAGTTGGCAACTTCTGTGCACTGTGCGTTTCAGCATGTGCTGACCCCACTCTGTCATTTTACATGGCCTACCACTTTGTGGCTGAGTTGCTGCTGTCCTCAAATTGCTTCCACTTTGTTATAATACCACTAACAGTTGACCGTGTAAAGTTTAGTAGCAAGGAAATTTCACAGATGGACTTTTTGAACTGGTGGCAACCTATCACGGTACCATGCTTGAATTTACTGAGCTCCTGAGAGCAACCCATTCTTTCACAAATGCTTGTAGACGCAGTCTTCATGCCTAGGTGCTTGATTGTGCTACATGCTGGGTGTCCAGTGTACTACTATACCTTTAAGGAGGGGTGGGCTCCCTCAGGTCCTCCTGCCCTTGGACTATCCATTAAATACATGTATCTCTACTATGGGGGCTCCCAAAATTTGTAGAGTTAGGAACTACAGAATATTGGGGTGCGCTGACGAGGCTCTGTAGCTTACGCATGTATTTGCAAATGTGTGCTAACTAAACCCCTGTTTTTAACGCATACTGTTAGACAGGTTAATTCAGTTTGTTTGCAGGCTGGTTGGCAAGCTGAGCTGGGAATTTTTCTCTTTTGTTGTTTGGCTTTATTTTATACACCTGTGGCCATGGATGTGATTGGAACACCTGAATTCAATGATTTGGGGGGTGTTCCAATACTTTTGGCAATATAGTGTAGACTCAGCCTGAAACAAAGACAACAGAGGGAAAAAATCTCCTCTTAGAAAAATGGAGCGAGACAAAGGGGCCGAAGAACAATGTCCTGAATACCCTAGGCCAGAAGAAGGCCAAAGCCTCAACTCACCCAATACAATCACAAAACTAAAAGGAAAAGGGAACCCATATCTGACAGGGCAAACATTTATCTCATAGACGCAAAGGCTACCAGGGAAGAGCCCCTTGAGGGTAAAAGAAAAGTATAACTACCTCCAAGGAATCCAAAGGAGGTGCCTGAGAATACTGAGTGAACCATGGTTTGATCCTTCGGAGTCACAAGAAACAAAGAGGGTGAGGCACATGAGAACACTCCACACAAGGTCCTAAGCAAAAAGAAGTAAAGATTAACACACTAACCAAATAGCAAGGAAGGGTTAAGACTTGATAGTGCTGAAAGCAGAGCTCTAACCCAATCCTATCTGCAAGAACACAAAACCAAGGGACGAAGCTCCCTGAAAGACCTTCCGTGCTATCCTTTCTATGCATGAACATCATACAGTCACAAATTCAGAGGCATTCCACACTCTTCAAATGCAAAGATCTGTTAGAGCCCATGACTCAACAGTCAGGAGCCTCACTGGCTCATCAAAGTACACTTATCAGGATCAATCCACAAGGAGGATCACCAAAAAACCCTCTCTTTTGAATCTGTGAACCAGATGAGGAATTAGTATTAGAGAACGAAGGCCTGCAATCCCACGGAGTCACCAGAGCAGGTATTGTTACCGCCAGAGGTTTCCTGCACCTGGTTCGAATCTGCATGCATTTGAATCAGGGCATTGGGGGGGCTACCTCTGGTGCCCTCCTCCTGCAACAAAAGTCCAGGAATGCACACAGGAATGAAGATCACTCTCCCAGTCCAGATGTAACGAGTTGGGGAAGTCTTCCCCCAATCATCCACACCTGAAAGGGCAAATCAAACAGGGCTAGAACAAAGGTCCTACCCAGGTAAGGATTTGAACTACCTCTCTTGATGCAGCAAGATCTCCTGTTGTTCCTACATGATGTTGCCGAACTGGATGCACCACCACTCCCCCTCTCCTCCATTCCAGGAAGCACATCTCCTGAAGAGCCAAGATGTGGACCAGGAGATGAAAATTCTCCAATTGTGATAGGATCTTCCAGGAGATGGAAATGGAAGACTTTCTAGATCCAAAGCTGGAAGGCTTATGCGCCATAATCAAGAACCACAATATCCTCTGGTCAGACAATTTGGTCAGCTCAGAAACACAAAGTGTCACATGAAAAAAAAGTGGATTGCTGGCAGTTTGGAAGTGACTGGAGAAGGTGGACCTCAAATAGTGGTACCCACAGACCTACAACTCATGCAACAGTGTCAAATGGGTAAATCCCAGACTGAAGGACAAGGACATGGAGCTCCTTTCTGATCAAAGTTGTCTGCTGGCAAAGTAAGGATTCCAGTACTGACTTCAATAGATTCAGCATATAACTGAATTGTTGAAATCTCTGGCCAGAGAGACACTCCACAATGGAGATGCTATGAGAATGCACTAGGGCAAACAAGGAAGAACAACAGGGGTGCCAAGAAGAGGAGATTTACCAGTCAGAGCAGTGTGCAGGGTTTAGCTGGCTTCCTACCCAGACTTTGTGGTTGGCCAGTGCACCAAACTTTTGAAGGCCTAGGATGTACATACCCCAGAAATAAAGTCGCAAAAAGGGAGGAGACTTAGTAGACCATTCCCTATGCTTTGTGTGCTGAGGAGGGTGGATACTCTTGCCTCCAGTGACATCCTTGATAATAGTATCAAGTGTCCGAACGAAAGAGGCCATCCCTCGAAGACCATGCAGGTTAGGTGTTCCCTGGATGCAGGGTTTGCCAACCAGCACTTTAACCAGAGTGCTCTGCACATGCATATTTACAAAAGTTCAATAGGGAAAACAAGGCAAGGCAATTTTAGCAAGCCATTACAGCTGAAGCAAAAGGCTTCAATTATCTCATTTACATGTTCTATCAGTAAAGGATTCACTGTCACTCGAGAGATCTCCTAAGGGATGTCTGCCATGGCTGAACAAAATAGTCACCGCCAGAATGGGGCAAAGGACAGAGTACACAAACAAGCATCTTAAAGAGGTAGTCTAACTGCTGATCAGTAGAATCCTTGAACGCCCTTTACTACTCCAGATCTACAGTGCATGTAGACCACAGTTTTGAAAAACCCTTTCAAACAGAAACAAGTCCAATAAGTTATCAGGGGTGTTTAAGGGTATATTGTGATGTTTCTAAACCTCAGAGGAAGAGTAAGGGCTCTCTAAAGGACAGGAGATAGCAGGCTGATTCTCAGATTCAGAGCAGTGTGCGCTGCAAAGCAGTCAAAACACTCTTAATTCCTCAAGGACAATCTTGTCAGGCAGAGATTAGAGCAACTCAAAATGAGAATTAGTAACTGTGAATGATGGCACAGAAGCCACTAGCGACATGGCTGATCAGCTATAGGATCTTCAGGGGAAGGCATGGGACAGCATTTAGAACCTCTGTGGCTATAGCAAACTTGAAACTCAGTGAATTGGGCCACATTGTGACTGTAGTTACCTCTGCTTAAATGGCAGGATCTCAGCCCCAACTGGGGAAGCCAGAAAGGACTATGAAAGTAAGGCAGACCCTTTATTAATGTGGTAATTAGATTTCAGGTGGCACAGAACAAACTTTCTCAGAACCGATAGTGGAGTGTGAGCTGGGGACACCAGCTGCAGTGGAACAGCCCCCTCTATATCTAAAGTGACATGCTGCACACGCGTAGCGATAAGCAACCTAAGCTTAGGGTATGGGTGAGGCCTCAGGTACTCATGAAGGGTAGGATGGCTAGAGGGAACCAATGTCACTGCAGGTGCACAGCAGAACAAAATCGACTAGAGTAGCTCTTGGCAATGCAGGAGCGACAGTAGGGGGATGCTTCCTTGATGTTGAATGGTGGAAAAAAAGTGGCACATGCACACACACCACTCCATCCAGTAGATGAGGTCAGTCTCAATCCCTCACCTTCCACAGTATAAAGCCATTGGGACATGTGAATTTGAAATGCACCCAGCCATCCAAACAAATAAAATAGATATGATGAGCCTACAAAGCTAGTCCTTTTGATGACTGGACATTGACAAAGCTTTTGCAGATCCTTGGGTGTCCTCTGATAACTCCACCCCCTCCGTGCGTCTTTGGTTTTGTACCAAGTACTGCAAAGTAACAGGAACAAAGGGGAGAGTGTCCTGTACTGTACTCCAATATATGGAATTTACAATACATGAAATTCCTTTGATCTTACTCTTACAGTACAGGACAGTCTTGATAATTGTAGACCCTGGGATGTCCCCAAGCAATGAATAAGAGTAGGCAACAACAGGCCCAACAATAACAGGGGTTAACAGACCCAACTCTGAAACCTGCTGAAAGAACTATGCATCCAAAAGCTGCATCCACAGAAGACTGGACATCCACCTGGTAGAACCTTGAAAAGATATGAGCAGATAACCAGGTGATGACCTTACAAAGCTGGGCAAAAGTGGCTTGATGTCAGACTGCACAGGAAACTCCTACTGATGTGACAAAGTGGGCACATATTAGTGCAGGAGGTGCTTTGTACTTTGAGGTGTAAGCTCTTGAGATTAGTTATCTTACCCAACCAGCATTGGTGAATCTTGAAACAGGATGTCCCTTGCCAGCTCTTGAGGCAAGAACGATATGAGTGTCTTCCTGATAGAAGCTATAGGTTTGAGGTAGGCTCTTCATGGCTCTGACCATGCCCAGACAGTGAAGAACAATCTTTTTGTTGCTGTGCAGTAGGTTATAATGAAGGAAGAACTATGTCTTCACTAAGGTGGAAAGCCGACACTACCTTAGGAGGAAAGAGTTTTTTTTAGCACTACTTTATCTTTGTGAAGAATAAGACATGGCTCCTTACAAGAGACAGCCACTAACTTAGACACAACTAACACACATGATAGTAACCAAGAAGGCTGCCTTGCAGGAATGATCATCCAAAGGGTTTTCCCTGATGTGCTCAAAGGGTGGATTCTGCAGGGCAGAGAGAACCAAACTGGTTGAAACAGGTGGTTTAATCAGAGAAACCTCTTGAATAAAGATGGAAAGAAAAGGCAAGGCTGAAACTTGCCCCTTAAGAGTACTTAAGGCCAAGTTATAGACAGGTCACAATTGCAGGAAAGCAAGAAAGTGATGGAGCGTAATCCCTGGGATTGAAATGCCTGTGTTCGTTCACAGCAGGCACAGAAGGATTTCCAGGTATGATAGTAGATCTTTCTGGAAGTTGTTTTTTTTGCTTTTAGCAATGTGGGAATGAGAGATTCAGAGATTCCTCTGTCCCTTAAGACTTGGGCTTCAACTGCTATACCATTAAAGCCAGTGATTGAAAAGCAGAATAGAACAGGTGGCACTGAGACCTGGTATGTTTGGAAGGGGCTTGGGTACCGGGTTCGTCTGGGCCTGTTTGGTGCAATGTGAATCACCATTTTTTTTTCTCTCTCTCTCTATTTTGTGGAACAATCCAGGCAGAATTCTTAATTGGGGAAAAGCATGGATTAACCTGAACTGAGCCCAGGGAATTTATCAGGGCATTTGATGCCAGTGCAAGAAGATCCTTGGTACTGGCCACAAATAGCTTTTTGTTGAACCTGGAGGCAAGGATATTCATGTCTGGAATCCCCCATCTTTGACATATCAAGTTGAAGATGTTAGAATGAAGGACCACTGCCCTTGATCCAGGCAGTGACGACTGAGGTAATCAGCCTTCCTACTGTCCACTCCTGTGATGTGAACAGCAGATTGCTGGAGTGTTTTTCCATGCACTGCTTCCTTTCAACGCTGCATAACTCCTGGTGCTCCCTTGGTGATTGATGTAGGTCACAGCCGTGCCATTGTCTGACTGCACCCAGGTTGAGTGTCCTAGCAGGAGGAGTGGTACAGTGTTGCAGAGCCATCTTTATTGTTCTGAGCTTCAAAATGTTGGTGAGGAGTTTGGCTTCCACAGGTTACCATGTTCCCTGGACCTTGAGAGACTGTAATACTCCTCCCAAGCCTCCCTTACCATCCAAGGTTATCACTTTCTAGTGATACGTAAGGAAAGACTTACCTATTGTTAAGGTTGGACTGGAGATCCATCAAGTTATTGAATTCTTAGCTTGAATCAACAGGTGCATAGGTAGGTCTAGAGAGAAGATTTTGTGTTGGGGAGGTCTGGAATGAAATTGGCAATTGGTACCATCACAAAGTGAGATTTTCCATGAGTGTTCTAGGCCTCGTGGTAGCCCATTGTGGAATGTCTCTTTGACCTCATTTCTTGAGCGTGGGCTCAGAGAGAATTTTCTTCTCTAGAATGAAGTTCTTTGCTTGGGATGTGTCCAGGACCAGACCCAAGTATTCTAGTCGAATAGAAGTTTGGAGGCAAATTTTTTAAAACTGATAATTCAGCCACAGGCCTTGCGCAGCCACAGTTGGAAGACAAACATGCCTTTAAGAGAAGGTCTTCTAGATAACCTGTGACCTGGAAGAATTGATTTCTTGGAAGGGTAAGAAGAGGTGCTAGGACCTTCTTAAATACTCTACTAGCAAAATTTTGGAATTTGAAGGCACGTTGAAAAATTTTAAAGTGAAATTCCAACTTAAGCCTAACTGGCCTTAAAACTGTCCCCTCCCTCCTCCTAAAACCTAAGCTAACTAACCTGTGTAAGATATATATACTTAACCATTTTAAGCTCACTCCAGTCTAGTCACCTGATCTCCCATGTCAGTCAGCAGCGACAGCAGGGGAGAGAAGAAAATGTTCCAAGAACAGCTAGTAAAGCCTGGGAGTGGCAACGTCGCCCAAAGGCTTCAATGGCCTGTATGCTGTTGGTGATTCCTCCTCACCCTGGCTGCAGCCATGCTGGCTGATACAGGGGAGTGGCATCATGTGAATGGAATGCAGCAGCCTGAAAATAGGCAAGTATATACAGGTGAAACTTGAAAAATTAGAATATCGTGCAAAAGTTCATTTATTTCAGTAATGCAACTTAAAAGGTGAAACTAATATATGAGATAGACTCATTACATGCAAAGCAAGATAGTTCAAGCTGTTATTTGTCATAATTGTGATGATTATGGCTTACAGCTCATGAAAACCCCAAATCCATCATCTCAGAAAATTAGAATATTGTGAAAAGGTGCAATATTCTAGGCTCAAAGTGTCCCACTCTAATCAGCTAATTAAGTCATAACACCTGCAAAGGGTTCCTGAGCCTTTATATGGTCTCTCAGTCTGGTTCAGTAGGAATCACAATCATGGGAAAGACTGCTGACCTGACAGTTGAGCAGAAAACCATCATTGACACCCTCCATAAGGAGGGAAAGCCTCAAAAGGTAATTGGAAAAGAAGTTGGATGTTCCCAAAGTGCTGTATCAAAGCACATTAATAGAAAGTTATGTGGAAGGGAAAAGTGTGGAAGAAAAAGGTGCACAAGGAGCAGGGATGACTGTAGCCTGGAGAGGATTATCAGGAAAATGCCATTCAAAAGTGTTGGGGACTTTCACAAGGAGTGGACTGAGGCTGGAGTCAGTGCAACAAGAGCCACCACACACAGACGGATCCTGGACATGGGCTTCAAATGTTGTATTCCTCTTGTCAAGCCGCTCCTAAACAACAAACAACGTCAGAAGCGTCTTACCTGGGCTAAAGAAAAACAGACCTGGTCTGTTGCTCAGTGGTCCAAAGTCCTCTTTTATGATGAGAGCAACTTTTCATCTCATTTGGAAACCAAGGACCCAGAGTATGGAGGAAGAATGGAGAGGCACACACTGCAAGATGCTTGACGTCCACTGTGAAGTTTCCACAGTCTGTGTTGATTTGGGGAGCCATGTCATCTGCTGGTGTTGGTCCACTGTGCTTCATTAAGTTCAGGGTCAATGCGGCCGTATACCAGGAGATTTTGGTGCATTTCATGCTTCCTTTCGCAGACGAGCTTTATGGGGATGCTGACTTCATTTTCCAGCAGGATTTGGCACCTGCCCACACTGCCAAAAGCACCAAAACCTGGTTCAATGACCGTGGGATTACTGTGCTTGATTGGCCGGCAAACTCGCCTGACCTGAACTCCATAGAGAATCTATGGGGCATTGCCAAGAGAAAGATGAGAAACATGAGACCGAACAATGCAGAAGAGCTAAAGGCCGCTATTGAAGCATCCTGGTCTTCCATAACACCTCAGCAACCACAGGCTGATAGCTTCCATGCCATGCCGCATTGAGGCAGTAATTGCTGCAAAAGGGGCCAAAACCAAGTACTGAGTACATATGCATGATTATACTTTTCAGAGGTCCGATATTGTTCTATGTACAATCCTTGTTTTATTGATTACATGTAATATTCTAATTTTCTGAGATTGTGGATTTGGGGTTTTCATGAGCTGTAAGCCATAATCATCACAATTATGACAAATCAGGGCTTGAACTATCTTGTTTTGCATGTAATGAGTCTATCTCATATATTAGTTTCACCTTCTAAGTTGCATTACTGAAATAAATGAACTTTTGCACGATATTCTAATTTTTCAAGTTTCACCTGTACATCTTTATTATACAGGTAAGTTCACATAGATGTTAGGAGGGTGCTAGTTCGGAGTAAGCTGGAAGTCACCTTTAAGTCTAAAATAGAACTAATACACTAGGCTTTGGTACCGTATACATGCTTGAATAGAAACTTTTGAATCTTAAGTCTTGAGGAGGTACTGCCACAACTACTCCCTGGGACAAGAGAAGGTTCAGGGCATTCTGCAAATCTGACTGTCCTTGGACAGTTTTTGGTTGACTTGAGAGAATAAAGTGATGAGGGGTTAGAGTTTCGAATTATATTTTGTACTCCTTTCAAACCACCGATTGAACCCACAGCTTTGGGACATCTGTGACCCAGAGAGAGGCAAACTGTAACAGCTGTGCCCTCCACTCATAAGAAAGTTGGTGCCCATTATTGGGAAGAGAGCTATGGAAAGGATTTTAAATGCGGTAGCAGCACTACTACGTGCAAAAAAAGTAATAAAGTGCAACAAGTTTGATCAATTGCAGAACTGTGCTAATAATGTTACTTTTTTTAAGTGTATTAATTGTTAAATAAAACAGTCTCCAAAATTTGTCTTACTTAAAAAATGTATACTACACCAGTCTCTTTAATATCAAGTTCAACTTCAAACATTTTTGTTACATCAGCCTCTTTAATATCATGTCCAATCACTTAAAATGTGCCTTCATCCCGTTAGATGAATGACTCACCAGAACCATATGACCTTTTAGAAACAAAATATAATCAGAGCTTTTTCTTTATATTTACACATACAACTCTTCCCCGCTAAGTAGATCACTAGCTTCCCACACAAATTCTCCTTTACTGGAGTTCTCCTCTACCACAAGTCCTCTCTACCGGATTAATATGTGAAACACAGACCAAAAGAGAACTTCATCACATAAAACCATTTATTAAAAATCCCACAAATAAATAAAAACCAACTGCACACTCACATACTTTGTGCCTTTAAATCGGCACTCAGAATAACTTGCTTTGGTTCTCTAAAAGGAAGTACCGCCACTCTGGCTACTCATCAATAAGTCAGTGTGAGTTCCACCTCAAACGGAAGTAACAATACCAACAGAGGCCACACCCCAATGCATATTGTATTTTCCTGATGTCTTCAAGAAGTGCGTTTTGTCATTTCCAAACATCTTCAGGAACAATTGTGGAAGTCTGACACAATTGGTGCATTTAATTCACTGGGATTTTAGTGGACTTGATATTAAAGAGATTGATGTGATATGAACTTTTTAGGTATTTTATACATATGTGTGACATATTGGTTGAATCAGAGAAAGGTTTTTGTGCATAAAAAGTTGCCTATTATAAAGAACACAGAGACACATTTTGAAGAGGGTTTTACCTGAGAATGAATACAATTAACAAACATATTACCACAGTTCTGTGCTTTATCAAACGTTTTGCACTTGATCTATTACACATAGGGGCAGTGCTACCACAATGAAATATATTTAGTTTATAGCATCAGAAGAAAATACTTTGTAGCAACAGCTGGTTTGTAGGTGGTTTTTCTTGAGTTTCTCCTGAGCGCATGTGTTCTCCACTGAATTTTATGGGGAAGACTTGGTGGGCTTTGTGGCAGAGAGGAAGGTCTAAACTAGTTTTTCAAGTTGAAGTCTAAGTAGTGTGATTAAGTACCCTGCCTTTTGAAAAGGTAGAGGCTCCTGAAGAGGGAGGCTTTGTAATCTTTGTAAAACCCTTCTGCCCCATTCAGTGATCTTGTTGTGGGAACAAGTGCTCCTGCTCTAATTTTAAAAGCGCAATGTATACATGTTTATGTGTGTCCTGCATTGGGCAGCCCATTTACTTCAAAGGGTTTCCCTAAGTGTGTCTGTTGCCTAAAAGAAGCTCCTGCTCCTTTTTGTGTGACAAGCCAGGCAGGATTTTGAGGTGTGTACTGGCGCATAATTATGGCAAAACTGTACCGGGTTTCGGGTGTCTTCAAGAATAATGACACTCAAACGCGCATCACGTTTTGCCGCGATTTGGAATTGCGGCAACTCTGCCCACAATTCCAAATCACCTAACATGAACAGGGCCTTCCTTCTGCAACATGACAGCTTTTACAAACTTATTAAATGCCTCCCCTTGAAACGGCATACATTTGAGGTGCTTTTTACAGGCTGCTTCAGCTGTCAAGGTTTTGAGCCATAAGATTCTGTGCACATGAATAGAGATTGCAGCCATTCTGGAAATTTGTCCCATCACATGTTCTAGGGCATCCACACAAAAAAGCAGAGCAAAAAGGAAATTGCTGTTAAAGTAAGGTCCTGAAAAACAGAATAAGGTTCGTTGTTCATTTTGAACAACCAGTTTGCCACACTGAAACTGCAGTGAGAACGGATTGCAGGACTGGGCCTGCAAGAGCTAAAGTGTTACTAAACCCAGGACCCTGCAATCACTATATCTGGTCTCCCACAGTACACAGAACATGGAAGTGCAATTATTTTAGTAAAAAGAAACTGCTACATACCTTTTTTCATCAGCAGTTAGAGTAGTCTTGAGACTTCTATCAGTGTCCAGCAGAGCACTGGTTAAAGCTTGTAGGAGGAGTTTTCTCTAAAAGAATGCAGAACCCCTGACCTCTATCTGGACAGTGCCAATTGGCCCTGTGCTGATCACATGCACTCTCCCAAGAGAAGAAAAAAACCTCTCTAGCAATACACACCAAACTGAGCATGTGCAGCGTCTCCACATGAGGAGACACTGGAAGAAAGGGAGGATCAGAGAAGTCAGGATCAAACAGCATTTTTACACAATGCAGAGGATTAACCCCTTAGGTACCACAGTGAGTATAACTAGCATGCTTTTCTGCATATATAGACTAATTTTACTGTTGTGGGTTTAGTAACACTTTAAGAGTCTTTATAAGCATCTCAAACTTCCTATCTGCAAAATCTTTAAATGAAGGAGCATCTTCAGTTAGTACAGTGAGATATTTTAAGTGTTACTAAGCCCATGACCCTGCATTCACTATATCGGGTCTTCCACAGCACACAGAACATGGAAATGCAATTATTTTAGTAACTATAAACTGCTAAATACCTTTTCCCATCAGCAGTATATAGAAGTATTGTGACTTCTATCAGTGTCTGGCTGAGCACTGGTTAATCATTCTCTTCTGACTGTCCTATGAGGCTGCATGACCCCTGACCCTCTGTCAAGACAGCGCTGATTGACCCTGTACCAATCACATGCACCCTTCCAAAAAAAGAAGAAAAAAAACTCCACTCTCTAGCAACACACACCAAACAGAGCATGTGCAGACTTGCCACTGCTGCTCTGTACTATGGTAGATGGAGTGGGGACAGCAAAAGAAGGGGAGGATCAGAGAAGACAGGATCAAACAGCCTTTTTACACAATGTGGCGGATTAGTAATCATGCTTTACCGCATGTAAAGAACTGATTTTACAGTTTTGGGTTTAGTAACACTTTAAGACTGAGAGCAGGATCAGGTACAGAAATAGTCCATTTTTTTGTGAACTCCTTCCACTGGATAGAGTACAGCAAAGATTTTTTTTTTTTGGAGGAGTGACAATCTGGGGGGTGTGGAAAATAATCAATTTCTACAATGCCAAGGCTTTTATGCACAGTAGCATTGAACTTATCCGCATTAGCAGGCATGTTGTGTAAAGCTCTCTTTTCAGGTGTAAAAAGAGTAGGAGGGAAAAAAATCTGCAGCAGCCTCCTCTATTATTGCCCCAATATTCTCATAGTTCCCCTGTGTCTGCCTCACCTGGGGCAGGCATATTGGGATTAGACTCATGTAATGACAAAGGAGCTGGAGAAGGAATGTGATGCTTTATAGCCCTGGACAAAAATAGCCATTAAAGCCATGAACTATCTTAGGAATTGTGACAAACAAAAGAATATTCTGCCTTCGTCAGGTAGGTCATTTGTTGCATTCTTGAAACAGAACTAGAATTGGATGCAGAGACCAGTATTAATATTGTGTTCTGTTCTGGTGCATTGCATCATCACTCTTAGATTGAGCTTTCTGCACTTTTGGCACAAAAAAATATTTGCTTGAGGTTTTGCCGTGGCTCTCTCTAGAGTGGTTTCCACCAAAGCTACGGATGAGGGTAATCCCTTGTGGGGTTCTCAAAAAATAGGGTGCACAATATAGGATAAGCGTGTTCAGAAGGAATATGAAGGAACCCAGGTGTACACCATCCTAGTACTTTATATGGGCTCTAGGCAGAATTGGTGCTAAAGTGTGTGACCTGTGGTATGATGCCACCTGATGATCCACCTGGGACTAATCTCCGAGTGGTTGAATTTTACCAACGAGCTTGAACTGTAAAGTGAATACATTCCAAACAGCTCCGGTTTTTACCATAAAGGACTACAGGTCATCTCCCCTTCTACTCTTCTCCATAACAAAATGGGATGTTCAGCAATCCATAACAAAACATGAAAACCTCCAAGGAGTTATTACTCTTTATAGGCAGTGTGAAATAGATCTAACAAAAATAGAAAGCTGCATACAATACCACTACATGGCACTTTTTTCTCTGCCACTATATCTGCTGTGGTCTCAGACCCCATTCACAATTCAGATAGCAGAAAATTGCGTTCCTCGTAATTATGTATGAGAGATTTTGATGTGATTCTGTGTGAATATGCCCTACGCAGATCTGTCACCCCAAAGAAGCTCCTGCTCCTTTTTGGGCGACAATCTTCACAGGGATTTTAACCATTTGCCGCCCGCCCTATGGCTGAATGGCGGCCGGCAAATGTCATCAGCGTTCTCCCGCACATGCGCAGATTGCGCTCCTGCAGAGCCGCGGCGCGGCGCGATCTGTCACCGGCTGTGTACCTTGGATACGGACGATGACAGATCTGAGTATCGGCCCCCGTTGCCGGTACCATGTGACCTGCTGTGACCAATCACAGCAGGTCACATGACAGTTGTATACAATGGATGGCTTCATTCATGCCATCCATTGTATACTAGTGTCTAGCTGTCAATGGTCACAGCTAATCACATGCACATGTCATGTGATAGCTGTGGCCAAATCACAGCTAAGCACAAAAAAAAAAAAAAAAACCCTGAATGAATCCATGTCATTCAGGTAAATGCTTGCTTATAGCAAAGTAATTCTTTGCTATAAGCAAATTGTGTAAAAAAAATAAAAATAAAAAATACTGATCACTTCCCCAAAGTACAATGTTACTATGGTAACATTGTACTACTTTGGTCATAGTGAAATAGGAAAAAAAAATCTTAAAAAAAAAAGAAAAAAAATTTAATAAAAAATAATTAAAAAAATATATATATATTTTTTTTCATACTGTCACCAGTCAGTGTCCCTGATCACCGCCATGCCAGTTATATGATGACGCTGTACTGCACTGGTGACAATATGTAAAAAAAAAATAGTGAAACTAATTTTTTTAATTTTTTCATTTTCCGAAAAATTATGACAAAAAAAAATACAACTTCAAAAAACTCACCATGCCTCTTATGAAGTACGTCGGACTGTCTACTTTGCAAAAAGGGGTCATTTGGGGGATATCTGTACTGTTCTGACATTCTTGGACCTCAAGAAATTAGATTGGCTGTCAGTATTTCAGGATTGATCAATATTCAGATCTATACCATAGTTTGTGAACTCTATAACTTTCCTACAAGCTAAAAAATACATCCTAATTTGGGTTATTTTCACCAAAGACATGTAGTAGAATACATCTTGGCCTACATTTATGAAGAACAATTATTTATTTGCAAGCTTTTATAATAGAAACAAAGAAAAACGTGTGTTTTTTTAAAAATTTTTGTTTTTTTTTGTTAATTTAGCAAAAAATAAAAACCCCAGAGGTGATTAAATACCACCAAAAGAAAGCTCAAGTTGTGTGAAGAAAATGATAAAATTTTAGTTTGGGTACAATGTTGTATGACCGCGCAATTGTCATTCAAATTGTGAGAGTGCTGAAACCTGAAAACTGGCCTGGGCAGGAAGGTGTAAAATTGCCCGGTATTGAATTGGTTAAACATGGATCTGGTTAATTCTGCAGTAGATAAAGTGCATCTATTAGTGTATAGATCATGCACTGAAGGAGGAGGTAGTGATGAGCATGGTTAATGTACTGGCCTGGGCAGGGAGGTGTAAAATTGCCCGGTATTGAATTGGTTAAAGGTGCATTTTGCTGCACGATTCTGACGCGCAACAATCACAGCAAAATTGCATTACATAAATGGTGTCATCACGCGCAGTGGTTTCTACACGATTTGGAATCGTGGGCAGAATCGCAGAAATTCCAAATCGCCAAGTGTGAATGGGGCCTCAGGGTTGCCTTGAGCACAGTACAGCACAGCAAAAAAGATAATCAAATTGAAAAAGAAAAAAAAAAACACTGCATACAGTGTTATATTTGCACACTGTTTTAACTTGGATTCTAACAATGTAGGTTTCTTAAAATAAACAATGACATTACCAGTCCTCACAGGCTTGATTTTTCTTCTATACAAGTTAAATATCTCTATTCTTTAGGCCATAATACAGTGTAAGAAGTTAGAATATGTAAAGAAATGTACAAGATCCACCAAATCACAAGCCTAACATGTGCTTTGCAACATCAGAACTTGCTCACCTGTGCTTTGGGCTGTTCCGTTTGCTTTCGCAACTTGCTTTTTTCTATACTCTGCAATTGATATTTAGCTGTTCTTATTATAGTGGCCATATGCTTCTCTGAAACAAGAATTTTGTTTGCTTGATCCAATACAGAGCTGATGGTGGTGGTAGAGGTGGTAGTGGACTTAACAGGACTTGCAGGCTGTTCAGGCAAGGGTATCTGGATGTTTGTGGGTGGGGATTTGGCACTAGAGTCATTATCTTGTTTATCAGAAATGCCACAGGTTTTTTTTGAAAACTTGTTCTTGACTGAAACGGAGGTTGCAGCAGGTGGTGGTGGAGTAGTGGTTACTGGGGGCTCTGTGATCACTTGTTTCTTCTTTGATAATATTTTTATTGGTGTAGAAGCAGCAAGTGCCTCTCCATCAACCTTTTCCTTGCCACTTTTGTTTAAAGAGATTGAGCTCTTCTTGCGTTTATCTTTTCTTGAGTCATGGGAGTTTTCCTTCTCTCTTTCCTTTTCCCTGCATTTTTCAATGTCCCTTTCTTTTGATGCTTCATCTGATACTCTGGTCTTATTTTTTATTCTCTCTGATTGGGAGCCAGATATAAACCATGGAAAAAGGGAAGAACTACTGTTGGAAGAGGATGAGAAAGGCTCCCCTGAAGTGCTGGCTTGCCTTCTTGTTTTCGGAAATTTCTCTGCAGACTCCACAGGTGTTGCAGAAATTGAAGTGGAAGAAAAAGAAAAGCTGGGACTTAAGGCACTGGTGGTCCGGGAACTGACAGATAAGCTTGTAAGTGAACTAGATGACTGAGGAATGAGGGGCGCAGCACTCTTGCTGTTTTCTCTTCTACTCCGTGTCCTCATGGAGTGAGATGGCGATCTTGGTTCAGAGCCACGCATTGGACTAAAGACTCTTCTTCTCCTTCTTCTAGAAGATAAACTTATAATGGAGGATGCTCCAGAGGAATCAATAGATGGTGGTAGAGTGACTGACTCAAATATGCGTGAATGTGCTTCGCTGGGAGTAAACCTTGGTGCACGGAGCAGAGGGCTTCTTTTATGTAAATCAAATCGAGCTCCAGAAGAATGAAGTGGAGAAAAGAGTCTTCCAGGACTTACAACAGAGGCTGTATTGAACCCAGAAGCAGAAGCAAGACCTACATCTTCTGGAGTCAGTGGTGGAGGTCTAAAATTATCAAATATGGGTTTCCTGATGAGGCCTTCTTTGGCATATTTAGCAGAGGAAAAGTACTGAGACTCTAGCCTGGAATGCTTTAGGGATGTCCAACGGAAAGTTGGCTCCCTTAATATGGACCTCCGCTTTTCATGCATACGTGATCCAGAAAGGAAAGTTGTAGCCATGGGAATAGCAGGAGGCATAAGCCATGAAGAATGTTCAGAGAGGGCTGCTGGGGCCTGCAAAGGTGCTGAAGGACTAAGCAATGGTGGAGGTGGAGAAGCAGAGGATTGCTGAAGAGCTGGCTGAGAAATCTTCTTTGCTTGCCTGGAATTGATGATTCTATTGCAATTGGGAATACGTCTGTTTCTTGTGCTAACTCCACTGCTTTCTATGACTGACTGAGGTGTAGACAAAGGAATATCTGTGACTCGTTCAGGAGTTTCTGCTATAGCAGTCGTCTCCTCTGAAACCTGTGATTCTGTCGAAGTGTCTATGCTAGGGCTGCTTGAGCGGGATTCATCCGAAGTAACCTGTGAAGACTGCTGTGAAACTGCACTTGACTTTTCACTAGATTCACAAGATGTTAAACTAAAACGTCCATTTGGAGCAGTTTCCATCCTAGCTATCTTGATAGGAGGTTCATAGTCTTCATCTTCTATAAACCTTCGAGGTGTTTTTATGATGCGAGAAGACACTGTGCTCACCACAGGCATGATAAACTGTCGTATATTTTTAAGCTGGGTACCTCCCTTACGCCCTTGAAGCTTTGCTGCTTCAAGTCCCATCTTCTTTTGCGCGCCCATTTTAGCCTTTTGCAAAAGCTGCTTTGCAATGGTGGTATCAGTTCTCTTGGAAGCTGGGATAATCCTAACAGGCTTAAGTCGTCGAGGACTTTGGCGCACAGAGACCCTGACAACTTCTTTTGAAGTTTGGAGAGGTTCTTCTTTGCGGGTTCTCTGGGGCTTCCCTGGGTGAGTCTGTCTCAAAAGAATCCTAGGTTGTGCTGGTTTAAACCTATCAGAAGATGGGGGCCTGCCACGTCTCCTAACAATTTTCACAACACCTTTTCTTCCAAGCTCCAGTTTATCACTTTTGAATTTGGGCTTCAGTGGAGACAGTTTAACGGCTCTGAGTTTCTTTATTTTGGCAGCATGTTTAAAAGCAGCAGAGGGCTTCCTCCGTTTTGTTTTCTCTTCACGAGCAGGTTTAGTGGACTCTGATTCATTGTGGTCTTCTTGTGTAGATTTTAATTTAACGTTTCCGTGAGCAGGAGGTCTTCCTCGTCTTTTCTCTTCTGGCACATTCTCTGGCTTCTTTGTTTTATTTGTAGGTCGAAGTTCTTGCTTGCTAGTGGCATGACTATGATTTTCAGCTGGCTGGGAAGTAACCTCAGAACTCCTGGACAAACTGCAGCGTGGTCTTCCGCGAGGTTTTCTTGGGGTTGACTGTTCTGAATGGTTAAAAAAAAAAAAAGGCATTGAAAATTGGTCGGCATTATCCAGTATGTTATGTCATGAAAATATTGCAATTAACAAAATCTAGGTAAAGACAGGAAAGGAGAAGCGGGAAACAAATATTTTCATCTATCTCTCAGGCACCTTAAGAACAGATACATCCTTAAAAGCGTATCTAAGCCAAAGAAAAAAAGGAACAGGACACAAGATTGTATTCACAGGCCATGGGTTATATAGGCAGGCTACCTTCAGGTGATTGGACGCTGGCAAAAAAAAAGGAACTGCTGGGAAGGTCCCTAGGGGCACACTCAACCATGCTCACTTCAGGAGATTCTAGTTTCTTTCTTTCTTTTTTTTTTTTGTAACAATTTAAAGTGGTTCTAAAGGCTTAAGGTTTTTACCTTCAAGCATTCAATGCATGAAGGTAAAAAACCTTCTGTGTGCAGAATCCCCCCCAGCCCCTCTAATAACTCACCTAAGCCCCCTCTCGATCCAGCATTGTGCACTGGAGCCTCGGCTATCCCAGGATTCCCCTTTCCTCATTGGTTCAGATAGAAGCGGGAGCCATTGGCTCCCACTGCTGTGAACCACAGCCAGTGAGCCAATGAGAAGCAAAGGAAGGGCACGACTGGGCCGCGGCTCCGTGTGTGAATGGATACACAGAGCAGCGGGTGCCCCCATAGCAAGCTTCTTGCTGTGGGGGCACCCGACAGGATGGAGGGGCCAGGAGAACCTGTGAGAAGAGGATCCGGGCTGCTTTGTGCAAAATCACTGCACACAGCAGGTAAGTATAGACATGTTTGTTATTTTAAAAAAGCTTTTAGAATCAGTTTAGTAAGCAGTGACCACAGAAGACAGAGGGGAGTGTCCTTTGTCCTTGTCCTGTACTGTGCTCCAAAATAAGGAATTTACAAGTAGGGGGTGGGCAACAACATAGCAGCAAATAGAACTGAAGAAGGCCCATAAGCAAAAAGGGTAAAAGCCCAAAACCACTTAGCAGACAGCTTGAAGTACCTTACAGCTCTCATCAGCCTGAATATCTACCTGATAGAACCTGAAGAACGTGTAAATTGTGAACCAGGTAGTGACAATGCAAATCTGGGAAGCACATGATTGATGCTGAATAGCCCAAGAGACACCAATACACCTTCCTTCAGGTCACAAGCCCCAGAAATAAGTAGCCTGGCAATGGTGGAGTGAGATGCAGGATGTCCCTTCCAAGGGCCAGAAGGGAGGACAAAAAAGGGACTCAGATTGGCGAACAGAGGCCATGTCTGCCAAGAACAGTCCAAGAGCCCTAACAAAGTGCAGGCAATGCAGGGAAGATTCCTTGACTCATTTTGGGTCAGGACATAAGGACAGACAATATTCTTTCTGAGGTGGAGGGAAGGGGCCAGCTTGGGTAGAAAATAAGGTCAATCTCAAAACCACCTTTTTCCTGTGTAGTCAAAGAAAAGGCCCCTAGTTCCAAAACATGCACAACAGACATAAGGTTGCTCCCTCATGCCCATTACATTTGGAATCTTCCAAAAGGATCTCCAAGTGGGGTCTGTCTCTGGAGTACAGAGAGCAACAGGTCCAATTAGAGGCTGAAGCAAGAGGTTTCTGGAAAAGGATGGAAAGCCCATTCTTGCACATGTTAAAAAAAAAAAACGGGTTTTCAGGATCTGAGAACCATAGGGATAGACCACTGTCCTGGATCTGTTGATCACCCTGTGGCTAAACATACTTGTTGCAACAACTTGCAAAGCTGATCACCTAACTCAGGCTCCAGTGCACAAAGCAAATCTTACAGGCCAGCCTAACTCACACTGGGGTCTAGGTATGGTCCCCAAGGTAGACACAGAGGGTTGTTCATCTGGCAACTGCCATAGGCAGTAAGAATCTTGACAGGAATGTTTTTAAGAAAAAAGGAATGGCCAAAAAAAGGGAAAAAAACTTCCCCAGAGAAGAGGTTGATTACCTAAAAACACTAGCAAAAAACTGGTGTCTCACACGGTGGGCAGGGTTATATAGGCATGTTCCAGCAAAGTTTTTATCAGTTTCCAATCACCTGAAAGTAGTCTGCACATAACCCATGGTCTACAAATACAAGCCCTATGTCCTGTACTGTAAAATGAAGATAAATATTGTAGTTTTTCACTCTTAAATGTGTGGGCTGAATTAGTTTTTTTTCTCAGACTCTCCACCTTGATTTAATCCTGGTAAACCTTTGACACTTTCCTTTCTAGGATGACTGCAGCATACCTATAGGCAAGTGACAGCAGCTTAGTACAAGAAGTGTGTTATAACTATAGAATACCTACATTTCTCCCCAGCATCAAAATAGCGGGGGGAGGATAGTCCTAACACTTTCTGGATCTCCACTCTAAAGCTGGCTATATGCAATACGATCTGAATGTATCATCATCATTCATTACCATATTTAGCTGTAGTAATTACTTAGCAATGCAAAAGTCTAACTACACCATTAATTCCATTTGCACTATGCATTTGCTTGTAAATTGTGCAGTACAATTTTACTCTGTATGGCCACCCTTTAAGCTCACTGAGCAGCCTAGACCCAGAATGCACAGCATACCAGGGTCCGGTGACACCAGCATTATGATAGCATTAGCTCAGAAAAATGGGAAGATTATAACACAGCAAGTCCCCAGATGTTATGGCAGGATACGCAGAATGGAGACATAACCTTGTCAAAGCCAAAGAAATGAAGACCCAGAGGTGGCTGAAACTTTACATACTTCATTCAAACTAAGTTCTGGGTAGAGGTCTATTTTACTGTAGTAAGGGCTCATTAACCCCAAGGACAGAACAAAACCAGTTTTCTATGTGCCCTGTTCACACCATAACACTGATACCATGTGCAGATTTTTTCTGCGCAGGAATCTGCAATGTGTATAAAACTCCTTGAAGTGTACATGAAAACTGATGTAAGCTGAGGTCTCTGGAAGTGAAATCTGTTTGTCAGTTTTTCTGTATGTATGGTGTGAACAAGGTCTGAAAGAAAATCAACCCATAATATTTGGAACCCTAGCACAACATATAGAGAGTGTAAAGAGATGAGAAAAGCCAGGGTAAAAAAAAAGCTGGAGCTGAAAGTGGTTCTAAAGCCTTAAGGCTTCTCACCTGAAAAACCTTCTGTGCTGAAGCTCCTCCTCAGCCCCCCTTTTTCTTACCTGAGCCTGATCCAATCCAGCGATGTGTACAAGAGCAGCGCTCTAGGCGCTGTCCCCCTCCTCATTGGGCAGACTGATATCATTGGCTACCGCTGATGTCATTTAAATGCTGTGACACGGGAGCGGGGGAGGGGCCAAGTTGCTTGCTTTGTCTCCATAGACGCAGATAGGGCAGCTCAGGAGTGAGCCGCATGGGTGCTCCATAGAAAGCGGCTTTCCATGGGGGCACCTGCTGAAGAGGAGGGGCCTGAATCACCGGCGGGGAACCTGAGAAGAGGAGAATCGGGGCTGCTCTGTGCACAAGTATTGCACAGAGCAGGCAAGCATAGACTTGTTTGTTATTTATTTAAAAAAAAAAAAAGGTTTAATAACACTTTAACAATGCTAACCATCCTCTTCTTTTCCCCTGACCTTTTCAGCCATACCCTCTACATGAGAAGACAACTGAGACCTCAGATACAGCGCATCCAGAAGGTGGGGGCCTTATACTGATGGGGGTCACCTGTTCCATTAACAGATAAAAAGGCAGCACTCCCTCTCATTGAAGAGAAAACATTCCACCAATCCTGCCTCCAATGAAGCCAAACTCTGGGCAGGATGGACCCACACCCTCCGCTGTGATGGCAGACCCCGACAATCCCACCTACAAAAAGCTTTGCAGACTATATGGGGACTGTTAAGCATTTTCCATCTCTAACCCCACTGAACATGGCAGAACTATAACTAATATCTGTCCCCTCCCCCACCATACCAGGACTGGATGCCTTTCTACCAATCTATAGCCCATGTTCTGAGCATTCATTTGTATTTTATTTTTATGTTTCAATTTGGTCTTTTTACCCCACCACTCGTCATTGCTTCTGTAACTTCCTCCCCAGCATTATTTTTTTTTAACTAAACTATTTTCCCTTCTCCTTTCCGATCACCTTCCCAAATACCAACTGAATAGGTTTCCTAGAAACATATCTAGACACCTTCTCTGACTTTGCCAAGGAAACCACTTCATACCTTACTGAATGCTTTACACCTTTAAAAGGACTCTGCATGATCTCCTTCTCCCTAACTCCTCTCTTAGGGTCTGCCATTGGTGCCTCAATGAGAGTTTCTGTGCTTGGAACAACTTTGAGAGGAACTCTCTCGGGCCTGGATGCTTATTTTCAACATAACGTTGACTCGGTAACTTCATCCTCAACCCTCTGGGAGGCTCATAAAGCGATCTTCAGAGGTCTCTGTATTTCCATGGGCGCTCGTTTAAAGAAGGCCTCTGTTTGTGCCAGACAATCTCTCTTACGCCAACTATCCTTAGCTGAACAACAATTACTAGATAACCCGTCTATACCTTGGCTCCAGAAAGTTTCCCGTATACGAGACCAAATTAGGGCTCTTGACCTGCATAAAACTGCCCAGTCTCTCGCTTGGGCTAGGCAAAAATTCTATGAGTTCTCTAATAAGCCACATCGCATGCTTGTAAATAGACTTAAATCTCAAACATCCCCCTCGCTACCGGGTCACTTACTCCAGTCGGATGGCAAACCCACATATGAGCCACATGTTATGGCTACAGTATTTGGGGAATATTATGAGAAGCTTTATAATTGCCTAGCCCCTGATAATCACCCTCCCCTCCAGATGGCTGCTTTTACCGCTTTTTTTGACTCCTTACAATTACCACATTTGTCACCTTCCGATGTTACAGCCCTAAACGCGGACATCTCTATTGAAAAATTATTGGATGTTGTCAAACATCTCCCTACTCACAAATCTACAGGGCTGGACGGTCTGCCTTACTCAAATTACAAGTCCTTTATTGTTATTTTGGCCCTCCATCTCCTGACCTTGTTTTGGGATCTCCATAAGCGGTCGCATACACAAGATGTGTCAGGAAAGAACTGCAGTACCAGTTCTTGCCAGCGGGTGCTTTTCAGCAGCCAGGATCTCACCTCCTGCAATCAAGCCATCACGCCTGAGGCTGATTGCAGGAGGTGTATTTAAGCAGTAACCATGCCTGCAATCAGTGCCTTGGTGTATTGTTCCCATGTGCCTGTGATAACCTGTTTTCCTGAACCTTCTCCCTGTTCCTGTGATCTGCTCCGTGTCCTGTCTGCCTCTCTGTACCCCATGCTTGATCAACTGTGTATGACCCTGGCTAGCCCTGACTACTCTTTTGCTCTGTATATATTGGGTGAAGGATTCTGATTATTTGGTTTTTACTTGCACGGTGCATTTTGTATATTGGTGTGTTGCACAAATAAACTATATTACATTACTCCTGAAGCCTGCTATTCCCTGTGTCAGTCCACACATCTCTGGTCATATCCGGATCCTTGACATAACACCAAGGCCAGTCCTGACCAGAAGTGGCTGCACGGGGAAGCCATCTTGGCTTGTTATTTGTGAAGGATGCATCCTGAGGAGGTTGTGTACTTGTCTCTGCTAGCAATAGAAGACAGAAAATACTGCTATAAGATTCTGAAGGAGTAGGCCAGGGATCAGCTGCTAGAGTGCATGCGGGTTGCTCATTCTCTAGTAGATCAGGGTAGGGTGCCTGCTATCCAACCTGATGACCCGGTGCCTGCTGTCCAGCCTGACGACCCGGTGCCCTTTATCCAGCCTGATGACCCGGTGCCCGCTATCCAGCCTGACGACCTGGTGCCCGCTATCCAGCCTGACGATCCGGTGCCCGCTATGCAGCCCGAGGAACCGATAAATGCCATCCGGCCTGAAGACCCGGTGCCCGCTGCCCAGCCTGATGACCCGGTGCCCGCTGTCCAGCCTGATGACCCGGTGCTCTCTATCCAGCCTGATGACCCGGTGCCCGCTGCTCAGCCTGATGACCAGGTGCCTGCTATCCAGCCTGATGACCCGGTGCCTGCTGCCCAGCCTGATGACCCGGTGCCCGCTGTCCAGCCTGATGACCCGGTGCTTTCTATCCAGCCTGATGACCCGTTGCCTGCTGCCCAGCCTGATGACCCAGTGCCTGCTGCCCAGCCTGATGACCCGGTGCCTGCTGCCCAGCCTGATGACCCGGTGCCTGCTGCCCAGCCTGATGTGCCTCTGCTCGCTGCCCATCCAGATGTGCCTCTGCTCACTGCCCAGCCTGATGTGCCTCTGCTCGCTGCCCAGCCTGATGTGCCTCTGCTCGCTGCCCAGCCTGATGTGCCTCTGCTCGCTGCCCAGCCTGATGTGCCTCTGCTCGCTGCCCAGCCTGATAACCCGGTGCCTGCTGCCCAGCCTGATGTGCCTCTGCTCGCTGCCCAGCTTGATGTGCCTCTGCTCGCTGCCCAGCCTGATGTGCCTGCTGCCCAGCCTGATGACCCGGTGCCTGCTGCCCAGCCTGATGTGCCTCTGCTCGCTGCTCAGCCTGATGTGCCTCCGCTCGCTGCCCAGCCTGATGTGCCTCCGTCCGCTGCCGTCTAGCTAAACTGGCCGATACCCGATTCCAAGCCTTCTTCTAGAGATCCTGTGTCCAGCAACCTGCCTTCTTGTGTTCTCCTACATAAAGATAGGTCTACCAGCAGGAAACCCAGCCAGTCGCTTGACTCCGGCAGTGGGATATCCAGCCAGTTACCTGACCCGGGCGGTGGAACATTTTGCCCACTAATGACTGTTTGGAGCATCCTGAGGCCGCTCCTTAGAGGGGGGGTACTGTCAGGAAAGGACTCACCGCTGCTGGTGCTGATGGGCTGCAGTACCAGTTCTTGCCAGCGGGTGCTTTTCAGCAGCCAGGATCTCACCTCCTGCAATCAAGCCATCACCTGAGGCTGATTGCAGGAGGTGTATTTAAGCAGTAACCAGGCCTGCAATCAGTGCCTTGGTGTATTGTTCCCATGTGCCTGTGATAACCTGTTTTCCTGAACCTGCTCCTGCTTCCTGTTCCTGTGATCTGCTCCATGTCCTTTCTGCCTCTCTGTACCCCATGCTTGATCAACTGTGTATGACCCTGGCTAGCACTGACTACTCTTTTGTTCTGTATATATTGGGTGAAGGATTCTGATTATTTGGTTTTTACTTGCACGGTGCGTTTTGTGTATCGGTGTGTTGCACATATAAACTATATTATTACATTACTCCTGAAGCCTGCTATTCCCTGTGTCAGTCCACACATCTCTGGTCATATCCGGATCCTTGACATGATGATTTCATACACTTCTGTGATCCCCAAGCCGGATATGGACCATTCCCTTCCAGATAATTAACGTCCTTATTAAATTCTGATTGCAAGATTTTTACAAAAATAATAGTTAACAGACTGGCTAAGTGTATCTCCAAGTTTTTACACAGAGATCAGGTGGGCTTTGTCCTGGCTAGACATGTCACAAACAACATCAGGAGGATCATTGACCTGATTGATCTTGTCAATAAGTCCCCGACTCCTACTCTATTGTTGAGCTTGATTGACTTAGCTTGACATATATGTTTCTAGTCCTGGAGAGATTTGGGTTTAGTGGTCTGTTTGTATCTACTTTAACAGCCCTTTACTCCACTCCCTCCTTCCAGGTCAAATTAGCATAATTTTTATCCCCTGCCTTTCGGATATCCAATGGTACACTGAAGGACAACACACTCACTGATAATGAGAACCATTTACACCCCTCCCCTAATTCCTCCTTGACGGATGTTTCATTAGAAACGCCTATTCTAGATATTCTAGAAAACCTTTACACAGAAGGTGCGTCTATGGATAATGCATCTGAGTATCTCAACATTACTGAGATGGCGACTGCGTCCCAGGGAGAAATTATGCACACCAGCTTTAAACCGAAATCCACATTCTATCCCCATTGGGTCAAAGGTCATCATTTACCCACCTTTTATGAGACTGTGCTTACAGAATTCAAGAAAATCTGTAACACCAATGTATCTTCACATAAACAGTATCTACAACAGGACCCACTTAAAGCCTCCCTTAAAATCATCAAAGAAAATAAAGATGTAATTATCAGGCAAGCTGACAAAGGAGGAGGTCTGGTGATTCAAGACCGAGTCACCTATATTACCGAGGCCCTAAGACTTCTGAATGACTGCCAGACCTATGAAGTCCTACCCACTGATCCCACAGTCCAGTACCAAGTAAAAAACAAAACACTACTGGAAATGGCACTATCAGACGGAATACTCACCAAAGAGGAATTCCTTTTTCTATACATCAAACATCCTGCCACTCCATTTTTTTACCATATTCTGAAAATACACAAAAACAAAGACAACCCTCCTGGTAGACCCATAGGCCCTGATTTACTATTGTGCCTGGGCGCATTTCCGTGGGCGAACATCCAATTTTTATGAGCGACCGTCTACTTTTACCCCAGAATGAGATTTACTATTGAGCAGCGTCCATAAGTAGACGCCCAATCGAATTTACTAACGAGATACACGCCCGGAATCAGACTCACAAAGCAGACTTGCTAAGAGGCACGTCTAACACCATGAAAAATCACTGCAGAGACATGTTCACTTTGAAATTTGCTTTGCCAAATATCAGGACTTCACTTTAAACAATATCTGCCATTTCAAAAAAAATTAAGAATGTGTTAAAAATAGTTTTTTTAAAGCAAATCAACACAGTAGAAAACTAGACGCCCGTGCAGTGTCTTTGGCCGATATAACTGAGCATGTGCAGAACACATTTTAGACGTCCTCTGTGGGCGCTTGCTTTTTAGCCACTGCTCAATAGTAAATCTCAGTGTGGATTCCTCTGACAGCTGGCACTCAGTCACGCCTACTGTGTTTAACAAACAGCATTAAGCATATCTTTATGTATTCTAATTTAATTTCCTTAGTTCTAGTGATTCTATTTTTGTTTATCCTTTATAATTATTTCTGTAATGATTTTACTTATTTCGAAGGTCTAGATAATATTTATTTTGACAGCTGAATGTAAGAATAAAGGTCCGCAATAAAAAAAAAAAAAAAAAAAAAAAACAGCGTGGGCCCCCTTCTCATCTATACCAAGCCCTTCGGGTCTGGTATGGATATTAAGGGGGAACTCCACGCCGAAATTTTAAAAAAAAAACAGCGTGGGGACCCCCTCAATATCCATACCAGACCCTTATCCGAGCATGCAGCCCGGCAGGTCAGGAAAGGGGGGGACGAGCGAGCGCCCCCCCCCCTCCTGAACCATACCAGGCCACATGCCCTCAACATGGGGGGGTGCTTTGGGGCAGGGGGGCTCCCCCCCCAAAGCACCTTGTCCCCATGTCGATGAGGACAAGGGCCTCTTCCCCACAACCCTGGCCGGTGGTTGTGGGGGTCTGCGGGCGGGGGGCTTATCAGAATCTGGAAGTCCCCTTTAACAAGGGGGCCCCCAGATCCCGCCCCCCCCCCTACGTGAATGAGTCTGCGGAACATGGTCCCGCGACTCATTCACAAAAAAACAAAGTGTGGTGTAAAAAAAACACAGTACAGGGTCTTTGACAAGTCCTTTATTAAAACAATGTCCCCCGAAGTAGATCCAACGTCAATCACGGCGGCGACCCGAAAAAAAAAAAAGTTCCGCTCCCGTCGGAGGCTTCCAGCCTTGTGAAAAAAAGGCTAGCTGACAGTTCCTAAATAGGTTAAGGGCGGGGCCATCCGAGGACATCATCCCCGCCCCTTACCTATTTAAGAACTGTCACCCTGTCTCTCCACTGAGGCTAACTAGCTGAATGCAGGAGACAGTCTGACAGATCTTATATAGGTATGGGGCGGGGCCAGCCGGGAACATCATCCCCGCCCCTCACCTATTTAAGAACTGTCACCCTGTCTCTCCACTGAGGCTAACTAACTGAATGCAGGAGACAGTCTGACAGTTCTTATATAGGTATGGGGCGGGGCCAGCAGGGGACATCATCTGAGTGACCCTGCCCCATGTCACAGGCTTGCTGTTCCCGACTGGCCCCGCCCCATACCTATATCACTGCCCCCCCCCCCATACCTATCGCTGCCCCCCCCCCCTTTCCTGACCTGCCGGGCTGCATGCTCGGATAAGGGTCTGGTATGGATATTGAGGGGGTCCCCACGGTTTTTTTTTTTTTTAAATTTCGGCGTGGAGTTCCCCCTTAATATCCATACCAGACCTGAAGGGCTTGGTAGGGATGAGAGGGGGGACCCACGCTGTTTTTTGTTTTTTTTTTTTATTGTGGACCTTTATTTTTACACAGTGGCTAAAAAGCAAGCGCCTGCAGAGGACGTCTAAAATGTGTTCTGCACATGCTCAGTTATATCGGCCAAAGACAGTGCACGAGCGTCTGGATTTTTACTGTGTCGATTTCCTTTAAAAAAACTATTTTTAACACATTCTTAATTTTTTGGGAAATGGCAGATATTGTTTAAAGTGAAGTCCTGATATTTGGCAAACCAAATTTCTAAGTGAACATGTCTCTGCAGTGATTTTTCATAGTGTTAGACATGCTTCTTAGCAAGTCTGCTTTGTGAGTCTGATTCCGGGCGTGTATCTCGTCAGTAAATTCGATTGGGCATCTACTTATGGGCGCTGCTCAATAGTAAATCTCGTTGCGGGGTAAAAGTAGATGGTCGCTCATAAAAATTGGACGTTCGCCCACGAATATGCGCCCACGCCCAATAGTAAATCAGGGCCATTCTGTCTGCAGCCTTGTTATTAACACAAGATCTCCCTCTGCTGCCGAACAGACAACAATACAGATCTAGCTGATCCACTCGGAATATGCCATTTCCTCCATCCTACCTACATGAGTCATGCCCTTGCCTGGTAACATATATGAATGTCCATATTCTTTACTCATAATATTTTTGTATATATATATGAAATGTTGCAGTATTTCCAATTATCATGAACACTACCATTACTATTAATATCACTATTTCAAGCAAATACTCTGGCTAAATTGCCCACCCTTTATTTACAATTTACAAATCACTGGCCATTCTTGGCTCATGCAATTATGAGTTCCTCTTTCTCCACTTTTTATGTATCTCACCATTAGTCTAATCTATGCATTACGCATTTTTATTTCATAAGCTGTATTTAGTAACAAATTATTTATTGTTATTTTTAAGCTATTTTATACATTTATTTACCATAGTTTTCGCTCCATAAGACGCACTTTTTTCCCCCCAAAAAAGGAGGGAAAATGTCAGTGCGTCTTATGGAGCGAATATAGAGCGGCCGGTCCGGTATTTCCACCGCCGCCATGTCAGAATACCGGGCCGGCCGCTCAGCTCTGCAGTGGGACCTTACCTGTCCCTCTATCCAGCGGCGCGCTGTCTTCCCGGCTTCTGTAGTGTGCGTGACAGCCGGGTCCCAAGTGCGCATGCGGAAGAAGCAGTGCTCTTTGTGAATGGTAAGGCGGTACCTGGGACACATGACAGATCCCAGAAGCCGCCGAAACAATCACAAAGCGGAGCGCTTCTCGCGCATGCGCACTGGGCATCCGGCTGTCTGACGAGCGCCAACACACTAGAGAAGCCGGGAAGACAGCGCGCGGCTGGATAGAGGAACAGGTAAGATAATAAAAAAAACTCTGCGGAAGTAAGAGCGGGTACCTGTCAAATTCAGGTACCCGCTCCCCCTCCCTCCCCAAAGGTCAGCAGTCATCTCCTGTACTGTCCGCAGTCTCTGGTCATCCCTGTACTGTACACAGTCTCTGGTCATCCCTGTACTGTCCGCAGTCTCTGGTCATCCCTGTACTGTCCGCAGTCTCTGGTCATTCCTGTACTGTCCGCAGTCTCTGGTCATCCCTGTACTGTCCGCAGTCTCTGGTCATCTCCTCTACTGTCCACAGTCTCTGGTCATCTCCTCTACTATGTCTGCAGTCCATTAGTTCAGAATTTTTTTTTTCCTGTTTTCTGCCTCTAAAACCTATTGTGCGTCTTATGGTCAGGTGCATCTTATGGAGCGAAAAATACGGTACATTATATTTATATTTATTTTATATTTCTTGAGTGATATCATGATGACTAGACACTGTACTCTGTTGACACCTTGGCCCCTCCTCCCAGCCTAAGACTGCCCAACCCATAGGGGAGGGCTTAATTTCAGCCTGTGGGTATAAATGGGAACATACACTCTCAGTCCAGTCAGCTCTGAGGAAGAAGGTACGACCTTCGAAATGCGTCAGCTGTACTGAGTGTCTACCCCCATGATGGGATTCGCGCTGGCCTCTTGTCTCTGAAGTCCCTTGGAGGACTTACATGCCTGTTTTTATTCGCTGTTTGTGAGTACCATTCCTTTACTAATAAATTTTGGTTACTGAGGTAATGCGCAAGGTTGGTGCGCTTCTTGTTTTTTTCACTTTGCATCCAATGGTACACGCCAGGGATGCCCGCTTTCCCCCTTGCTCTTTATCTTCTTTTTGGAACCCTTGGCTATAGCTATTTTTTTTTTTTATTATTTGAATATTTATTGATTTTCAAAATATTAGGAAATTTAAAATCTACAATATAAATTCTTTACATTCATATAACAACAATATCTAACTTGTACGTTAATTTCCCATATTTTCCTTATTTCTCTCAGCCCCCCCATTAGTAAAATCCAAAGTCACCCCCCTCCCTACCCTCCCACCCCACCCTACAACTACCGCTCTTTGGCAAGAGAAAAAGAGGCTCTAAATCGTGCTCTCACCACAAGGGGGCAGGAAAAAGAGAGGTCGTATTCTCATCCACTCACCCTTGACCTAAACTCTTCCCATTTTTTCCATTTCGCCTGGTATATCCCCATATCATCTTCCTGGGTATTTAAGCAGTTTCTCTAATCTTATAATATAGTCCATTCTATCTATCCAGTCTTGTTTTTTTGGGGCTTCTACTTGACGCCAAAACTTTGGAATCAATCCCTTGGCTGCATTTAAAAAGTACCATGCTCCTGATTCTTTATATTTATTTACTGTTGTTTCTGTATTATGTAAAAGGCAGGTTCCAGGGTCCAGACTAATATCAATTTCCGTAATCTTTCTAATTTGGTGTACCACTTCTCTCCAGAATATTTGTATCTTTGGACATTCCCACCATATGTGATAAAACGTGCCTATCTCTCCACACCCCCGCCAACAAAAAGATGATTTCTCCCCACTTATCTTATGTTCTATACTTGGTGTGATATATCCTCTTGTCAAACATTTAAAATTAATTTCCACCTCCCGTGAACTTATATTCTCGTGAACCAATCTAAATATTTTTTTCTGTTTAACCTCATCTATCTCCACACCCAAATCTCTTTCCCATTTTTCTATATACATTAATTTTTTTCCACCTATATCTAACTCAGTGAGAATTTTTTATATTTTTGCCGTACCGTGTTTCCCATCACCTCGTGATCCCAACAACTTCTCAAACAAATTCCAATCTATTGTACAAAATAAATAGAAAAAGTGCAACACTCTTTTTAAATAATAAACTATGTGTCAGCAGCAACACCCACCAAAAAAATATATATACACAAACAATTAATTTGGCAAAGTGAACAAAATCTCATAAGGGTATGCGCTAAATAAATATATATATATATATATCACCATATATTAAGTGTCCAAAAATAAACTAGTGTCCAAATCAAAATGAAAATATTCTCTGTGACTTCATAACACTGTGAATAATCCACCACCAAATGAATTAAATGAACTCACCAGAGCTATATGCTGATCAAATTATAGACCAGCAATAACGCTTGTGCTCTGGGAGTGGTGAATGAACGATATCCAGGTATTAGATGTGGTAATTCTTAATCACATCCAGGTGATCAATAATAGTGAACAGTATGAGGGATAACATACCACTACCAAGAGCAATACTCTGCAGCCAAGGATCTCATGATGAATCTCTCCATTTAATTCCAAACCTCCATATATGCATGAATCACACTCAGGGACAAAGGAAAAAACATGATGGTGCAGTAAGTTTAAAACATATGTAAATTTAATAAAAGCTCAAGCAACTCACAAAAAAGGTGTCCAGACAGACACCAGCTTAAACAGCAAAGCACAGCAATGAGGTGATGAACGATCCCCTCTCTCCACTGATCACCGCCGACTAAGTATTACCACATCTAATATCTGGCCATCGTTCATTCACCACTCCCAGAGCACAAGCGTTATTGCTGGTCTATAATTTGATCAGCATATAGCTCTGGTGAGTTCATTTAATTCATTTGGTGGTGGATTATTCAGTGTTATGAAGTCACAGAGAATATTTTGATTTTGATTTGGACACTAGTTTATTTTTGGACACTTAATATATGTGATATATATATATATATATATATATATATATATATATATAGTTATTTATTTATTTAGCGCATACCCTTATGAGATTTTGTTCACATTGCCAAATTCCAATCTATACTCGCTCTCAAAGGCTTAGGCAATTTCCCCACAAAACATTTTAATTGATTATAGCTCCAACTATCTATCCTAGTGAAAATCTTTCCCTCTTCCTTTTTCAAATCTTTAAGTGTTCTAAGTTCTACCCCTTTCATTATATCTCTCAACTGGGCACCCTCATTCGTGATCCATTTTCCTGAAACCTCCTCCCTACCTGGCGGGAAGAACCTTGAATTTCTCAATGGCATCAGTAATGAGTTAAATTCCCACTTTAACTGTCTGTGCATTTTATCCCACACTCTTAACACATTTAAAGTATACACACTCGTGCTTTCTTTTAATCCTCTATACTCTGTAGGCACCCATATACTCCTACTTAAATCATTACCACTAAGTGAATTTTCCACTGTGACCCAACTTTTCCCTTTTACATTATATGTCCAGTCAAATATTCTAGCCAAAAAAACTGCATTATAATATCTCTTAAAGTCAGGGACTCCCAATCCGCCATTCTCTTTATTTCTAGCTATCACTTCATAAGATATTCTAGGTTTTTTATTTCTCCAAATGAATCTTATTATCTTTTTCATTATCTTAAAACATACCTCTGGAAGCTTAATAGGGACCATTTGGAATTTATATAGCATTTTGGGAACTACAACCATTTTTATCAAATTTATACGTCCCAACCAGGACCGATTTCCTCCCCCTAATCTTTTTAATTCCTCTCTAATTTCCTTTAACATTACTATACAATTTGCTTTATACAAGTTTTTATAGGCCGAAGTGAGTTTTACCCCTAAATACTTTAATTCTCTCTCTCTCCACACAAAGGAAAACTCCCCTTGTATCCCCCTTTTTTCTTTATTTGGAAGGTTTATATTTAATATCTGTTTTAGACGGGTTAATTTTTAAGTTTGACATCTCTCCATATTCCTTCACAGCCCCCATTAAGTTAGGGAGCGTTATCCTAGGATTTCCTACATAGAACAATAAATCATCTGCAAATGCGGCAACCTTATGCTCTATATTTCCCACCCATATTCCTTTTATGTCTACATTTTTCCTTATTGTTGCTAATAGTGATTCCAAAGACAGAACATACAACAATGGTGACAGTGGGCAGCCCCGTCTTGTTCCGTTTGTCATCTCAAATGACTCCGACAGCTCCCCATTTACCATTACCACTGTAGAGGGGTTCTTATATAACTTTCCTATCCAAGTTCTCATTCTATCACCCACTCCCAAGATCTCCAATGTATCTATCATATATACCCAATTAACTCTATCAAATGCCTTCTCTGCATCCACTGAAAGAGCCACCGCTGGCGACTTTCCCTTTCTACTTTTCTGAATAAGCAACAATGATCTCAACCCATTATCTCTACCCTCTCGCCCCTGGACAAAACCCACCTGATCTTCATGTATCCATTCGGGCATTAAATCTTTCAATCTATTTGCTAAGATCTTTGCATAAATCTTCGTATCTATATTTAATAAAGATATTGGACTATAGCTTGAACATTGGATGGGATCTTTTCCTTCCTTGTATATGAGGACCGCCTGAGCCTGCAGTGATTCTCATCTAATATCCATCTCTTCCCCCAAGGCATTGAAATAGGACTTCAATTTAGGTGTTAACAATTCACTATATTTTTTATAATATCTAACAGTATATCCATCTGGCCCTGGGCTTTTGCCTGTCATAGATTTTTTTAATGCTATCTTTATTTCTTCATAAGTAATTTCAGATTCTAAAGAATTCAAAAGATCTTCATTTAATTTCGGTAGTCCTGCATTTTTTTAAATATATTCTTTTTTCTACGTTTGTTATTCCATCCTTACATATTGAATCTTGAGGGGCAATATTATAAAGTTTGCTATAATAATCCCTAAACACCTTCGCAATATCTTTAGTTGAGTGCACCAGTTCTCCCTTGGGGTTCTTTATTTTCTTTATATAATTCCTATTTTTCTTTTTCCTCAAAGCTCTCATCAAAAACTTTCCTGTTTTATCCCCCCATCTATATCTTTCACATAATACTTTGTTAAAGACTCTCTTCTTCTCTTCCTCCATCATAATCTCTAATTCCTCTTTATTTTCCTTTACCTTCTGCATTATCTCTTTCGTTATATTCTTTTTATGCAATTGTTCAACATCCGACAGTTCTTTTAGGAGCCTACTGATCTGCTCTCTCCTTACCCTTTTCTTTCTAGCCCCAATTGCAATAAGAACTCCCCTTATGTATACCTTATGGGCTTCCCACACTGTAGCCTCCGATATCTCCCCCGTTTCATTTTCCTCAAAATATCTCTTAATTTCCTCTCCAATCATTCGCTCAATATCTGGATCCATTAGGAGAGCCTCATTCAACCGCCACGTTGAACCACCCGGAGGCCTTCTTCCCCATTCTATTTTCATTACAGCCGGGGCATGGTCTGAGAGTGACATTACCTCTATTATCACTCTAACCAAAGACTCTATTAATCGGTAATCTATCAGTATGTAGTCCAGTCTAGAATAGATCTCATGGGCCCTTGAGAAGAAGGAATAGTCTCTATCATTCATGTGCATAATTCTCCAATCGTCCACCAGCTGATACTCCCTCATCTCTTTCTTCAGTACTCTTAGGGACTTACTACCCTCTCTTTGTATAGATGAAGTAGTATCCATTTGTGGGTTCATACATAAATTAAGTCCCTAGCTACTATCAAATACCCCTTTCTAACCAGCTGATACTCCCTCATCTCTTTCTTCAGTACTCTTAGGGACTTACTACCCTCTCTTTGTATAGATGAAGTAGTATCCATTTGTGGGTCCATAGATAAATTAAAGTCCCCAGCTACTATCAAATACCCCTTTCTAAAATCTATCAATCTTTTTAAAATTCTTTTCAGGAATATCTCCGGCTTCTTATTAGGGCAATAAATATTAGCAACTGTACATTCAATATCTTGTATTTTACCTCTCAGAAATAAAAACCTGCCCTCCGGGTCTGTCTCTCTTTCTTCCAACTTAAACCTTATATTTTTTGCACATCCTATAGCTACCCCCTTTGCTCTCTTAACCGGGGAATCTGCATAGTACCATAACGGATAATATCTAGAATTCAACTTTACATTTGACTTCAATTCAAAATGCATTTCCTGTAGGAAAGCCACTGATGCTGCTCTATGATGTAGTTCCTTATATAATGTAAATCTTTTCCCTGGACAACACAACCCGTTTACATTATAGGTTATAAATCTTAGATCTTCCATTTCCTTTATATCTTTCCCATCTCTCTATCTTATCCTCTCTCTCTCTCTCTGCCCCTATTACTCTTATCTTCCTCCAAACTATCCAACCTCTTATCCTCCTTCCATCCCTCCCTCATCCCTCCACCCCCCTGTCCACTCCTCCCACCCCTCCCATTCTTTAGGCTTACGTTTTGCCTGTATATCTTTTGAGGGACGAAACCCACCATAGATTACCTCCTTGGGGTTGAACTCCAACCATGGACAGATCCCCACACCTCCCACCACCTCAGATACCCCAAAACTATCTCCATCGTCAATTCGATATGTTCCACCTTTCTTAAGGTCCCAAAAGAGGAAAAGAGAGAGAGAGGGGTGGCGTCAAGCGGGATGGAAAGAAAAAAAAAAGTTTTTTCCCACCCAGCGCCATCCCTCGATTCTCTATCTCCCCCTTCTAACAAACTGCCACTCCTCTCTCTCTCCACCTCTCAAGTCACCTTCTTCCACCTCCCAACCAGGGACCTCCATCATTTGTAACTCAAGTCTATCACAGAAGTCTCTTAAGTCCTCAGGAAATCTCAACTGAGCTGTAACTCCATTCTTCCATCCAATTAGGCATTCTGGCATGCCCCATCTGTAGTGCACCTTTTGCTTTATCATCTACTCTAACGGGTTTTAGAGATCTTCTCCTCCATAGTGTCTCTGCTGTTAAATCTGCAAAAATCTGTATATTCATTTCTCCATATTTAATACTTGATCTTCCCTTAATCTTTCTCCATACTTCTTCATCTGCCCATTTCTGAAATTGGACTATTATATCTCTTGGTTTCTCTTTTCCACTTCCTTGTTGCTTTTTCCTATCCTGAAAACACCTTCCAGGTTAATCATTTCTGTTTCTGATCTGTCCATAATGGAGTTTAATATTTTACAGATAAGGCCTCGTGTTTCATCTCCCTTTACCGATTCCGGAACTCCTCTCACCCTAATGTTGTTTCTCCTTTCCCTGTTTTCTTGTACTTCCATTCTGTATAACAACTTTTTTTGATCTTTCCTAATTTCCATTGTCCTTTTCTCCAAATCAGAAATATATTGAGCATGGTTTTTAACTCTTTCCTCTGTCTCCTTCACCCTCGATAGCATCCAGCCCAAATCACTTCGTATACTTATCATTTCATGCTTTAATGTTTTTTCTAGATTCTTGAACATATCTGCCATCTCTTTCTTGTTTGGAATTTGTAATTCACTTTCAGTGTCTCTCATCTCCAACTTTTCTGTAGCATGCTGACTGTTATATTTTTTTCCCAGAGAGAGTCTAGGGTTACCTTCTATACTCATTTCCAGTTCACTTTTTTCACCAACGCTTTGAGACATATCTGGAGTCACATTTCCTTGAGATGTATATTTTTTTATCGTGCCAGTTTGAGACCCCTTTGGGCCACTATTTTTAACATTTTTATTTTTCATCTCTTCTATGCGTTTTAATTTTCTTCAATGGGGGAAACACAAAAATTTATAAAAATATATACCAGGGACCCCGATTTGTTTTTATCCAGTTCTCCACATAGTGCTCCTTCCAGGCTGCTTTAACTTCCTCCTTTCTCTCAGTCAGATCCCCCAGGGAACCCCCCTTTCACAACTCTTTTTCTCTTTAGACAGCAAAAACAGTCATTTATGCATCACAATAGTCCATCCAGGCTGCTCACACTCACCCTCCACAACTGCAGCCCCAGCAGACTCCTCAGATTGTCACAATCCATAGCTCTGTTCAGGGGGGGGGGTTTCCTCTGGGTCTCTTCATTTTCACTCCACTGTGAAAAAGTCACCTCCATTCAGGGGGGGGGCATCTTGCTGCACGATTATCCCATATGGGTGTCTCATGTACTGGGAGGGGAGCGAACCGGCATCTTCCTCTCTCCTCTCACCTCTAAACGCCGGCCGGCTTTTCCCCTACCCAGTGCTTCTCTGCGGCTGACACGTGGTCAAGCCGCACCTCCTCGTCAACCCTGCCCTCTGCTCTCTCTCCCTTAGGACGGGTCTCCAGCCTGTCTCCGATCCAGCCCGACAACACAGTTCACCTCCTCCTCACAGCGCCCGGAGCACTATCTTTAATCCGGGACCCACCATACTCCGGTAGGTCCCCCCGGTCCTTGCTCTCCAGTGTCTGTATCCGAGGCAGTGGGGAAGCACGGAGAGCGCCCACACCACGCTCTCCTACACCGCCATAGTTAGGCTCCTCCCCCACACACCTGTGCCTCCCTTGGCTATAGCTATTAGATCCAATCCGGATATATCCATGGGATACACACCCAAAACAGTGACTTTAAACTCATTTTTCACTGATGATATCTTGCTAACGGTGACGGAGCCCTACCTTACTTTGCCGGTCTTACATCGTACTTTACAGCTTTTCAGTACCCTGTCGGGTTATAAGGTTAACACATCTAAAACTGAAGCATTGCCACTCCACATACCATCTACAATTTTATCTTCCCTTCAGTCAAATTATCCCTATCCGTGGTGCCCGCCACGCCTTGCAGTATTTAGGTACCAACCTTACTTCCTCATATCACTCCCTTTATGAAGCTAATTTCTCCCCCGTTTCATGCAATTTCTCAATCTTTAAAATTCTGGGACAATCTTGCCATCTCCTTCCTTGGATGGATTTATGTGCTAAAAATGATCATACTGCCCAAACTTATGTATCTGTTTCAGACACTTCCTGTTCCTATCCCCATGTCCAAGTTATTCTCCCTTCAGAAATCTTTCCTGCACTTCATCTGGCATAATAAATCTCACCGAATTGCCCACACTGTCCTTCTCTCTCCTCGATCTTGGAGTAGTCTGGGGGCCCCGGACATTGTGTCGTTTTATTTAGCTACTCACCTTCGTGCTCTTGTCTCATGGTCCTCCCAACGCCCCCCTAATAAATGGGCCGAGATTGAATGGCTACAATTAAGTCCAGCGCACCCTTGTTCTCTATTCTGGTCTATGACCAACAATGAAACCACCTCTCACAAACATCTCCTGCTTGGACCCTTTGTCAGGGCAGGGGCTGTGGAGCGGACAGGCAGGCCTAGTGGCAGGGTAACACACTGACTGAAGACAACCACCACCCACAGACCGAAGTCCCTCAGGGCGCGGAGTCTAAGTCCCAGGCTGCCCTTCACCAGAGCCCCTAATGGTGGGGATGGACTTGACGCAGCCAGGAACCAGGTCGCGGCCCCCGAGACACCCCGGCTGCGGTAATGGCCGCCGCCAATGGCGTGTAGCTGGTAGGAATGACAATAGCATAGTCAGGCAGGCCGAGTTGACAACAACGGGACAAAACGGTACAGAACAGTGGACAAGAATCACAGGTCACGGGCGGGTTCAGCAACGGAAGGTCAGATCAAAGGAAAACACAGAGAATGGTCTAGTCACAAGCCGAGTCAGATTCCAGGAGAGTCACGAGAGTATGAACAGAGCTGTAGCAACACAAAGACACAAGGCACAAGTGCAAAGGGCATGTGCGGATCACAGGCTTATATGTAATTAGCCGCACCCCTCTGGGGGATGGACCTTAGAGGCCTTAAGGCATAAAAGACTCCCACCATGCTCTGCAGAAACCCAAGATGGACGCCAGCACATGAAGCAGCACAATCTCTGGGAAAAGGTGGGACCTTGACACCCATGCATTTCACGTTATCTATATGGAGACGGTGTAGGGTTAAATTTGCCCTGTCTTCTCTGTGTTCCCCCATGACCAATGTCATACTTAATGCCAGTCTCCCAGATAGTTTGGCTTTGGCTTGCATGCGTCCCTGGGCCGAGGCCAATCTATTTCAGTTACGACACTTGGTCCACCCAGTGACTCGTAAGCTTAAATCCTTTTCTGAGATTCAAAAAGCCTCTCGTATGTCATCTCACCAATATTATGTTTACCTACAGATACGTCACTTTTTTTCCTCCAAAGCCCCATCTTTAACTCTTGATAAGCCTACACCCTTTGAATGCATGTGCATTCAGGGTTCATACCAACGGGGCATAATTTCCTCTACTTATAAGCTGCTTCAAGATGCCTGCCCCCTTTCTATTGATACACACCTTTTATACGCGTAAACGGCCCCGAATCCTCCAATGTGATGTTGCCTTGGATCAGTGGAGTAGGATTTGGGAGGCTGCCTCCAGATCTTCTATATGTGTAGTAAACAAAGAAAACACTTATAAAATACTGATGTTTTGGTATAAGACTCCTGAGGTTCTCCATGCTCTCAATCCGAGTGTTTCTTCTGTCTGCTGGCGACATGGCAAGAAAACTGGCACTCTCTTCCACATTTTCTGGACTTGCCACCACATTGCACCCTTTTGGAGAGAGGTTCTTAATCTTTTGCAGCTACTTGTACAGGCTCCTATTTCATTTGAGCGCATCCATTTTTTGTTGGGCCTACCTTTTTCAGGCCTTTCCAAATTTGGAAGGAAACTATCCTCCCATGTTTTAACAGCGGCCAGGAGAACCATTCCCATGCATTGGCTTTCTTCTACGACTCCTACATGATCGGAATAGGTGAAGGCTATAGCAGAGATTCGATGAATGGAGTACCTCACTGCTTTACATACTAACTGTGTCCCCATCTTGGAGGAAGTTTGGGAACTGTGGGATCTTTCCCTTTCCGATTTGGCTACTCAATTGTCTGAAAATGATGGCTAATACACTGTTATATATTGACATTGTATGTACCTATATGCCTCTCATCGATGAGCCTATTTCTCTGTTCTTTTATTGCTTTGTGCTTGTTATTTCATGATTCTATGGAACTCTGTTTGTTGTAACCATTTTGAAAATCAATAAAAAGTAAATTATAAAAAAAAAGAACTCTGTTTGTGGAACACTTGAGATATACAGTGTATTCATAAAATAATTCAGACCCCCGTCACTTTTTTCAATTTTGTTATGTTGCAGCCTGATACTACAGTTGTGACGGATGTGAAGCTTTGCCGATGAGAGCTAATGTATCTGCATGTCAGCCCACACTGGAGGCTCCTGCACGGCTCAAAGTAATAACCCGGTAAAAGGCATATCACCCGGACACAGTGGATCACATTACCGCTGTGTCCAGGCGATCACTAGCATGTTATACCATGTGATTGCTGTGTCCAATCATAGCAATCACATATTAAACACTGGAAAGTGAAACTATAGATTGCTTCTGTCTGCTCTCAGTGTGAGAGCAAGGAGAAGCAATCCTACAGCCTGTGAGTGTACCTGTCAGGCTGCTTGTACACTCTCAGACTGCTGTGCCAGCAGCCAGTGTCCCTGATCACTGCCCCAGTATATTCATAGTACAAAATGCAGCCAGCCCGTCACCTGTACCAGTACGCACAAAAACACCACCATACCAATGTCCTGATCACCGCCATACCCTAAACCAACACCCTGATTGCCACCATGCCCCATACCAGCGCCCTGATTGCCAACATGCCCCATATCAGCGCCCTGATCGCCACCATACCCCATATCAGCGCCCTGATCACCGCCATACCCCATACCAGCGCCCTGATCGCTGCCATACCCCATACCAGCTGCCTGATCGCCACCATACCCCATACCAGAGTCCTGATCGCCACCATACCAGCGTCCTGATCGCCACCATACCAGCGTCCTGATCACCGCCATACCAGCATCCTGATCACCGCCATACCTTATGCTAGCGTCCCGATCACCACAATACACCACACCAGCATCCTGATCACTGTCATACCAGCATCCGGCATTTTAATGTCTCAATTGATCAATTTTCAAATATATATCTAATAGTTTGTAGACTCTATAGCTTTCACAGACTGAATAATATGCACAAAGAAAAAAAACTAAGCAAAATATTTTTTTTTTTCAACATTTTCAGTCTTTTTTCATTTATATAGCAAAAAATAAAAAAAAAACAGTGGTGATTAAATACCACCAAAAGGAAGCACTGTCTGTCTAAAACAGAATGATAAAAATTTCATAAGGGTACAGTGCTGAAAATTGGCCTGGACTGGAAGGGGATGAAAGTGTCCAGACTCGAAGTGGTTGACCAGTTTTCGCCCAGCCTATAATCAAATGAACCAGACACAGCGGATAACAAATTAGTGTACTGGCCTGCTGCTGGTACCATGTGATCACTGTGACCAATCACAATAGATCACATGACAATTGTACACAATGACTGGTGTTTATTCATGCCAATCATTGTGTACTATTGTATTGATCTCTGTGACTGGTCACAGTGATCACATGGTACAGACAGGGCCCATCACAGCTATACAAAATAGTACACACTGAATGAATAGATTTCATTTAAAAAAAATTATATTTTATAACAGTGAGTATAAGGACTCATGTACACTGCAGCTCCTAAACTGACAATCAGGAGCTGTTCAGTGTTTTTTTCAGAAGCCCCTGAACTCCCCCTAATGTTTTCCTATGTGTCCATGTACACAGTTGTTTACAGTCGTTTAAAGGCAGTTGAGTTTACAGTTGTTTTTTAGAACGCACCAAACTTGCGTTCAGGAGTAGATTTTACCGGCATTTCAAATGCCAAGCGCTTGTAAACACAGTTAACCATGGTTATAAGCGTTTGCGTTTAGAAACTTTTTTTTAACTGTTCCATGTCCAGATGCTGTCCAGAGCCTTTTTTCATCATCAGAAATGCAAAGCGTTTTCCATGTATTCAAATGGACCTAGTACACCAGTGCAGTCAGTTCCAGGTTTCGCGTGAAGTAAAAAATGGTGGAACATGCTGCATTATGCTCATGATGGGATCCAAGATGAATCGAACCAGAAAAGACAGGTAATCTAAACACATACTGCTCTCTCTGCTTCTGCTCTCTCTATTCCTCTCAAAATGTCTGAAATAGTTAATTATTAACTATTTTTCAATGCATTCTGGGCATTTGGGAAGGTCTCCTGAAGTTATCTTTTAAAAACACTTCTAAACGCAAACGCGCATAAATGCAGTATGCAAACACTGCTGAACTAACGTTTAACCTACATTTTTCAGACGTCAGTTTCCATTGTTTTCCAAATGCCCCATGTACATGAGCCCTAACTGTCATAAGCAATGAAAAAAAAAAATCCTGATCACTTTCCAAGAGTAGTACAGTGTTACTATGGTAACAGGGTATTGCTCTGGTTACAGTATATATTTAAAATAAATAAAAAAAAAATATTATATATATATATATATATATATATATATATAAATTTTAACCATACTGTCCCCAGGCAATGTTCCTAATCACCGCCACAACAGTTGGCACTGTACTGCACTACGGACAGTATGTTAAAAAAAAATGGTGGGAAAAAAAGATTTACATTTCCTATAAATTTGGAATAAAAATTTAAAATTCACCATGCCTCTTACTAATTACCTCTGACTGTCTACTTTCCCAAAAAAGAGAGTCATTTGGGGGTTATTTGTACTGTCTTTGTGTTTTCGAACCTCAAAAAAAGAGATAAATTCTGATGTTCTGACAGCCTATCGATTTTCAGATATATATACCAAAGTTTGTGGATTCTATAACTTTCCTACAGACTAAATAGTATACACTGATTTGGGCTATTTTTACCAAAAATGTTGGCTTAAAGATTATTTATTTACTAAATTTTATAACAAACAAAGAAAAATGTTTTTTCCCCAAAATGTTTCGGTCTATTTTAATTTATTTAGCAAAAAAAAGTGCTAATTAAATACCCACCAAAAGAAAGCTCTATTTGTGTGAAAACAACTGATAATTTAGTTTGCATGCAGTGTTGCATGATCACGTATTGTCATTCAAAGTGTGACAGCGCTGAAAGTGGAAAACTGGCCTGGGCAGGAAGCGGGTAAAAGTGCCTGGTATTGAATTGGTAAATTCAATTTTTTTCTTTATAATCTACACTCAGTACCCCATAGTGACAAAGTGAAAACAGAATTTTAGAAATGTCTGTGAGTTTATTGAAAAGAAAAAAACTGAAATATCAAATGGCAGAGTGGCTAGACGGAAGCCTCAGTGCAAAACACAGGAAAGCCAGCTTGAAGTTTGCAAAAAAGCACCTGAAGGATTCTCAGCGGACTTTCATGTGTTTTGCACTGAGGAGGCTTCCGTTTAGCTACTCTGCAGTGATGGTTGTCCTTCTGGAACTTTGTCCCATCTCCACACAGGATCTCTGGAGCTCAGAGTGACCACTGGGTTCTTGGCCAACTCTCTTACTAAGGCCATTCTCCCCCGATTACGCAGTTTGGCAAGGCAACCAGCTCTTGGAAGAGTCCTGGTTGTGCCAAAATGCAGGCCACTGTTCTCTTGGGAACCTTCAGTGCAGCAGACATTTTTATATAGCCTTCCCCAGATCTGTGCCTTGCACTAATACAGTCTCTGGGTCTGCAGAAAGTTCCTTTGACCTCATGGATTTTTGCTCTGCTACAGTATGCACTGTCAGCTGTGAGGCCTTTCATAGAGAAGAGTATGCTTTTACAAATCATGTCCAATCAATTTATTAATACCAGAGGTTGTGCAGCTCTACAAGGCTGGGAAAGCCCGACCGATACTGTGAAGTGAAGCAAAAAGAAAGAGCGCACCAAGCTTGCGCTTTCCCTCAGTAATTCTGTGATTTTATTAAATAAAATATATATACTCACAAACAAGGAAGTAAAACAAGCATTACAGATCCTCAAAGGAATTAGGGAGTGTAGAGCCAGTGTGAGTCACGTCATGAGGGTACAACCTCTGATAAAGGGTCCCCCTTCGAAACGCGTCAGCCTCACTGGGAATCTACCCTCGTGACATGACTCACACTGGCTCTACACTCCCTAGTTCCTTTGAGGATCTGTAATGCTTGTTTAACTTTCTTTTGTGTGAGTATATATATTTTATTTAATAAAATCACAGAATTACTGAAGTAATGCGCAAGGTTGGTGCGCTCTTTTTGCCACACTTTGCAATTTATAAATACCACAAGTAGACTTCAATCCAGGTGTAGAAACATCTCATCAATGGTCAAGAGAAATGGGAGGTACCTGAGCTAAATTTCAAAGTGTTGTTGCAAAGGTTCTGAATACTTATGTAACATATTATGAAAGGTGAACTTTAATATCAATGGCAAAAGGAATGGATCCTACAGCCTACTCAAAGTGTCCATCTTGAGTAAAATTCAGGAAATCTGTTTCAACAATCCTATCATTTTTGTACCAAAAACCTAACAAAAAATGTTCACTGTGCTCACCCTTTTGTTGAAAATTGCCTTTTACAAAGTAAAATTTATTTTCTTTACAAAGGAAAAGGAGGGGTATAGTAAACAGGACTGTATCATTAGTAACACACCACAGAATGTACCCTTGTGGCTAACAGAGGACAATGTCCAAAAAAGACTAGAAAATCTCAACACAAATAAATTAGCAGGACCAGATGGCTTGCACCCAAGAGCCGTCAAAGAACTCAGTCTGGTTATTGCCAGACCGCTATACCTAATTTTTACAGATAGCATACTGGCAGGAATAGTACCAAGTGATTGTCGAAGGGCCAACATGGTACCACGTGGTGTGCCGCCCTAGGCAAGAGTAAAATCACGCCCGCCCATGGGGGGGCTGGGTGTGGAGAGAGAGAGATTCCAGCACTCAACTGCAAACCACCCTGAGAGCCATGATCAGGAAAGCCTGATATCTTCCTTCTGCGCTGATCTCTGACAATGATCTGGGAATGATAGTCAGACACCCTTCAGCAGCCCGCACTGTTGTGCCTGTGCCTCAGCTGCTCCCTATCCTCAGTCACAAGCTGCCACATTTGTCACTTTTGCCGGGAAGCAGTGCTGCCCCCCCTGAAAAATACCACCCTAGGCAAACGCCATGTTTGCCTTGTGGTAAATATGCCCCTGGGTACCACTATTCAAAAAAACGGCAGAGACATATACCTAATAACTACAGACCAATCAGTCTAACATCAATAGTATGTAAACTAATTGAGGAGATAAGGGACTATATCCAAGAATTTGCTGAAGAAAATAGTATAATTAGTAGTAATCAGCATGGATTATGAAAGGTCGTTCTTGGGAAACCAATCTGTTAACATTCTATGAGGAAGGGAGTAGCCATCTAGATAAAGGAAGGGCGGTGGGTATGGTGTATCTGGATTTTGCAAAAGCTTTCAATACAGTTTTCACATAAAACGTTTAATTTGCAAACAAAGATCTATAGGCATGGACCACAGGGCCTGTTCATAGAAAACTGGTTACAGGGGTGCGTCCAACGAGTGGTGATAAATAGTGAGCAGTCGGAGTGAAATGAAGTGATAAGTGTGGTACCACAAGGCTCGATCCTGTGGCCAATTCTGTTTAATGTATTCATAAATAAAATAGAGGTTGGTATAAAGAGCTCAATCTCAGTACTTGCCAACGATACAAAGCTAAGTAGGGCAATAATTTCAAACAAGATATAGAAACTTTACAAGAAGACCTCATTAAAATAATGGGTTGGGCAAATACATGGCAAATGAAATTTAATGTTGAAAAAATGTAAAGCAATGCATTTGGGGGCTAAAAATATGAAAGCAAATTACGCCCTAGGAGGAGAACCTCTTGGGGAATCCAGGATGGAAAAAGATCTGGGGGTCCCAGTAGATGATAGGCTCCACTTTGTTTAACCACCTCCCGCCTGCCATATAGTAATATGACGGACACAAGGTGGTTCTCTCGTTCTGGGAGGACATCATATGACGTCCTCCCATTCTCACCGCGCACTGATCGAAAGTGGCGATCGGGATCACCGATCCATGGAAAGAGCCGAAAATGTCGGCTCAGTCATATGATCAGCTGTGTCCAATCACAGCTGATCACATGTAAACAGGGAAATGCCGATTATCGGCATTTCTCTCCTCTCGAGCTGACACGCTGACAGCTCGAGAGGAGAGCCGGTAATCGGCATTCTGCGGAGGGGACATCTACACTGATCATCAGATCACTGATGATCAGTGTGCCCTGATGATCAGTGTAGCCCCAGCATTGCCACCTGTGAGTGTCCATCAGTGCCAGCTGTCAGTGCCCATCAGTGCCACTTGCCAATGCCCATCAGTGCCACATCAATGCCACATATCAGTGCCTACCAGTGTACATCAATACCACATATCAGTGCCCATCTGAGCTGCCTTTCAGTGTCACCCATCAGTGCCAGTCAGTGCTACCTACCAATGCCAATCAGTGCCACCTAGCAGTGCTGCCAATAAGTGCCACCGATCAGTGCCAGGCAGTGCCGCCTATCAGTGCCAGTCAGTGCCGTCTGTCAGTGCCGCCTATCAGTGCCAGTCAGTGTCACCCAACAGTGCCAATCAGTGCCGCCTATCAGTGCAAGTCAGTGCCGCCTATCAGTGCTGCCTTTCAGTGCCCATCAGTGATGCCTGTCAATGCCCATCAGTGCCACCTACCAGTGCCTCCTCATCAGTAGCCATCATTGCCACCTATCAGTGTGCATCAGTGCCACATATCAGTGCCTACCAGTGCACATCAATACCACATATCAGTGCCCATCTGAGCTGCCTTTCAGTGTCACCCATCAGTGCCAGTCAGTGCACTAATGAGGCTGCAGTGATGGGCACTGATAGGCTTATCAGTGCCCATCACTGCAGCCTCATTAGTGCACATCAGTGAAGGAGAAAAATCACTTATTTGCAAAATTATATAACAAAAACTAAGAAAAAAAATTTTCAGTGGTTTTTGGTTTGTTTAAGAAAAAATAAAAAACCCAGAGGTTCTTAAATACCTCCAAAATAAAGCTCTATCTGGCACAAAAAAAATTATAAAAATTTCATATGGGTACAGTGTTGCATGACCGCGCAATTGTCATTCAAAAATAAACAGCGCTGAAAGCTGGAAATTGGCCTGGGCAGGATGGGGGTAAAAGTACCCTGTAGGCGTGTGGTTAAAAATGCTAGTGTCAGGAGGACCTGATCCCCTTGACAATGTCTATTGAGACAAAACGTAGGTCGGAGCTGGGCGGAGATTGTGCTGATGTCAACCACACCTGTCTGGAGCCGGCACCAGCGGCGTTTATGACTTATATGTTCGTTTGCCTTTGAAGTTTGTAAGCGTTTCTCTAATTTATTTTAACAAATCATTTGTTATCACACTATCTGGAGTGTTATCCTTTTGACAGAATACATAGTGGATCAAAATAAGGGAGGAAAAGAAGAGGAGACATACCGAAGTCTGTGATGCCTCTTTGCTATCTAGGATGTTACAAGCACGATATGTTCAGCATCATGCTCTATTAGACCACCTATAATCTGGAGTCTATTCAGTAGAGATGAGCGAATCGAACCAGGCGAACCGGAATTCGAGTCGAATTTCAGGAAATATTCGATTCGCGGCGAAACCGAAATTTTGCCTACTTCGGGTGCGCGAATCGAACATTTCCCGATCAGCCGGCAAAAGTGTCCCTGCAGTGAGCTCCGCTATTTCTGACAGTTCTCTGACAGAAGGAACACATGTTTAGCGGTTGAAACATTGTATCTATTAGTTTACATTTAGGATACAGATGTTTCAACCACTGTTCATGTGAAGAAGCTGTGAGAGAACTGTCAGAAATAGAGGAACTCTGCACATACACTTTTTGCCGGCTTGGAATTATTCTTCTTTTCATCCTACTTCTTCTTCTTCTTCATCTTCATCCTCAGAAGAAGAGGATGAGGATGAGGATGAAGAAGAAGAAGAAGAAGTAGGATGAAAAGAAGAATAATTCCAAGCCGGCAAAAAGTGTATGTGCAGAGTTCCTCTATTTCTGACAGTTCTCTCACAGCTTCTTCACATGTACAGCGGTTGAAACATCTGTATCCTAAATGGAAACTAATAGATACAATTTGTATCTATTAGTTTCCATTTAGGATACAGATGTTTCAACCGCTGTACATGTGAAGAAGCTGTGAGAGAACTGTCAGAAATAGAGGAACTCTGCACATACACTTTTTGCCGGCTTGGAATTATTCTTCTTTTCATCCTACTTCTTCTTCTTCTTCTTCTTCATCCTCATCCTCATCCTCTTCTTCTGAGGATGAGGATGAGGATGAAGAAGAAGAAGAAGCAGTAGGATGAAAATAAGAATAATTCCAAGCCGGCAAAAAGTGTATGTGCAGAGTTCCTCTATTCTGCAGATACACTTAGAGGAGCTCTGCACATACACTTTTTGCCTGTTTGGAATTAATCTTATTTTCATCCTACTTCTTCTTCTTCTTCTTCTTCTTTATCCTCATCCTCAGAAGAAGAAGAAGAAGAGGATGAAGAAGAAGAAGAAGAAGAAGAAGAAGAAGTAGGATGAAAATAAGAATAATTGCAAGCCGGCAAAAAGTGTATGTGCAGAGTTCCTCTATTCTGCAGATACACTTAGAGGAGCTCTGCACATACACTTTTTGCCGGCTTGGAATTAATCTTATTTTCATCCTACTTCTTCTTCTTCTTCTTCTTCATCCTCATCCTCATCCTCAGAAGAAGAAGAAGAGGATGAGGATGAAGATGAAGAAGAAGAAGAAGAAGAAGTAGGATGAAAATAAGAATAATTCCAAGCCGGCAAAAAGTGTATGTGCAGAGCTCCTCTAAGTGTATCTGCAGAGCTCCTCTAAGTGTATCTGCAGAATAGAGGAACTCTGCACATACACTTTTTGCCGGAAACCGCTGTATGGAGGGAATGTCCCAGAACTGTCAGAAATAGTCTATTTCTGACAGTTCTGGGACATTCACTCCATACAGCTGTTTCAACCGCTGTATGGAGGGAATGTCATAGAACTGTCAGAAATAGACTATTAATGACAGTTCTGGGACTGTCCTTCCATACAGCGGTTGAAACATTCTATTTCTGACAGTTCTATGACATTCCCTCCATACAGCGGTTGAAACAGCTGTATGGAGTGAATGTCCCAGAACTGTCAGAAATAGACTATTTATGACAGTTCTGGGACATTCACTCCATACAGCGGTTGAAACATTGTATCTATTTTTTTCCATAAATGACATTCTGCAGATACACTTAGAGGAGCGCTGCAGATACACTTTTTGCCGGCTTGGAATTATTCTTATTTTCATCCTACTTCTTCTTTTTCTTCTTATGAGGATGAGGATGAAGAAGAAGAAGTAGGATGAAAATAAGATTAATTCCAAGCCGGCAAAAAGTGTATCTGCAGCGCTCCTCTAAGTGTATTTGCAGAATGTCATTTATGGAAAAAAATAGATACAATGTTTCAACCGCTGTATGGAAGGACAGTCCCAGAACTGTCATAAATAGTCTATTTCTGACAGTTCTGGGACATTCACTCCATACAGCTGTTTCAACCGCTGTATGGAGGGAATGTCATAGAACTGTCAGAAATAGACTATTAATGACAGTTCTGGGACTGTCCTTCCATACAGCGGTTGAAACATTGTATGTATTTGTTTCCATAAATGGATCCATTTATGGAAACAAATACATACAATGTTTCAACCGCTGTATGGAAGGACAGTCCCAGAACTGTCATTAATAGTCTATTTCTGACAGTTCCATGACATTCCCTCCATACAGCGGTTGAAACAGCTGTATGGAGTGAATGTCCCAGAACTGTCAGAAATAGACTATTTATGACAGTTCTGGGACAATCACTCCATACAGCTGTTTCAACCGCTGTATGGAGGGAATGTCATGGAACTGTCAGAAATAGACTATTAATGACAGTTCTGGGACTGTCCTTCCATACAGCGGTTGAAACATTGTATGTATTTGTTTCCATAAATGGATCCATTTATGGAAACAAATACATACAATGTTTCAACCGCTGTATGGAAGGACAGTCCCAGAACTGTCATTAATAGTCTATTTCTGACAGTTCTATGACATTCCCTCCATACAGCGGTTGAAACAGCTGTATGGAGTGAATGTCCCAGAACTGTCAGAAATAGACTATTTATGACAGTTCTGGGACTGTCCTTCCATACAGCGGTTGAAACATTGTATCTATTTTTTTCCATAAATGACATTCTGCAAATACACTTAGAGGAGCGCTGCAGATACACTTTTTGCCGGCTTGGAATTAATCTTATTTTCATCCTACTTCTTCTTCTTCATCCTCATCCTCATCCTCATAAGAAGAAAAAGAAGAAGTAGGATGAAAATAAGAATAATTCCAAGCCGGCAAAAAGTGTATCTGCAGCGCTCCTCTAAGTGTATCTGCAGAATGTCATTTATGGAAAAAAATAGATACAATGTTTCAACCGCTGTATGGAGTGAATGTCCCAGAACTGTCATAAATAGTCTATTTCTGACAGTTCTGGGACATTCACTCCATACAGCTGTTTCAACCGCTGTATGGAGGGAATGTCATGGAACTGTCAGAAATAGACTATTAATGACAGTTCTGGGACTCTGACAGTTCCATGACATTCCCTCCATACAGCGGTTGAAACAGCTGTATGGAGTGAATGTCCCAGAACTGTCAGAAATAGACTATTTCTGACAGTTCTGGGACAATCACTCCATACAGCTGTTTCAACCGCTGTATGGAGGGAATGTCATGGAACTGTCAGAAATAGACTATTAATGACAGTTCTGGGACATTCACTCCATACAGCTGTTTAAACCGCTGTATGAAGGGAATGTCATGGAACTGTCAGAGTCCCAGAACTGTCATTAATAGTCTATTTCTGACAGTTCCATGACATTCCCTCCATACAGCGGTTGAAACAGCTGTATGGAGTGAATGTCCCAGAACTGTCAGAAATAGACTATTTCTGACAGTTCCATGACATTCCCTCCATACAGCGGTTGAAACAGCTGTATGGAGTGAATGTCCCAGAACTGTCAGAAATAGACAGAAACTGTCACAGAACTGTCCTTCTTCTCATCCTTCTCCTTCTTCTCATCCTTCTTCTCATCCTTCTTCTCATCCTTCTCCTTCTTGTCATCCTTCTCCTTCTTCTCATCCTTCTCCTTCTCCTTCTTCTCATCCTTCTCCTTCTCCTTCTTCTCATCCTTCTCCTTCTTCTCATCCTTCTCCTTCTCCTTCTTCTCATCCTTCTCCTTCTCCTTCTTCTCATCCTTCTCCTTCTCCTTCTTCTCATCCTTCTCCTTCTCCTTCTTCTCATCCTTCTCCTTCTCCTTCTTCTCATCCTTCTCCTTCTCCTTCTTCTCATCCTTCTCCTTCTCCTTCTTCTCATCCTTCTCCTTCTCCATCTTCTCATCCTTCTCCTTCTTCTCATCCTTCTCCTTCTCCTTCTTCTCATCCTTCTCCTTCTCCATCTTCTCATCCTTCTCCTTTTCCTTCTTCTCATCCTTCTCCTTCTGCTTCTCCTTCTTCTCATCCTTCTCCTTCTTCTCATCCTTCTCCTTCTTCTCATCCTTCTCCTTCTCCTTCTTCTCATCCTTCTCCTTCTTCTCATCCTTCTCCTTCTTCTCATCCTTCTCCTTCTCCTCATCCTTCTCCTTCTTCTCATCCTTCTCCTTCTCCTTCTTCTCATCCTTCTCCTTCTCCTCATCCTTCTCCTTCTCCTTCTTCTCATCCTTCTCCTTCTCCTTCTTCTCATCCTTCTCCTTCTCCTTCTTCTCATCCTTCTCCTTCTCCTTCTTCTCATCCTTCTCCTTCTCCTTCTTCTCATCCTTCTCCTTCTTCTCATCCTTCTCCTTCTCCTTCTTCTCATCCTTCTCCTTCTCCTTCTTCTCATCCTTCTCCTTCTCCATCTTCTCATCCTTCTCCTTCTTCTCATCCTTATCCTTCTCCTTCTTCTCATCCTTCTCCTTCTCCATCTTCTCATCCTTCTCCTTTTCCTTCTTCTCATCCTTCTCCTTCTGCTTCTCCTTCTTCTCATCCTTCTCCTTCTTCTCATCCTTCTCCTTCTTCTCATCCTTCTCCTTCTCCTTCTTCTCATCCTTCTCCTTCTTCTCATCCTTCTCCTTCTTCTCATCCTTCTCCTTCTCCTCATCCTTCTCCTTCTTCTCATCCTTCTCCTTCTCCTTCTTCTCATCCTTCTCCTTCTCCTTCTTCTCATCCTTCTCCTTCTCCATCTTCTCATCCTTCTCCTTCTTCTCATCCTTCTCCTTCTTCTCATCCTTCTCCTTCTCCTTCTTCTCATCCTTCTCCTTCTTCTCATCCTTCTCCTTCTCCTCATCCTTCTCCTTCTTCTCATCCTTCTCCTTCTCCTTCTTCTCATCCTTCTCCTTCTCCTTCTTCTCATCCTTCTCCTTCTCCTTCTCTTTCCTCATCTCCAAGGGCATTTAAATTAAAGGTACAGTGTTCTGCACTAATTTAAAGGCTCTCTGAAGCCTAGAAACCCTTTTTATATGTCATCTTCGTAGCGAAGAAATTCGCATCGAATCGAATTTCACACTGGAATTCGCCGAATCAGCCGAATCGAATTTTTGAGAAATTCGCTCATCTCTACTATTCAGTAAGGGGCAGTGTGTTTTTTTTGTAGTGGTGGGCATGAGAGTCTCTCCTTCCCGATACACATGGAGGATTGTTGGACACGGCTGTTCATCATAATCGAAATTTTGTCATCAAAAGACTTTTTTATTGTTTGGTGATTCATGTATTTTGACTTAATATTATTGGTAGGAGCTCAGTTAAAATATAAATGACTCATTAGTAGTAGATCTTTTATCAATAGTGCAATGACAACTGGATATCACTACCACAGAATTGTTCAGAACGAAGTACTTCCAGGATCTTTCACTGGTATTCTGAACTCAGAAGCCGGCCACAAGATTGGTAATACAAAAGGATGTTAAAAGCAATATGCCGTTGAGGTCATTCAGAATTCATTAACATGTGCATCTGACCTGCTTCAAGATTGATTACAGGTTAATACACCTGGTATGGGAATACAAAACTTGCATGACACAAACAAAAGCCTTTCAACACAGGACTTTAACCCCTTGGCGCCGACGTAACACAAATATGCACCCTCACAGAACTGGGCTTTTTTCCGTGGAGCCGCATATTTGCGTACCTGCCTTTGTGCTGGGAACGAGCCACACAGCGCACTCCCAGCACAAAGACCGGGGTGTCACTGAGAGCCCCGGGTCCCGTTCTAACGAACGGGACCTGGGTCTCATGATTCTGGGTCACATGATCGCTGTGAGAGCCTCTGATTGGCTATAACAGTGATTAGTCACTGTGAAGCCCACCCTCCCTTGTTTTTTTTTTTTCTCTCTGAATGGAGGTGAGAAATACATTGTCTCTCTCTCTCTCTCTCCTTGCATACAGGGAAAAAAAACAACTGTTTGTGAAAAAAAGATAAATAGAAGAAATACTAAAAAATAAAGAAAAAATACCTAGTTCAAGGTTTGATCTAGTTCAGCTCCAGGATTAGTGTTTGGGTCAAGGTCAGGGTCAAAAAGTCAGGAATTTTTTTTATAATTGGTATCAGCAGTGTTACTTAGTGTCAGTGTGTTTTAGGTGTAAAAAACAAAAAAAAACAAAAACACAAATAAACAAAATGCGCACTGTTTCTGGGCTGTACTACAGGTACAAACTACAAATAACATACACATATATGGTATCGATGCGATCATCAGGAGCTGGAAAATTAATTTTGGGTTGTTCTTTGGTGGTAGGTTATGGTAGTAACAAGAAACACACAGCTAAATAAATAAAAAGATATTTTTTTTTACTATTTTGGGCCAGTTTTTCTTTGAAAAAAACAAGGCATAATTCACCTGGATGTACAAAGTAGTTGTGGTGATATGTACAGTTTAACTAACACATGTCAAAAGTTGTAAAATTTCACTTCGGCTTTAAGATTTGTTTTACCCTTAGGCGTGAAGGGGTTAAGGAAGCTGACAGAAGTGAGCATGTATGTGAATGAGCCCTCATACAGTAAATCTATTGAATTCAGGTACCTGTGGGAAGTTTTGTAGGGCTGCGTGTTTTAACATCTTCATCTGGGCCAAATCCTAGAAAATGGTCCTCCTGTGAGAAAATAAATATTTGGCATTATAAGCAATCCATTTTCAGCTATCTGGACAATTTACACTGCACAAAAAACGGAAATGGTCTACATACATTTGCAAAGAATCATCCATAAGGCCTCATTTACAGAAACAATTATGCCCGCACAGCACAAACGAGCTGTTTTTTGTAGAATCTCTAAGTGCTGCGTGCAGGGAGCCAACTGAAATCTATAAGGATCTATCGGCAATATGAACACAACAGCTCTTCATAATGTGTCAGGTATACGGATGCAGCCCCGAACGCACAAGTGTTCTAACAGCATTCAATGGGCTGCCTGCACACTTCACCTGTAAGTTAGAGGCACTGTAAAGAACTGCCCCATTCACAAAATGCAAGCATCTTTGTCCGCATGAACAAGACCTTAAGTAGACAGCAATCTAATGCAATTGAAAAAACAAGACAAATTTTCAAAATAGGAATATTCTGATTACCACCGCCATTTAAAGCATTCTCTAAAAACCTGATGATAGCAGACTTGCAAGCCCACTACCTAACATTCACAGCATGCTGAAGGACAATAAAGCTTATAAAGGAACAATGCGAGAGATCCACTACACATTTCCAGATTTAGACCTGTAACACTGAAAGGAAGAGTGGTCTCACTCTGGAACTACAATTCAAATTTACGCACACATACCACATACTAAATTCATGGGACCCGAAAACTGATAATTTCCTAAAAAGTTCTTGCCTATTAGGACAATTGCACATGGGGCATCCAGGTGCTGTGCATGCAACCCCAGGGTTTTTCATGTACCTGGGAGGCAGAGGTGCAGCATCCAGCCAAGCTGCCAACAGCTTTTCAAAGTCTATGGCAGGCAGAAAAATGCTATTGCTGGACAGTACTGGGCACTGCACCGAATGGTACACGTTTATTGCTCCATGCTTTCAGAGATGAATGCCAGGAACACACATATGCAGCATTTTTTGGCATTCGTCCATGAACGCATAGTGCTCTAAACGCCAGTACTACTCAGTACAGCATTCAGACCTGTCTAGCCATAGGATATTTCAGCTTGACATAGATTTGGACAGGCTACAGACAGACGGGCTGGTCACTGTAGCTGTGCCTCCTGGGTACAGCAAAATGCTTGGATTAAACACACAGCAGCCTGATGCCCCGTGTGCAAGGGACTAAGTTCCTTTTAGTTAAAGTGCTACCTTAGACATAAAAAGTCCCTTGGAGAAACCGTAAAACCAGCCTGGCATCTTGCCCAGGGATTACTGAAGATCTGTCTGCCTAATTTTATTGGGGTGGGCTTGGTGATGAGTACTGCAGATCCAATTCATTCTATAGCTGGTGCAAGTCCAATCCTTCCGCGCCTTGGCTTGACTACTGTACACATACTTCGTGGGTGTGCTGGAGAGTTTTTTGGGTTTTTTTTACATTAGTTACATAGTTAGTCTGACTGAAAAAAGACAAAAGTCCATCCAGTTCAATCATTAAAAAAAAAAAAAAGTTATAATCCTATACCCAAAGTTGATCCAGAGGAAGGCAAAAAAAACAGCAAAGCATGATCCAAATTTGCTCCTGCAGGGGAAAAACTCCTTCCTGATCCCCCAAGAGGCAAATCGGATATTCCCTGGATCAACTTACCTATAAATGTTAGTATCCAGTTATATTATGTGCATCTAGGAAAGAATCCAGGCCTTTTTTAAAGCAATCCACTGAGCTGCCAGAACCAACTCTTGAGGGACTCTATTCCACATTTTCATAGCTCTTGCTGTGAAGAAACCTTTCCGTATTTGGAGATCAAATCTCTTTTCCTCCAGACGTGATGACCTCAGGGTGAATAACTACACCGAGTTCACTATATGATCCACTGTTGTATTTATACATGTTGATCCTATCACCCCCTTATCTCCTCTTTTCAAGAGAGAATAAATTCAGTTCCTCTAATCTTTCCTCATAGTTGAGCTCCTCCATGTCTCTTATGAGTTTGTTTGCCCTTCTCTGCACTTTCTCCAGTTCCCCAATATTCTTTTTGTGAATTGGTGCCCAAAACTGAACTGCATATTCCAGATGAGGTTTTACGAATGATTTGTATGGGGGTAAAATGATATCTCTCTCTCTGGAGTCTATACCTCTTTTAATATAAGAGAGGATTTTGCTTGCTTTAAAAGCCGCAGCTTGGCATTGCATGCCATTATTAAGCTTGTGATCTACCAGAACTCCCAGATCCTTCTCCACCATTGATTCCCCCAGTTGTACCCCCCTAGCATGTATGATGCATGCATGTTCTTAGCCTACAAGTGCATAACCTTACATTTATCAACATTAAATCTCATTTCCCACATAGCTGCCCAATTAAACAGTGCATTGAGTTCGGCTTGTAAGATGGAGACATCCTGTAAGGACGTTATTCCACTGCACAGCTTGGTGTCATCTGCAAAAACTGAAATGGGATTTTTAATCCCAGACCCTATATCGTTTATAAATATATGAAAAAGTAAGGGTCCCAACACTGACCCTTGGGGTGCACCACTGACAACCCTAGACCATTCAGAGTATGAATCATTAACAACTACTCTCTGAATTCGGTCTTTTTGCCAGTTTTCTATCCATTTATATACTGATTTTTCCAAGCCTGTACACTTTACGTTCCAAATTAGCAGTGTGTGGGGAACTGTGCCAAATGCTTTTGCAAAATCCAAGTATACTACATCCACAGCCACCCTTCTGTCCAAGGTTTTGCTCACCTCCTCTCTATGAATTCATCTACAGTGGGGATCGAATGTTTGGGCACCGCAGCTAAAAATTTGTATTAATGTGCATAAAGAAGCCAAGGAAAGATGGAAAAATCTCCAAAAGGCATCAAATTACAGATTAGACATTCTTATAATGTCAACAAAAGTTAGATTTTATTTCCATCATTTACACTTTCAAAATAACAGAAAACAAAAAAATGGTGTCTGCAAAAGTTTGGGCACCCTGCAGAATTTATAGCATGCACCTCCCCCTTTGTAAAGCTGAGACCTGCCAGTGTCATGGATTGTTCTCAATCATCGTCTGGGAAGACCAGGTGATGTCAATCTAAAAGGTTTTAAATGCCCAGACTCATCTGACCTTGCCCCAACAATCAGCACCATGGGTTCTTCTAAGCAGTTGTCTAGAAAACTGAAACTGAAAATAGTTGACGCTCACAAAGCTGGAGAAGGCTATAAGAAGATAGCAAAGCGTTTTCAGATGTCAATATCCTCTGTTCGGAATGTAATTAAGAAATGGCAGTCATCAGGAACAGTGGAAGTTAAAGCAAGATCTGGAAGACCAAGAAAAATATCAGACAGAACAGCTCGCAGGATTGTTAGAAAAACAATTCAAAACCCACGTTTGACTGCACGATCCCTTCAGAAAGATCTGGCAGACACTGGAGTTGTGGTACACTATTCCACTATAAAGAGATACTTGTACAAATATGGTCTACATGGAAGAGTCAACAGAAGAAAACCTCTTCTACGTCCTCACCACCAAAATCATCGTTTGAACTTTGCAAATGAACATATAGACAAGCCTGATGCATTTTGGAAACAAGTTCTGTGGACCGATGAGGTTAAAATTGAACTTTTTGGCCGGAATGAGCAAAGGTACGTTTGGAGAAGAAGGGGCACAGAATTTAATGAAAAGAACCTCTGTCCAACTGTTAAGCATGGGGTTGGATCAATCATGCTTTGGGGTTGTGTTGCAGCCAGTGGCACAGGGAACATCTCACGAGTAGAAGGAAAAATGGATTCAATAAAATTTCAGCAAATTTTGGATGGTAACTTGATGCCATCTGTGAAAAAGCTGAAGTTAAAGAGAGGATGGCTTCTACAAATGGATAATGATCCTAAACACACCTCAAAATCCACGGGGGATTACATCAAGAGGCGTAAACTGAAGGTTTTGCCATGGCCTTCACAATCTCCTGACCTCAACATAATTGAAAATCTATGGATAGACCTTAAAAGAGCAGTGCGGGACAGACAGCCCAGAAATCTCAAAGAATTGGAAGATGTTTGTAAGGAAGAATGGGCAAAGATACCTCAAACAAGAATTGAAAGACTCTTGGCTGGCTACAAAAAGCGTTTACAAGCTGTGATACTTGCCAAAGGGGGCAGTACAAGATATTAACTCTGCAGGGTGCCCAAACTTTTGCAGACGCCATTTTTTTGTTTTCTGTTATTTTGAAAGTGTAAATGATGGAAATAAAATCTAACTTTTGTTGACATATTATAAGAATGTCTAATCTGTAATTTGATGCCTTTTGGAGATTTTTCCATCTTTCTTTGGCTTCTTTATGCACATTAATACAAATTTTTAGCTGCGGTGCCCAAACTTTCGATCCCCACTGTATGTGGTCTTTTATTAAATTCTCCAGTATCTTCCCAACTATAGAAGTTCTTTTTGTTCTTTTCATTTGTTACTTCTACTCGGAGGTTCATTTTTTTGTGGATAATTGTGGTTACTTCTTGGGCCCGTTGGGATCTAAATTCCACCAATGTTACTGACAATGCTTGATAACAACCTTGATATGCTCACTTATTACACTGCTGTCGTCTAGCAGCTGACTTGAACCTATATGTTGGTGGAAAACCTTGTATGTCTTTTTTTTTTCAATAAAAATTTCTTATGGAAAAAAAAAATCTGCAACGGTAGTTTCCTTGCAAGAGAAGATTCATTATACTTGCCTCTCAATTACTGCAGTGGTTAAGAGAAGGAATTTGCACTGACCAACTCGCCATGTTGACATGACTTTTAGCAGTCCAAAGTTCCATGGAAAGTCAGGAGGGCCCAGGAACCACAGGTGAAGGAGGGGGTCACACATTGCTGGCCTGTAGAAATGATCAAGCTGTCAGATAATTTCTACAGTAAAGCCAGCAGAGTCATTTTAGGACAAGCCTGGGGTTGCAAAGGTGCCTTTTTGCCTACAGTTTCAAAGCTGTGCATTTGCAGTGTGAATCTAAGGCACTAATTCCTCATATAGTTTGCCTCTGAATATTTGGAGTGTCAGAAATGGTGATGTCACTACTGCACTGCTCACATTTCTTCTTGCTAGAGGACAACATGGGAAAGCAAAACCCTGCCTATACCAACATGGCCACCTTGAAAAAAGCAGGAAAGTTAAAGTATCTTGCCCTAGGCTGCCTTTCATAGTTATATGAGAAAAGATCCAGCTTTATTCCTGAAGAAAGAATTGTTCATTCCCCATCACCATACTGGAAACAGCATTTTGTCTCAACAAAAGTTGACTGAGAAATGCTACTCACATTTGCACGTACAATAAAAGGAAAAACTAATAAAAAAACGCGCAATTCAATCTATGTCTTCTTTAAAAATATAGAAAGTAAAATGTATCTGCCTAAGTGTTTTGGTAGTAGAGTGTTAGATGTGGGGACCAGTCTCTAGATCAGCGTTAATCAACCACTGTGCCGCGGCACACTAGTGTGCCGTGAGATATTGTCTGGTGTGCCGTGGGAAAAATTGCAATTTCATCCGTAACATGTGGCCTCGGCTCACAAATAGACCAATCATTAGAACAGCAATGGGCAAACTACGGCCCGGCGGACCTTTAAATCCGGCCCGCGGAGCGTGATACTGTCAGGATGATCTGTCCCCCTCGACGTATCTGCGCATGTGCCGGAAATCGCCGATCGGCTGCTAATGCCTGAAACTGGCACATGCGCAGATACGTCGAGGGGGACAGATCCTCATAGGAGACAGATTTTCATGCTACACCGGAACGGCGAGAGGAACGCGCGGAGCAAAGGTAAGTGAATTGACACGGGGGGGGGGGGGCTTGGGGACTTAATATGGGGGATGAATTAATATGGGGGATGAATTACTATGGGGGAAGAATTACTATAGGGGGGATGAATTACTATATGGGGGATGAATTACTATGGGGGATGAATTACTATGCATTGAGGTGGTGTGCCTCGTGATTTTTTTCATGAAAAAAGTGTGCCTTTGCACAAAAAAGGTTGAAAAACACTGCTCTAGATCATAAAGACGATAAATCATCAGCAATGAGATCTAATGGAGCTAGTCCAGAGACTGCCAGCCAGGGGTTCCATATCCATTTGAATTTTCGGATACAGTTTCTATGCTGATATATTACTTTTTCTTGTAAGATTACAATGTTAACTTGAATCAAGTAGTACAGTGGATATAAAAAGTCTACACCCTCCCGTTAAAATGTCATGTTTCTGTGATGAAAAAATGAAACAAAGATAAATCATTTCAGAACTTTTTCCATCTTTAATGTAACCTATAAACTGTACACCTCAGTTGAGCAACAAACTGAAATCTTTTAGGTGGAGGGAAGTAAAAATAAAAAACTAAAATAATATGGTTGCGTAAGTGTGCACACCCTTAAACTAATACTTTGTTGAAGCAAATTTTGATTTTATTACAGCACTCAGTCTTTTTGGGTATGAGTCTATCAGCATGGCATATCTTGACTTGGCAGTATTTGACCACTCTTCCTTACAAAAACACTCCAAGTCTGTCAGATTGCAAGGGAATCTCCTGTGCACAGCCCTTTTCAGATCACCCCACGGATTTTTGATCAGGTCTGGGTCATTCCAAAACTTTAATCTTCTTCTGGTGAAGCCATTCCTTTGTTGATTTGAATGTATGGTTTGGGTCGTTGTCATGCTGAAAGATGAAGTTCCTCTTCATGTTCAGCTTTCTAGCAAAAGCCTGAAGGTTTTGTACCAATATTGACTGGCATTTGGAACTGTTCCTAATTCCCTCTACCTTGACTAAGGCCCCAGTTCCAGTTGAAGAAAAACAGCCCCAAACCATGATGCTGCCACCACAATACTTCACTGTGGGTATGGTGTTCTTTTGGTGATGTGCAGTGTTATTTTTGCGCCAAACATATCTTTTGGAATTATGGCCAAAAAGTTCAACCTTGGTTTCATCAGACCATAATACCTTTTCCCACATGCTCTTGGGAGACTTCACGTGTTTTTCCAAAATTTAGCCCGGCTTGGATGTTTTTCTTTGTAAGAAAAGGCTTTGGTCTTGCCACTTTACACCAAAGCCCACACATATGAAGAATACGGGAGATTGTTGTTACACGTACCACATAGCCAGTACTTGCCAGATATTCCTGTAGCTCCTTTAATGTTGCTATAGGCCTCTTGGCAGCATCCCAGGTCAGTTTTCTTCTCGTCTTTTCATCAATTTTGGAGGGATGTCCAGTTCTTTGTAATGTCACTGTTGCGCCATATTTTCTCCACTTGATGATGACTGTCTTCACTGTTTTCCATGGTAGATCGAATGCCTTGGAAATTCTTTTGTACCCTTCTCCTGACTGATACCTTTTAACAATGAGATCCCTCTGATGCTTTGGAAAAGCTCTGCGGACCATGGCTTTTGCTGTAGGATGTGACTAAGAAAATGTGAGGAAAGACCTACTAGAACAGCTGGACTTTATTAGGGGTTAATCAGAAGCACTTTAAACAATGGCAGGTGTGTACTGACTCCTATTTAACATGATTTTGAATGTTAGTGCTTAATTCTGACACAGCTCCATCCCCAGTTATAAGAGGGTGTGCCCACTTATGCAACCAAATTATTTTAGTTTTTTATGTTTACTTCCCCGACTAAAAGATTTTAGTTTGTTTTTCAATTGAGTTGTATAGTTTACAGATCATATTAAAAGGTGGAAAAAGTTCTCAAATTATTTATCTTTTTCTCATTTTTTTACATCACAGAAACCTGACAATTTAACAGGGGTGTGTAGACTTTTTATATCCGCTGTAGATTAATCTGATATATAGAGGATTTTAGAGTTACAAAATCCCACCACTACCTGGTACACATCACATCATATGGATTAGGTTTCCTGGGCTTCTATCACTGTATCATCACCTAAGGCACTGAGCCATGTTTCTACGGTGCCATCTGTACAGTATAATATATGGCCAAACAGGAAGTGATAGGAAATCCCTGCAAATGAAGGGAATTCCTTGGGGACCCCCACGTCACCAAGACTAGTGTCCCCAATGGATGATTTTCCTCTGCTATTTTTCTGGGGACAACCCAGAATTTGGGGTTTCTTTTACTTTAAAAAATAATGGTAAATAGGACTGAGAGAGAAGGAATCTCCTTAATGGGGGGAGGGGGTCTTGGGCACAGGCAGCAACATAACCAGACAGGTTTTCTAATCTCTCTCCATCCTATCCAAAATTTTAAAAAAAATTTGCCTTTAGTTATACTTTAAAAAAAAACTTTTGCCTTTAATATCACTTTAACTGAGGAGGGGAGGGTGTATTTCAGTTTAGTTGTGCTTTAACTCTTCAGGGTTCTTAGATGTGGTTTCTATACCTGCAGATATCAGATAGTCCATCATAAAACCAAGCAGGTTGAATCATTTGCATCCAAGGAAATCACTGTTTAACAGTTTATGAACTACAATACTATTAAAGCAGACCTTTCACCATATATGTAAAGGACAGTTTTTTACATTTGACCTCTCATCTCCCTTGCATAACCAAAATAAAATTGTTACAAAAAAAAATACCTGTAAGAGGAAAAAAAAGAGGGGGGACTATATACTCACCATTTCCAGCTTCCACCTAAGACCAGGGGCGGACTGACAACTCATGGGGCCCCTGGGCAATAGGGGATCATGGGGCCCCTGTGTCTTTGCCCAAACTCAAAAAAGTCTATGAAAAAGATACCAGGGGCATCTCATGGGGCCCCCTACTGACCCCGGGCCTCAGGCAGTGCCCGAGTTTCCAAATGGTCAGTCCGCCCCTGCCTAAGACTAACATCATCCTTACAGAGAGATTTGTGGAATGTAGAGTACAAAAATGATGCTTCTAACACTGTGCTACAGTTTTTCTGATAAGATTTCGAGTAGCTAGTCCAGGGGTGGGCAAACTTTTTGACTTGAGGGCCGCAATGGGTTCATATATTGGACCCGGGGGCCGGACCAAGAGTAGATGAATGATGTGTATGTGTCATCCATAGTAAGTATAGTAATATTCCCCCATAGTAAGCATAGTAATTAATCCCCCATATAGTAATTCATCCCCCATATAGTAATTCATCCCCCATATAGCAATTCGTCCCCCATATAGCAATTCGTCCCCCATATAGCAATTCATCCCCCATATAGTAATTCATCCCCCATATAGTAATTCATCCCCCATAGTAATTCATCCCCCACATAGTAATTCATCCCCCATATAGTAATTCATCCCCCATAGTAATTCATCCCCCACATAGTAATTCATCCCCCACATAGTAATTCATCCCCCATATTAATTCATCCCCCATATAGTAATTCATCCCCAATATAGTAAGTCCCCCATATAGTAAGTCCCCCATATAGTAATTCATTCCCCATATAGTAAGTCCCCCATATAGTAATTCATTCCCCATATAGTAAGTCCCCCATATAGTAAGTCCCCCATATAGTAATTCATTCCCCATAAAGTAAGTCCCCCATATAGTAATTCATTCCCCATATAGTAAGTCCCCCATATAGTAATTCATTCCCCATATAGTAAGTCCCCCATATAGTAAGTCCTCCATATAGTAATTCATTCCCCATATAGTAAGTCCCCCATATAGTAATTCATTCCCCATATAGTAAGACCCCCATATAGTAATTCATCCCCCATATAGTAAGTCCCCCATATAGTAATTCATTCCCCATATAGTAAGTCCCCCCTATAGTAATTCATTCCCCATATAGTAAGTCCTCCATATAGTAATTCATTCCCCATATAGTAAGTCCCCCATATAGTAATTCATTCCCCATATAGTAAGTCCCCCATATAGTAATTCATTCCCCATATAGTAAGTCCCCCATATAGTAAGTCCCCCCTGTGTCAATTCACTTACCTTTGCTCCTCCGCGCGTTCCTCTCGTATTCCCGCGCCGTTCTGGTCTTCAGGGAGGACTGTGAGAGAAGAGTTCGTCACGCTGCCCCGCCTACATCCTGGCTGCCCCGCCTACATCCTGACAGCTGCAGAGTCCTGACGCCCGAGAGGAGGGAGGGGGCGGCCATCCTAGAGGGGGGGCGGCCATCCGAGAGGAGGGGAGGGGAGAGGAGGAGAGGAGGTCGCCCGCCCGCCCGAGAGGAGGGAGGGGAGCGGGCGCCCGGCACACAGGAGAGCCGCATCTATTGTAAAGAGCCGCGGCTTGCCGACCACTGGCCTTGCGGGAGCCTAGCTCCGCGGGCCGGATTAAAAGGTCCGCCGGGCCGTAGTTTGCCCATTGCTGAGCTAGTCTCTGAAACCTCTTCAGGAGGATGAGGACATCACCCCCTGCACCACAGAAGCTGGAGGAAAGATGAGAATAAAATATATCTATATCTTTATCCCCACCTGCAGTCACTAGGTATTTTTAATAACTTTATTTACAGTTTCAGCATGGATAGGGGCAGCAAAGGAGCCCACATGTAGTGCAGGATCCACTATAATGCAAGTTATATCATTACATGTGTGAAGTGTGAGATGTGGTATATTGAATGTAAACCAATGAGAATTAGGATAGTAGATTATTATGCACATCCCTTAATCTCACCTTCACAGAGCACACCAAAGTTTCACAACTCTTATAAAATGTTCATGGAGGGGGTTAGAGTAACAGGTCTTTTTCGCTTCATGGTATAGACAAAGTGACTGGTTCTTGCCAGATGTGGTAATTTGCAACGGCTGTTGCTTTGTAGAAAGTCATAGCGGATCTTCACACATTGACACCAAAAGGTCTTACCCATCAAATATGCAAATCCTTTGCTACAACTAAAGCTAGGATTAGCAGAAACATGGTAACAGGGTACAAATTTCATTTGTACATGTCAGGCAAAAGAACATTTTTATTAATGGGTGGCATGCTTGCTTTGTGGATTTTTGTATTGATTTGTACTCTTTGAGGAGAGTGCTGCTGAGCTCTTGAGATGCCTTTGTGCCAAGATTACTGTGCATGTGCCCTTCGCTTCTGAAGGTAAAGACGATTTCTACACAGAGTTTTTTCAGCTGCTAACTAGAAATTGCTAAAGAGCTGTAACATATGAGAGAAAGAAAAAAAAAAAAAAGGGAGGAAGGGAGCAATATAGAGCTTTCAACAGCCCTTATGCAAATATGTTGTAAGATGGGATGGCAAAAGGAACATGAGTTGGTAAAGCAATAAAAAAAAAAAAGCCATGAAAAAAACAAGTTTCCAAAGAATTACCTTCAAATTAGGAGTGAGAATACTTGCCTTTCCCCCAGACATGCAGTTTTACTCAGCAGAAATCTCTGTGCCATCCACTTAGAAAACCACACTCCTTGGAGTGTTGATCTCCATGGTCTCTCACAGCTCATTGGTCCTTCTGACCGCCACATTATTACAGGATACAGTAGGAGGTCAACAGGAGAAGCAAATTAGAGCTGCATGCAACCCAGGAGATCAGGTACTCTTAGAAATGTCAGATTGCCTGCAGACTTGTCTGGTAGATTTCTACTAAATGGAGCAGCCATAGGGTTGTGTATGCAACAAAAATGTATTCCCTCTACTATTTTATAGATACAAAACAATACAAAAACAAATGTTTCCAACACAAGGTCAGTTTTAAAGGGTTTATAAACCCTACAATGAACTTCTCTATTTTGCTTTACTTTTGGTCTGCTAAATATATATTTGAAAGCCATTTGTTAAAGCTGAACTACAGGTATGAATTTTATTGCATTGTTAAATTTGTCCAGCTTGGACCAATGTAAATATGCATATACAGTACCATACCTGAGGTACCACTGTGGAAGCATCTACCTGGGGTAGGTGTGTGGGTGAAGGAATGGGTGTATATTTTTATTTCTTGTTTGGCCCACTGGCTGAATGACCCATCTATGGCCAGATTTACCTCTCTACGCCCTTCTGCACACCATGTCTGGTCACCCACAGTGATAAAAGAATTCTGATACCACTGCAAATACATATAGAAGTGCCAGAGCTTCCGACGCTAACCAGTACTCTGATCTATTTAACCATTTGAGGACTAGCATTATAAACCCCCTTCCTGCCCAGTCCATTTTTCAGCACTGTGATACTTTGAGAATTACTATGCCCTGCAACACTAACTCAAAAGTTTTTTTGTTTTTTTTTTTAAAGACAGATTTCTGTTGCCAATATTTAACCACTAGCCTACAGGGCACTTATACCCCCTTCCTGCCCAGGCCAATTTCCAGCGCTGTCACACTTTGAATGACAATTGCGAGGTGTTGCAACACTGTACCCATATAAAATTTTTATAATTTTTTTGTGACAGATAGAGCTTAATTTTGGTGGTATTTAATCACCTGTTGTTTTTTATTCTTTCTTAAACAAACCAAAAACCACTAAAAATTTAGAAAAAAAAATGTTTTCTTAGTTTTTGTTATAACATGTTGTAAATAAGTGATTTTCCTCCTTCACTGATGTGCACTAATGAGGCTGTAGTGATAGTCACTGATAGGCTGCACTGATGGACACTGGTAGGTGGCACTGATGGGCATTGACAGGCATCACTGATGGGCACTGAAAGGCAGCACTCATATATGGCACGGACAGGCAGCACTGATAGGTGGCACTGACTGGCACTGATGGGTGACACTGAAAGGCAGCTCAGATGGGCACTGATATGTGGCATTGATGTGCACTGGTAGGCACTGAAATGTGGCACTGATGGGCACTGGCAGGTGGCATGGATGAGCACTGACAGCTGTTACTGATGGACACTGACAGGTGGCACTGCTGGGGCTACACAGATCATCAGGGCACACTGATCATCAGTGCTCTGATGATCTGTGTACATGTCCCCTCCGAGGAATGCCGATTACTGGCTCTCTTCTCCTCTCGAGCTGTCAGCTGATAACCGGCATTTCCCTGTTTACATGTGATCAGCTGTGATTGGACACAGATGATCACATGACCGAGCCAACATCTTCGGCTCCATTGATCAGTGATCCGCTGTGTCCGAGGGACACTGCGCACCGCCAATTGCCACGCTGCACGCTCCCGGAGCCACGCATGCACAGTGAGAATGGGAGGACGTCATATGACATCCTCCCAGAACGAGAGAACCGCCTTGCGCCCGTCATTGTACTATATGGCGGGCGGGAGGCGGTTAAACGTAAAATAATGACCTGTTTCCCGCTTTAAGGTTTGACCTCTGCATCTGCGTTCTGCATGTAGGGCAGCCCATTCATTTCAATGGGTTGCCCTACCCGTAGGCAAAGAAGTCCCCAACTTTTTTCTTTCTTTTTTTTTATTTAATTGCGCTGCACCAATGGCTCCTGCTGCCTTTCTGTCCAGTGAGAGAGAGAGAGAGAGTGGAGAGAGCCACTGATCTTGGGCACATCGCTGGATCAAGATCGGGCTCAGGCAAGTTAAAGTGGGAGCTGGGGGGATCATTAACACAAGGTTTTTTACTGTAATACATTCTATGCATTAAGGTAAAAAAAAAAAAAAATAAGTTAACTAAGGAACCACATTAAATTCTGCAAATAGATACCTCTCTTCATAAATTTAGACAAAAAAAATACAAATAAGTGTTTATTTTTTTAGTCTGTGTCAGAGTTAGAAAGTCTACAAACTATGTTTCATTTATTTGAAATGTATCAGCCCTGATATTCTGACTGCCCACTGCAGCAATCATGCATACAGAGATGGACGCGGTCCTCCATCTTGTTAAGGGTCTTCCATCTTCTATCATGTCCTACTCCCAAATCAGCTTTCCTCGTCCACCCTCCCTCTCTGTTGAGTGACATGTGGTATGGATGAGGTAGAGGTCACAGGCGTCAAGCTCAGCGGAAGAGCTCCAGGGCTATAAACCTCAATTAGCTGGTCCCCAGATGTCTGCCAAACTCTTGCTAGAGAGGGCTCATCAAGCCATAAACCAAGCCCTCACTGAACTTCAAGGCATTCCAGGGAGTCGTAAAAACAGACTTACATTTAAAAACTCCCTTTTTCATATAAGTTCATATCTTCAAATAGGACAGAATTACCTAAACATGGAGCCCATATTCAGACGGCTCAAGTTTAGACCATTCTCCTGGTATATTACACCCCCTAGCTGGCATATACAGGAGAGAAGAAAAGTATATCTTCTGAACCATTCCAACAGATATGTCATATTTCAAATCTAACCATTCAGCAGATGCATCTGCATGTTAATCTACTAGTGGCAAGGCTGCTAAATGCACCGAGAATAAGTTATGAACCATAATATGAGCTATGAGAGTTTTTGGTCATAGCTTGGGTCTCAACCTACAACTCCCTCCCCAAATGAGGCGATTGGTTTACTGCTCCAGGGAGACAACCTGTGGAGTTTCTAGAAAAAGCTAAGCTAAGCTGAGTTTTGAGAAGTTGAAGAATCTCCCTGTTTTAACATCGGAACTGACAGTGGGAGATAAAAAATCTGTCAGGAATGGACTTTCCAATAGTGGTGGGACTCACCTGCCTTGTGGGCTGCAGTACCAGGGCTGGCCAGTGGGTGCTCTCAACAACCAGAGGTTCACTTCAGCAATTAGCCATCACCTGGGGGCCCGGTGCCTGCCGCCCTGCCTGGTGGCCCGGAGCCCGCCGCCCTGCCTGGTGGCCCGGTGCTCGCTGCTCCGCCTGGTGGCCCGGTGCCTGCTGCCCTGCCTGATAGCCCGGTGCCCGCCGCCCTGCCTGGGGGCCCGGTGCCTGCCGCTCCGCCTGGGGGCCCGGTGCCTGCTGCTCCACCTGGTGGCCCGGTGCCTGCTGTCCTGCCTGGTGGCCCGGTGCCCGCCGCCCTGCCTGGGGGTCCGGTGCTTGCTGCCCTGCCTGGTGGCCCGGTGCCCGCTGCTCCGCCTGGTGATCCAGTGCCCAGCCCGACGTGCCTCCGTCCGGTGCCCAGCCCGAAGTGCCTCCGTCCGGTGCCCAGCCCGATGTGCCAGTCTTTGATATCCTGCCAGTCACCGGACCCGGGCGGTGGAACATTTTGCCCAGCTAGGACTGTTTGGAGCGTCCTGAGGCCGCTCCTTGAGGGGGGGGGTACTGTCAGGAATGGACTTGCCAATAGTGGTGGGACTCACCTGCCTTGTGGGCTGCAGTACCAGGGCTGGCCAGCAGGTGCTCTCAACAACCAGAGGTTCACTTCGGCAATTAGCCATCACCTGGGGCTGATTGCAGGTGGTGTATTTAAGGGATGGCCAGACCTGCAGTCTGTGCCTTGGTGTGTGTTTTTCCATGGGCCCCTGTATCTTGTAACCTGCGTTCCTGTTTCTGCCTGACTTGTTGCCGACCCTGCCTGATCCTGACCTCTGCTGACTTCTCCTGTTTGATCCCTGGCTTGTGACCCTGACCATTCTCTCCACCTGCTCCTCCTGTACCTACCTGCTCGATAGTTATCGACCCGGCCTGCCTCACTATGTTGTGCTCTATATGTGTATGTACCTGTGTATCTATATCAGTTAGGTTTGGGTTTGTTTCACCTTGTTGTATGTAATTGTGTTAGCTTGGGGTTTGGTGCACTGCGTTTATATTTGTATTGTTAGTCTCAATAAATTATATTATTTACTATATCTGAGCCTACGTTTCCCTGTGTCAGTCCACACACTTCTGGTCACACCCGCATCCCTGACAAAATCCTTTTGCTCTGAAACCTGCTCTGCTTAACCCAGGATGTGTGGCAAGTACTTTAACCCTCTAAACTTCTGTTTTATCTCGTTGCTGTGCTATTGTTCTCTGTATATTTATATATATATATATATATATATATATATTGGCTACATCTTTTTCTGTAAATATTTTTATTGCACCCTTTTGACCTTTTAGTAATAAATCTTACTTTCTGAAAGTGTTGAACTGTTTCTAAAGCCCTTTAATGCAACTATAGCACCCCTGCCTCTGAAGAACGCTACTGTGTGTTTTAAACGTCTGCATACATCTGTCTGTGGTGACATTGTGTTATTGCTGATATTGCAGAGTTTCCTCTTCCTCTGTACAAAAAGGAAGGGGTGGCAGTGTGAAGGGTAAATTGTGTAATTAACATGACCCAGTAACAATCGCTCCCAGGCTGCCGGCACACAGGCTGTGGTCCATTAGCTGGAAAATTGTCGTTACGCACGTGACAGCGCGGTTTTAGATTGGCTAGTCCTTCGGTCACGAGTTCAGTGAGAAGGGCTGGGGTCTGATGCCACGATCGTCACACCCACCTCTGCCCGCAAATGCCAGGACAGTATAAACACCCCCAAAACTACCAATTTTAGGAAAGTAGACACTCCAAGTATTTCATAAGAAGCATAGTGAGTTGTTTGAAGTTGTAACTTTCTGCCACAATTTTTTTTAAAAAAGGAAGAACCAAAATGTGATTTTATTCAGCTGTAAGTTTAACAAGTTATTTCTCACATACAGCAGAGGCATACTTACAATTACACCCCAAAACACATTCTACTCCCGAGCATATGGATTTTTCGCAGCCTAAGTTGCATAGAGGGTCCTAAAATTCAGAGCACCATCAGGCTTTCAAAGAACATAAATAATGCATTTGATTTTCTGACTACCAATTTCTTGAGGTCCTGAAGTACCAGGACAGGAGAAACACCACAAAATTACCACATTTTGCAAAGAACACCCTTCAATTTATGTAATTAAAGGCATGAAGATAACATTTTTGCCAAGCTATTGGAAAATGAAGTAAATACATTTTTTTTTGTTAACACACACAGTGTCAATAAAATATTTCACAAACAGCATGGACATACTTAGAATTTCTTCCCAGAACACATTCTGCTACTTCTCCAGGGATATCACGTGACAATTTTTAATGTTTGGACAGATTATGAACCAGGCATTGCATCTTGTGTAGCATACAAATCAACAAACATTGTATCAAACTGTTTTATGCTTGCTAATGCTTGCTTCCTTACGTGTGATCAGGGAATACAGCCCAGTGAAGCATCGCTTAAATCAGTCCCCTTTCCTTGCCAAGCAAGCCTACTGGTACGTGGCTGCCCCCAGAAATGCTATGTTCATTGGCCAGGAGGTATGGGAGGCTGAAGAAAGGGTGAACAAGATTTCCTGTGGTACCAGGAGTGCAGTTGTCTGCAGGGGCTGGAGTCTCGCAGGAATATATTCAGTGTGATATGCAGACGGCTGACTTCAGGTGGAAAACAGAGACATGGTCAATAAAACAGGCAAAGAATCAGTCAAGGAAGCAGTCAGGAACATAGACAATAAATAGGTCAGGTTCAGTACAAGCAGCAGGCAAAACTGCACTTGTATGGCAAGGATCAGGAACACTGTTGCTGGCCGCACTGGCTCTGGTGACACTGTACTGCTGGAGCAGCAATCAGGGATACGGTTGCTGGCTGCACTGGTTTTTCGATGATCAGGAACACTTTTGTTGGACGTGATCAAGGAGACTAGCTGTACTGATATTATGACATTATACAGGGGGTCAATAGCAACCAGGGACACTGGCTGGCTGCACTGGTACCATTGGTGTCACCAGACCAGACAGCAACTGTCCCCGATCGATCACCATAGTGACTGCACTGTACTGAGTTTACAACAGCTGGATGGCAAGTGGTTAAAAGGAGATTAACAGTCTATAAAACCGTCAGCTGAAGTTTACATCTTGGCAGGATAACAATGCAATTCAGTAGTGTTTTACAAAAGCAGAGTTTGTAGTCCATACCATGGCTTATAAAACTAGAAGATGACTAGACCTTCTGAGCGCCTTAGTGAGTTTCAAATACCTCAACAGACACGCTTTCAATCTAAAACTAGAAAAGCTACAATTTCTGGGGAAACTGTGTGACGTGTTCTTGCCTCCACCAGTAGTCTACAACTGGAGTGGGCGAAGTAACTGGGTGGAGTGGCTTGAGTAACTGTTGTGTGGTAGGAGTGGCTAAAGTAACTGTGAAAAGGTTGGACTGGGCAGAGTAACTTTATGGAGTGGGCAGAGTAACTGTGTGGAGTGTTTGCAGTGAGTAAAGATAGTAAACATTACGCTAACCAATTGATTAATCAAATTTAAAAAGTGCACATGGCAAGCTTGATAGAGTGAGAAATGCATTTCAACTTTTAATTATTTATAGTTTTAAAAACTGTAAATCCTACAGCAAAGAGCTTTATATTGTGAGAATCACAAGACCCAGACCTACATTTTGATGCATAGTATGTCTCTGAAATATTAAAAATGAAGGCACAGTCGCAGTTTAGAAATTGCCCTTCAAATTTGAGGTGGCTAGACTGGACTTTCAATGAATGTCAATGGGCGGCGTGAGTTGCAAACAAATGGTCATATTGTGAAAACTATCAGAACTATGGCTTAGCCGTGGACATTTTTAGTGGCAGCAGGGATAGCTGAACATTTTGATATAAGATTTGTGTAGGTGGGCTTGAAAATGAGGGAGTAAGGGCAGTTTAGAGATCATGTCCTGATTTTTCAGCTCACACTCTAGCTTTTGTCAGCTCCCACTCTAGTTTTGAACATTCCGCCATTCATTCCTATGGGACCAATTTCACCACAAAAACGCCGATATTTCATGAACCATTCAGCGAAACTTTCCACAAAGTAATAGCACACTAATCGGGAACAATTCGTACGTTTCGGTATATTACTGTCTATGTAGTGTAAAAACTGTGGGAGGAGTTAGGGTGGTAAATTTGGCTATAATAATAATATATATGTGAGATAACAGTAAGTGGTCTTGCCATGCAAGAACACTTAAAAAACAAAACCTTGAACTGTTCTTTGAACCTCCACCCTGTCTTAAGTCTTTTGCAGACTCTAACAGATTTTTTTTTCTAAGATTACCCTGTATTTGGCTCCATCCATCTTCCCATCAACTCTGACCAGCTTCCCTGTCCTCGCTAAAGAAAAGCATCCCCACAACAAGATGCTACAACCACATTTCACGGTGGGGATGGTGTGTTCAGGGTGATGTGCAGTGTTAAAATTTTTGCCACACATAGCATTTTGCTTTTAGGCCAAAAAGTTCAATTTTGGTCTCATCTGACAAACATGTACCTTCTTCCACATTTGCTGTGTCCCCCACATGGTTTCTCGCAAACTGCACACGGGACTTCTCATGGCTCTCTTTTAACAATGGCTTTCTTCTTGCCATTCTTCCATAAAGGCCAGATTTCTGGAATGCACGACTAATAGTTCTCATTTTGATAGATACTCCCACCTGAGCTATGGATCTCTGCAGCTCCTCCAGAGTTACTATGAGCCTCTTGGCTACATCTCTGATTAATGCTCTCCTTGCCCCTCCTGTCAGTTTAGGTGAACAGCCATGTCTTGGTAGGTTTGCAGTTGTGCCATACTCTTTCCATGTTCGGATGATAGATTGAACAGTGCTCCATGAGTTGTTCCAAGCTTGGGATATTTGTGTTATAACCTAACCCTGCTTTAAACATCTCCACAACTTTATACCTGACCTGTCTGGTGCGTTCCTTGGCTTTCGTGATGCTGTTTGTTCACTAATGTTCTCTAGCAAACTTCTGAGGGCTTCACAGAACAGCTGTATTTATACGGAGATTAAATTACACACAGGTGGACTCTATTTACTAATTAGGTAACTTCTGAAAGCACCTGGTTCCGCTAGATTTTAGTTAGGAGTATCAGAGTAAAGGGGGCTGAACACAAATGCACACCACACTTTTCAAATAGTTACATAATCTGGCTGAAAAGACAAAAGTATATCCAGTTCAACCATAGAAATAAATCCTATACCCACAGTTGATCCAGAGGAAGGTAAAAAAAACACCCAGCAAAGCACGATCCAATTTGCTACTGCAGGGGAAAAAATTCCTTCCTGATCCCCCAAGAAGCAATCAGATATTCCCTAAATCAACTTTACCTATAAATGTTAGCAACCAGTTATATTCTGTGTATTGAAGAAAGAATCCAGGCCTTTTTTAAAGCAATCCACTGAGCTGGCCTGAACCAGCTCTTGAGGGAGTCTATTCCACAGCTCTTACTACTGTGAAGAAATCTTTCCGTATTTGGAGATTGCATTTCTTTTCCTCCAGAGGTAAAGAGTGCCCCCTTGTCCTCTGTGATAACCTCAGGGTTAATAACTCTACACCACGTTCACTATATGAACCACTGATGTATTTATTTATGTTGATTATATCCTCCCTTAATCTCCTTCTCAAGAGAGAATAAATTCACTCTCTAATATCCATCTGTAAAAAATGTTTGTTAGGGAGCTGGCCCTTCCCCCCTATCCTCTAGGCTTGCTGCCTGCCACACCCCACTCTTCTGTTCATGCTGGGACTTCTAATCCTCCATGTCCCTGACACAGGCAGCCCCTCACCCCCCTGTAGCTGGCAGTCTGGCCCCCTGCTGAGAGAACCTCCTGCTTCCTGGCTGAACACCAGAAAGTCGCCCCCCTGCTGTGGGAATCCACAAACAGGCCCCCTCCTGTCACCCCTCCTCCCTGCCCCCTCGTGCACGTCTTCCTGGGCTCCGTGCCCGACAGGGACAAAGGTCGTGTTCCCTAAGCGGGTCCGGAGACGTGGCCCGTTGCCATGGTAACCTGCCATGAAATCTCCTGCCAAGCAATGCGTCCAGCTCTGTACTTGAGAAAGCAGCGCAACCCCCCTTCTGTTCTCCCGTCTGCTGTGTAGGAGAGAAGACTGTGCTGGGGCCAGCTCCTCTAGGACTACCGGCCCCCTTCACCTCTCGCTGGCTGACCAGACTGCCAGGCTGCTGTGTGCCCGGACTTACCCATTGCCTGCCAGCCTGCTCTCTGCTGTGTGCCTGGACTTACCCATTGCCTGCCCAAACTGTCCTCTGCTGTGTGCCCAGACCTACCCATTGCCTGCCAGCCAGCCCTCTGCTGTGTGCCCGGACTTACCTATTGCCTGCCTGAGCTGCCCTCTGTTGTGTGCCCAGACTTACCTATTAACTGCCCCCTGCTGTGTTGCCTGTGTGGACTGCAACACTCCGTGTCCGGCTCTCCACATCCAGTAAGTGGACTAACCCCGTGCTGCCCAAAAGGCTGAGCCCAATTCTCCCCAGGAACCCAAAGTCCCACAAACCCGCCACGCCCCTGTCTTACTGAACCCTGTGGACTACCAGCCCGTTGTTCCCTATTGCCTTCCAAAGAACTTTACTGTGTTGCCGTGTCTGGTGTGGATCTGTAGACTAATGGATCTATTGTCTGTACCCCAATAAACGCCCGCACGTCGGGTTCCGTGCAATCTGTCTCCGTGTGCTCTCTCCCTGCGCTCTCAGTTCTCGTGACAATATTGAAAATCATATATCATTTTCCTTCCACTGCACAATTATGTGCCACTTTGTGTTGGTCTATCACATAAAATCCCAATAAAATACATTTATGTTTTTAATTGTAACATGACAAAATGTGGAAAACGGCAAGGGGTATGAATACTTTTTCAAGGCACTGTATGGAAAATCATGTGACGTGACCGTATCAAGCTGAAAATAGGTAGGCATATTCATCTTTCTTATACAGGTTGGTAAGCATAGGCGTTAGAAGAGGGGAGGGGACAGCATTAGGGAGTAGTTAGGGTTATGCTGGAATTCCACTATAAGGATTTCCCCCCATTTTCCCCACACACCTTCACACACGCACAACAGCTAATGAAAGGTAAAAACAACTTCCACGATTTTACATATCTTTTCAGTAGTCCTTTACTTTGTTACTGAAAAAAGGATATCAATTACTTTCTCAGAACACAGTATCTGGAATTCTCTCTGTCTCCGAGCTACAAATCAATAGAGCTCAGGGTTCAAGTGTACCACTGGCCCTGAGATGAGGACCCAATTGAAACTGATAAAAACCCTGGGAGGAGAGATTTAGACATAAGGGTTGACAACTCTCCTTGTGCACCATGGTACCACTCAAATTGTCTGTGCCCTGTCCTGAAGAATCTTTCTGATCAATAATGGTAAAGAAAAAAGGGGGAAGCATATGTCAGCCTGAAACCCCACCTGTGCGTTAGTGAGCCCATCTCCTCAGCTAATGGTTCCTTCTCCAGCTGGAAGTAATTTTCACCTTTTTATTTCCAATGGAGGCACAGAGATCTACGCCTCAGCATCCCCCACCACTCCATGATCTCTTGGAAAAGAACACTTGCCTTGATTCCTAATCTCTATGCTGCACTTTTCATTGGTCAAATTGACAGGGGAGGCAGAGTCTCCTTGATATGTACAGCTAACCCGTTTGTCATATATAGTTCTCCCCATGGGAGAATCCCCTGGGCTAGAGAACAAGGGTGTTTCTCAGGTCCTGCCCACCTGCTGATATATGCTGATATATCATTGCCTGAGAGACCATCATTACTCTATCCTTGACGGGGCGTGTCACCTTTCCTATGCAAGAGGTTCTCTGTACTTGAAGAAAAGATTAAATCCTCCACATAAAACTTTGCTGCTTTATGAAATGAAGCTAGGTCCACACTGCTCCTGGAATGGCTGCTGTCATAGGACCTAAAGTCTGCATTTCCTGTCTGATCTTCCCCACCAAGATTAATTCACTAATTTGTGAATCTTCGCTGTATGAAGGATTCTTGTACCACTCTGCCTGTAACCTAGAACTAAACTTTCTCATGCAACAATTATTTCAATTCTTATGCTGCTAGCATTAGTAATTAGACAGGAAAGCATATTATAGTCACTTATTTCAACTTTTTCATACATTTCCTCAGTTTCATCCTGGTTTCTGGCCTACACCTGGCCCCCTGATGACATTACAATGAAATGTGTAGGGGTGTGTTCACCGCATGGCTTCATGGCCCAGAGAGAGAGCAAGCTGACAATAGAGGTTCACATTGAACGATCCAATCCATTGCCTGAAGATTACAGACAGAGCTTTTTAAAGCTATATACAGTCATGGCCGAAATTGTTGGCACCCTTGATATTTTTCCTGAAAATCAAGTATTTCACACAAAAAAGGTATTGCATTAACACATGTTTTGCTATACACATGTTTATTCCCTTTGTATGTATTGGAACAAATATAAAACAGAGGCAGAAAAGCAAATATGACATAATGTCACACAAAACCCCAAAAATGGGCTGGACAAAAGTATTGGCACCCTTAACTTAATATTTGGTTGCACACCCTTTGGAAAACATAACTGAAATCAGTCGCTTCCTATAACCATCAATAAGCTTCTGACACCTCTCACCCGGAATTTTGGACCACTCTTCCTTTGCAAACAGCTCCAGGTCTCTCTTATTGGAAGGACACCTTTTCCCAACAGCAATTTTAAGATCTCTCCACAGGTGTTCAATGGGATTTAGATCTGGGCTCATTGCTGGCCACTTCAGAACTCTCCAGCGCTTCTTTGCCATCCATTTCTGAGTGCTTTTTGACGTATGTTTGGGGTCATTGTCCTGCTGGAAGACCCAGGATCTTGGACGCAAACCCAGCTTTCTGACACTGGGCCCTACAGTGCGACCCAAAATCCTTTGGTAATCCTCAGATTTCATGATGCCTTGCACACAGTCAAGGCACCCAGTGCCAGAGGCAGCAAAACAACCCCAAAACATCATTGAACCTCCACCATATTTTACCGTAGGTACTGTGTTTTGTTCTTTGTAGGCCTCATTCCGTTTTCGGTAAACAGTAGAATGATGTGCTTTACCGAAAAGCTCTATCTTGGTCTCATCTGTCCACAAGACGTTTTCCCAGAAGGCTTTTGGCTTACTCAAGTACATTTTGGCAAACTGTAGTCTTGCTTTTTTATGTCTCTGTGTCAGCAGTGGGGTCCTCCTGGGTCTCCTGCCATAGCGTTTCATTTCATTTAAATGTCGACGGATAGTTCGCGCTGACACTGATGCTCCCTGAGCCTGCAGGACAGCTTGAATGTCTTTGGAACATGTTTGGGGCTGCTTATCCACCATCCGGACTATTCTGCGTTGCAATCTTTCATCAATTTTCCTCATCCGTCCACGACCAGGGAGATTAGCTACAGTGCCATGGGTTGCAAACTTCTTGATAATGTTGCGCACTGTGGACAAAGGCAAATCTAGTTCTCTGGAGATGGACTTGTAACCTTGAGATTGTTGATATTTTGCCACAATTTTGGTTCTCAGGTCCTCAGACAGTTCTCGTCTCCTCTTTCTGTTGTCCATGCTTAGTGTGGCACAGACAGACACACAATGCAAAGGTTAAGTGAACGTCTCTCCTTTTTATCTGCTTTCAGGTGTGATTTCTATATTGCCCACACCTGTTACTTGCCCCAGGTGAGTTTACAGGAGCATCACATGCTTGTAACATTCTTATTTATCCGCAGTTGTGAAAGGGTGCCAATACTTTTGTCCAGCCCATTTTTGGAGGTTTGTGTGACATTATGTCGAATTTGCTTTCTTTCCTCCCTTTTTTTGTTTTGTCCCAATACACACAAAGGGAATAAACATGTGTATAGCAAAACATGTGTTAATGCAATACGTTTCGTGAGAAATACATGATTTCCTGGAGAAATATCAAGGGTGCCAACAATTTCGGCCATGACTGTATGCTTATGTATGACCTTACTACATCATAGTGGCTATTTAAATGCTTTTTAAATAAGAAAAAAAAATAAATCAGTGAGCACTATATAGGCTCACATTGTCTAAACACGTATACAAGCTAAATAACCCATCCATCCACCTGAGCTGCTGAGATTCTCCAGTTAGAGCCCTTGATAATCAAGAGGGAAAGGAGGACATCTGATGATAGACAGTATAATTTGTGGAGGTCAATATTTAGAGGTGATGGTTTGTCCATGGGGGAGATGCTTCTTACTTGCATGTTGCTGGAGTGATATACATCACATGTATGGGATCACTTCCTTCACGATTATATTTACTTTTGTTACTTCATCATATTTAGGACTGACTTTTTTTTTTTTTTTTTTTTTTTTTTTTTTTTTTTTTAATTCATGCGATGCTTGCTGAAGACACATAGAAGATTAGGTTGTTGATTATACATACACAAGCTTTTAGAGGAAGCACAGCATGTATTACTTTACAAATAGGAAGGTATATTTACTTGTTTTAACTTTTTTTTTCCCTTCATTTCTTCAGTTGCTTCCTGGTTTCTGGTCTATACCAAATGAGGTCAAATATGCCATGAGAGTTTCTGGGCATTTTTATCCCCTATGATTTGGAAGAGGGGCTTTTCTAGCTAAGCACACCCTTTTGGCATGTATGCCTAAGCTAAGGACAAATGAATTCCAGAAGTAAATGCTACATGAATCATCTGCCCTTACTTAAAAGAGATGTATGGGTTTTTATTTTTTCCAAATCATACTTGCCATCGGTCCGATGCTTCATCTGTCCCCTGCCGGTTCTAAGTGTGAGAACTCAGCGATCACATGACCGCTGAATTCTCACAGCCACTCTGAGTACAGAGTGGCGACTGTCACTGGAGCGCTGGGCTGTAGAAGGACAGGGAGAGGTTGGCTCAGGCTCTCAGCAGATGGTTGAGGCAGGTGCAGCTCCAGACTCTGGGATGGATCCCAACTTTAAAGTTGGGATCTTTCCCCAGCCTAGACCACCTAAGCGATGTCTGCTGCCAGAAGACTTCAGCCTGGTGTCAGCTGAAAACAGGTCAAAGAAGTGTAGAACGAACTGCTCTCCTGTGATCCACAGAAGAAGTAAAGCCAAAAGAGCTTTGAATATCTGAATATGGGTGTAACATGTTATGAAAGGTGAACTTATATAACTAAGATATGTCCTTAGCATAGAAGCAGATTACAATATGGAGGGCACTAGGGTTGAGATATCTGATTTGAAGGAGAAAAACACTTAAGTCATCCCACTCATCCTTCCTAAAATTTAAAATGCTTTTCCTTTTAGCAGAAGTGCTGGGATCCCCTGGAAATGAGGGGGAAACCAGGGCAGGCCAGGGCCTCTGATCCTGACAGAAACAGAATACATTCTTAACATAAGGCTATAGTTATATGAGCTTGAGAGCATAAAACTACATGTACCAGTTTTCCTTAGGCTTAGTGTTTGTAAAGGCAAAAATAAAAAACTGCGCACTCTTTAAATAAATGCGATTTCTTATGTTTGCATTTTATTTCTTGCTGCCGATGCTCTAGCTCAGCAATGGGCAAACTACGTGTGTGTAGGCGGGGCAGCGTGACGAACGTGAAGGGAGCTAGGCTCCTCTCACAGTCCGCCCTGAAGACGGGAACGGCGCGGGAACACGGCGAGAGGAACGCGCGGAGCAAAGGTAAGTGAATTGACACAGGGGGGACTTGGCTTACTACTTGGGGGGGGAATAGTACTGTGGGGGATGAATTACTATAGGGGGGGATGAATTACTATCTACTCTTGGTCCGGCCCCCGGGTCCAATATATGAACCCATTGCGGCCCTCAAGTCAAAAAGTTTGCCCACCCCTGCTCTAGCTGATCCTGCCTGTGCCGCTCCTCCCACACGTAAATTGTCTACGGCAGCATGGCAGCCAATCCAAGCTACTGTGGTCAGTTTACATCTTGTGTCGTCAAGCCAAAGATACAGACACACTGTGCATCTTCTATAGTCAGTGCGAAGCCCCGCCAATCCCTGCTCTCAAATGGGGGAAAGGGGGGAAGTGACATTTGCTGCCGGGATTGTGTTCGATTGCAATGTAAACACAGGAGCTCAGCAGCAACATCACTTTCAGTTCTGAAGTAATGCCCCAACACTGGACACGTTCATCAGCAGGTCTGTACACGTTTGTGGAGCTGACAGCAATCACATGACCTGCAGTATGAAGCTGAAGAGGCAATATCTTTTTTTAAAAAACAAAACTCCATGCTATTAACCTTCAGGTATCAGCAGGCACACAATGGTGTTTTTATCAAGGTTTATAACCACTTCAACAGATTCGTCCAAAAAGGACGGAAATGCTTGTGACGGGAGTCACTTTGGGTGTGGGGCTCATGGGACCCAGCTTACTTTGCAGAGGTTGGGAGACCCGTCTCAGCTCCCCATATCCCTCGTATGTGTAAGTCACCCTGTGTCTCTTAGGGGCACAAGGTGACCAATGGATGCTGAGAATGCGATTCCTGGTTGTTGATTCTGAACTAGACATGTGATTTGAAAGAGCTGATCATGCTGGCCTCTCCTCTACTCCAGTGTAGGAGCCGGACTGTCTACTCTGTAGTGAGATCCTAATTCAACAAACCATTGTCTAGGTGTGAATTTCCATTCACCTTTTGTTTGGATCACCCAGCTAGCAAACCTAATTAACTTACTGTTTAGAGTGTTAAGTCTATTTCTGTATATAGCTGTGTTTGCATATGATCATGTGATCAGTCTCAGTGTGTATTGTATAAAAAGCCAGTTTGAGTTTAAAATAAAGAGTTCCATGTTCAGACAGACTGGTGTCGTCTAGTCTTGTAGGGTCAGCAGTGGTGTCTGTTGTCGGTGTTCAAACGGGGAAGCGGTATTCTAACGGACGTACTCAAGCACAGTCTGGGTTGGTTCCGTTACAATGCATGCTTAAACAAAGCAAAAATCAAAATCCCTCCATAGACAAACTCCAATATGCACTCAAAAGGCCTAGGCTTACTTCAGATAGAAAAGAACTAGTAATGGAAAAAGGCATGTCTTGCTTGTAAAAACATTCCCATTTGCTCCTACAACATCCCTCTTCTTCATTGAAGGTTAGAGTGCAGGGAAACCAATGCTGCTGTGTAGTGTGGCCAAGCACAAAGTAGACAAAAGGCTTGAGGCCAGCTGGCAACTCAGCTACAGAAGGGCAGTGCACATGCACACAGCCTGAATGGCTGCTACTGAGCTCAGTTGGAGAGGGGAGAGCGCACTGTGCAGGCACACAGCTTGAGCGGCTGCTAGGGGACACATTACTATAATGCTTGTTGTGTGCAAATGGTAGGATGGAGAGGGATGAGGGGACAGCAATTTTTGTTGAGAGGCTTTCAAGAAATTTGTAATAAGTGGATGTACCCAGGATTACACTGGTATGTACTACTCAGAGGCTATGGAATTGCATAGGGAGATTTTTGGAAAATATTGCTGAAAGTGAACATGAACCTTAAATAAGTTAATTATTCACCGCCATTCTCAACAATTTCACAGCTGATTTGTATTTTCTCATCCATTTATAGTATAAAGGTTTTACATGAACATAAGACAGAACACCATCCAAAAAAAAAAAAAAAACACATTTTTGATAGAGCCCTTTGGCAGGTTTTTACATCAGTGATAGCAGGTGAGAGGAAAATCACCCCAACACCAATGAAAACGTAACAGTTTTCCTACTTTCCCATAAAGAGGCTGGCACACCACTTTAACATGTATTAAAACCTAAAAACAAACATATATTGCATTTATCAGTCCTTGGCTGTAAAGCCTGTATCAGTTTTTGTTATTTTAGGTTGATTAGAATTTTTACTGGTGATCATGCCAGTAAGGGAGGTTAAGGAAAATAAGGCTTTACAACTGTACAAATAATATTACATTGATTGTGCCAATAATTTTGTCCAGTCCCGTTTTGGAGTTTTGCGTAGAATGTGTCAGATTTGGCTTTTTGTTTCTCCACTTTAGTGTGTCAAACCAATACAAACAAAAGAAACATGAGAATGCCTAAACATTTGTAATTGCAACAATTTTCTGGGCAAAGTGGTGCATTATCTGACAGAAATGAAAGGGTGCCAATGTTTTTGGCCATGACTGTAGATAGCCGAGAGCGTTGGCACATGGCTCTAGGCAGATGGAAGAAGTAGGCTCGACTCCCTGAGAGCTGCGTGAAGGCCATGTCTAAAAATAAGTCCCAGATACCCTAGGATAGAGGTCACCAAAACTTTGAAGGAAATTAAACTGGCCCTTTTGCTTAGAGACTTCAGGAGCCAGACTGTAGCCGGTGGGAGTAGAAAATGCCCCAGCATCAGTGCCCCATCATCTATTTTAACAGGCAGAATAATGCCCCATTGTTGACATCAGTGAGAAGAATAGAGCTCCATTGTTGATATCAATGAGAAGTATAATGTCCCATTGTTAGTGTTAGTAGAGAGAATGGTGCTCCATCATTGGTGACAGTTGCTGGAATAGTGCCCCAAGGGCCAGATAAAAGGTAAGCAAAGGACCACATCCTGTCCCCGGGTCACAGTTTGGAGACCACTGCTCTAGGAGATGGGAAGCCTGGAGGGCAGATTTCTTGATGCTCACCACTCATCCAAAAGTTTGAAGGCACTGGACCTTACTTTGAATGCTGGAAGGCAAGACTGTGGGGCTAAGGAGTCTTTCAGCAGCAGATCGAGCAGAGTCAAAGGGGTGCAAGCAACTATGTGAAAACTCTTGGGATATAAAGAGAGCCCCAAATTTAAAGCGTTGGCCTCCCACACGAGACCTAGAAGAGCTTTTTTTAAGGATTAGGAAATTCTGGGACAGTTAGACAAAGGCTAGTGTGAGTAGTATCAATAAGTGAACTCACAGTAGAAAGTAAATGGAGTGAGGCCTTCGATGGTGCCTCATGAAATGTAGCCGGTGAAAATTTAATCAGCAGAATCCGCTTCCGCAGTCACCTCATCCTCCTCAATATCTTTCTTGAAGAGGTTAGAATGATCAGGGTCATGCATCTTGATTCAAGTAGTGGAGTCAGAAGAGGATTATTTTGGCCATGGAAAATGAAGACTCTAGAAGGGAAGAGGGTATTCCAGAGAAATCAGACATGGTTGCAGTAAAATCTACCTCAGTCAAGCCATTTGTTGCATATCTGAGATGGAGCTTGAATTAGAGGAAGGAAGGTGTATTAAAGTGGAACTTAAAGTAAAATCAACATTTGGCAAAAAAGGAAGAATTTGAATGCAGAAAAGACATACTACTTATCTCCTTCATTAATGTTCCATTACCTGCCTGTATGCCCTGTACAGAGTTGTGTACAAGCAGGTCAGTTTCCAAATTTAAAGCGGAACTCCACCCAAAAGGGGAAATTCCGCTTTAAGCCTTTGTCCCCCGCTTCCCATTAAGGATTGGCACCTTTGGTAAGCGGGTACCCGAATTTGACAGGTACCCGCTCCCACTTCCGCTGCAATCGCTTAGGCGATCGGAAGTTGTTCTCCTACCCTCCCTCCCCATAGTCTGGGACACGTGACAGGTTCCAGAAGACTACGGGGCCATTCACAAAGCGCTGCGCTTCTCGCGCATGCGCAGTGGGCACCCAGCTGTGAAGCCGCAAATTGTCAAAGCCGGGTGCCTACACTGAAGATGCCGGCGCCAGGGAGAGAAGATGGCCGGTGAAACCAGCAGTGGTGAGGACACCGCTGGACCGAGAGATCAGGTAAGTGTCTGTATTTTAAGTCAGCAGCTAGTTTTTGTAGCTGCTGACTTTTTTTTCCCCAGGTGGAACTCCACTTTAAGCAATACCAGGATGAATGAATTTCCGAGCATGCACAGAAATGTCATCACAGCCAGGCCAATGAAATTGGCCAGAAATCAGTACCCAGATGTCAATACAGCTAAAGATGACAATGGCCAATGGGGAGCTCTGGGACACTGCAGAGCTGGAGAGAAGGGGAGTATAGTTCCCTTTTAACCACTTCCCATCCGGCCGTTTATAAACGGCCGGACAGGGGCAGTGCAGGAGCGGGTTGCCATTCATTTTGGACTGTGCGTGCTCACAGGCCGCACGATCCGCTGCCCGCTGTGTCTGGAGGACACTGCGGAAAACCAATCGCTGTACAGGACCTCTCTGTGAGGTCCTGATCATGTGATAACTGATTGGCCAATCAGTGATCACATGAATAGGTGTAAGCAAGATGTCACTTCTGAGATCATTGCTTACTACTAGTGAAATCTGTGAATGATCACATGGTACAAGGCTATTCACAACAGCCTTGTACCATGTGACAAGTTATGACCAATCACAGCTTACACAGTATTTCTCAATGGCTGCAAGAATGCAGCCAGAGAGGAGGAGAAAATATTGCTTTTACAGCCTTTATGGGTGTAACAGCAGTGTAAAAAAAAAAAAAAAACACAAGTAGTGCAGTGTCACTATGGTGACACTGTACTGCTAGGGTGACAGTATTAAAAAAAAAAAAAAATATATATATATATATATATATATATATATAAAAAAATAAATAAATAAAAATATAATTGAAAGTGTTGTGTTTTTTTTTATACAATTTTTGGCTATAAACTAATTTGGGTTATTTTTTTTACTAAAAAGATAACTGTATAAATTTTGGCCAAGATTTATGAATAAAGATTACCGTATTTTTCGCTCCATAAGACACACCTGACCATAAGACGATAAGACGCACCTAGGTTTTAGAGGCGGAAAACAAGAAAAAAAATATTCTGAACCAATGGACTGCAGACACTACAGGAAATGACCAGAGACTGCGGACAGTACAGGAGATGACCAGAGACTGCAGACATACTACAGGAGATGACCAGAGACTGCGGAGATAGTACAGGAGATGACCAGAGACTGCGGAGATAGTACAGGAGATGACCAGAGACTGCGGACCTACTACAGGAGATGACCAGAGACTGCGGACCTACTACAGGAGATGACCAGAGACTGCGGACACAGTACAGGGGATGACCAGAGACTGCGGACACAGTACAGGGGATGACCAGAGACTGCGGACACAGTACAGGGGATGACCAGAGACTGCAGACACAGTACAGGGGATGACCAAGACACTGCGGACAGTATAGGGGATGACCAAGAGACTGCGGAAAGTGCAGGGGATGATCAGAGAATGCGGACAGTACAGAGGATGACTAGGACTGCAGACTGTATACGGGATGACCAGAGACTGCAGACAGTGCAGGGGTGACCAGAGACTGCAGACAGTGCAGGGGTGACCAGAGACTGCAGACAGTGCAGGGGTGACCAGAGACTGCAGACAGTGCAGGGGTGACCAGAGACTGCAGACAGTGCAGGGGTGACCAGAGACTGCAGACAGTGCAGGGGTGACCAGAGACTGCAGACAGTATAGGGGAGGACTACACCGTTCCAAATTATTATACAAATTCTATTTGTTACAAAGATTAAATATTTTGTTTTTCAGTTTAACTCATGGATGGCATTGTGTCTCAGGGCTCTTTTGATCACTGAAAACAATCTCGGACACCTGTGATAATTAGATTGGCAGGTGAGCCCAATTTAAGGAAAAACTACTAAAAGGAGGGTGTTCCACATTATTAAGCAGAGCACCATTTTCAAGCAATATGGGGAAGAGAAAGGATCTCTCTGCTGCCGAAAAGAGTGAAATAGTTCAATGCCTTGGACGAGGTATGAAAACATTAGATAATTCACGAAAACTTAAGCGTGATCATCGCACTATTAAGAGATTTGTAGCTGATTTAGAGCACAGACGGGTTAGTGCAGATAAAGGCACATTGAGGAAGATTTCTGCCAGATCCATGCATCGGATCAAGAGAGCAGCTGCTAAAATACCATTTCATAGCAGCAAACAGATATTTGAAGCTGCCGGTGCCTCTGGAGTCCCACGGACATCAAGGTGTAGAGTCCTCCAGAGTCTTGCAACTGTGCATAAACCTTCTATTCGGCCACCAATAACCAATGCTCACAAGCAGAAACGGCTGCATTGGGCAGAAAAATACATGAAGACTAATTTTCAAACAGTCCTGTTCACTGATGAGTGCCATGCAACCCTGGATGGTCCAGATGGATGGAGTAGTGGATGGTTGGTGGACGGCCACCCTGTTCCAACAAGGCTGCGACGTCAGCAAGGCGGTGGTGGAGTCATGTTTTGGGCCGGAATCATGGGAACAGAGCTGGTCGGCCCCTTTAGGGTCCCCAAAGGTGTAAAGATGACCTCTGCAAAGTATGTGGAGTTTATGACTGACCACTTTCTTCCCTGGTACAGAAGGAAGAACTATGCTTTCTGTAGCAAAATCATCTTTATGCATGACAATGCACCATCTCATGCTGCAAAGAATACCTCTGAATCAATGGCTGCTATGGGGATAAAAGGAGAGAAAGTCATGGTGTGGCCTCCATCCTCCCCTGACCTCAATCCTATTGAGAACCTTTGGCGCATCCTCAAGCAAAAGATCTATGAGAGTGGGAGGCAGTTTACATCCAAACAGCAGCTCTGGGAGGCTATTCTGACATCTTGCAAACAAATTCAAGCAGAAACTGTTCAAAAACTCACAAGTTCAATGGACGCAAGACTTGTGAAGTTGCTATCAAATAAGGGGTCCTATGTTTAAATGTAACGTGACCTGTTCAAATGTTTAAAAAGTTAAAATGTTGTTAAAAGTTTGATTGAAATAGCTTTTGATTTCAGTAAATATGCTGCAAACACAACAAATGACAATTTTCAGTTCTTTACAACCTATAAAGTGCTTTGAAACTTACTGTGCGTAATAATTTGGAACAGTGCATTGTAAATTTGTTTAACCATTAGCCGCCCGGACAATGGCCGTTTGGCGGCTTGAAAAGCGCTGCAGCTTTCCGGGTGAACGCCCGGTTGCAGAGCGACGCAGCAGTGCGATCTGTCACCGCCCGTGCACCTCGGACACGGCCGATGACAGATCCGAGTACCGGCTCCCGTTGCCGGTACCATGTGACCAGCTGTGACCAATCACAGCAGGTCACATGACAGTTGTATACAATGGATGGCTTCATTCATGATGCCATCCATTGTATACTAGTGCCTAGCTGTGAATGGTCACAGCTAATCACATGCACATGTCATGTGATTAGTTGTGACCAAATCACAGCCAAGCACAAAAAAAAAAAAAAAAAAAAAAAAAAAGCTGAATGAATCGATTTCATTCAGGTAAATGCTTGCTTATAGCAAAGTAATTCTTTGCTATAAGCAAATTGTGTAAAAAAAAAAAAAAAAATACTGATCACTTCCCCAAAGTAGTACAGTGTTACTATGGTAACATTGTACTATTTTAGTCATAGTAAAATATGAAAAAAAATCTTAAAAAAAAATGTAATAAAAAATTAATAATAAAAAAAAAAAAAAAAATTAAAAAAAAATATATATTTTTTTTTTCATACTGTCACCAGTCAGTGTCGCTGTTCACCGCCATGCCAGTTATATGATGACGCTGTACTGCACTGGTGACAGTATGTAAAAAAAAAAAGTGAAAATAATTTTTTTAATTTTTTCATTTTCCGAAAAATTATGACAAAAAAATACAACTTCAAAAAAACTCGCCATGCCTCTTATGAAGTACGTCGGACTGTCTACTCTGCAAAAAGGGGTCATTTGGGGGATATCTGTACTGTTCTGACATTCTTGGACCTCAAGATCTTAGATTGGCTGTCAGTACTTCAGGATTGATCAATATTCAGATCTATACCATAGTTTGTGAACTCTATAACTTTCCTACAAACTAAAAAATACATCCTAATTTGGGTTATTTTCACCAAAGACATGTAGCAGAATACATCTCGGCCTAAATTTATGAAGAACAATTATTTATTTGTAAACTTTTATAACAGAAACAAAGAAAAATGTGTTTTTTTTTTCCAAAATTTTTGGTCTTTTTTTGTTAATTTAGCAAAAAATAAAAACCCCAGCGGTGATTAAATACCGCCAAAAGAAAGCTCTAGTTGTGTGAAGAAAATGATCAAATTTTAGTTTGGGTACAATGTTGTATGACCGCGCAATTGTCATTCAAAGTGTGAGAGCGCTGAAACCTGAAAACTGGCCTGGGCAGGAAGGTGTAAAATTGCACGGTATTGAAACGGTTAAAAAAAATACTGTTATCATTAGGAGGTTTGTTCAATAAAATTTGAATTGTACTCTTAATAGTTGATAACATGAGAATTATGCTGACTGTTATTTACATCAATTAGGTAAATGAGAAAAATATAATTTTCATAATTATTGGAACAGGATGTAAGAGACGGTGGACTGTATAGGGGATGACCAGAAACTGTGGACAGTGCAGGGGATGACCAGAGACTCAAGACAGTACAGGGAATGACTAAGACTGCATACCTTTGGGGAGGGAGGGGGAGAGGGTACCTGAATTTAACAGATACCCGCTCCCACTTCAGTGGAGTTGTCCTCCCTTTAGTGTGGGCACCAGGCCGACAGCCGGGTACCCAGTGCGCATGCGCGAGAATCGCTGCGCTTTGTGATTGGTCCAGCGTCTTCTGGGACCTGTCATGTGTCCCAGAAGATGCCTTACCATTCACAAAGCGCAGCGGGTGCGCACTGGGCACCCGGCTGTCACAGCCGGGTGCTTACACTAAAGATGCCTTCGCGGGAAGACTGTGCAGCGCTGGACCGAGGAACAGGTACGGTCCTGCTGCACAGAAGAGACGAGCGGCTGGCCCGGTATTTTCACACGGCGGGAATACAGGACTGGCCGCTCCATATTTTCTCCATAAGACACACTGACATTTTCCCCCCTTTTTTTTGCATCTTATGGAGCGAAAAATACAGTAGTTATTTGCACAATTTTATAAGAAAAACACTTTTTTTCAAAATGTTTGGACTTATTTATATAGCAAAAAAATTAAAATCCCAGCGGGGAATAAATACCACCAAAATAAAGTTTTATCTGTCAAACAAATGTTAAAAAATTCATATGGGTACAGTGTTGCATGACCGCGCAATTATCATTCAAAGTGTGACAGCACTGAAAGCTGAAAATTGGCATGGACAGGAAGGGGGTAAAAGTGTTCGGACATGAAGTGGTTAATATGGGGCCTCATGAAATGAATGTATTACAAGAGGGTATTTGTATTTCAGCCAAACTCCAGCTAACAATTTATAATCAGTTACAGCTAACTTTTCTTTCACCTTTGGGATAAAATGTTTTCACCCATGCCAGTGGCAAATGGATGATCTCATCAAAGTAAGCAGATACATTCTGCTGGGGAGCTTCAGTTTATGAAAGAGCAGAGTTGCTGGGTGAATCACCAGAGGAAAATAGAAGATTGAAAGCCAAAAAAGTAAACCAATAGAGCCATCACATTTGAGGATTTAGTTTGATTTAAAAAACACACATAAACATGTCATACTTACCTGCTCTGTGCAATGGTTTTGCACAGAGCAGCCCCAATCCTCCTCTTCTCGGATCCCCTGCAGGCACTCCTGGCCCCTCCCCTCTGCTCAGTGACCCCATAGCAAGCCACTTGCTATGGAGTCACTGGTACATAGTCACTCCCAAGCCAACACTGTGTCTACGAGACACACAGAGCATGGCTCAGACCCACCCCCACACTCTCTTGACTGGCTGAGAAACAACATCAGGAGCCAATGGCTCCCAATGCTGTCAATCACAGCCAAAGAGGAGAGAGAGATCCGGGAGAGTCGAGGCTCCCATGGTATTAGGGGGAGCTGTGGGTTTGTAAAAAACCTCCAGCCTTTACATACACTTTAATACTGCTTTAACTACACCAGTGGTGGGCAACCTTTTTTTTCAACTGAGCCAAATCTCGCCAAAACCACGATTGAAATTTATTTTGAGAGCCACATTTTTAAAACTGAAAATACATAGGATGGTACACTGTTTTTAGTTTCAATAAGTTTTTATAGTAATTCATCCCTCATAGTAATTCATCCCCCATATAGTAATTCATCCCCCATATAGTAATTCATCCCCCATAGAGTAATTTATCCCCCATAGTAATTCATCCCCCCTATAGTAATTCATGCCCCCTATAGTAATTCATTCCCCATATTAATTCATACCCCATATTAATTCATCCCTCACAGTACTATTCCCCCCCAAGTAGTAAGCCAAGTCCCCCCTGTGTCAATTCACTTACCGTATTTGCCGGCGTATAAGACGACTTTTTGACCCTTGAAAATCTTCTCAAAAGTCGGGGGTCGTCTTATACGCCGGTACACATGTTAGGGGGGCTGCGGCATTAAGTACAGGGGTTTGCAGGGGCTGATGTCTCTTACCTGGATCCAGTCCCACGACGATCCGGTCCAGGAAGCGCGGCGTCTCCTTCAGTTCGGCCACTGGATGTTCGTGCGGCTGCTCGGCTCCGCCTCCTCACCGGTGATTGGCCGCCAGAACTGTAGCTCAGGAAAGGCACACAGGCGGCCAATCACCGGCGAGGGGGCGGAGCCGAGCGGCCCCGCGAAAATTGAGTGCCGGAGCAGCAGGTAAGTGTTCTGTGTAGAGGTGCTGCTGCAACCACATATGCTGGCTGCAGCAGCACCATACGAGAACAGGGTCAGCAAGTCTCAGTGGGAGGAATAGTGCCCCATCATTGGTGTCACTGATACCAATGATGGGGCACTATTCCTCCCACTGATACCAACGATGGGGCACTATTCCCCCCCCCCCACTGACACCAACGATGGGGCACTATTCCCCCCCCCCCACTGACACCAACGATGGGGCACTATTCCACCCCTCACTGACACCAATGATGGGACACCATTCCTCCCACTGATACCAATGATGGGGCACTATTCCTCCCACTGATACCAATGATGGGGCACTATTCCTCCCACTGATACCAATGATGGGGCACTATTCCTCCCACTGATACCAGTGATGGGGCACTATTCCTTCCACTGACACCAATGATGGGGCACTATTCCTCCCACTGACACCAATGATGGGGCACTATTCCTTCCACTGATACCAATGATGGGGCACTATTCCTCCCACTGATACCAATGATGGGGCACTATTCCTTCCACTGACACCAATGATGGGGCACTATTCCTCCCACTGACATCAATGATGGGGCACTATTCCTCCCACTGGTGTGCATTGGAAGAGGGGTAGTCTTATACGGCGAGTATAGCCCAAACACTACATTTTAGCAGGAAAAGTAGGGGGGTCGTCTTATACGCCCAGTCGTCTTATACGCCGGCAAATACGGTACCTTTGCTCCGCGCGTTCCTCTCGCCGTGTTCCCGCGCCGTTCCGGTCTTCAGGGCGGACTGTGAGAGGAGCCTAGCTCCTCTCCCGTTCGTCACGCTGCCCCGCCTACACACATCCTGACAGCCAATCACTGGCTATCAGGATGTGAGTGACAGCGAGACTGGCCAATCATTGCATTTGAGCGCGCTGCCCTGGCTGTTTTTCTTTTGGATCACGCTGCAGAGTTCCTGCCGCCCGAGAGGAGGGAGGGGAGCGGGCGCCCGGCACACAAGAGCCGCATTAAAGCGTGTAAAGAGCCGCATGTGGCTCGCGAGCCGCGGCTTGCCGACCACTGAACTACACTTGTAACGCTACATGTTAAGCCTCATGCACACTGGATATTTTGCCATCTCACCTAGACACTTTCCTACTTGCAGCAGCATTTTGGCAGAAAAAACTTTAAGCTTGTAAGCGTGCTTAAGTGTGTCAAGTGCTTGGGCATTAATTTATTTAATTGGCCGAAATAATTTATTCTGGCCACTGAAATCAATAAAACCTCAAGCATTAAACATGCCTTGCGCTAACATGCTTTTAGACGCATGCATCAAGATTTTCTGCCAAAATGCCACTGCTCATGGATGCACTAGCTGTGAGGGTTTTTACATAGTTACATAGGTAGTCTGGCTGAAAAAAGACAAAGTCCACCCAGTTCAACCATTAAAAAAAAAAAAAACGTTCCAATCCTGTACCCACAGTTGATCCACAGGAAGGCAAAAAAAAAAAAACCCAGCAAAGCATGATCTCCTGCAGGGAAAAAACTCCTTCCTGATCCGAGAGGCAATCGGATATTCCTTGGATCAACTTTACCTATAAATGTTAGTATCCAGTTATATTCTGTGTATCCAAGAAAGAATCCAGGCCTTTTTTAAAGCAATCCACTGAGCTGGCCAGAACCAACTCTTGAGGGAGTCTATTCCACATTTTCAAAGCTCTTACTGTGAAGGAACCTTTCCGTGTTTGGAGATTACATTTTTTTTCCTCCAGATGTAAAGGGTGCCCCCTCTTATCCTCTGTGATGAACTCAGGGTGAATAGTCTACACCGAGTTCACTATATGAACCACTGATGTATTTATACATGTTTATTTATTTATTAATTTATCGAGTTTATATAGCGCTAAAGGGTTTGCTCAGCGCTGTACAATAGAGGGGGGGACAATACATGAAACAGTACAGTAACATCAAACAGCACACAAGGGGTAAGAGGGCCCTACTCTTTCGAGCTTACAATCTAGGATGTTGATCATTTCCCCCCTTAATCTCCTCTTCTCAAAAGAGAATAAATTCTGTTCCTCTAATCTTTCCTCATAACGGAGTTCCTCCATGCCTCGTATCAGTTTGGTTGCCCTTCTCTGTACTTTCTCCAGTTCCCCAATGTTCTTTTTGTGTATTGGTGCCCAAAACTGAACTGCGTATTCCAGATGAGGTCTTACTAATGATTTGTACAGGGGTAATATGATATATCTCTCTCTCTGGAGTCTATACCTCTTTTAACCACATGCCGCCCAGCCACTGTAGAAATACGGCGGCAGGGCAGCACGGCTGGACAAAAGCACGTTTTAAAACACGTGTTTTGTAAACAGGTAGGGGGCGCGTGCGAGGAGCGCCGCCGCCCTACCTGTCCCGCCGATCACAGCCGCGGATGTCAGTTACCGGCTATGTCCCGGCGATCATCACTGACAGAGAGCACAGCTGCAGTAGCTGTGCTTTCTGTCAATTCCCTGACAGCTCCAGGACACGCTGATCGGGACAGAACAGTTTCTCTTTCCCGTTCAGCGGTTTTCCCTGCAGTACACACCCCCGCCCCCTAGTAAAACACTCCCCTCACACAGTTAACCCTTTCCCTGAATAATAAACTTAACCCCTTCCTCCCCAGTGCCATTAGTACAGTGTCATTGTTTTTTTTTTTTGCACTGATCACTGTATTGGTGTCACTGGGGATGTCAGTGACCCCAAGTCAGTACCCCCCAATGTCAGAATGTCCGCCGCAGTCCCGCCATAAGTCACTGATCACCCCCATAAGTCACTGATCGCTGCCATAAGTCGCTGATCGCCGCCATTATTCGTATAAAAAAAAAACTAAAAATACCAGTATCTTTCCCGCCATTTGTAAACGCTATAACTTTCACGTAAACCAATGAATTTACACGTATTGGGTTTTTTTTAGCAAAGACGTCGCAGAATGCATTTTGGCAGAAATTTGACTAAATTTTATTTTATTTTTTTTTACTTGACATGGTTTATGGCAAAAAGTCTAAAATATTGTTTTTTTTTCCTCAAAATTGTCAGCCTTTTTTTTTTATAGCGCAAAAAATGAAAACCGCACAGGCGATCAAATACCACCGAAAGAAAGCTCAATTTGTGGGGAAAAAAATTATGTAAATTTCATTTATGTACTGTATTGCATGACCGCGCAATTGTCCGTTAAACTAGCGCAGTGCTGTATAGCAAAAAAATGGCGTAAATTGCAGTATCTATACCATAGTTTGCTTTGTGTGAAAGTTATAGCGTCTACAAACTATGGTATAGATACTGCAATTTACGCCATTTTTTTGCTATACAGCACTGCGCTAGTTTAACGGACAATTGCGCGGTCATGCAATACAGTACATAAATGAAATTTACATAATTTTTTTGTTGGTTATAAATTTAGGCCAAAATGTATTCTGCTACATGTTTTTGGTAAAAAAAATCCCAATGAGTATATTGATTGCTTTGTGTGAAAGTTATAGCGTCTACAATCAATATACTCATTGGGATTTTTTTTACCAAAAACATGTAGCAGAATACATTTTGGCCTAAATTTATAACCAACTTTGAGTTTACTATATATTTTTTATAGCTGAAAGTAAAAAATATTGTTTTTCTTCAAAATTTTTGGTCTTTTTTTGTTTATAGCGTGAAAAATAAAAAGCGCACAGGTGATCAAATACCACCGAAAGAAAGCTCTATTTGTGTGAAAAAAAGGCCGTAAATTTCGTTTGGGTGCAGCATTGCATGACCACGCAATTATCAGTTGAATTAGTGCAGCGCCGAGTAGCAAAAAGAGGCCTGGTCATTAAGGGGGGTAAATCCTCTGGAGGTCAAGTCGTTAATACAAAAGAGGATTTTGCTCGCTTCAGAAACTGCAGCTTGGCGTTGCATGCCATTAAGCTTATGATCTACCAGAACTCCCAGATCCTTCAACATTGATTCCTCTAGTTGTACTCCCCCCTAGTATGTATGATGCATGCATATTCTTAGCCCCCAAGTACATAACCTTACATTTATCAACATTAAACCTCATTTGCCACATAGTTGCCCAATTAAACAGTGCATTGAGGTCGGCTTGTAAATTGAAGATATCCTGTAAGGACGTTATTCCACTGCACAGCTTGGTGTCATCTGCAAAGACTGAAATGGGATTTTTAATCCCAGACCCTATATTGTCCATAAATATATTAAAAAAGTAAGGGTCCCAACACTGAACCTTGGGGTACACCACTGACACCCCTAGACCATTCAGAATATGAATCATTAACAACTACTCTTTGAATACGATCTTTTAGCCAGTTTTCTATCCATTTACATATAGATTTTTCCAAGTCTCCTGTAGACTTTACCTTACACATTAGCCGTGTGTGGGGAACTGTGTCAAATGCTTTTGCAAAATCCAAGTATACCACGTCCACCCCTCTGTCCAAGGTTTTGCTCACCTCCTCATAAAAAGAAATCAGATTTGTTGGACAACTTTTGTCTTTCATGAATCCATGCTGTCTGTTGCGTAAAATATCTTTTTCCAGCAAGAACTCACCTATGTGGTATTTTATTAAACTCTCCAGTATCTTCCCAACAATAGCAGTTAAACTAACAGATCTATAATTACTTGGTAAAGATTTTGACCCCTTTTTAAATATTGGCACCACATTGGCCTTACGCCAATCCAGTGGTACTATGCCAGTCATTAAAGATTAGAAACAATGGCTTTGAAATGACAGAGCTCAATTCTTTAAGGCCCCTTGGGTGTATGCCATCCGGTCCAGGTGCTTTATTCACCTTTATTCTGTCTAAATATTTTTGGATCATATCAATTGTGAGCCAATGTGGATCATCTGGAGCTGCGACAATACCATGCCCATTATGGACAAGAGACCCCCCATGCTCCTTTGTATACACAGAGCTGAAGAAGGTATTTAATAAACTTGCCTTCTCTTTGTCCCCAGTCACACACTTTAGATCATTTTGTAAAGGGCCTACATGCTCAGACCGAACCTTTTTACTATTAATATATTTGAAGAATATTTGGGGGTTGGTCCTGCTATCTTTTGCAATCTGTCCTTAGTTTTACATTTTTGTGGCCTTTATGTCCTTTTTGCATATTCTATTATATTATTTGTAATGTTTAAACTAGGATAGCGTTCCTTCTTTTTTATAATTAATAAAAGCTTTTATTAGCTATAGCTTTTTTAACTTTGGCCCTAAGCCACATAGGTTTGATTTTTAAAAAAAAAAGGAAAAAACAGCGCAAACATAGACCTTTACATGAAATCAATATTACAAAGTGCAAACATAAGTGAAAAATTGATCAGTGGTAAAGTCCATCAAAATAAACCAAAGTTCAAAAAATATTAGTGCAAAAAAGAAAAAGAAAAAAGAAAAAAAGAAAAAAATATTTTCAAATTCTTCTTCTAATATAGAGGAACTTCCACCTTTCACGGGTGGAAGGTGGAAGTTCCTCTATATTAGAAGAAGAATTTGAAAATATTTTTTTCTTTTTTTCTTTTTCTTTTTTGCACTAATATTTTTTGAACTTTGGTTTATTTTGATGGACTTTACCACTGATCAATTTTTCACTTATGTTTGCACTTTGTAATATTGATTTCATGTAAAGGTCTATGTTTGCGCTGTTTTTTCCTTTTTTTCATTGTTTGTGTTGATCACAGTGCACAGCAGCAGGATAGAACCTGTATTAGAGTGTTTTACTAGGCGCAGGAAGAATTTTTGGAGGTTTCATTTTTAGCCTTTTAAACTTGTTGCCCATGGGAATATATTTTGCAGTGTGATTACATACAGTCTTTTTGAAGAACTCCCATTTCTGTGTTGTGTTCATTGATGCCAATATTCTCTCCCAGTCTAAGCCTTGGAGAGCAGTTCTCAGCCTTGAAAACTTAGCACTCTTAAAATTGAGCGTTTTATTTTTCCCATATGTGCTCACTGTTTACAGCTAACAATAAATGAAATGATGTTATGGTCACTGCTACCCAGAAGTTCTTTTATATGGACATTCATAATAAGCTCTGCATGGTTTGAGATTACCAGGTCCAGCAGAGCATCATTCCTAGTAGGGGCCTCTATGAATTGTACCAAAAAATTGTCCTGTAGTAGGTTTAAAAATGCTTGCCCTTTAACTGCTCCTGCAGTACCAATACTCCAGTCAATTTCCGGATAGTTAAAATCCGCCATTATTATCACTGTCCTAGCCCTTGCAGCCCTTTTGATCTGTGCAAAGAGCGGAGTCTCCAACTCCTCATTAACACTGGGAGGCCTATAACAAACTTCAATGATTACCTTTGTAGTACACACCTCCATGTGCAGTTCCAACCCTAATGCTTCAGCCTCACTAAACTCTCCATCAACTAGGTCCTCTTTCATACTCGCTCACTTCTCACATAGAGACAGACACCACCACCTTTCCTATTTACCCTGTCTCTCCGAAAGAGAACATAGCCAGAAATATTAGAAAGAGAACATAGCCAGGAATATTAATGGCCCACTCATGTGAAGAATGAAGCAAAGATTCAGCAATACCAATTAAGTCAGTTCTCTTCATGCACCAAAGATTTTTCTTTCTGCTTCTAAACAACTATGTGTGCATAGACACAGACTAACATGGGGGGGGGGGGGGCTTTAGAGGCAGGAAAACAAAAGCTAGGCAACCAGCCACATTAAAAACATCCAGTGTGCATGAGGCCTTAAGGTGAGCACCGAACACAGGATCCAGTGCTTGAAGCAAACATTACAGGCCGGCTCCACTGAAGCAGGGTCCAGGTCTGGTTCCTAGGGTATAAATCAAGGGTAACTCATCCAGGAACTGCTAGTGAGCCCGGAGGTAATAAGCAGTTTGATTTTGATAGTTCTGGATACTACAGTACAACACTATTTCGACTGACAGTTCTATGTGGGGACATTGCAACGACAGCAGATAGGACAGAAAATGACTATATGACGAAGACTGGCACACAGCCAAAGTTGGATGAGTCCCAAAGACAGGCCACAATGTCAAAAAGAAAACAAATGTTTGACATAACATACATACAATACATATTTATTTTTCATACATTAGATATTTAGGCAAACATGAAAAAAGTGGCGATCCAGAAAGAAAAATTCTTGACAAAACATAAGCAAATATCGTCCTTTGCGACATATACAGTGCCTGGGGTTAGAGAATAGTTCAGCTGAGCCAAATGTTACATAATTTCTTGGAATTCCCAGCTCTGGGTTAGGAATCCACACAGTCTGAAACCATGGTTTCAAGATACATTTGAGGAATTTAGAATTTGGCGGTCACCAATTTACAATTTTTGCCAGTGATCTGTACATTTAACATCTCTGAAAATATAAAAGTAGTGAAATTGTTAAACATTGTAAACCATACCAAATCATCTTCACATGCAGTACAGCATTGTTTATACACACTACAATAATGCAAACAAATATTAAATAACTTACTTGTAGATCAAATAACATTTTTTCTGAGGTGCACTGCAATAGTAATCTAACCCTACAAACAATAGGATAAGCTAAAGAGGCGAGATGGAAAGGTCAGATGTCTCACTTCCTCCTGTCACTCAATCAGTGCCAGTCATGCATACCATCTTTCATTGTTGCTCAGCAACTGCTGTCAGGTTCTTCCTCCATGAGGAGATTGATAACAGGTTCTAAAATAGGTAATCTTCTCAGTCTGGTTACTTTCTACTTGTTCACTTCATGAGCATCTTTCTCATCTCTAAAGTGGTTGTAAACCCTTACATATACCCAGTGAACTGACTGCCCTCACGTGATACACAGAGATGAAATACATCCTCCTACATACAGTCAGGTCCATAAATATTGGGAGAGTGAATACAGAGGGTTCACCACAAGATGTAAACCATTGGTGAGCCTCAAAAACAGGAAGGCCAGATTAGAGTTTGCCAAACGACATCTAAAAAAGCCTTCACAGTTCTGGAACAACATCCTATGGACAGATGAGACCAAGATCAACTTGTACCAGAGTGATGGGAAGAGAAGAGTATGGAGAAGGAAAGGAACTGCTCATGATCCTAAGCATACCACCTCATCAGTGAAGCATGGTGGTGGTAGTGTCATGGCGTGGGCATGTATGGCTGCCAATGGAACTGGTTCTCTTGTATTTATTGATGTGACTGCTGACAAAAGCAGCAGGATGAATTCTGAAGTGTTTCGGGCAATATAATCTGCTCATATTCAGCCAAATGCTTCAGAACTCATTGGACGCCGCTTCACAGTGCAGATGGACAATGACCCAAAGCATACTGCAAAAGCAACCAAAGAGTTTTTTAAGGGAAAGAAGTGGAATGTTATGCAATGGCCAAGTCAATCATCTGACCTGAATCCGATTGAGCATGCATTTCACTTGCTGAAGACAAAACTGAAGGGAAAATGCCCCAAGAACAAGCAGGGACTGAAGACAGTTGCAGTAGAGGCCTGGCAGAGCATCACCAGGGAGCAAACCCAGCGTCTGGGGATGTCTATGCGTTCCAGATTTCAGGCTGTAATTGACTGCAAAGGATTCGCAACCAAGTATTAAAAAGTGAAAGTTTGATTTATGATTATTATTGTGTCCCATTACTTTTGGTCCCTTAACAAGTGGGAGGCACATATGAAAACTGTTGTAATTCCTACACCGTTCACCTGATTTGGATGTAAATACCCTCAAATTAAAGCTGACAGTCTGCAGTTAAAGCACATCTTGTTTGTTTAATTTCAAATCCATTGTGGGGGTGTATAGAGCCAAAAATGTTAGAATTGTGTCGATGTCCCAATATTTATGGACCTGACTGTAAGTTGTACCTGTTTATCTGCAGTCTCCTCTTCACCACATGCAAAGTGCTGAATTTAAAAGCTTGTCTGAGAGTTCAGAAAAAAAGGTGTTGGAGAGCAGAAATTACACAGAGCTTAGGGAGGAAGGCTCTGAAAGCTGATTGGAGGAAAGAAACAACCCCCTCACAAAGTTCACAGGAACAGAGCTGCGGCTGTCATTCTGCTGGAGATCGCTCCCGTCACCTTTTTTCTCTCAGTGTCAGGAAAATTTGTTAGTAGGGATTTATGCTGATAGAAGAACAAAGCAGAAGACAGACACTTGGTGCTCTTGATTGAGAAAAGTACACACTATAGAGAGATATGCTTTGTTCATATTTTATATCTGAGGTTTACAACCACTCTAAGCACGGCACAAATCTTGGTTATTCATTATTCGATAGAGATCTGTGAAGTCATTGGTTTCACTGAGCCCATCTGAGTTTTATCTTGGAGCCCTGATGAAGGGGAAGTGGTGCTGCTGGAAAAACATTTGGTGGTTTTAAATGACTTTTTTTTTAAACAAATAAAGTTATCTTGGACTCTTATCTGGTTTTGTTCTGGTGCTGCTCTCTATATTTTTATGGTTTAAGTCCTGTTAGGTGCCCAATTGAGGGAAGCCTTGCGTGCATGTAGGACCCACGTAGCCAGAAGTTTTCATTCCTTTGACTATACTTGCAAGTCTAAAGGTTCCCAGCTCCTTCAGTATGTTGTTCTAAGCTAGAAAAGACTGTAGCAGGCTGGTATAGTTCAAGGGGTTATCATGGGCTGGCCAACAATTTTGTTTGCCAGTGTCCAATTCTCCCATAGGCAGCAGTCTGACCCAAAGGTGAAAGACTTTCAAAGTCCCTTAATTTACAAGAAAGAAAGCCAGTCCACAGGTCCTAATCCAGGTCATCAGTCTTGGGATGGAATCCCAATTATTATCTGAGGATGTCAATTTTAGGCCCCATATCATGGCTTTAAAATTCATCCACCTAAAATTGTTGGAGCAGTACAGAATGGTTGATACGATACCTCTCCTGTACAGAGACAAGTTCCATGAGACTGCAAGAAATCACTGCCATCAAAGCTCATTTGCAAATCTATGCTTCTACATTTGGGTTCCCTTCAACCCCCTTAGAAATGAGTGATTTCTAGCAAAATTTCAAGCCAACATTTAGAGGTATTAAACCCTAAACCAAAAATGTAATATATTGCAGATTACCAATCATTAGATGTGGTGGCTGCATCAGTTTCTATTCTTGGGTTTTTTACCGTTTCACCTGGTGATCTGTCCTGTAACACACATTCTGTGTGAGAGAGCACTGGAGGAATGAGTACAGGACATAGCAGTATTGTCAGTCTGGAGGTGAATGGTCACACAGCTGCTACTCAAATTCTAAGCCCAGTATAACTGAAGTGCAGGAAAAATAACTTTAAAGACAAAATATACCAAAGAGTAATTAACCACCTCCCGTCCGGCCGTTGTATATAAACGGCCAGACGGTGGCAGTGCAGGGTCGGGTGGCCATTTATAAATGGCCTACCTGCATCCTGCTTGTGCGCGCTCCCTGGGAACACGCAGCACTGCGATCCGGTTCCCGCTGTGTCCTCTGGACACAGTGGAACACTGATCGTCGTACGGGACCTCTGTGCGAGGTCCTGATCATGTGATCACTGATTGGCCAATCAGTGATCACATGCAGAGTAGTAAGCAAGATGTCACTTGTGACATCATTGCTTACTACGTGTGAAATCTGTGAATGATCACAGAGGTCAAATGGTACAAGGCTATTCACAACAGCCTTGTACCATGTGACAAGCTGTGACCAATCACAGCTCACTCAGTAGTTCTCAATGGCTGCAAGAATGCAGCTAGAGAGAAGGAGAAATGATTGCTTTTACAGTCTTTATGGGTGTAAAAGCAACCCGTGTAAAAAAAAAAAATCTTCATCACCCCCACAAGTAGTAGTGTCACCATGGTGACACTGTACTGCTAGGGTGACTGTATTTAAAAAGATAATAAAAAAAAAATATAAAAAAACTTAAAAAAAAAATTATAAATTTTTGGTTATAAACTAATTTGGGTTATTTTTTTTACTAAAAATAACGGAAAACATTTTGGCCAAGATTTCTGATGAAATACTATTTGCAAAATTTTATAAGAAAAACACTTTTCAAAATTTTTGGACTTTTTAATTTACATAGCAAAAAAAATAAAAATCCCAGTGGTGAATAAATACCACCAAAATAAAGCTTTATCTGTCAAACAAATGTTAAAAAATTCATATGGGTACAGTGTTGCATGACCGCACAATTGTCATTCAAAGTGTGATAGCACTGAAAGCTGAAAATTAGCTTGATCAGGAAGGGGGTAAAAGTGTCCGGACTGGTAGTGGTTAAAATGCATTTGATTATTTTACTTGTTGAGAATTTGAGCACAAACTTATCTAAAGTATGGGTTTTTCAGATTTGTGTGTAGTATGCAGCTCCAATTTGCAATGCTTTTTTTTTTTGGAAGCCTTTGTGCTACTATAAAATGTAGTGGTCATTCGATACAGATACTCTTCAACCAATACTAGAATATGCTGATAGTTTTAAAGTGTGCCTGTTCACACTTAGCACAATGTCACAAAGATTTAAGCTAGTAGCTCGAAAAAGTACATGAGTTTTTTTTTTTTAGCCTCAATACAATTTGAACAGTTTAAAAATGTGCAAATATGTGCAAAGACACAGATTAGTTTTTTTCCTTGTAACTAGTTTTTTGTTGGCTAAAAATTATTAAACACACATACTCACACCTCATATGCCCACAAAAAATATATAAATAATTATTTTTAAAAAAGTCTGCAAAAGTACCAAAACTCTCAGCTCATGTGTGAATGCAGCCTGTTTGCGCTCTGAAGTTCACAAAGGTTTAGTATGACCAACCTTCACTTCAAATCACTTCTTTCCTTTTACTGCCAAAGTAATTTTTGCACATTTTAGGCTTGAAGATTAATTAAACCCCCAAACATATTCTAAAAGCAGGGAGCCTAGAGAAGAAAATGATGGTAGCTGCAATTATTTTTGTGTCACACAATATTAGCACAACAAATTATACACATTTTCAAAATAAACACGTTAATGTTAATGCGCACAAATGTAATATTAATACTATTGCATGGACCCATGAAAAGGCAACAAATTTTAATCCTGAAAATTGTTCATAAGTGACGCATTAAAAAGCTTTTACAGATCATCAGTTTACAGTTAACCACAAATAATGGTCCTAGAATTGTAGCATTGTAGCACTCACTCCATACAGTGAAGGAAATAAGTATTTGCTCCCCTGCTGACTTTGAATGTTTGCCCACTCACAAAGAAATGATCAGTCTAAAAATCGAATGGTAGGTATATTGTAACAGACAGAATAGCAACAAAAAATTCAAAAGAAATGCATGTCTAACAAATGATGCACTGATTTGCATGTTCATGAGGGAAATAAGTATTTGATCCCCTTCACAAAACATGACTTAATACTTGGTGGCAAATCCCTTGTTGGCAATCACAGAGGTCAGATGTTTCCTGTAGTTGGCCACCAGGTTTGCACACATCTTAGGAGGGATTTTGGCCCACTCCTCTTGGCAAATCCTCTCCAAGTCATTAAGGTTTGGTGGCTAACATTTGGCAACTCAAACTTTCAGATCCCTCCACAGATTTTCAATCGGATTAAGTCTGGAGACTGGCTACGCCACTCCAGGACCTTAATGTGCTTCTTCTTGAGCCACTCCTTTGTTGCCTTGGCCGTGTGCTTTGGGTCATTGTCATGCTGGAACACCCATCCACAACCCATTGTCAATGCCCTAGATGAAGGAAGAAGGTCCTCCCCCAAGATTTGACGGCACATTGCCCCGTCCATCATCCCTTTGATGCGGTGCAGTTGTCCTGTCCCCTTAGCAGAAAAACACCCCAAAAACAGAATGTTTCCACCACGTTTGACAGTTGGGATGGTGTTCTTGGGGTCATAGGCAGCATTCCTCCTCCTCCAAACACGGCGAGTTGAGTTGATGCCAAAGAGCTCGACTTTGTTCTCATCTGACCACAACACTTTCAACCAGTCCTCCTCTGCATCATTCAGATGTTCAGGGGCAAACTTCAGACGGGACTGGACATGTGCTTTCTTGAGCAGAGGGACCTTGCAGGCACTGCAGGATTTCAATCCTTGTCGGCGTAGTGTGTTACCAATTGTTTTCTTGGTGACTGTGGTCCCAGCTGCCTGGAGATCATTGACAAGATCCTCACATGTAGTTCTGGGATGATTCCTCACTGTTCTCATGATCATTGACACTCCACAAGGTGAAATCTTGCATGGTGCACCAGACCTAGGGAGACTGACAGATGTTTTGTGTTTCTTCCATATGCGAATGATTGCACCAACTGTTGTCACCTTCTCACCAAGCTGCTTGGTGATAGTTTGGTAGGCCAGTCCAGCCTTTTGTACGTCTACAATCTTGTCCCCGACATCCTTGGACAGCTCTGGTCTTTGCCATGGTGGAGAGTTTGGCATCTGATTGTTTGATTGCTCCTGTGGACAGGTGTCTTTTATACAGGTAACAAAATGAGATTAGCAGCACTCCCTTTAAGAGACTGCTTCTAATCTCAGCTTCTTACCTGTATGAAAGACACCTGGTAGAACTCCTGCTGAATGATAGGTGATCAAATACTTATTTCCCTCATGAACATGCAAGTCAGTGTATAATTTGTTAGACATGCATTTCTTTTGAATTTTTTGTTGCTATTCTGTCTCTCAGTGTTACAATACACCTACCATTCAATTTTTAGACTGATCATTTCTTTGTGAGTGGGCAAACATTCAAAATCAGCAGGGGATCAAATACTTATTTCCTTCACTGTATGTATGAGGCATAATCATAATTTTCAAACATAGCCACACACTGTGAATGCATTTAATTATGTACAGTATATGTGTGTACTTGGTGCAGGGGGGCTTTAACTTTTTTATTATTTTGCTCAAAGCGATGCTAAAGGTTTTATTTTTTTTTTAAAAAACAAACATGTCCATACTTACCTGCTGTATGCAGTGGTTTTGCACATATCAGCCTAGATCCTCCTCTTCTCAGATCCCCTGGCCCCTCCCTCTTGTTGGTCAGGTGTTCCCACAGTCAGCGGCTTGCTATGGGGGCACCCGCTGCTCCGTGTGTCCATTCACACGCGTAGCTGTGGCTTGGCCCCACCCCCTCTCTCTTCATTAGCTGACTGGCTGTGATTGACAGCAATGGGAGCCAATGACTCCCGCTTGCTGTCTCAGCCAATGAGGAAGCAGAGACCCAGGAGAGCCGAAAATGTCATTCACATCGCTGGATCGCGATGAGGCTCAGGGAAGTATTGAAGGGGCTGGGGGCACTGCTGCACACAGGTTTTTTTTTTTTTTACCATCGTGCATAGAATGCATGAAAGTAAAAAGCCTTCAGCCTTTACAACCGCTTTAAGCTTTTATTTTATATTAAAACACTAACATGTCAAAGCTACAAAACTGCCTTCAGATATTTGGGTCTATTTAAGCTTCCGTTATGAAGGAGTTAAATATTTACAATAGTTATGAAGGAGTTAATTATTTACAATATGCAAAATAAATTTTTTAATACGCAAAACCATTACAGTAAGTATTGGCCACATTTGAAATTTACTCATGACATCTAGTGGTACAAATGCGTACTGCAATTTTCTTTAATATAAAAACCTCTAATAAACCCTCACAGTTTTGATCTTCAAAATGTTCTTCTATATTTTAGACACACATACATAGGTCTGAAATTAAAAATACTCTTCTGTAAAGCATCTGATCAATGTCACGACCTCTAATCAGGCATTATATCTTCTCCATTCATTGTATAAATAAAAATAAACTAAGTTTTTCTACAAAATGTGTACCTATCTACACATCTCTCAAATCATCTTTTTATCCTGTAGAAGTCTTACCAACAGATTGCAGCTACATTTCGACCAATGAATATTCTTTAGGGGTGAAAGTTTATCAGAGGTTTTGGAATATCTTCTTTTCTTCTACTCTACAAGAATGTGCCATGTCGATGGGAGCTCGATTGTTGAAGTACCTAGAAGATCTTTGTGTACATTGTGATCTTTGAATGTGTGAGGAAAACAAGCTGATTGAAATTATAGCCAGTTCCTGATGAAAAGTCTAAAATTCACTTTGTGGGTGCACCCTGCCATTTAAAAAAAGGGGGGTTTTGACGCAGCTATAAACTCCATTTTTTGAAGTACAGCACAGGACACAAATAGATTGTTAGGCCTTGGGTTTTATGCTACCTTCAAGTGATGGGCAATGGCAAAAGCTTTGCTGGGACCACCCCCCAGTGTACCTATATAACCCTGACTACTCCATAGCACTGCATTTAAACAAGTAGTAAGGAGAGCACAAAGAAAAAGGGGAGAGACCTGTGTCTTGTACTGTACTCCAAGATATAAAACATTTACAGGTATGCCAAAATTCCTATTAACTTAGAGCCCGCTCACATCTCATGCTCCTCCCACGACCTCCTGCTCTCTAGCTCCCTCGTCGTCTCCTCCTCCCATGCTCATCTCCAGGACTTCTCCAGAGCCTCCCCCATCCTCTGGAACTCTCTACCCCAATCTATACAACTATCACCTACTCCGCCCACTTTTTGGCGATCTATGAAAACCTCTCTTTCTTCAGGGAAGCCTATCCTGCCTTCAGCTAATAACAGCATCTTCTATTCCCTTTTGTACCATCAGCCCCTCCCTCTTAAATTGTAAGCTCCAAGCAGCAGGGCCCTCCTAACCTTCTTGTATTGAACTGTATCATTGCTGTATTGTCTTCCTTTATATTGTAAAGCGCTGAGCAAAACTGTTGGCGCTATATAAATCCTGTATAATAATAATAATATCTAGCAATGGCAGAGCGTTGCCATTTTAGCGCGTTTTTAAAATGTACTTTTTTTGGCCGCATTTCTAGAGCGGCACCATTTATCTGAATAGGCGATTCTCTGCTCCAAAAACCTTTTTTGGAGCAAACTTTAGCGCGTTTTTGTAAATGCGTTTTGCCATGCAGCAAAACGCCCATTTCTTTTCCAAGTTTGGGGTAACAATAATGGCACCAAACGTGTGTCACCTGGCACATGCGCACTAGTGCGTCCCTGGCGTGCAGAGCGGCATGACCCTTGCCGGCTGTTACTTCAATACACTTACAATGCCTCTTACTAAATGTCTGTCTGTCTACTTTAAAAAAAAAAAAAAAAGTAATTTGGGGGTATTTGTACTATCCTGACATTTTAGGGCCTCAAGAAATGAAAGGCCAGCAGAACATCACGACTAATCAATTTTCAGAAATATATCATAGTTTGTAGACTAAACTTTCCTACAGACTAAATAATATACACTGATTTGGGTTATTTTTACCAAAGAAAAGTAGCAGAATATATTTTGGACTAAATTTGTCAACAACTATTATTTATTTGCAAAATTTTATAACAAACATTTTTGGTTGCTAAATAATACTACCAAAACAAAACTACGTGTGAAAAAAATTATATAAAAAATTAAATTTGCGTACAGTGTTGCAGTTACATAGTTAGTCTGGCTAAAAAAAGAAAGTCCACACAGTTCAACCATTAAAAATGGTACTAATTCTACTGGTTGTTTGTAACATGGGAACCTTCTTATCTGCCATAGCCTTCCCCCCATCTTTCCCCAATCCCATGACCGAGCAATTACCAGTTAAAATAGCACCGTACTGAACAGCAAAAACTGTCGGTCATGAAAGGGGTAAAGCCTTCCAGAGGTCAACTGGTTAAACTAGAAGGCAAAACCTTTTTTTTTCTCCAAAACTTTTTAACCACTTGCCGCCCTGCCACTGTATATATACACGTGTGCAGGGCGGCACTGGGGCGCAAAAACGGGCTCCCGACGTTTTCGCCAGCAGGGGGCGTGCGCACACGCGCTCATGCCGATCCGCGGGTAACACCATTTGATCCCGGAGGGATCAATCATTCGATTTCAGCCAGTGATGTCTGGCTGAAATCAGATGATCGGTCCCTGTCCTATGTTGACATTTACACAGGACAGGATATGATGTCATTCTTCTCTGCCTGGACACATTCTGTCCCAGACAGAGAAGAAGACATCCAAACAGTGAGTAAAACAGCACATACCCACAGTTAGAACAGACCTAGGACACATTTAACCCCCTGATTGCCCCCCCAGTTAACCCCTTCACTGCCCTGTCACCAGTGTCACTGATCAGTGAATCGATTTTTTTTTTAATCGAAATTCAAATTTCCCGCCGGTTCCGGCGCCCGTACGTCCCGACGTCACAGGGACCGGAACACAGAAGCCGGATGCCGGCATCGGCCGGAGGAGATGGCCGGGGACGCTGGAGGGGACACATCGCGGGAGCGAAGGACAAGGTAAGTGCTGCAGAGACCCCCAGAGCAGCGCCGCATGGTAAGCCCGAGTGTAGCTCAGGGTTACCGCTTTTGGTATAGAAATTTTACCCCGAGCTACACTCGGGAACACCGCTAAGGAGGTTAAGGGGGGTAAATCCTCAGGAGCTCAAGTGATTAATAAAAAACAGAGTGGAGGAGTATTAAAACACCTGTCAGGTTTTTATTGCCATCTGTGCCCCCTTATGGAGATTCACCCTCTCTATTTATCCAGTTTTTACCATTATCACTAAGTGTTATAGAAAATCACAAATTCTGGGTTGCCACTAGAACAGGAATAAGGAAGAAATCTTCCAAAAGAAGTTCTGGTGACCCTGGTTACAACCAGAGATTCTCTCACTTTGAAGGTATTTCCTCTCACTTCCTGTATTTGCTGTAGAACAGAAGTGAAAGGAAATCTGCCCAATGGGACACATGTCAAAAAAAAACAAAAACTCTATCCAAAATGAAAAAGAAAAAAATAAGCGTTGCCTTTAATTCTACTAAAACAGTTGAATCCCCTAAGGGTGCAAGTCTAGTTTTTAACCAAGTCTTTCTCAAGCATAAACAAGGTTAATAGACGAGTGGGAGGAACAAATAAACGTGCCATGGTTCTGCTAGTTTTAAAAGAAGATTGCAATATGCAGTTGTACAGAAAAAGGTTTAGTCTTTAGGGCTGGAGACATGACCGGTAGAACCTTCAGGTTAATACTCAAGTTTAAAGAATTATAATATAAAATATATATATATATATATATATATATATATATATATATATATATATATATATATATATATATATTAGTGCCAGTTTGTTCCGCTCTGGGGAATATACCCAAAGGCAAATACATCCCCAGCAAAGCCCCATAAGAGAGGGAAGGCACATTAAATGTGCCTAGGATCACAGATGCTGTAACCTACTAATGTCCAATAGTGCAGCTTGGTCAAAGCATTCAGATCGGTTAGAAGTAATCGAGAGATACCAAATGTGAGAGCCTACAGCAAATACGCCCTCCTTGAAGCCAGCATCTGCAAGGACAAGGGGAACGCAGTCTTTTCTCTGAATGACGCGCAGGCACCACATGTCTTTTGCAGCCATCTTGTCCAGTGGTCTCCAACCCAACAGAAAGTATCCAACCATGCGTCCTACCCTCCCTTGGGATGAAGGTATCCATCTACAGGGGATTCAAAGCAGAAGGGGGTCTGGCACTTCCCAACTCTTATGAATTCTCTAGTTCAATACAGAGGTCTCCCAAATTGTATGTACCACTGAACCTTAAAGTGGTTCTAAACACTTACATATACACTCACCGGCCTCTATTAGGTACACCTGTTCAATTGCTCGGTAACACAAATTGCTAATCAGCCAATCACATGGCAGCAACTCAATGCATTTAGGCATCTAGACATGGTGAAGACGACTTGCTAAAGTTCAAATTTAGTATCAGAATGGGGAAAAAAAATGGGATATAAGTGGCTTTTCATGTGGCATGGCTACTGGTGCCAAAATGGACTGTTCTAAGTATTTAAAAAACTGCTGATCTGCTGGGATTTTCATGCACAACCATTTCTAGAGTTTACAGAGAATGGTCCAAAAAAGAGAAAATATCCAGTGAGCGGCAGTTGTGTGGACGGAAATGACTGGTTTGAGATGAAAGGCAACAGTAACTCAAATAACCACTTGTTACAACTAAGGTATGCAGAATACAATCTCTGAACACACATGTCCAACCTTGAAGAAGATGGGCTACAGCAGCAGAAGACCACACCGGGTGCCACTCCTGCCTGCTAAGAACAGGAAATGGAGGCTACAATTGGCACGAGCTCACCAAAATTGGACAATAAAAGATTTGAAAAACATTGCCTGGTCTGACAAGTCTCGATTTCCACTGTGACATTCAGATGGTAGGGTCAGAATTTGGTGTAAACATGAAAGCATGGATCCATCCTGTCCTGTATCAATGGTTCAGGCTGGTGGTGGTGATGTAATGGTGTGGGGGATATTTTCATGGCACACTTTGGGCCCCTTAGTACCAAGTGAGCATTTTTTAAACGCCATGGCCTACTTCAGTATTGTTGCTGACCATGTCCATCCCTTTATTACTAGTGTACCCACCTTCTGAAGGCTACTTCCAGCAGGATAACATCACAAAGCTCAAATCATCTAACTGGTTTCTTGAACTTGACAATGAGTTCACTGTATTCCAATGGAATCCACAGTCACAGATCTCAATCCAATACAGCACCTTTGGGATGTGATGGAATGGGATATTTGCATCATGGATGTGCAACCGACAAATCTACAGCAACTGTATGATCCTATCCAGTCAATATTATTATTATTATTCAGGATTTATATAGCGCCAACAGTTTGCTCAGCGCTTTACAATATAAACGGGAAACAATACAGCAACAATACAGTTCAATTCAAGAAGGTTAGGAGGGCCTGATCCTTGGAGCTTACAATCTAAGATGGACCAAAATCTCTGAGGAATGTTTCAAATACCTTGTTGAATCCATGCCACGAAGAATGAAGGCAGTTCTGAAAGCAAAAGGGGACCAAAGTTGGTACTAGCAAGGTGTACCTAACAAAGTGGCCAGTGAGTGTATATATACACGTAGTGACTAGCCTCGGGTAATACACAGAGATGAAATAAATCTTCCCACACAGGTTGTATCTGTTTATCTGCAGTCCTCTCTCTACAGCCGTTCAAAGTGTAGAATTTATAAAGAGAGTGGCTGCACTTTCAGAAAGCAGGGAACAGGAATCCGTGAGGAATGCCAACTGGAGGGAAGAGATACACATTCCCCCCCCCCCCCAATCTTTTTGCCTCTTGATGTCAGGAAAACGTGTCAGAAGAAAGTCATGCAGATAGCAGATGAACGAGGTGGCAGTATACACTATAGAGGGATATGCTTTGTTCATATTTCATGTCTGAGGTTTATAACATCTTTAAACTCTCTTAAATAAACCTAACATGGGTTCTATTCCTCTCCCATTCCTTCTAAAAATTAATTAAAAAAATGAATAAAAAGTTTTGGCTGGAGTCCGGCCTTAAATGTACATTCTCAAGTAAATTAAAGAAACCTTTCGACTGCCACTGTTTAAGTGTCAAACAAGCAATACACTTTGCAAATTTTGGTCAGTTCCTGAAATTTGCTCAGTGGGTGGTCCTGCCAGCCTTGCTTCATTCAGCAAAAATTAATAGTTAGATCAACTGTTGTTGAAGGAACCAGGGATGTGCTGAAATATCGGTGGCTGAAATGTATCGGACGAAAATAGTGTTCTTGGCAATTTGCCGATAGGAAAAAAGGTGCCGATAATGGCTGCTGAAAACGCATGATTTTCAAGCAATTTTGGCACGAATTTGCTTTTTTCATAGGTCAGGTGACTCAAAAATCCACAACAAGTGTGCGTTTTTGATGGGTTTTCAATGCATTTCAGGCCTGGTTCACACCAATGCAATTTGCGCTTTGTCTGTTTTGCATGCACATTTTTAACTTTTTTATACATTTTGCGTTGTTTAAATTTTTTTTTTGGCCAACTTGTTGCTGGGCAGATTAAAAACTTAAAATGCATCAAAAAAGCAACACATGCATTTTTGATGCATTTCAATGCATTTAAGGCCTGATTCACACCAATGCAGTTTTCATTTTGTCTGTTTTGCAGTGCGTTCTTGCACGCACATTTTCATTCAACTCTCCTACAGATCTGTCACTATATCGATTTGCCCTTATGGGATGTAATAATGCCGCAAAGGCTGTAGGGACATGTATTTCATTCATAGTACATTGTAAATGAATGACAGGAGTGTGTGGACGGAGCCTTGCACAGCCAAGCTGTTTATAAAAAGTGACAGCTAGTATGGGGAATGTCTCCCTGTACTTCTGTCACAGGGAGGAGCAGCAGGCAGCAGCTGCAGCATATGGAACATGTTACATGTTCCACCCCAAAAACAGAAAATAATTAGAGATCTCCCAACCCTGTGGAAGTCAACAGAGTCACAAGCCCAGGAACAGTTAAAATCGAAATTCACTTTAATGTTGGGTTAAAAAGCTCGCCATGTAGGAGTGCTCACATTGATACATCACTAAGCCAGTGGAGAGGAGAAACACATATTCCCAGAAGCTGGAGGATGACAGATGATCCTGGACCCAACAGTAGGTTGCTCAGCCCAGGGATCTCAGGGCAGTGGGGTGTGTGGATGGGAGCCACTGGGATCACTGTGATGGCACATCTGCCAGAAGTCACGTGTCCCAGATCCGGTTATGTCATACACCTGGCGAGAGACCGCCTGAACAAGAGCTGGTGAGGGCAAACTGGAAGCCTAGGGGAGCACTCAAACCACATCAAACCAAAGGAGAGAAGCTGGTCATCATAACGTTTCAGGGACTTGCCCCTTCCTCAGATCATGTCGTGGAGCTGCCAAGCATACTGTGGTTATCTACATATCCCCTTTAAACTCATCGCGCTTGATATTTTCACCCTAAGAACAGGTGGAACATGTAACATGTTCCCAAAGGTGAACTTATCCTTTAAATCACATAACTGGCTGCACAACAGTTATAAAATAAATAAATAAAAGTAACAGGTTAGGCAACCATAACAGTACTATTTCAACTGTGTTTTTAGGCAATTATCTGGAGTTCTACTTTAGAACATTATTAAACCAAGATCCTGATTTAGGTAAAATCTGAAAAATAAATATATAGGATTGGACAAAATAATGGGAACAGCATATAAAACAGTTTGTATCTAAACCAAAATTACAGACAGAAGTTCAAAAAGTGAGTAAAGTTAGCCAGACACTAAACAAAAAAAACTTCGAAGAATTGACTTATAGGGTTCCAAAGAAATATATAGACAGTTAACTATAGAGGTACTAAATGCCCCAAAAGTACATCCTGAGATAATGTCAATGCTGAACGAATACAAGGATATTTTAGAAGACATAGTTGGAGAACCTATGATGCAAACACTGGATAATAATGCCACCATGCACTATAGGTGAACAAACTTCAAGAGTAGTTTCAAAGACACTAGCAGAACAAGAAACACCTTGCAACACAGAGGTATTTGGCGCAAATCTCAGCCAGGACAAAATCTGCATGGAGTTTGAATGTTCTCTTTGTACCTGGGTGGGTTTCCTTCCTCATCACTCAAAAAACACTCCTCATGTAATTTTTTTTCCTATCCATATCAATGGTGTGATATACATGCTTTTAATATATTGCCCCATCATCAGGTCAAAAACAATCCAGGGGTGGGGGGCAACACAGATATTGACTGCCAATTAGCAGCAAAGGGGTACACGGGACACAATACTAAGCTCAAATGCAGGGAAGATAATAAGACACTAAGGCACCAATGTGGCAAAGATGCTTATTGCTCCATTTTCTAATTGTATTGTATTCCTTTATGTGCAGTGTTAGGAAATGAAAATTCTGATATGATTTCTGTTTTTATGTTAGCTCTGAAAATGTGTAACTTTACTTGTTTTACTGTAACCTCAATAAAGCTTTTCCTGTAAAAAAAGAAGCCAACGCAAAGGGGGAGGGGAGGAAGCACAACACTGAGTGCCAGAGCAAAGTGAGGGGGGGGGGGGGAGGTCAACACTGAGTGTCAACTGGGGGGGGGGGGGGGAAACAGAACTGAGTGCAAACTCAAAGCGGGGGAGAGTGGGAAACAACACTGAGTGCAAACTCAAAGGGGGGGGGGGAATCAACACTGAGTGCAAACAAAAAGGGGGGGGGGGAATCAACACTGACTGCCAACTCAATGGGGGGGGGACAACATTGACTGCCGAGTCAAAGGGGGGGAAGCAACACGGAGTGCAAACTCAAAGGGGGGGGGGAACACTGAGTGCCAGCTCAAAGGGGGGGGGGGGGGGGGACACTGAGCGCCAGCTCAAACGGGGGGGGGTGGGGGGGACGCCGAGCGCCAGCTCAAAGGGGGGGAGACGCCAAGCGCCAGCTCAAAGGGGGGGGAGACGCCAAGCGCCAGCTCAAAGGGGGGGGAGACGCCAAGCGCCAGCTCAAAGGGGGGGGAGACGCCAAGCGCCAGCTCAAAGGGGGGGGAGACGCCAAGCGCCAGCTCAAAGGGGGGGGAGACGCCAAGCGCCAGCTCAAAGGGGGGGGAGACGCCAAGCGCCAGCTCAAAGGGGGGGGAGACGCCAAGCGCCAGCTCAAAGGGGGGGGAGACGCCAAGCGCCAGCTCAAAGGGGGGGGAGACGCCAAGCGCCAGCTCAAAGGGGGGGGAGACGCCAAGCGCCAGCTCAAAGGGGGGGGAGACGCCAAGCGCCAGCTCAAAGGGGGGGGGGGGGGGACACTGAGCGCCAGCTCAAAGGGGGGGTGGGGGGACAGTGAGCGCCAGCTCAAAGGGGGGGGTGGGGGGGGGGGACGCCGAGCGCCAGCTCAAAGGGGGGGGGGGCGCCAAGCACCAGCTCAAAGGGGGGGGGAGACGCCAAGCGCCAGCTCAAAGGGGGGGGGGACAACGCCGATCGCCAATTCAATGGTGGGGGGGGACATCGCCGAGCGCCAACTCAATGGGGGGGGGGGGGGGAATGCCGAGCGCCAACTCAAAGGGGGGGGGGACAACGCCGAGCGCCAACTCAAAGGGGGGGGGGACAACGCCGATCGCCAATTCAATGGTGGGGGGGGACATCGCCGAGCGCCAACTCAATGGGGGGGGGGGGAATGCCGAGCGCCAACTCAAAGGGGGGGGGGACAACGCCGAGCGCCAACTCAAAGGGGGGGGGGGGGGAGACAACGCCGAGCGCCAACTCAAAGGGGGGGGGGGAGACAACGCCGAGCGCCAACTCAAAGGGGGGGGGGGGAGACAACGCCGAGCGCCAACTCAAAGGGGGGGGGGGGAGACAACGCCGAGCGCCAACTCAAGGGGGGGGGGGAGACAACGCCGAGCGCCAACTCAAAGGGAGGGGGGGGACACGCCGAGCGCCAGCTCAAAGGGAGGGGGGGGGACACGCCGAGCGCCAGCTCAAAGGGAGGGGGGGGGACACGCCGAGCGCCAGCTCAAAGGGAGGGGGGGGACACGCCGAGCGCCAGCTCAAAGGGAGGGGGGGGACACGCCGAGCGCCAGCTCAAAGGGAGGGGGGGGACACGCCGAGCGCCAGCTCAAAGGGAGGGGGGGGACACGCCGAGCGCCAGCTCAAAGGGAGGGGGGGGACACGCCGAGCGCCAGCTCAAAGGGAGGGGGGGGACACGCCGAGCGCCAGCTCAAAGGGAGGGGGGGGACACGCCGAGCGCCAGCTCAAAGGGAGGGGGGGGACACGCCGAGCGCCAGCTCAAAGGGAGGGGGGGGACACGCCGAGCGCCAGCTCAAAGGGAGGGGGGGGACACGCCGAGCGCCAGCTCAAAGGGAGGGGGGGGGGGACACGCCGAGCGCCAGCTCAAAGGGAGGGGGGGGACAACGCCGAGCTCCAGCTCAAAGGGAGGGGGGGACAACGCCGAGCTCCAGCTCAAAGGGAGGGGGGGAGGGGGGGGACAACGCCGAGCGCCAACTCAATGGGGGGGGACAACGCCGAGCGCCAACTCAATGGGGGGGGACGACAACGCCGAGCGCCAACTCAATGGGGGGGGACGACAACGCCGAGCGCCAACTCAATGGGGGGGGACGACAACGCCGAGCGCCAACTCAATGGGGGGGGGGCGACAACGCCGAGCGCCAACTCAATGGGGGGGGGGGACAACGCCGAGCGCCAACTCAATGGGGGGGGGGGGGACAACGCCGAGCGCCAACTCAATGAGGGGGGGGACACGCCGAGCGCCAGCTCAAAGGGAGGGGGGGGACACGCCGAGCGCCAGCTCAAAGGGAGGGGGGGGACACGCCGAGCGCCAGCTCAAAGGGAGGGGGGGACACGCCGAGCGCCAGCTCAAAGGGGGGGGGGGGACACGCCGAGCGCCAGCTCAAAGGGAGGGGGGGGGACACGCCGAGCTCCAGCTCAAAGGGAGGGAGGGAGGGAGGGGGGGGGACAACGCCGAGCGCCAACTCAATGGGGGGGGGGGGACAACGCCGAGCGCCAACTCAATGGGGGGGGGGGGGGGACAACGCCGAGCGCCAACTCAATGGGGGGGGGGGGGGACAACGCCGAGCGCCAACTCAATGGGGGGGGGGACAACGCCGAGCGCCAACTCAATGGGGGGGGGGGGGACAACGCCGAGCGCCAACTCAATGGGGGGGAGGGGGGACAACGCGGAGCGCCAACTCAATGGGGGGGAGGGGGGACAACGCCGAGCGCCAACTCAATGGGGGGGGGGGGGACAACGCCGAGCGCCAACTCAATGGGGGGGGGGGACAACGCCGAGCGCCAACTCAATGGGGGGGAGGGGGGACAACGCCGAGCGCCAACTCAAAGGGGGGGGGGGGGGAGACAACGCCGAGCGCCAACTCAAAGGGGGAAGGGGGACAACGCCGAGCGCCAACTCAAAGGGGTGGGGAGGGGGACAACGCCGAGCGCCAACTCAAAGGGGTGGGGGGGACAACGCCGAGCGCCAACTCAAAGGGGTGGGGGGGACAACGCCGAGCGCCAACTCAAAGGGGTGGGGGGGGGATGCCGAGCGCCAACTCAATGGGGGGGGACAACGCCGAGCGCCAACTCAATGAGGGGGGACAACGCCGAGCGCCAACTCAATGAGGGGGGACAACGCCGAGCGCCAACTCAATGGGGGGGGGGGGGACAACGCCGAGCGCCAACTCAATGGGGGGGGGGGGGGGACAACGCCGAGCGCCAACTCAATGGGGGGGGGGGACAACGCCGAGCGCCAACTCAATGGGGGGGGGGGGGACAACGCCGAGCGCCAACTCAATGGGGGGGGGGGGACAACGCCGAGCGCCAACTCAATGGTGGGGAGGGGGGACAACGCGGAGCGCCAACTCAATGGGGGGGAGGGGGGACAACGCCGAGCGCCAACTCAATGGGGGGGGGGGGGACAACGCCGAGCGCCAACTCAATGGGGGGGGGGACAACGCCGAGCGCCAACTCAATGGGGGGGGAGGGGGGACAACGCGGAGCGCCAACTCAAAGGGGGGGGGGGGAGACAACGCCGAGCGCCAACTCAAAGGGGGGGGAAACAACGCCGAGCGCCAACTCAAAGGGGGAAGGGGGACAACGCCGAGCGCCAACTCAAAGGGGTGGGGAGGGGGACAACGCCGAGCGCCAACTCAAAGGGGTGGGGGGGACAACGCCGAGCGCCAACTCAAAGGGGTGGGGGGGACAACGCCGAGCGCCAACTCAAAGGGGGGGGATGCCGAGCGCCAACTCAATGGGGGGGGACAACGCCGAGCGCCAACTCAATGAGGGGGACAACACCGAGCGCCAACTCAATGAGGGGGACAACACCGAGCGCCAACTCAATGGAGGGGACAACACCGAGCGCCAACTCAATGGGGGGGACAACACCGAGCGCCAACTCAATGGGAGGGGGGGAGGGGGGGACAACGCTGAGCACCAACTCAATGGGAGGGGGACAACGCCGAGCGCCAGCTCAAAGGGGGGGGGGAACAACGCCGAGCGCAAAGTCAATGGGGGGGGGGACAACGCCGAGCGCCAACTCAATGGGGGGGGGACAACGCCGAGCGCCAACTCAATGGGGGGGGGGGGACAACGCCGAGCGCCAACTCAATGGGAGGGGGGGGTGAGGGGTCCAACACTGAGCGCCATGGAAAGCGGGAGGGAGAAGTACAACACTGAGTGCCAATTAACCACTTGCCTACCAGCACTTATACCCCCTTCCTTACCAGGCCAATTTTCAGCTTTCAGCGCTGCCGCACTTTGATTGACAATTGCCGCGGTCATGCAACATTGTACCCATATGAAATTTTGATCATTTTTTTCTCACAAATAGAGCTTTCTTTTGGTGGTATTTAATCGCCACTGGGCGCTTTACTTTTTGCGCTATAAATTAAAAAAAGTGCAAAAAATTTGAAAAAAAAAAAAAGTTTATTTGTTTCTTTTATAAAATTTTTCAAACAGGTATTTTTTCTCCTTCACTGATTGCGTTGATGAGGCGGCACTGATGGGCACTGATAGGCGGCACTGATGGGCACTGATAGGCAGCACTAAAGGGCACTGACAGGCAGTACTAATGAGGTGGCACGGATAGGCGGCACTGATAGACAGCACTAATTAGGGGTCACGGATAGGCGGCACTGATATGCAGCACTGATAGGCGGCACTGATAGGTGACACTGATGATGGGTACTGATAGACGGCACTGACTGGCATCACTTCTGGGCACTGACTGGCGGCACTGACTGGCACAACCCCTGGGCACTGACTGGTGGCACTGACTGGCAGCACTGCTGGGCTGCACTGGTGGGCGGCACTGGTGGGTGGGCACAGGTGGGTGGCACTGGTGGGTGGCACTGGTGGGCGGGCACAGGTGGGTGGCACTGCTGGGCACATGTAGGTGGCACTTCTGGGCACAGGTAGATGGCACTGCAGAGTGGCACAGGTGGGTGCACTGCTGGGCACAGGTGGGGGCACTGCTGGGCACAGGTGGGGGCACTGCTGGGCACAGGTGGGCGGGGCTAGTGGGCGCACTGCTGGGCGGAACTTGTGGGTGTCACTGCTGGGCACCGATCATCAGGGCACTGATCATCAGTGCCCTGATGATCGGTGCCGATCCCCGCTCTGACAACTGCCGGTTCTCGGCAGTACTTTCCTCACGATCAGACAGCGTGAGGAAAGTGCAGCCGAGAACCGGCACTTGCATTTCCCTGTGATCAGCGTGTCATTGGACACCGCTGATCACGTGGTAAAAGGCCGGTGGGATCGGCCTTTCACCACATCACGTGATCAGCTGTGTCTGTAGGACACAGCGATCACGGAGATCGCCGGGTGCGCGCCCCAGAGCGCGTTCTGGGAGGACGTCATATGACGTCCACTCAGAACTGGCCGGCCGCGGTGAAGCCGTCATTCGGCTATGCGCGGTCGGCAAGAAGTTAAAGGGGGGGGGGCACAACGACAAAAGCAAGAGAGCACAACACTAAGTGCCAATTTCGGTGGGGAAGCACAACACTGAGTGCCAACGCAAAGGGCGGGAGGCACAACACTAAGTGCCAACGAAAGTGGGAGGGGGAAGCACAACACTGAGTGCCAACGAAAGTGGGAGGGGGAAGCACAACACTGAGTGCCAACGAAAGGAGGAAGCACAACAACAGAAGTAGGGGAGCACAACACTTAGTGCCAACGAAATGTGGGGAGGACAACCCAGTGCTAATGAAAGGGGGGGGCACAATGTTTAAAGGGGGGGAAGAACAACATTGAGTGCCAACGAAAGGCAGGAGCACAACACGGATTGCCAAAACAGTGGGGGACGCAACACTGACTGCCAATGCAAGAAGGGGGGGGGGGACACAACACCGAGTGCCAGCAAACTAAAGGGGGGTGCCAGTTTCAGGGGGGGAGACACAAACTGCCAGTTCAGGGGGGAGGGGGAGAGCACAGCACCGAGTGCCGCGCCAGCTCAAGGGGCGAGGGGGGCAACGCCGAGCGCCAGCTCAAGGGGCGAGGGGGGCAACGCCGAGCGCCAGCTCAAGGGGCGAGGGGGGCAACGCCGAGCGCCAGCTCAAGGGGCGAGGGGGGCAACGCCGAGCGCCAGCTCAAGGGGCGAGGGGGGCAACGCCGAGCGCCAGCTCAAGGGGCGAGGGGGGCAACGCCGAGCGCCAGCTCAAGGGGGGAGGGGGACAACGCCGAGCGCCAGCTCAAGGGGGGAGGGGGACAACGCCGAGCGCCAGCTCAAGGGGGGAGGGGGACAACGCCGAGCGCCAGCTCAAGGGGGGAGGGGGACAACGCCGAGCGCCAGCTCAAGGGGGGAGGGGGACAACGCCGAGCGCCAGCTCAAGGGGGGAGAGGGACAACGCCGAGCGCCAGCTCAAGGGGGGAGGGGGACAACGCCGAGCGACAACTCAAAGGGGGGTGGGGGACAACGCCGAGCGCCAGCTCAAGGGGGGAGGGGGACAACGCCGAGCGACAACTCAAAGGGGGGGGGGGGGACAACGCCGAGCGCCAGCTCAAGGGGGGAGGGGGACAACGCCGAGCGCCAACTCAAAGGGGGGGGGGAGAACGCCGAGTGCCAATGCAAAGGGTGAGGAGCCCAACACTGAGCGCCATAGAAAGCGGGACGGAGAAGTACAACACTGAGTGCCAATTAAAGGGGGGGGCACAACGACGAAAGCAAGAGAGCACAACAATTCGGTGGGGGAGCACAACACTGAGTGCCAACGAAAGTGGGAGGGGGAAGCACAACACCGAGTGCCAGTTCAGGGGGGGGAAGAGCACGACGCCGAGTGCCATGCCAGCTCGAGGGGGAGAGCACGACGCCGAGTGCCATGCCAGCTCGAGGGGGAGAGCACGACGCCGAGTGCCATGCCAGCTCGAGTGGGGGGAGAGCACAACGCCGAGCGCCAGTGCAAGGGGGGGAGAGCACAACGCCGAGCGCCAGTGCAAGGGGGGGAGAGCACAACGCCGAGCGCCAGTGCAAGGGGGGGAGAGCACAACGCCGAGCGCCAGTGCAAGGGGGGGAGAGCACAACGCCGAGCGCCAGTGCAAGGGGGGGAGAGCACAACGCCGAGCGCCAGTGCAAGGGGGGGAGAGCACAACGCCGAGCGCCAGTGCAAGGGGGGGAGAGCACAACGCCGAGCGCCAGTGCAAGGGGGGGAGAGCACAACGCCGAGCGCCAGTGCAAGGGGGGGAGAGCACAACGCCGAGCGCCAGTGCAAGGGGGGGAGAGCACAACGCCGAGCGCCAGTGCAAGGGGGGGAGAGCACAACGCCGAGCGCCAGTGCAAGGGGGGGAGAGCACAACGCCGAGCGCCAGTGCAAGGGGGGGAGAGCACAACGCCGAGCGCCAGTGCAAGGGGGGGAGAGCACAACGCCGAGCGCCAGTGCAAGGGGGGGAGAGCACAACGCCGAGCGCCAGTGCAAGGGGGGGAGAGCACAACGCCGAGCGCCAGTGCAAGGGGGGGAGAGCACAACGCCGAGCGCCAGTGCAAGGGGGGGAGAGCACAACGCCGAGTGCCAGTGCAAGGGGGGGAGAGCACAACGCCGAGTGCCAGTGCAAGGGGGGGAGAGCACAACGCCGAGTGCCAGTGCAAGGGGGGGAGAGCACAACGCCGAGTGCCAGTGAAAGGGGGGGGGGGGGGGACGCCGAGTGCCAGTGCAGGGGGGGGGGCCGAGTGCCAGTGCAGGGGGGGGGCCCGAGTGCCAGTGCAAGGGGGGGAGCACAACGCCGAATGCCAGTGCAAGGGGGGGGAGCACAACGCCGAGTGCCAGTGAAAGGGGGGGGGGGGGGGGGGACGCCGAGTGCCAGTGCAGGGGGGGGGGCCGAGTGCCAGTGCAGGGGGGGGGCCCGAGTGCCAGTGCAAGGGGGGGGAGCACAACGCCGAATGCCAGTGCAAGGGGGGGGAGCACAACGCCGAGTGCCAGTGCAAGGGGGGGGGGGAGCACAACGCCGAGTGCCAGTGCAAGGGGGGGGGGTGGGAGCACAACGCCGAGTGCCAGTGCAAGGGGGTGGTGGGAGCACAACGCCGAGTGCCAGTGCAAGGGGGTGGTGGGAGCACAACGCCGAGTGCCAGTGCAAGGGGGTGGTGGGAGCACAACGCCGAGTGCCAGTGCAAGGGGGTGGTGGGAGCACAACGCCGAGTGCCAGTGCAAGGGGGTGGTGGGAGCACAACGCCGAGTGCCAATGCAAGGGGGGAGAGCACAACGCCGAGTGCCAATGCAAGGGGGGAGAGCACAACGCCGAGCGCCAGTGCAAGGGGGGGAGAGCACAACGCCGAGCGCCAGTGCAAGGGGGGGAGAGCACAACGCCGGGCGCCAGTGCAAGGGGGGGAGAGCACAACGCCGGGCGCCAGTGCAAGGGGGGGAGAGCACAACGCCGGGCGCCAGTGCAAGGGGGGGGGGCCGAGCGCCAGTGCAGGGGGGGATAGAGCACAACGCCGAGCGCCAGTGCAAGGGGGGGAGAGCACAACGCCGAGCGCCAGTGCAAGGGGGGGAGAGCACAACGCCGAGCGCCAGTGCAAGGGGGGGAGAGCACAACGCCGAGCGCCAGTGCAAGGGGGGGAGAGCACAACGCCGAGCGCCAGTGCAAGGGGGGGAGAGCACAACGCCGAGCGCCAGTGCAAGGGGGGGAGAGCACAACGCCGAGCGCCAGTGCAAGGGGGGGAGAGCACAACGCCGAGCGCCAGTGCAAGGGGGGGAGAGCACAACGCCGAGCGCCAGTGCAAGGGGGGGAGAGCACAACGCCGAGCGCCAGTGCAAGGGGGGGAGAGCACAACGCCGAGCGCCAGTGCAAGGGGGGGAGAGCACAACGCCGAGCGCCAGTGCAAGGGGGGGAGAGCACAACGCCGAGCGCCAGTGCAAGGGGGGGAGAGCACAACGCCGAGCGCCAGTGCAAGGGGGGGAGAGCACAACGCCGAGCGCCAGTGCAAGGGGGGGAGAGCACAACGCCGAGCGCCAGTGCAAGGGGGGGAGAGCACAACGCCGAGTGCCAGTGCAAGGGGGGGAGAGCACAACGCCGAGTGCCAGTGCAAGGGGGGGAGAGCACAACGCCGAGTGCCAGTGAAAGGGGGGGGGGGGGACGCCGAGTGCCAGTGCAGGGGGGGGGGCCGAGTGCCAGTGCAGGGGGGGGGCCCGAGTGCCAGTGCAAGGGGGGGAGCACAACGCCGAATGCCAGTGCAAGGGGGGGGAGCACAACGCCGAGTGCCAGTGAAAGGGGGGGGGGGGGGGACGCCGAGTGCCAGTGCAGGGGGGGGGGCCGAGTGCCAGTGCAGGGGGGGGGCCCGAGTGCCAGTGCAAGGGGGGGGAGCACAACGCCGAATGCCAGTGCAAGGGGGGGGAGCACAACGCCGAGTGCCAGTGCAAGGGGGGGGGGGGAGCACAACGCCGAGTGCCAGTGCAAGGGGGGGGGGGTGGGAGCACAACGCCGAGTGCCAGTGCAAGGGGGTGGTGGGAGCACAACGCCGAGTGCCAGTGCAAGGGGGTGGTGGGAGCACAACGCCGAGTGCCAGTGCAAGGGGGTGGTGGGAGCACAACGCCGAGTGCCAGTGCAAGGGGGTGGTGGGAGCACAACGCCGAGTGCCAGTGCAAGGGGGTGGTGGGAGCACAACGCCGAGTGCCAGTGCAAGGGGGTGGTGGGAGCACAACGCCGAGTGCCAATGCAAGGGGGGAGAGCACAACGCCGAGTGCCAATGCAAGGGGGGAGAGCACAACGCCGAGTGCCAATGCAAGGGGGGGAGAGCACAACGCCGAGTGCCAGTGCAAGGGGGGGTGGAAATACAACATGGAGTATAAATTGTGAAGGGGAAAAACACACAACACTGAGTGCAAATGCAAGGGTGGTTTGGGGGGCACAATGCTGGGTACCCATGTGAGGGGGGGGGGGGGGGGGGGGGGAGACCCGCAACACTGACAGTGCAAGTGAGCAGTATTGGACTACATAATGCTGCTTTTCAAAAGGCCAACATTTGTGTACATCCTCCCAGGTTTAAATTTACCATTGATGGGAACATTTACACTTCCTACACTTTAGACTTTTACAGGATGCCATGATTAAAAATTGTTGAGACTTATTATACTAGAATATCACCCTACACACAGCTTCAAGGGCAAGTATTAGAGCATGCTAAGGATATTTAAGGCACAAATAACCATGGATGACATGAAGAAGACTAAGGCATAAAATGCGTCCAACATCTTTCAACATGACAAAAGGCATACAAGCAAGAAAGGAAAAAGCAAGTTCTTTCTCTACACTCAGACAGCAGCTGCTCTTCTGCCGCCAAAACAAAGCCCCGAGCCCCCCTCATTACATCCACAGCACAATAAGAAGTGTTTAGCCCACTCCACACATTCTAAGCTCACTGTCCTGCGCTATACCATAGAAAGACGCACAACATACTGCACAAGCACCATATGTGTTGCAAAGCAGACAAATTTACACTAGCATTAGTATAAAACTGATCTAAAATGCCCAGAAAGCAGCTGTGACAAACAGTATTACACGAGTCCTTTACAGTCAGCTATGGAGTAAAAAAGCACGCTGGTACAGGGACACACCCCTTCTCTGTAAGCAGAAAAACAGACTCCAGCACATTCAGAGTGACAGAAATCCCCCATGACATTTCCTCCAAGACCTATACCCTACACACAATTTACCAAAATATACACTACAGATAGCTCTACACTAGGAGAGGTCAAGACATACGGATCTACACAGTACAAACAACTCATTGCAGAAAGAACAGCTCGAGCCTCTAGTATGCACATGAGTAATAAAGAAGACATTCCTCCAGAGAACCGCTGCATGCTAGGAACAAGGCTGCAAACGCACAGTCTTCAAGACCATGCAAGTGACGCCTTTAATGGCAGCATAAGACGTCATTTCAAAAAACAAGAGATTTTTAATTCACATATCCTGCCACATATAACCAGAATATGGTCAGAACCTCTGTCAGATAGCTATGACTACTACAAGGGGACATTAGAAGGAGGAATCGCAGTGTATGTATGATGGCAGTGTGATGCAGACACACCCCCCTCACTTTGAGGAGAGCTCTGTCCTAGCTGTACACATTACAAACATGTATTCACCCTCCACCTGCGTACACGGAGGAAAGCAAATGCTATTTTCTTCCAAAGGTAAATAGTCTCAGGCAACACACCACAAAGCTAGCAGCATGCCAATATGCATGAACACAATACGCAGCCATCAAATCAGGCATCCATACACAATCATGTACTCAGAGCTTCATGGTGCGCAGCACAAATTCTGACAAGCTCCGACTCCACAGGACGTCACTTATTAACCCCGACTGAAGGGGCCTCCACTTCTCCCACCCAAACCACGTCTTTACTCCATCATACTGCAATCAGAAATCTGCAGTGACTCCACATGGCATTTCTCATTTGTATTCTCTCAGGTGTCACCCTGCATCTTAAATTACGTCAAGCCATACAAGTTCACCTTGCTGCCTATAGAACTGCCACTACCCTCAACATCCCTTCTATTACTTCTGTGCCAATATCCATGTGACCCTCCACTACCCTCGTCATCCCTCCTACTACTTCTGTGCCAATGCCCCATGGGTCCCTCGTCGTCCCTCCTACTACTTCTGTGCCAATGCCCCATGTGTCCCTCCACTACCCTCGTCATCCCTCCTACTACTTCTGTGCCAATGCCCCATGGGTCCCTCCACCGCCCTCGTCGTCCCTCCTACTACTTCTGTGCCAATGCCCCATGTGTCCCTCCACTACCCTCGTCATCCCTCCTACTACTTGTGTGCCAATGCCCCATGGGTCCCTCCACCGCCCTCGTCGTCCCTCCTACTACTTCTTTGCCAATGCCCCCCTTCACCATCCTCGTCGTCCCTCCTACTTCTGTGCCAATGCCCCATGTGCCCCTCCACCGCCCTCCTACTACTTCTGTGCCAATGCTCCATGTGCCCCTTCACCGCCCTCGTCGTCCCTCCTACTACTTCTGTGCCAATGCCTCATGTGCCCCTCCACCACCCTCGTCGTCCCTCCTACTACTTCTGTGCCAATGCCCCATGTGCCCCTCCACCGCCGTCGTCGTCCCTCCTACTTCTGTGGCAATGCCCCATGTGCCCCTCCACCGCCCTCCTACTACTTCTGTGCCAATGCCCCATGTGCCCCTTCACCGTCCTCGACGTCCCTCCTACTACTTCTTTGCCAATGCCCCCCTTCACCATCCTCATCATCCCTCCTACTACTTCTGTGCCAATGCCCCATGTGCCCCTCCACCGCCCTCGTCGTCCCTCCTACTACTTCTGTGCCAATGCTCCATGTGTCCCTCCACCGCCCTCGTCGTCCCTCCTACTACTTCTGTGCCAATGCCCCATGTGCCCCTCCACCACCCTCCTACTACTTCTGTGCCAATGCCCCATGTGCCCCTTCACCGTCCTCGACGTCCCTCCTACTACTTCTTTGCCAATGCCCCATGTGCCCCTCCACTGCCTATTTGTCCCTCCTACTTCTGTGCCCCTCCACAGCCCTCGTTGTCCTTCCTACTACTTCTGTGCCAATGCCCCATATACCCCCCCCCCCCAGCAACACTTCAGCCCACATGCTCCATATGCCACCTAATCAATTCTACCCCCATGTTCCATGTACCACCCCCTCAGCATCACTTCTACCCCCATGGTCCATGTACTCGATACCACACTCCCAGCATCACTTCTGTCCCTATGGTCCATATACCCCCCAGCATCACTTCTGTCCCTATGGTCCATATACCCCCCAGCATCACTTCTGTCCCCATGGTCCATATACCCCCCAGCATCACTTCTGCCCCCATGGTCCATATACCCCCCAGCATCACTTCTGTCCCTATGGTCCATATACCCCCCCAGCATCACTTCTGTCCCCATGGTCCATATACCCCCCCCAGCATCACTTCTGCCCCTATGGTCCATATACCCCGCTCATCACTTCTACCCCCATGGTCCATGAACTCGATACCCCCCCCCCCCCCATCACGTCTGCCTCTATGGTCCATATACCCCCACCCCAGCATCCCTTATAACCCCCATGGTCCATATACCTCGCTCATCACTTTTGCCCCCATGGTCCATATAACACCCCCCCCCCCTCATGGTACATATACCTTCCCTCCATCATTTCTACCACCCCCACAGCATCACTTCTGCCCCCATCCTCCATGTAACCCCATCACTCCTGCCCCCATCCTCCATGTACCCCCATCACTCCTGCCTCCATGTACCCCCATCACTCCTGCCTCCATCCTCCGTGTACCCCCATCACTCCTGCCTCCATACTCCATGCACCCCCATCACTCCTGCCTCCATACTCCATGCACCCCCATCACTCCTGCCTCCATACTCCATGCACCCCCATCACTCCTGCCTCCATGCTCCATGCACCCCCATCACTCCTGCCTCCATACTCCATGCACCCCCATCATTCCTGCCTCCATACTCCATGCACCCCCATCACTCCTGCCTCCATGCTCCATGCACCCCCATCACTCCTGCCTCCATACTCCATGCACCCCCATCACTCCTGCCTCCATACTCCATGCACCCCCATCACTCCTGCCTCCATACTCCATGCACCCCCATCACTCATGCCTCCATACTCCATGTACCCCCATCACTCCTGCTCCACCCCATGTGCTGTCTGATGAGGCACACCTAGATGAACACATGGGAGGTGTGTCGCCGTCCCCCCCCCCCCCGATCCCAGCATGCCCCCTCCCGTGCTCTCCTCCGGTGCACACACCCCCATCTCACCTCTCCGCTGCTCCCTCCGGACACGTCCCTGAACCGTCTCAGGTTGCTCCCGATGGTCACTGACACTTGCAGTGCCGCATCAAATCCGGGTCCAACCCCCAAACAATTTCCGGGGCCCCCAGGGGCCAAAGCGGTTCCATGGCCAGCACCAGGACTCCCGGCGGATCCAGAAGCGATCCCCTCCTCCCTGAACACCGCCGCCACCCTATGCCGGGCTCCCAGTCTCCGTCCAGTCCCGGGCCGGGCGGGGAAGCGCCACCGACAGCTGTGCGCCATTTTGTGTCCTGGGATCTTATTATCACCGCGGGCTGGAGAGCAACAGAGCGGGGCTGAGGGAGGAGAAAAGGCGGCCCCGGAACCTGCACGGAGCACAACACGCCTACGTCTCCGCAAGGGAGCCTTATGGGCAGTGCAGGGTCCGGGGCCGGGCTCGGGGGAAGGCCGGAAACATGACTGCTCACACGGCCGCGGCTCTGTACGGAACGCTCACATGTGACGTATGCTCGGGCCAGGGCTGAGGAGGGGACGGGCCCTGGAATGCGCATGCTCGGGCCTGGACTGTGCTTGTGTCATACAGGTAACTTCACAGCCAGCTCAGGGACGCAACGTACGATAAGAGTACCGAACGATAATCAGAATTTGTGCTTACAGTGAGGGAAGGTACTCCAGGTGGGGGAACGAGAGAGTGATACACCCCCCCCCCCCTTCACTGGGATGGAGGGGAGTGTAGACTAGATACAGAGCATGGTGTACACCGAGACTGTCATGTCAGCGCTACTCAACCTCTGCTCAGGGCGCCATCACCCTCCCCAGTCTAGGATGTCCATGGGGCCTACCAATGGGAGACGTGGATGAAATTGACTTTGCATCAGAGTCCCCCTTTATGTTTCATCATATCAGAGTCCCCCTTCATATTAGAACCACCATCAGAACCTTCATATTAGAACACCCCCTCCCCAGAGTCCCCCTTCATATTAGAACCCCCGATCACATCAGAGTCCCCCTTCATATTAGAACCACCATCAGAACCTTCATATTAGAACACCCCCTCCCCAGAGTCCCCCTTCATATTAAACCCCCCCTCACATCAGAGTCCCCCTTCATATTAGAACCCCCGATCACATCAGAGTCCCCCTTCATATTAGAATCCCCCATCACATCGGAGTCCCTTTTATATCCACCCACCCCATTAGAGTCCCCCTTAATATTATACCCCCCCATCAGAGTCTTCCTTCATATTAGAACACCCCATCCAGCAATCAGAGTTCCCCTTCATATTAGACACCCCCCCCCCCCCCCCCCCAGCAGAGAAAAGTCTTCCTTCATCTTAGAACACCCCCTCCCACAATCAGAGCCCCCCTTCATATTAGACCCCCCCATCAGAGGTCTTCCTTCATATTAGAACACCACCTCACTCAGAGTCCTCCCTCATATTAGAGTCCCCCATCACATAAGAGTCCTTCATATTTGACCCCCCATCAGAAGCTTCCTTCATATTAGAACAACCCCTCCATCAATCAGAGTCCCCCGTCATATTAGACCCCCACCACCAGAGTCCCCCTTCATATTAGAACCCCCCCATTACATCAGATTACCCCTTCATATTAGAATCCCCTATCATGTTCCCCCACCCCATTAGAGTCCTCCACATTAGACTCCCCCCCATCACATCAGAGTCCCCCTTCATATTAGAGTTCCCCCCATCACATCAGAGTCCTTCCTTCATAATAGACACCCCCCCCCCCCCCATCACATCTGGGTCTCCTCTTCATGGAAGTGGCACGCCTTTATAGAGAGTCCCTCGTTCACATCAGCGTTCCCCTTTACATCAGAGTGTTCCCTTCATATTAGAGTCCCCTATCACATCAGAGTCACCCCTTCATGTCAGAGGTCCCACACCATGTCAAAGATCCCATCACATCACAGATCCCCCTTCCCCCATACATGAGAGCCTCCATCTCAACAAAATACCCCCTTGACAGAATACCTCATCACATCAAATACCCCAATCACACAATCCCCCATCACATCCTCCAATCATACAGCCCTCCATCACAGAGCCTCCAATCATACAGCCCTCCGTCAGAGAGCCTCCAATCATACAGCCCTCCGTCAGAGAGCCTCCAATCACACAGCCCTCCGTCAGAGAGCCTCCAATCATACAGCCCTCCGTCACAGAGCCTACATCACAGAGCCTCCAATCATACAGCCCTCCGTCACAGAGCCTACATCACAGAGCCTCCAATCACACAGCCCTCCGTCACAGAGCCTCCAATCACACAGCCCTCCGTCACAGAGCCTCCAATCATACAGCCCTCCGTCACAGAGCCTCCAGTCATACAGCCCTCCGTCACAGAGCCTCCAGTCATACAGCCCTCCGTCACAGAGCCTCCAGTCATACAGCCCTCCGTCACAGAGCCTCCAATCATACAGCCCTCCGTCACAGAGCCTCCAGTCATACAGCCCTCCGTCACAGAGCCTCCAGTCATACAGCCCTCCAATCGTACAGGCCCTCCATCACAGAGCCTCCAATCGTACAGCCCTCCATCACAGAGCCTCCAATCGTACAGCCCTCCATCACAGAGCCTCCAATCGTACAGCCCTCCATCACAGAGCCTCCAATCGTACAGCCCTCCAATCGTACAGCCCTCCAATCGTACAGCCCTCCAATCGTACAGCCCTCCAATCGTACAGCCCTCCAATCGTACAGCCCTCCAATCGTACAGCCCTCCATCACAGAGCCTCCAATCGTACAGGCCTCCATCACAGAGCCTCCAATCGTACAGGCCTCCATCACAGAGCCTCCAATCGTACAGGCCTCCATCACAGAGCCTCCAATCGTACAGGCCTCCATCACAGAGCCTCCAATCGTACAGCCCAACATCACAGAGCCTCCAATCGTACAGCCCAACATCACAGAGCCTCCAATCGTACAGCCCAACATCACAGAGCCTCCAATCGTACAGCCCAACATCACAGAGGCTCCAATCGTACAGGCCTCCATCACAGAGCCTCCAATCGTACAGCCCAACATCACAGAGGCTCCAATCGTACAGCCCAACATCACAGAGCCTCCAATTATACAACCCTCCAATCATACAGCCCTCCATCACAGAGCCTCCAATCATACAGCCCTCCATCACAGAGCCTCCAATCATACAGCCCTCCATCAGAGAGCTTCCAATCATACAGCCCTCCATCACGGAGCCTCCAAGCATACAGCCCTCCATCACAGAGCCTCCAATCATACAGCCCTCCATCACAGAGCCTCCAATCATACAGCCCTCCATCACAGATCCTCCAATCACCGAGCCCTCCAATCACAGAGCCCTCCAATCACAGAGCCCTCCAATCACAGAGCCCTCCAATCACAGAGCCCTCCAATCACAGAGCCCTCCAATCGTACAGCCCTCCATCACAGAGCCTCCAATCGTACAGCCCAACATCACAGAGGCTCCAATCGTACAGCCCAACATCACAGAGCCTCCAATCGTACAGCCCAACATCACAGAGCCTCCAATTATACAACCCTCCATCACAGAGCCTCCAATCATGCAGCCCTCCATCACAGAGCCTCCAATCATACAGCCCTCCATCACAGAGCCTCCAATCATACAGCCCTCCATCACAGAGCCTCCAATCATACAGCCCTCCGTCACAGATCCTCCAATCATACAGCCCTCCGTCAGAGAGCCTCCAATCATACAGCCCTCCATCAGAGAGCCTCCAATCATACAGCCCTCCATCACAGAGCCTCCAATCATACAGCCCTCCGTCACAGAGCCTCCATCACAGAGCCTCCAATCATACAGCCCAACATCACAGAGCCTCCAATCATACAGCCCAACATCACAGAGCCTCCAATCATACAGCCCAACATCACAGAGCCTCCAATCATACAGCCCAACATCACAGAGCCTCCAATCATACAGCCCAACATCACAGAGCCTCCAATCATACAGCCCAACATCACAGATCCTCCAATCATACAGCCCTCCGTCACAGAGCCTCCAATCATACAGCCCTCCGTCACAGAGCCTCCAATCATACAGCCCTCCGTCACAGAGCCTCCAATCATACAGCCCTCCGTCACAGAGCCTCCAATCATACAGCCCTCCGTCACAGAGCCTCCAATCATACAGCCCTCCGTCACAGAGCCTCCAATCATACAGCCCTCCGTCACAGAGCCTCCAATCATACAGCCCTCCGTCACAGAGCCTCCAATCATACAGCCCTCCGTCACAGAGCCTCCAATCATACAGCCCTCCGTCACAGAGCCTCCAATCATACAGCCCTCCGTCACAGAGCCTCAAATCATACAGCCCTCCGTCACAGAGCCTCAAATCATACAGCCCTCCGTCACAGAGCCTCCAATCATACAGCCCAACATCACAGAGCCTCAAATCATACAGCCCTCCGTCACAGAGCCTCAAATCATACAGCCCTCCGTCACAGAGCCTCCAATCATACAGCCCAACATCACAGAGCCTCAAATCATACAGCCCTCCGTCACAGAGCCTCCAATCATACAGCCCTCCGTCACAGAACCTCCAATCATACAGCCCTCCGTCACAGAGCCACCAATCATACAGCCCTCCGTCACAGAGCCTCCAATCATACAGCCCTCCGTCACAGAGCCTCCAATCATACAGCCCTCCGTCACAGAGCCTCCAATCATACAGCCCTCCGTCACAGAGCCTCCAATCATACAGCCCTCCGTCACAGAGCCTCCAATCATACAGCCCTCCGTCACAGAGCCTCCAATCATACAGCCCTCCGTCACAGAGCCTCCAATCATACAGCCCTCCGTCACAGAGCCTCCAGTCATACAGCCCTCCAATCATACAGCCCTCCATCACAGATCCTCCAATCATACAGCCCTCCATCACAGATCCTCCAATCATACAGCCCTCCATCACAGAGCCTCCAATCATACAGCCCTCCATCACAGAGCCTCCAATCATACAGCCCTCCATCACAGAGCCTCCAATCGTACAGCCCTCCATCACAGAGCCTCCAATCGTACAGCCCTCCATCACAGAGCCTCCAATCGTACAGCCCTCCATCACAGAGCCTCCAATCGTACAGCCCTCCATCACAGAGCCTCCAATCGTACAGCCCAACGTCACAGAGCCTCCAATCGTACAGCCCAACGTCACAGAGCCTCCAATCGTACAGCCCAACGTCACAGAGCCTCCAATCGTACAGCCCAACGTCACAGAGCCTCCAATCGTACAGCCCAACGTCACAGAGCCTCCAATCGTACAGCCCAACGTTACAGAGCCTCCAATCGTACAGCCCAACGTCACAGAGCCTCCAATCGTACAGCCCAACGTCACAGAGGCTCCAATCGTAGAGCCCAACGTCACAGAGGCTCCAATCGTACAGCCCTCCATCACAGAGCCTCCAATCGTACAGCCCTCCATCACAGAGCCTCCAATCATACAGCCCTCCAACAGAGAGCTTCCAATCATACAGCCCTCCATCAGAGAGCTTCCAATCATACAGCCCTCCGTCACAGATCCTCCAATCATACAGCCCTCCGTCAGAGAGCCTCCAATCATACAGCCCTCCGTCAGAGAGCCTCCAATCATACAGCCCTCCGTCAGAGAGCCTCCAATCATACAGCCCTCCGTCAGAGAGCCTCCAATCATACAGCCCTCCGTCAGAGAGCCTCCAATCATACAGCCCTCTGTCACAGAGCCTCCATCACAGAGCCTCCAATCATACAGCCCAACATCACAGAGCCTCCAATCATACAGCCCAACATCACAGAGCCTCCAATCATACAGCCCAACATCACAGAGCCTCCAATCATACAGCCCTCCGTCACAGAGCATCCAATCATACAGCCCTCCGTCACAGAGCCTCCAATCATACAGCCCTCCATCACAGAGCCTCCATCACAGAGTCTCCAATCATACAGCCCTCCATCACAGAGCCTCCAATCATACATCTCTCCATCAAAAAGCCTTCTGTGACATAAATGTACAGGTTTGAGTAGATAAGATGTGACCTGTAGAAAATATGACAATGTAAATCTAGTTCATTCCGTGTCATTAAGTAAATATTCAATCATAGCTACTCAGACACAGATGGTCACCCATTAACATCTAAAGACAGAGCAGCTTCCTCAGACTCGAAGTGACACCTGGGTGCTAATAAGGTTTGTCACCTTCTGCAGAGAGATGAAAATGTTTCCTTCTGATGGGGCACTCTGTAGGCTACATCAGCATATAAAAACTATATTTGTGGCCTATGTAGAATGCCAGGAAAATGCAGGAAATGGTTATGTGGAGCTGGAGTGCGATAGCGGAACAGTGATTGGTACTATCGCGATCGGACTGATGCGCTGGTGTCGGAAATTCAATCCCCGACTTGGGGATTCAAACAGGTCTTGGTCCAATCGACTTTTGGCAGGTCAGCACCAAGAACATCCTGTGGGCGAGTACAGGAACACCCCCAAGGGTCAATTGGCCAAGAACTAATGTCCCGCCTATGTCCATATCCCCATAAATTGAGGACCCTGACATTGGGACATTGTAATTCGTACGGAGCTGGTTTGATCGACTAACGGATTACGGACTCTCTGACTTGCTCCAGTCGCAGGGTAAATCTTGGGAAAAGTTTTCTCTGTTTTGTATTCCCTTTTATTTTATAGTGAATAGTCTATGTGTGTCTTCTTGTATTTTCTGTAACTTTTTATACCTTGTACATATTTTATGCACTGCCCACTCTCGAGATATTAAATCTTAAAATTAATAAGTGACTTCTGTGTATTTAAGCACGGGCTCATATCTTCGGAGAGATTAGATTGTATTTTATATTAGTGCCTTTATGCGCTCGGTCAAGCTCATTGCCAATCTGTATGCAATTGCACTGCGTGTTGGCATATTGCGGGCAGATTGTAAAGGTAACAGGTCTGCCAGACGGAGATCTGTGTGTGTGGGGTGTCCCAGCAGACAGTTCTGCGGATAAACTGTTGGGTGGTGGCAAACTATCATTTGTTGTGTGTCATGTGTGGGGGGGTGTGGACAGTGGAAGAGTGATTAACACCGTGGTTCTGGCTTGTAGGATAGCTGGAAATATTTTATTGAAATAAAATCTTGCAACCAGCTTTACATTTTATACAAAAATACAAAAGAATAAATAAATACATATAGTATTCAATAATCTGTAAACAAACATAAACAAGAACAGGATACATCTCCCTAAATCATATATATACTTTCCACTGAATAACAACAGCCTTTATGGCTTTACTAACTGGGCAGATAAGAAGCAGAAAAAAAAAAGTAAAAAAACATCACCAAGACCTTTATGGCCTACTTATCAAGCATTAAATGTATCCTCCCCTTGTAGGGGAAGCAACTTCCACTAAACAACAACAGCTTTTATGGCTTTAAAAACACTACTTATCTACTCAACCAAAGCTAAGGAACCTAGACCTTCAGGTGCACATAGCCTTTCTTCAAAAAAAGACTTCTTAAAATCTAGGGGAGTGAATGAAGATGAAAAACAGGAAAGCAACCTCACCAAGAGATCAACAGATTGCAGCTACAGGCCTGATGTTCCTCCATGCCTCTATCCAGGCCTTTCGCAGCAACCTGTCTTTCTCTAGACCCCGAATTTTCCCAACCTCACCAAGGATGTCACACACCACCACCTGAACAGGAAGGACCTTCTGCCGAATGGAAACCTGACACCGTGCATTCCATGTGTAGTAACGGGTCACTAGACAAACTAAAAAAAGAGTGTTCAAATCAAAACCAGTATGACTTTCCAATACCCCATATACCCACTCTGCATAAGACATGCAGTGCAGGAAGGGGATGTCTAGAGCCCTCCCCACCTCTTTATACACCTCTATGTTGAAGGGACACTGAAGCAAGAAGTGGTCCATAGATTCCACCTCGCCCCCACACTCCGTTCTCGGACAACCACGGTTATCCAGAGAACGGTACTTCAGGTTTCCCCTCACATAGAGCCTGCCATGGAACGCAAGCCAGGCCTGGTCCCTAAACTTCAAGGGAATCCTTTCCATATTTATCAAACGTAGCCCCTCCCGCAAAATATGGCCTGGGCAATCCTTCAAGGCCAATGGTGCATGAAACGCAGAAGCCACGACCCTCTTCCTCAGGAGTCTCCCAGGGAGCGACATAAGCCGGGAGCTTACCATGCCTGACTCTCAAGCTTCTCACTGGCCCGCCTCTCTCCCAACAGTTCAGAAAAGGCTTAAACCAGACTTGGAAAAGGCCTACCCATGCAGGCGGTCTCTCTTTTAACATGCTACCAAGATTATGTTTAATAAACATCAGAGAGAAGAAAACAACTGGGTTGACCATACCTAGGCCACCCTCCCGCCTGGATCGATAAGTCACATCCCGCTTCACAAGGTTCAGTCTGTTCCCCCATAACAGCTGGAAGAAGCAGCTGTAAACCCTCGTGTAGAGAGACTCTGGCAAGAGACAAACGAAACTGACGTATAAGAAAACAGGGACCAAGTAAGTCTTGATTAGGTCAACCCTTTCCCTTAGGGACAGCCGCCACCCCTTCCAGCATCTCACTTTAACATCAGCATCTGCTAACCTGAACTCCCAATTTGTTTTGCTGTAGTCGTTAGGGCCAAATTCGATGCCTAGCACTTTTACCTTCTGTCGGGGCTCAGGGAAGGCATCCGGAAGCTCGAAGCCTTCACCTTCCCTGCCCATCCAGAAAACTTCACACTTGTCATGATTAATCTTGGAGCCTGATGCCTCCGCATACTGCTCCATCACCAAGACCACCTCCTGCGCCTCACCGGTCCCAGAGATGAATACAGATACGTCATCGGCATAAGCCACAACCCTCAAAGGTGGCTCACCAGTAGTGCCCACCGGCACCCCGCCCAACACCACGCCATCTAGCCTTCTAATGAAGGGGTCGATGGCAAAGGCATAGAGCAGAGGGCTCAGCGGACACCCCTGGCGCACCCCCGAGCCGACCTCAAAGGGCCGCCCAATCCAACCATTGATCAACATGAAGCTCTCAGCCCCTCTGTACAAAGCCTGAAGCCATCCAATGAACCTTCCCTCCAGGCCATACCTGTCAAGGAGATGCCAGAGGTACTTGTGGTCGACCCGATCAAAAGCCTTAGCTTGATCCAACGCCAGCAAGTACTTCCCACAGCCATCAGCCCTGCACCGCTCCAGAGCCTCCCGGACAGCTAACACCGCTGAAAAAGTACTCCTGCCCTGGACCGAGCAGTGCTGCTGCTGCGAAAGTAGACCGTCTGCCACTGACGACAAGCGCCAGAAAAGGATCTTGGCCAGGATCTTTCTATCGACATTGAGCAGGCTAATGGGGCGCCAATTCTCAATCATCGTAGGGTCTTTACCTTTTGACAGCAAGATCACAGCTGACTTCCTCATGGAGGGAGGGAGCGAACCCTCATCCAGACAGCAGTTAAACATCTCCGCTAGGTGAGGTGCCAAGCTAGATTTGAAAGTCTTAAAAAACTCCGCCGTCAACCCATCTGGCCCTGGTGTCTTTTAAATGGCCAGACTGTCTATCGCTTTGGCAACCTCTTCAGCTGTGATCTCACTTGTCAAACTTGTGGGCGGGGTGTTATTCTCCAAACCTGGTGTAGAGTCCAGGAAGCTTGACATCCCTGCCCGGTCAAGGTGCTTCTCTTTCAAAAGATCCTCAAAAAAAGCCCTCGAGACCTCCAAGATCCCTGACCTGGATTTCGTCAGGGATCCTGTACTATCCCTCAGGCCGCTGATCGTCTTAATTGCTATGCTCCGTTTACAATTTTGGTAAGGGTCGGGTGAATGGTACTTCCCGTAGTCCCTCTCCAGAACCAAAGAGGCATGCCGATCATACCGATACTTCTTCAAGAGAAGCTTAACCTCTGAGATTGCCCCAGAATCTCCACCCTCTGAGACAAGGCGGTCAAGCTTTCTCCGTAACTGCTGATAGGCAATGTATTTCTCAAGTTGTTTCCTTTTACCTAGGGCCTTGAAAAACCTGCCAATCCGCACTTTGGTAAGCTCCCACCATTCCGACTTACTGCCGCAGAAATCCAGGATGGTCTCCTGAGCCTGAAGAAACTCCTCAAAGGATCGTCTCACCTCTTCGTCCTCCAGCAGAGCCGAATTCATCCTTCAGACACCCCTTCCCTTCAGCGGTGTATCTGAGGCATTCAAAATCACAGTTAACAAAAGGTGGTCGGAAAACTCCACCACCTGAGACTCAGGTGTCGAGAAAGCGGAGTCCCCCTTTAAATAAAACCTATCTATTCTACTCTCACTTCTACCTCGCCTAAAAGTGAATCCCGTGCTGTCCGGGCTGCGCTTAATTAAGGCATCCTCCAGACCTGCTTCCCTAACTATCGCATTTAAAAAACGCTGTCATACTCCAGCCTGTCAATGGAGCCCTTCCTGTCCTTAAGCCTAGTGACAGTATTAAAGTCTCCTCCAAAGACAACTTGCTGGGATGTAAAAAGGAAAGGCTTAATCCTTGTAAAGAGGCATTTCCTAGCCCACGTAGACTGGGGACCGTAGATGTTAATAAGCCTTACCTCCTGCCCCTTCACAAGGACGTCCAAGACCATACACCTTCCAATCTCCACCTCAATGACCCGCCGACACGTTACCATGCCGGAAAAAAGTACCGCAACTCCGCTGTAAGGCTCAGCCGCAAGAGACCAAAAGGAAGGACCACACCTCCACTCCCTTTTTGCTAGATGGACGTCAGCTAGGCTGGTAAGCCTGGTCTCTTGCAAAAATAAAATGTCAGCTCCAATACTGCTGAGCAAAAATAAGGCCGTACTTCTTGCACTTACAGACTTTATGCTGGCAACATTAATGGTTGCCACATTTATCGGAGCGGGAACTGCCATTAAGGTAGTTGAGATGAGCGTTTCTTAACTTTGGTTTTCTCAGCTTTAGCTGGGGGTCTAGTCCTTTTAAGGGACCCTCCAGCCTCTTCCTCCTCCATGGGGGACAGAGACTCTCCAGTGTCTCCCTCTTCCCCTGAAAGAACCCCAAACTTATTTTCAAGAGATATAACCTCAACCTCCAGTGAGGAAACTGAAGAAGAAGGGGACAGCACTGCCCTATTTCCACCTCCCTTCCCCACCAAAGACCACACACCCTCCTTATTCTCCTTAGATGTTCCATCCTTCCCAGGGACTAAGCTCTCCTGCCCAGCCTTCACCTGACCCTTAGATGCCGCCGAGCCCCCTGTCCGACCTCTGCGACGCTGCGGGAGCAAAACTGGCGGGGGGACCACAAATAGCTTACACACCCCTGCCCCCTTAGCCGCCTCACCCAACTTGGAACTAACAGGGGGGGGCACACGAGGAGGGGCAGACAACACCTGGGAGGATACAGAGACGGGAGAAGACACCACAACAGGGGGGGTTACAGGCACAATAGGGGTTACACAGGGTGCACCTGGCACCAGGGCATCTGGAGCAGTTGCCCCATCAGGAGCTGGGCCTGCACCCGCCTCCTCTGCATCCATCCTGGCCAACTCCTCAGCAATATCAGATAAATTATGTAATGCTTCAGGGCATTGGTTGTAGGAATGCCCCAATACCTGACAGAGGTTACACCGAATTTGATTACAGTCACGAGCTACGTGACCAATACCCTGGCATAATGAGCACTTCAGGACCTCACAACTTGAGGCGAAGTGCCCCTTGTTGCCACACCGGTGGCAGACTTTCGGCTGACCAGCGTAAAAGACTATTAGTCTATCCTTTCCAAGGAAGGTCGAAGATGGGAGATGCTTCACCATGTTATTCTCCACCTGCAGCCTTACGGTCGCCGACCATCCCCCAGTCCAGATCCCACGATCGTCCAAGATTTTCCTAAGGGGTGCTAACACTTCCCCAAACCGATTTAGCCATACAATAATATCCGCCGAGGGGATCGACTCATTCCTGACCAGGACTGTAACATTTTTGACAAGGGGCTGCCTAGAAATAACTTTTGGTGTCAGGCCCTCCCACCTGGGGGTCCCCTTCTACTCATTTTCATATTTTTGCCAGAACAAGTCTAGGCACTCCGGATTCACAAATGACACGTCATACTCGCCGGTCCCCACCGGGGCTATAAAAGCAAATATGTCTACTGCCTTGAAGCCCATATCCAGAATTCTGTCAACAACATCTCTTCTATTTGGGGGGGTGCTTCCTCCTTCCCATTTTAGCTGGACAACGTTTCTTCTTTTTATAGTTGGGGGTGATCCCCCTGCCTGACCCTCTGGTGGTCTTGCCACCCCCTGTCTATTTTTTAAAGCCGCTGAATAGCTCAGGGCTCCCTTGGCAACCGGGGCTGAGAATGGGCCTGCAGCTGGGGCTGAAACCGGGCCCGCAGCCGGGGCCGAGACCGGGCCCGCAGCTGGGGCTGAGACTGGGGCTGAGACTGAGCCTGGAGCTGAGACTGGGCCTGGAGCTGGGGCGGAGACTGGGCCTGCAGCTGGGGATGGGGCTATACTGGCCACAGCAGACACTGCACCAACCAAATTGGCCTCACATGAAGCACCCATATTATCAATATTTGCATTTGCTGCAGATTTGTCACACACAACCACACAAGTGTCCGACACATCACTTACAGTCCCCGCAGCCGGAGAGGCTTTCAACTGCGGCTTCACCACCTTCCCCTCCTGCGATTTGCAACTGTTTTCCAGCTTGCTGGGAAGTTTTTCCCGCTTTACAAAAAACGATTTCTCAGTCTTTTTTGGCTTCAGTGGCCTAGGGCACTTGTCTGCCTCATCACCAGTGTCATCAGTTGAAAATGCGAACTGCCGTCCGTGCAGGGGGGACTCTAATGCAGTCACAAATTCCATGGCACCAACCTCCTCCTCCTGCTCCACCTGGGATCCCCACTCTAGCCGCTGTTGCTGAGGGGGGATGGGTTACGACTCACCCTCCACTTTCAAACATTCTCCAGCACGCTGAGAAGTAACTTTGTTGCTTTCTCCAACCTCACCTGGGGGGTCTGACAGGTCCCCGGATGACACCGCCTCTCCGATCTGGCCCCTCACGACCGCTAGGGATCTGTCACGGGCCTGCCTGAAACGCTCCTCATTCATGTATTTCTCCCGCATGAAACCGCTGGATGCTTTAAGGGTCTCCATTAGATCACATTGCTGGCGCACTGCCTGCTCCATACGCTCCAGCTCAGGCTTCATAGCTTGCCGCTTCGTGCTCCACACACGATCATAAGATGACTTGAACTTCCTGAGGTCATTTTTCATTCTGAGCAGCTTGTCTTCCTCCTTGCCGATCCTTGCCACATGGGCGGCCACACGGCCCCGATAATCCGCATACGATTCCCCTCCTTTAGGGCCTTTTCCCAGGTCCTCAATAGCTGGCATGTCAGGACCGGTACTAGGAGCCCCAGGGGTCCCTCCTCCTGGATCATGGCCAGGCTCGACCATCCTCTCCTGGGTAGTGCCAGAAATGTAGTCCCTGGCTCAGACTGAGGCCTAGCAGGACCTCACACAGCATACACCACACACTGTCTGTGCAGCACCACGCCCACTTCCTTCTAACGACACTCAGCTGTAGGATAGCTGGAAATATTTTATTGAAATAAAATCTTGCAACCAGCTTTCATTTTATACAAAAATACAAAAAATAAATAAATACATACAGTATTCAATAAACTGGAAACATAAACAAAAACAAGAACAGGACACATCTCCCTAAATCAGATATATACTTTCTACTGAATAATAACAGCCTGTATGGCTTTACTAACTGGGCAGGTAAGAAGCAGAAAAAAAAAAAAAGTAAAAAAACATCACCAAGACCTTTATGGCCCACTTATCAAGCATTAAATTCATCCTCCCCTTGTAGGGGAAGCAACTTCCTCTAAACAACAACAGCCTTTATGGCTTTAAAAAAACACTACTTGTCTACTCAACCAAAGCTAAGGAACCTAGACCTTCAGGTACACATAGCCTTTCTTCAAAAAGACTTCTTAGCAAAATCTAAGGGAGTGAATGAAGAGGAAAAACAGGAAAGCAACCTCACCAAGAGATCAACAGATTGCAGCTACAGGCCTGATGTTCCTCCACGCCTCTATCCAGGTCCTCTGCCGCAACCTGTCTTTCTCTAGACCCCGAATTTTCCCAACCTCACCAAGGATGTCACACACCACCACCTGAACAGGAAGGACTTTCTGCCGAATGGAAACCTGACACCGTGCATTCCATGTGTAGTAACGGGTCACTAGACAAACTAGAAAAAGAGTGTTCAAATCAAAACCAGTATGACTTTCCAATGCCCCATATACCCACTCTGCATAAGACATGCAGTGTAGGAAGGGGATGTCTAGAGCCCTCCCCACCTCTTTATACACCTCTATGTTGAAGGGACACTGAAGCAAGAAGTGGTCCATAGATTCCACCTCACCCCCACACTCCGTCCTCGGACAACCACGGTTATCCAGAGAACGGTACTTCAGGTTTCCCCTCACATAGAGCCTGCCGTGGAACGCAAGCCAGGCCTGGTCCCTAAACTTCAAGGGAATCCTTTCCACATTTATCAAACGTAGCCCCTCCCGCAAAATATGGCCCGGGCAATCCTTCAAGGCCAATGGTGCATGAAACGCAGAGGCCACGACCCTCTCCCTCAGGAGTCTCCCAGGGAGTGATCTCACCTCTTCCGCAGTCACACACCACCGCCTCAGTATCTTCAAGCACGGAGCGACATAAGCCGGGAGCTTACCATGCCTGACTCTCAAGCTTCTCACTGGCCCGCCTCTATCCCAGCAGTTCAGAAAAGGCTTAAACCAGACTTGGAAAAGGCCTACCCATGCAGGCGGTCTCTCTTTTAACATGCTACCAAGATTATGTTTAATAAACATCAGAGAGAAGAAAACAACTGGGTTGACCATACCTAGGCCACCCTCCCGCCTGGATCGATAAGTCACATCCCGCCTCACAAGGTTCAGTCTGTTCCCCCATAATAGCTGGAAGAAGCAGCTGTAAACCCTCGTGTAGAGAGACTCTGGCAAGAGACAAACGAAACTGACGTATAAGAAAACAGGGACCAAGTAAGTCTTGATTAGGTCAACCCTTTCCCTTAGGGACAGCCGCCACCCCTTCCAGCATCTCACTTTAACATCAGCATCTGCCAACCTGGACTCCCAATTTGTTTTGCTGTAGTCGTCAGGGCCAAATTCGATGCCTAGCACTTTTACCTTCTGTCGGGGCTCAGGGAAGGCATCCGGAAGCTCGAAGCCTTCACCTTCCCTGCCCATCCAGAAAACTTCACACTTGTCATGATTAATCTTGGAGCCTGATGCCTCTGCATACTGCTCCATCACCGAGACCACCTCCTGCGCCTCACCGGTCCCAGAGATGAATACAGATACATCATCGGCATAAGCCACGACCCTCAAAGGTGGCTCACCAGTAGTGCCCACCGGCACCCCGCCCAACACCCCGCCATCTAGCCTTCTAATGAAGGGGTCGATGGCAAAGGCATAGAGCAGAGGGCTCAGCGGACACCCCTGGCGCACCCCCGAGCCGACCTCAAAGGGCCGCCCAATCCAACCATTGATCAACATGAAGCTCTCAGCCCCTCCGTACAAAGCCTGAAGCCATCCAATGAACCTCCCCTCCAGGCCATACCTGTCAAGGAGATGCCAGAGGTACTTGTGGTCGACCCGATCAAAAGCCTTAGCTTGATCCAATGCCAGCAAGTACTTCCCACAGCCATCAGCCCTGCACCGCTCCAGAGCCTCCCGGACAGCTAACACCGCTGAAAAAGTACTCCTGCCCTGGACCGAACAGTGCTGCTGCTGCGAAAGTAGACCGTCTGCCACTGACGACAAGCGCCAGAAAAGGATCTTGGCCAGGATCTTTCTATCGACATTGAGCAGGCTAATGGGGCGCCAATTCTCAATCATCGTAGGGTCCTTACCTTTTGACAGCAAGATCACAGCTGACTTCCTCATGGAGGGAGGGAGCGAACCCTCATCCAGACAGCAGTTAAACACCTCCGCTAGGTGAGGTGCCAAGCTAGATTTAAAAGTCTTAAAAAACTCCGCTGTCAACCCATCTGGCCCCGGTGTCTTTTTAATGGCCAGACTGTCTATCGCTTTGGCAACCTCTTCAGCTGTGATATCACTTGTCAAACTTGTGGGCGGGGTGTTATTCTCCAAACCTGGTGTAGAGTCCAGGAAGCTTGACATCCCTGCCCGGTCAAGGTGCTTCTCTTTCAAAAGACCCTCAAAAAAAGCCCTTGAAACCTCCAAGATCCCTGACCTGGATTTCGTCAGGGATCCTGTACTATCCCTCAGGCCGCTGATCGTCTTAATTGCTATGCTCCGTTTACAATTCTGGTAAGGGTCGGGTGAATGGTACTTCCCGTAGTCCCTCTCCAGAACCAAAGAGGCATGCCGATCATACTGATACTTCTTCAAGAGAAGCTTAACCTCTGAGATTGCCCCAGAATCTCCACCCTCTGAGACAAGGCGGTCAAGCTTTCTCCGTAACTGCTGATAGGCAATGTATTTCTCAAGTTGTTTCCTCTTACCTAGGGCCTTGAAAAACCTGCCAATCCGCACTTTGGTAAGCTCCCACCATTCCGACTTACTGCCGCAGAAATCCAGGATGGTCTCCTGAGCCTGAAGAAACTCCTCAAAGGATCGTCTCACCTCTTCGTCCTCCAGCAGAGCCGAATTCATCCTCCAGACACCCCTTCCCTTCAGCGGTGTATCTGAGGCATTCAAAATCACAGTTAACAAAAGGTGGTCGGAAAACTCCACCGCCTGACACTCAGGTGCCAAGAAAGCGGAGTCCCCCTTTAAAAAAAACCTATCTATTCTACTCTCACTTCTACCTCGCCTAAACGTGAATCCCGTGCTGTCTGGGCTGCGCTTAATTAAGGCGTCCTCCAGACCTGCTTCCCTAACTATCGCATTTAAAAAAACGCTGTCATACTCCAGCCTGTCAATGGAGCCCTTCCTGTCCTTAAGCCTAGTGACAGTATTAAAGTCTCCTCCAAAGACAACTTGCCGGGACGTAAAAAGGAAAGGCTTAATCTTTGTAAAGAGGCATTTCCTACCCCACGTAGACTGGGGACCATAGATGTTAATGAGCCTTAGCTCCTGCCCCTTCACAAGGACGTCCAAGACCATACACCTTCCAATCTCCACCTCAATGACCCGCCGACACGTTACCATGCCGGAAAAAAGTACCGCAACTCCGCTGTAAGGCTCAGCCGCAAGAGACCAAAAGGAAGGACCACACCTCCACTCCCTTTTTGCTAGATGGACGTCAGCTAGGCTGGTAAGCCTGGTCTCTTGCAAAAATAAAATGTCAGCTCCAATACTGCTGAGCAAAAATAAGGCCGTACTTCTTGCACTTACAGACTTTATGCTGGCAACATTAATGGTTGCCACCTTTATCGGAGCGGGAACTGCCATTAAGGTAGTTGAGATGAGCGTTTCTTAACTTTGGTTTTCTCAGCTTTAGCTGGGGGTCTAGTCCTTTTAAGGGACCCTCCAGCCTCTTCCTCCTCCATGGGGGACAGAGACTCTCCAGTGTCTCCCTCTTCCCCTGAAAGAACCCCAAACTTATTTTCAAGAGATATAACCTCAACCTCCAGTGAGGAAACTGAAGAAGAAGGGGACAGCACTGCCCTATTTCTACCTCCCTTCCCCACCAAAGACCACACACCCTCCTTATTCTCCTTAGATGTTCCATCCTTCCCAGGGACTAAGCTCTCCTGCCCAGCCTTCACCTGACCCTTAGATGCCGCCGAGCCCCCTGTCCGACCTCTGCGACGCTGCGGGAGCAAAACTGGCGGGGGGACCACAAATAGCTTACACACCCCTGCCCCCTTAGCCGCCTCACCCAACTTGGAACTAACAGGGGGGGGCACACGAGGAGGGGCAGACAACACCTGGGAGGATACAGAGACGGGGGAAGACACCACAACAGGGGGGGTTACAGGCACACTAGGGGTTACACAGGGTGCACCTGGCACCAGGGCATCTGGAGCAGTTGCCCCATCAGGAGCTGGGCCTGCACCCGCCTCCTCTGCATCCATCCTGGCCAACTCCTCAGCAATATCAGATAAATTATGTAATGCTTCAGGGCATTGGTTGTAGGAATGCCCCAATACCTGACAGAGGTTACACCGAATTTGATTACAGTCACGAGCTACGTGACCAATACCCTGGCATAATGAGCACTTCAGGACCTCACAACTTGAGGCGAAGTGCCCCTTGTTGCCACACCGGTGGCAGACTTTCGGCTGACCAGCGTAAAAGACTATTAGTCTATCCTTCCCAAGGAAGGTCGAAGATGGGAGATGCTTCACCATGTTATTCTCCACCTGCAGCCTTACGGTCGCCGACCATCCCCCAGTCCAGATCCCACGATCGTCCAAGATTTTCCTAAGGGGTGCTAACACTTCCCCAAACCGATTTAGCCATACAATAATATCCGCCGAGGGGATCGACTCATTCCTGACCAGGACTGTAACATTTTTGACAAGGGGCTGCCTAGAAATAACTTTTGGTGCCAGGCCCTCCCACCTGGGGGTCCCCTTCCACTCATTTTCATATTTTTGCCAGAACAAGTCTAGGCACTCCGGCTTCACAAATGACACGTCATACTCGCCGGTCCCCACCGGGGCTATAAAAGCAAATATGTCTACTGCCTTGAAGCCCATATCCAGAATTCTGTCAACAACATCTCTTCTATTTGGGGGGGTGCTTCCTCCTTCCCATTTTAGCTGGACAACGTTTCTTCTTTTTATAGTTGGGGGTGATCCCCCTGCCTGACCCTCTGGTGGTCTTGCCACCCCCTGTCTATTTTTTAAAGCCGCTGAATAGCTCAGGGCTCCCTTGGCAACCGGGGCTGAGACCGGGCCTGCAGCTGGGGCTGAGACCGGGCCTGCAGCTGGGGCTGAGACCGGGCCTGCAGCTGGGGCTGAGACCGGGCCTGCAGCTGGGGCTGAGACCGGGCCTGCAGCTGGGGCTGAGACCGGGCCTGCAGCTGGGGCTGAGACCGGGCCAGCAGCTTGGGGCTGAGACTGGGGCTGAGACTGAGCCTGGAGCTGAGACTGGGCCTGGAGCTGGGGCGGAGACTGGGCCTGGAGCTGGGGCGGAGACTGGGCCTGGAGCTGGGGATGGGTCTATACTGGCCGCAGCAGACACTGCACCAACCAAATTGGCCTCACATGAAGCACCCATAATATCAATATTTGCATTTGCTGCAGATTTGTCACACACAACCACACAAGTGTCCGACACATCACTTACAGTCCCCGCAGCCGGAGAGGCTTTCAACTGCGGCTTCACCACCTTCCCCTCCTGCGATTTGCAACCGTTTTCCAGCTTGCTGGGAAGTTTTTCCCGCTTTACAAAAAACGATTTCTCAGTCTTTTTTGGCTTCAGTGGCCTAGGGCACTTGTCTGCCTCATCACCAGTGTCATCAGTTGAAAATGCGAACTGCCGTCCATGCAGGGGGGACTCTAATGCAGTCACAAATTCCATGGCACCAACCTCCTCCTCCTGCTCCACCTGGGATCCCCAATCTAGCCGCTTTTGCTGAGGGGGGATGGGTTCCGACTCACCCTCCACTTTCAAACATTCTCCAGCACGCTGAGAAGTAACTTTGCTGCTTTCTCCAACCTCACCTGGGGGGTCTGACAGGTCCCCGGATGACACCGCCTCTCCGATCTGGCCCCTCGCGACCGCTAGGGATCTGTCACGGGCCTGCCTGAAACGCTCCTCATTCATGTATTTCTCCCGCATGAAACCGCTGGATGCTTTAAGGGTCTCCATTAGATCACATTGCTGGCGCACTGCCTGCTCCATACGCTCCAGCTCAGGCTTCATAGCTTGCCGCTTCGTGCTCCACACACGATCATAAGATGACTTGAACTTCCTGAGGTCATTTTTCATTCTGAGCAGCTTGTCTTCCTCCTTGCCGATCCTTGCCACATGGGCGGCCACACGGCCCCGATAATCCGCATACGATTCCCCTCCTTTAGGGCCTTTTCCCAGGTCCTCAATAGCTGGCATGTCAGGACCGGTACTAGGAGCCCCAGGGGTCCCTCCTCCTGGATCATGGCCAGGCTCGGCCATCCTCTCCTGGGTAGTGCCAGAAATGTAGTCCCTGGCTCAGACTGAGGCCTAGCAGGACCTCACACAGCATACACCACACACTGTCTGTGCAGCACCACGCCCACTTCCTCCTAACGACACTCAGCTGTAGGATAGCTGGAAATATTTTATTGAAATAAAATCTTGCAACCAGCTTTCATTTTATACAAAAATACAAAAAATAAATAAATACATACAGTATTCAATAAACTGGAAACATAAACAAAAACAAGAACAGGACACATCTCCCTAAATCAGATATATGCTTTCTACTGAATAATAACGGCCTGTATGGCTTTACTAACTGGGCAGGTAAGAAGCAGAAAAAAAAAAAAGTAAAAAGTAAAAAAACATCACCAAGACCTTTATGGCCCACTTATCAAGCATTAAATTCATCCTCCACTTGTAGGGGAAGCAACTTCCTCTAAACAACAACAGCCTTTATGGCTTTAAAAAAAACACTACTTGTCTACTCAACCAAAGCTAAGGAACCTAGACCTTCAGGTACACATAGCCTTTCTTCAAAAAGACTTCTTAGCAAAATCTAGGGGAGTGAATGAAGAGGAAAAACAGGAAAGCAACCTCACCAAGAGATCAACAGATTGCAGCTACAGGCCTGATGTTCCTCCACGCCTCTATCCAGGTCCTCTGCCGCAACCTGTCTTTCTCTAGACCCCGAATTTTCCCAACCTCACCAAGGATGTCACACACCACCACCTGAACAGGAAGGACTTTCTGCCGAATGGAAACCTGACACCGTGCATTCCATGTGTAGTAACGGGTCACTAGACAAACTAGAAAAAGAGTGTTCAAATCAAAACCAGTATGACTTTCCAATGCCCCATATACCCACTCTGCATAAGACATGCAGTGTAGGAAGGGGATGTCTAGAGCCCTCCCCACCTCTTTATACACCTCTATGTTGAAGGGACACTGAAGCAAGAAGTGGTCCATAGATTCCACCTCACCCCCACACTCCGTCCTCGGACAACCACGGTTATCCAGAGAACGGTACTTCAGGTTTCCCCTCACATAGAGCCTGCCGTGGAACGCAAGCCAGGCCTGGTCCCTAAACTTCAAGGGAATCCTTTCCATATTTATCAAACGTAGCCCCTCCCGCAAAATATGGCCCGGGCAATCCTTCAAGGCCAATGATGCATGAAACGCAGAGGCCACGACCCTCTCCCTCAGGAGTCTCCCAGGGAGTGATCTCACCTCTTCCGCAGTCACACACCACCGCCTCAGTATCTTCAAGCACGGAGCGACATAAGCCGGGAGCTTACCATGCCTGACTCTCAAGCTTCTCACTGGCCCGCCTCTATCCCAGCAGTTCAGAAAAGGCTTAAACCAGACTTGGAAAAGGCCTACCCATGCAGGCGGTCTCTCTTTTAACATGCTACCAAGATTATGTTTAATAAACATCAGAGAGAAGAAAACAACTGGGTTGACCATACCTAGGCCACCCTCCCGCCTGGATCGATAAGTCACATCCCGCCTCACAAGGTTCAGTCTGTTCCCCCATAATAGCTGGAAGAAGCAGCTGTAAACCCTCGTGTAGAGAGACTCCGGCAAGAGACAAACGAAACTGACGTATAAGAAAACAGGGACCAAGTAAGTCTTGATTAGGTCAACCCTTTCCCTTAGGGACAGCCGCCACCCCTTCCAGCATCTCACTTTAACATCAGCATCTGCCAACCTGGACTCCCAATTTGTTTTGCTGTAGTCGTCAGGGCCAAATTCGATGCCTAGCACTTTTACCTTCTGTCGGGGCTCAGGGAAGGCATCCGGAAGCTCGAAGCCTTCACCTTCCCTGCCCATCCAGAAAACTTCACACTTGTCATGATTAATCTTGGAGCCTGATGCCTCTGCATACTGCTCCATCACCGAGACCACCTCCTGCGCCTCACCGGTCCCAGAGATGAATACAGATACATCATCGGCATAAGCCACGACCCTCAAAGGTGGCTCACCAGTAGTGCCCACCGGCACCCCGCCCAACACCCCGCCATCTAGCCTTCTAATGAAGGGGTCGATGGCAAAGGCATAGAGCAGAGGGCTCAGCGGACACCCCTGGCGCACCCCCGAGCCGACCTCAAAGGGCCGCCCAATCCAACCATTGATCAACATGAAGCTCTCAGCCCCTCCGTACAAAGCCTGAAGCCATCCAATGAACCTCCCCTCCAGGCCATACCTGTCAAGGAGATGCCAGAGGTACTTGTGGTCGACCCGATCAAAAGCCTTAGCTTGATCCAATGCCAGCAAGTACTTCCCACAGCCATCAGCCCTGCACCGCTCCAGAGCCTCCCGGACAGCTAACACCGCTGAAAAAGTACTCCTGCCCTGGACCGAACAGTGCTGCTGCTGCGAAAGTAGACCGTCTGCCACTGACGACAAGCGCCAGAAAAGGATCTTGGCCAGGATCTTTCTATCGACATTGAGCAGGCTAATGGGGCGCCAATTCTCAATCATCGTAGGGTCCTTACCTTTTGACAGCAAGATCACAGCTGACTTCCTCATGGAGGGAGGGAGCGAACCTTCATCCAGACAGCAGTTAAACACCTCCGCTAGGTGAGGTGCCAAGCTAGATTTAAAAGTCTTAAAAAACTCCGCTGTCAACCCATCTGGCCCCGGTGTCTTTTTAATGGCCAGACTGTCTATCGCTTTGGCAACCTCTTCAGCTGTGATCTCACTTGTCAAACTTGTGGGCGGGGTGTTATTCTCCAAACCTGGTGTAGAGTCCAGGAAGCTTGACATCCCTGCCCGGTCAAGGTGCTTCTCTTTCAAAAGATCCTCAAAAAAAGCCCTTGAAACCTCCAAGATCCCTGACCTGGATTTCGTCAGGGATCCTGTACTATCCCTCAGGCCGCTGATCGTCTTAATTGCTATGCTCCGTTTACAATTCTGGTAAGGGTCGGGTGAATGGTACTTCCCGTAGTCCCTCTCCAGAACCAAAGAGGCATGCCGATCATACTGATACTTCTTCAAGAGAAGCTTAACCTCTGAGATTGCCCCAGAATCTCCACCCTCTGAGACAAGGCGGTCAAGCTTTCTCCGTAACTGCTGATAGGCAATGTATTTCTCAAGTTGTTTCCTCTTACCTAGGGCCTTGAAAAACCTGCCAATCCGCACTTTGGTAAGCTCCCACCATTCCGACTTACTGCCGCAGAAATCCAGGATGGTCTCCTGAGCCCGAAGAAACTCCTCAAAGGATCGTCTCACCTCTTCGTCCTCCAGCAGAGCCGAATTCATCCTCCAGACACCCCTTCCCTTCAGCGGTGTATCTGAGGCATTCAAAATCACAGTTAACAAAAGGTGGTCGGAAAACTCCACCGCCTGACACTCAGGTGCCGAGAAAGCGGAGTCCCCCTTTAAAAAAAACCTATCTATTCTACTCTCACTTCTACCTCGCCTAAACGTGAATCCCGTGCTGTCTGGGCTGCGCTTAATTAAGGCATCCTCCAGACCTGCTTCCCTAACTATCGCATTTAAAAAAACGCTGTCATACTCCAGCCTGTCAATGGAGCCCTTCCTGTCCTTAAGCCTAGTGACAGTATTAAAGTCTCCTCCAAAGACAACTTGCCGGGACGTAAAAAGGAAAGGCTTAATCTTTGTAAAGAGGCATTTCCTACCCCACGTAGACTGGGGACCATAGATGTTAATGAGCCTTAGCTCCTGCCCCTTCACAAGGACGTCCAAGACCATACACCTTCCAATCTCCACCTCAATGACCCGCCGACACGTTACCATGCCGGAAAAAAGTACCGCAACTCCGCTGTAAGGCTCAGCCGCAAGAGACCAAAAGGAAGGACCACACCTCCACTCCCTTTTTGCTAGATGGACGTCAGCTAGGCTGGTAAGCCTGGTCTCCTGCAAAAATAAAATGTCAGCTCCAATACTGCTGAGCAAAAATAAGGCCGTACTTCTTGCACTTACAGACTTTATGCTGGCAACATTAATGGTTGCCACCTTTATCGGAGCGGGAACTGCCATTAAGGTAGTTGAGATGAGCGTTTCTTAACTTTGGTTTTCTCAGCTTTAGCTGGGGGTCTAGTCCTTTTAAGGGACCCTCCAGCCTCTTCCTCCTCCATGGGGGACAGAGACTCTCCAGTGTCTCCCTCTTCCCCTGAAAGAACCCCAAACTTATTTTCAAGAGATATAACCTCAACCTCTAGTGAGGAAACTGAAGAAGAAGGGGACAGCACTGCCCTATTTCTACCTCCCTTCCCCACCAAAGACCACACACCCTCCTTATTCTCCTTAGATGTTCCATCCTTCCCAGGGACTAAGCTCTCCTGCCCAGCCTTTACCTGACCCTTAGATGCCGCCGAGCCCCCTGTCCGACCTCTGCGACGCTGCGGGAGCAAAACTGGCGGGGGGACCACAAATAGCTTACACACCCCTGCCCCCTTAGCCGCCTCACCCAACTTGGAACTAACAGGGGGGGGCACACGAGGAGGGGCAGACAACACCTGGGAGGATACAGAGACGGGGGAAGACACCACAACAGGGGGGGTTACAGGCACACTAGGGGTTACACAGGGTGCACCTGGCACCAGGGCATCTGGAGCAGTTGCCCCATCAGGAGCTGGGCCTGCACCCGCCTCCTCTGCATCCATCCTGGCCAACTCCTCAGCAATATCAGATAAATTATGTAATGCTTCAGGGCATTGGTTGTAGGAATGCCCCAATACCTGACAGAGGTTACACCGAATTTGATTACAGTCACGAGCTACGTGACCAATACCCTGGCATAATGAGCACTTCAGGACCTCACAACTTGAGGCGAAGTGCCCCTTGTTGCCACACCGGTGGCAGACTTTCGGCTGACCAGCGTAAAAGACTATTAGTCTATCCTTCCCAAGGAAGGTCGAAGATGGGAGATGCTTCACCATGTTATTCTCCACCTGCAGCCTTACGGTCGCCGACCATCCCCCAGTCCAGATCCCACGATCGTCCAAGATTTTCCTAAGGGGTGCTAACACTTCCCCAAACCGATTTAGCCATACAATAATATCCGCCGAGGGGATCGACTCATTCCTGACCAGGACTGTAACATTTTTGACAAGGGGCTGCCTAGAAATAACTTTTGGTGCCAGGCCCTCCCACCTGGGGGTCCCCTTCCACTCATTTTCATATTTTTGCCAGAACAAGTCTAGGCACTCCGGCTTCACAAATGACACGTCATACTCGCCGGTCCCCACCGGGGCTATAAAAGCAAATATGTCTACTGCCTTGAAGCCCATATCCAGAATTCTGTCAACAACATCTCTTCTATTTGGGGGGGTGCTTCCTCCTTCCCATTTTAGCTGGACAACGTTTCTTCTTTTTATAGTTAGGGGTGATCCCCCTGCCTGACCCTCTGGTGGTCTTGCCACCCCCTGTCTATTTTTTAAAGCCGCTGAATAGCTCAGGGCTCCCTTGGCAACCGGGGCTGAGACTGGGCCTGCAGCTGGGGCTGAGACCGGGCCTGCAGCTGGGGCTGAGACCGGGCCTGCAGCTGGGGCTGAGACCGGGCCTGCAGCTGGGGCTGAGACCGGGCCTGCAGCTGGGGCTGAGACCGGGCCTGCAGCTGGGGCTGAGACCGGGCCTGCAGCTGGGGCTGAGACTGGGCCTGCAGCTGGGGCTGAGACTGGGGCTGAGACTGAGCCTGGAGCTGAGACTGGGCCTGGAGCTGGGGCGGAGACTGGGCCTGGAGCTGGGGCGGAGACTGGGCCTGGAGCTGGGGCGGAGACTGGGCCTGGAGCTGGGGATGGGTCTATACTGGCCGCAGCAGACACTGCACCAACCAAATTGGCCTCACATGAAGCACCCATAATATCAATATTTGCATTTGCTGCAGATTTGTCACACACAACCACACAAGTGTCCGACACATCACTTACAGTCCCCGCAGCCGGAGAGGCTTTCAACTGCGGCTTCACCACCTTCCCCTCCTGCGATTTGCAACCGTTTTCCAGCTTGCTGGGAAGTTTTTCCCGCTTTACAAAAACCGATTTCTCAGTCTTTTTTGGCTTCAGTGGCCTAGGGCACTTGTCTGCCTCATCACCAGTGTCATCAGTTGAAAATGCGAACTGCCGTCCATGCAGGGGGGACTCTAATGCAGTCACAAATTCCATGGCACCAACCTCCTCCTCCTGCTCCACCTGGGATCCCCAATCTAGCCGCTGTTGCTGAGGGGGGATGGGTTCCGACTCACCCTCCACTTTCAAACATTCTCCAGCACGCTGAGAAGTAACTTTGCTGCTTTCTCCAACCTCACCTGGGGGGTCTGACAGGTCCCCGGATGACACCGCCTCTCCGATCTGGCCCCTCGCGACCGCTAGGGATCTGTCACGGGCCTGCCTGAAACGCTCCTCATTCATGTATTTCTCCCGCATGAAACCGCTGGATGCTTTAAGGGTCTCCATTAGATCACATTGCTGGCGCACTGCCTGCTCCATACGCTCCAGCTCAGGCTTCATAGCTTGCCGCTTCGTGCTCCACACACGATCATAAGATGACTTGAACTTCCTGAGGTCATTTTTCATTCTGAGCAGCTTGTCTTCCTCCTTGCCGATCCTTGCCACATGGGCGGCCACACGGCCCCGATAATCCGCATACGATTCCCCTCCTTTAGGGCCTTTTCCCAGGTCCTCAATAGCTGGCATGTCAGGACCGGTACTAGGAGCCCCAGGGGTCCCTCCTCCTGGATCATGGCCAGGCTCGGCCATCCTCTCCTGGGTAGTGCCAGAAATGTAGTCCCTGGCTCAGACTGAGGCCTAGCAGGACCTCACACAGCATACACCACACACTGTCTGTGCAGCACCACGCCCACTTCCTCCTAACGACACTCAGCTGTAGGATAGCTGGAAATATTTTATTGAAATAAAATCTTGCAACCAGCTTTCATTTTATACAAAAATACAAAAAATAAATAAATACATACAGTATTCAATAAACTGGAAACATAAACAAAAACAAGAACAGGACACATCTCCCTAAATCAGATATATGCTTTCTACTGAATAATAACGGCCTGTATGGCTTTACTAACTGGGCAGGTAAGAAGCAGAAAAAAAAAAAAGTAAAAAGTAAAAAAACATCACCAAGACCTTTATGGCCCACTTATCAAGCATTAAATTCATCCTCCACTTGTAGGGGAAGCAACTTCCTCTAAACAACAACAGCCTTTATGGCTTTAAAAAAAACACTACTTGTCTACTCAACCAAAGCTAAGGAACCTAGACCTTCAGGTACACATAGCCTTTCTTCAAAAAGACTTCTTAGCAAAATCTAGGGGAGTGAATGAAGAGGAAAAACAGGAAAGCAACCTCACCAAGAGATCAACAGATTGCAGCTACAGGCCTGATGTTCCTCCACGCCTCTATCCAGGTCCTCTGCCGCAACCTGTCTTTCTCTAGACCCCGAATTTTCCCAACCTCACCAAGGATGTCACACACCACCACCTGAACAGGAAGGACTTTCTGCCGAATGGAAACCTGACACCGTGCATTCCATGTGTAGTAACGGGTCACTAGACAAACTAGAAAAAGAGTGTTCAAATCAAAACCAGTATGACTTTCCAATGCCCCATATACCCACTCTGCATAAGACATGCAGTGTAGGAAGGGGATGTCTAGAGCCCTCCCCACCTCTTTATACACCTCTATGTTGAAGGGACACTGAAGCAAGAAGTGGTCCATAGATTCCACCTCACCCCCACACTCCGTCCTCGGACAACCACGGTTATCCAGAGAACGGTACTTCAGGTTTCCCCTCACATAGAGCCTGCCGTGGAACGCAAGCCAGGCCTGGTCCCTAAACTTCAAGGGAATCCTTTCCATATTTATCAAACGTAGCCCCTCCCGCAAAATATGGCCCGGGCAATCCTTCAAGGCCAATGGTGCATGAAACGCAGAGGCCACGACCCTCTCCCTCAGGAGTCTCCCAGGGAGTGATCTCACCTCTTCCGCAGTCACACACCACCGCCTCAGTATCTTCAAGCACGGAGCGACATAAGCCGGGAGCTTACCATGCCTGACTCTCAAGCTTCTCACTGGCCCGCCTCTATCCCAGCAGTTCAGAAAAGGCTTAAACCAGACTTGGAAAAGGCCTACCCATGCAGGCGGTCTCTCTTTTAACATGCTACCAAGATTATGTTTAATAAACATCAGAGAGAAGAAAACAACTGGGTTGACCACACCTAGGCCACCCTCCCGCCTGGATCGATAAGTCACATCCCGCCTCACAAGGTTCAGTCTGTTCCCCCATAATAGCTGGAAGAAGCAGCTGTAAACCCTCGTGTAGAGAGACTCCGGCAAGAGACAAACGAAACTGACGTATAAGAAAACAGGGACCAAGTAAGTCTTGATTAGGTCAACCCTTTCCCTTAGGGACAGCCGCCACCCCTTCCAGCATCTCACTTTAACATCAGCATCTGCCAACCTGGACTCCCAATTTGTTTTGCTGTAGTCGTCAGGGCCAAATTCGATGCCTAGCACTTTTACCTTCTGTCGGGGCTCAGGGAAGGCATCCGGAAGCTCGAAGCCTTCACCTTCCCTGCCCATCCAGAAAACTTCACACTTGTCATGATTAATCTTGGAGCCTGATGCCTCTGCATACTGCTCCATCACCGAGACCACCTCCTGCGCCTCACCGGTCCCAGAGATGAATACAGATACATCATCGGCATAAGCCACGACCCTCAAAGGTGGCTCACCAGTAGTGCCCACCGGCACCCCGCCCAACACCCCGCCATCTAGCCTTCTAATGAAGGGGTCGATGGCAAAGGCATAGAGCAGAGGGCTCAGCGGACACCCCTGGCGCACCCCCGAGCCGACCTCAAAGGGCCGCCCAATCCAACCATTGATCAACATGAAGCTCTCAGCCCCTCCGTACAAAGCCTGAAGCCATCCAATGAACCTCCCCTCCAGGCCATACCTGTCAAGGAGATGCCAGAGGTACTTGTGGTCGACCCGATCAAAAGCCTTAGCTTGATCCAATGCCAGCAAGTACTTCCCACAGCCATCAGCCCTGCACCGCTCCAGAGCCTCCCGGACAGCTAACACCGCTGAAAAAGTACTCCTGCCCTGGACCGAACAGTGCTGCTGCTGCGAAAGTAGACCGTCTGCCACTGACGACAAGCGCCAGAAAAGGATCTTGGCCAGGATCTTTCTATCGACATTGAGCAGGCTAATGGGGCGCCAATTCTCAATCATCGTAGGGTCCTTACCTTTTGACAGCAAGATCACAGCTGACTTCCTCATGGAGGGAGGGAGCGAACCTTCATCCAGACAGCAGTTAAACACCTCCGCTAGGTGAGGTGCCAAGCTAGATTTAAAAGTCTTAAAAAACTCCGCTGTCAACCCATCTGGCCCCGGTGTCTTTTTAATGGCCAGACTGTCTATCGCTTTGGCAACCTCTTCAGCTGTGATCTCACTTGTCAAACTTGTGGGCGGGGTGTTATTCTCCAAACCTGGTGTAGAGTCCAGGAAGCTTGACATCCCTGCCCGGTCAAGGTGCTTCTCTTTCAAAAGATCCTCAAAAAAAGCCCTTGAAACCTCCAAGATCCCTGACCTGGATTTCGTCAGGGATCCTGTACTATCCCTCAGGCCGCTGATCGTCTTAATTGCTATGCTCCGTTTACAATTCTGGTAAGGGTCGGGTGAATGGTACTTCCCGTAGTCCCTCTCCAGAACCAAAGAGGCATGCCGATCATACTGATACTTCTTCAAGAGAAGCTTAACCTCTGAGATTGCCCCAGAATCTCCACCCTCTGAGACAAGGCGGTCAAGCTTTCTCCGTAACTGCTGATAGGCAATGTATTTCTCAAGTTGTTTCCTCTTACCTAGGGCCTTGAAAAACCTGCCAATCCGCACTTTGGTAAGCTCCCACCATTCCGACTTACTGCCGCAGAAATCCAGGATGGTCTCCTGAGCCCGAAGAAACTCCTCAAAGGATCGTCTCACCTCTTCGTCCTCCAGCAGAGCCGAATTCATCCTCCAGACACCCCTTCCCTTCAGCGGTGTATCTGAGGCATTCAAAATCACAGTTAACAAAAGGTGGTCGGAAAACTCCACCGCCTGACACTCAGGTGCCGAGAAAGCGGAGTCCCCCTTTAAAAAAAACCTATCTATTCTACTCTCACTTCTACCTCGCCTAAACGTGAATCCCGTGCTGTCTGGGCTGCGCTTAATTAAGGCATCCTCCAGACCTGCTTCCCTAACTATCGCATTTAAAAAAACGCTGTCATACTCCAGCCTGTCAATGGAGCCCTTCCTGTCCTTAAGCCTAGTGACAGTATTAAAGTCTCCTCCAAAGACAACTTGCCGGGACGTAAAAAGGAAAGGCTTAATCTTTGTAAAGAGGCATTTCCTACCCCACGTAGACTGGGGACCATAGATGTTAATGAGCCTTAGCTCCTGCCCCTTCACAAGGACGTCCAAGACCATACACCTTCCAATCTCCACCTCAATGACCCGCCGACACGTTACCATGCCGGAAAAAAGTACCGCAACTCCGCTGTAAGGCTCAGCCGCAAGAGACCAAAAGGAAGGACCACACCTCCACTCCCTTTTTGCTAGATGGACGTCAGCTAGGCTGGTAAGCCTGGTCTCCTGCAAAAATAAAATGTCAGCTCCAATACTGCTGAGCAAAAATAAGGCCGTACTTCTTGCACTTACAGACTTTATGCTGGCAACATTAATGGTTGCCACCTTTATCGGAGCGGGAACTGCCATTAAGGTAGTTGAGATGAGCGTTTCTTAACTTTGGTTTTCTCAGCTTTAGCTGGGGGTCTAGTCCTTTTAAGGGACCCTCCAGCCTCTTCCTCCTCCATGGGGGACAGAGACTCTCCAGTGTCTCCCTCTTCCCCTGAAAGAACCCCAAACTTATTTTCAAGAGATATAACCTCAACCTCTAGTGAGGAAACTGAAGAAGAAGGGGACAGCACTGCCCTATTTCTACCTCCCTTCCCCACCAAAGACCACACACCCTCCTTATTCTCCTTAGATGTTCCATCCTTCCCAGGGACTAAGCTCTCCTGCCCAGCCTTTACCTGACCCTTAGATGCCGCCGAGCCCCCTGTCCGACCTCTGCGACGCTGCGGGAGCAAAACTGGCGGGGGGACCACAAATAGCTTACACACCCCTGCCCCCTTAGCCGCCTCACCCAACTTGGAACTAACAGGGGGGGGCACACGAGGAGGGGCAGACAACACCTGGGAGGATACAGAGACGGGGGAAGACACCACAACAGGGGGGGTTACAGGCACACTAGGGGTTACACAGGGTGCACCTGGCACCAGGGCATCTGGAGCAGTTGCCCCATCAGGAGCTGGGCCTGCACCCGCCTCCTCTGCATCCATCCTGGCCAACTCCTCAGCAATATCAGATAAATTATGTAATGCTTCAGGGCATTGGTTGTAGGAATGCCCCAATACCTGACAGAGGTTACACCGAATTTGATTACAGTCACGAGCTACGTGACCAATACCCTGGCATAATGAGCACTTCAGGACCTCACAACTTGAGGCGAAGTGCCCCTTGTTGCCACACCGGTGGCAGACTTTCGGCTGACCAGCGTAAAAGACTATTAGTCTATCCTTCCCAAGGAAGGTCGAAGATGGGAGATGCTTCACCATGTTATTCTCCACCTGCAGCCTTACGGTCGCCGACCATCCCCCAGTCCAGATCCCACGATCGTCCAAGATTTTCCTAAGGGGTGCTAACACTTCCCCAAACCGATTTAGCCATACAATAATATCCGCCGAGGGGATCGACTCATTCCTGACCAGGACTGTAACATTTTTGACAAGGGGCTGCCTAGAAATAACTTTTGGTGCCAGGCCCTCCCACCTGGGGGTCCCCTTCCACTCATTTTCATATTTTTGCCAGAACAAGTCTAGGCACTCCGGCTTCACAAATGACACGTCATACTCGCCGGTCCCCACCGGGGCTATAAAAGCAAATATGTCTACTGCCTTGAAGCCCATATCCAGAATTCTGTCAACAACATCTCTTCTATTTGGGGGGGTGCTTCCTCCTTCCCATTTTAGCTGGACAACGTTTCTTCTTTTTATAGTTAGGGGTGATCCCCCTGCCTGACCCTCTGGTGGTCTTGCCACCCCCTGTCTATTTTTTAAAGCCGCTGAATAGCTCAGGGCTCCCTTGGCAACCGGGGCTGAGACTGGGCCTGCAGCTGGGGCTGAGACCGGGCCTGCAGCTGGGGCTGAGACCGGGCCTGCAGCTGGGGCTGAGACCGGGCCTGCAGCTGGGGCTGAGACCGGGCCTGCAGCTGGGGCTGAGACCGGGCCTGCAGCTGGGGCTGAGACCGGGCCTGCAGCTGGGGCTGAGACTGGGGCTGAGACTGAGCCTGGAGCTGAGACTGGGCCTGGAGCTGGGGCGGAGACTGGGCCTGGAGCTGGGGCGGAGACTGGGCCTGGAGCTGGGGCGGAGACTGGGCCTGGAGCTGGGGCGGAGACTGGGCCTGGAGCTGGGGCGGAGACTGGGCCTGGAGCTGGGGCGGAGACTGGGCCTGGAGCTGGGGATGGGTCTATACTGGCCGCAGCAGACACTGCACCAACCAAATTGGCCTCACATGAAGCACCCATAATATCAATATTTGCATTTGCTGCAGATTTGTCACACACAACCACACAAGTGTCCGACACATCACTTACAGTCCCCGCAGCCGGAGAGGCTTTCAACTGCGGCTTCACCACCTTCCCCTCCTGCGATTTGCAACCGTTTTCCAGCTTGCTGGGAAGTTTTTCCCGCTTTACAAAAACCGATTTCTCAGTCTTTTTTGGCTTCAGTGGCCTAGGGCACTTGTCTGCCTCATCACCAGTGTCATCAGTTGAAAATGCGAACTGCCGTCCATGCAGGGGGGACTCTAATGCAGTCACAAATTCCATGGCACCAACCTCCTCCTCCTGCTCCACCTGGGATCCCCAATCTAGCCGCTGTTGCTGAGGGGGGATGGGTTCCGACTCACCCTCCACTTTCAAACATTCTCCAGCACGCTGAGAAGTAACTTTGCTGCTTTCTCCAACCTCACCTGGGGGTCTGACAGGTCCCCGGATGACACCGCCTCTCCGATCTGGCCCCTCGCGACCGCTAGGGATCTGTCACGGGCCTGCCTGAAACGCTCCTCATTCATGTATTTCTCCCGCATGAAACCGCTGGATGCTTTAAGGGTCTCCATTAGATCACATTGCTGGCGCACTGCCTGCTCCATACGCTCCAGCTCAGGCTTCATAGCTTGCCGCTTCGTGCTCCACACACGATCATAAGATGACTTGAACTTCCTGAGGTCATTTTTCATTCTGAGCAGCTTGTCTTCCTCCTTGCCGATCCTTGCCACATGGGCGGCCACACGGCCCCGATAATCCGCATACGATTCCCCTCCTTTAGGGCCTTTTCCCAGGTCCTCAATAGCTGGCATGTCAGGACCGGTACTAGGAGCCCCAGGGGTCCCTCCTCCTGGATCATGGCCAGGCTCGGCCATCCTCTCCTGGGTAGTGCCAGAAATGTAGTCCCTGGCTCAGACTGAGGCCTAGCAGGACCTCACACAGCATACACCACACACTGTCTGTGCAGCACCACGCCCACTTCCTCCTAACGACACTCAGCTGTAGGATAGCTGGAAATATTTTATTGAAATAAAATCTTGCAACCAGCTTTCATTTTATACAAAAATACAAAAAATAAATAAATACATACAGTATTCAATAAACTGGAAACATAAACAAAAACAAGAACAGGACACATCTCCCTAAATCAGATATATGCTTTCTACTGAATAATAACGGCCTGTATGGCTTTACTAACTGGGCAGGTAAGAAGCAGAAAAAAAAAAAAGTAAAAAGTAAAAAAACATCACCAAGACCTTTATGGCCCACTTATCAAGCATTAAATTCATCCTCCACTTGTAGGGGAAGCAACTTCCTCTAAACAACAACAGCCTTTATGGCTTTAAAAAAAACACTACTTGTCTACTCAACCAAAGCTAAGGAACCTAGACCTTCAGGTACACATAGCCTTTCTTCAAAAAGACTTCTTAGCAAAATCTAGGGGAGTGAATGAAGAGGAAAAACAGGAAAGCAACCTCACCAAGAGATCAACAGATTGCAGCTACAGGCCTGATGTTCCTCCACGCCTCTATCCAGGTCCTCTGCCGCAACCTGTCTTTCTCTAGACCCCGAATTTTCCCAACCTCACCAAGGATGTCACACACCACCACCTGAACAGGAAGGACTTTCTGCCGAATGGAAACCTGACACCGTGCATTCCATGTGTAGTAACGGGTCACTAGACAAACTAGAAAAAGAGTGTTCAAATCAAAACCAGTATGACTTTCCAATGCCCCATATACCCACTCTGCATAAGACATGCAGTGTAGGAAGGGGATGTCTAGAGCCCTCCCCACCTCTTTATACACCTCTATGTTGAAGGGACACTGAAGCAAGAAGTGGTCCATAGATTCCACCTCACCCCCACACTCCGTCCTCGGACAACCACGGTTATCCAGAGAACGGTACTTCAGGTTTCCCCTCACATAGAGCCTGCCGTGGAACGCAAGCCAGGCCTGGTCCCTAAACTTCAAGGGAATCCTTTCCATATTTATCAAACGTAGCCCCTCCCGCAAAATATGGCCCGGGCAATCCTTCAAGGCCAATGGTGCATGAAACGCAGAGGCCACGACCCTCTCCCTCAGGAGTCTCCCAGGGAGTGATCTCACCTCTTCCGCAGTCACACACCACCGCCTCAGTATCTTCAAGCACGGAGCGACATAAGCCGGGAGCTTACCATGCCTGACTCTCAAGCTTCTCACTGGCCCGCCTCTATCCCAGCAGTTCAGAAAAGGCTTAAACCAGACTTGGAAAAGGCCTACCCATGCAGGCGGTCTCTCTTTTAACATGCTACCAAGATTATGTTTAATAAACATCAGAGAGAAGAAAACAACTGGGTTGACCACACCTAGGCCACCCTCCCGCCTGGATCGATAAGTCACATCCCGCCTCACAAGGTTCAGTCTGTTCCCCCATAATAGCTGGAAGAAGCAGCTGTAAACCCTCGTGTAGAGAGACTCCGGCAAGAGACAAACGAAACTGACGTATAAGAAAACAGGGACCAAGTAAGTCTTGATTAGGTCAACCCTTTCCCTTAGGGACAGCCGCCACCCCTTCCAGCATCTCACTTTAACATCAGCATCTGCCAACCTGGACTCCCAATTTGTTTTGCTGTAGTCGTCAGGGCCAAATTCGATGCCTAGCACTTTTACCTTCTGTCGGGGCTCAGGGAAGGCATCCGGAAGCTCGAAGCCTTCACCTTCCCTGCCCATCCAGAAAACTTCACACTTGTCATGATTAATCTTGGAGCCTGATGCCTCTGCATACTGCTCCATCACCGAGACCACCTCCTGCGCCTCACCGGTCCCAGAGATGAATACAGATACATCATCGGCATAAGCCACGACCCTCAAAGGTGGCTCACCAGTAGTGCCCACCGGCACCCCGCCCAACACCCCGCCATCTAGCCTTCTAATGAAGGGGTCGATGGCAAAGGCATAGAGCAGAGGGCTCAGCGGACACCCCTGGCGCACCCCCGAGCCGACCTCAAAGGGCCGCCCAATCCAACCATTGATCAACATGAAGCTCTCAGCCCCTCCGTACAAAGCCTGAAGCCATCCAATGAACCTCCCCTCCAGGCCATACCTGTCAAGGAGATGCCAGAGGTACTTGTGGTCGACCCGATCAAAAGCCTTAGCTTGATCCAATGCCAGCAAGTACTTCCCACAGCCATCAGCCCTGCACCGCTCCAGAGCCTCCCGGACAGCTAACACCGCTGAAAAAGTACTCCTGCCCTGGACCGAACAGTGCTGCTGCTGCGAAAGTAGACCGTCTGCCACTGACGACAAGCGCCAGAAAAGGATCTTGGCCAGGATCTTTCTATCGACATTGAGCAGGCTAATGGGGCGCCAATTCTCAATCATCGTAGGGTCCTTACCTTTTGACAGCAAGATCACAGCTGACTTCCTCATGGAGGGAGGGAGCGAACCTTCATCCAGACAGCAGTTAAACACCTCCGCTAGGTGAGGTGCCAAGCTAGATTTAAAAGTCTTAAAAAACTCCGCTGTCAACCCATCTGGCCCCGGTGTCTTTTTAATGGCCAGACTGTCTATCGCTTTGGCAACCTCTTCAGCTGTGATCTCACTTGTCAAACTTGTGGGCGGGGTGTTATTCTCCAAACCTGGTGTAGAGTCCAGGAAGCTTGACATCCCTGCCCGGTCAAGGTGCTTCTCTTTCAAAAGATCCTCAAAAAAAGCCCTTGAAACCTCCAAGATCCCTGACCTGGATTTCGTCAGAGATCCTGTACTATCCCTCAGGCCGCTGATCGTCTTAATTGCTATGCTCCGTTTACAATTCTGGTAAGGGTCGGGTGAATGGTACTTCCCGTAGTCCCTCTCCAGAACCAAAGAGGCATGCCGATCATACTGATACTTCTTCAAGAGAAGCTTAACCTCTGAGATTGCCCCAGAATCTCCACCCTCTGAGACAAGGCGGTCAAGCTTTCTCCGTAACTGCTGATAGGCAATGTATTTCTCAAGTTGTTTCCTCTTACCTAGGGCCTTGAAAAACCTGCCAATCCGCACTTTGGTAAGCTCCCACCATTCCGACTTACTGCCGCAGAAATCCAGGATGGTCTCCTGAGCCCGAAGAAACTCCTCAAAGGATCGTCTCACCTCTTCGTCCTCCAGCAGAGCCGAATTCATCCTCCAGACACCCCTTCCCTTCAGCGGTGTATCTGAGGCATTCAAAATCACAGTTAACAAAAGGTGGTCGGAAAACTCCACCGCCTGACACTCAGGTGCCGAGAAAGCGGAGTCCCCCTTTAAAAAAAACCTATCTATTCTACTCTCACTTCTACCTCGCCTAAACGTGAATCCCGTGCTGTCTGGGCTGCGCTTAATTAAGGCATCCTCCAGACCTGCTTCCCTAACTATCGCATTTAAAAAAACGCTGTCATACTCCAGCCTGTCAATGGAGCCCTTCCTGTCCTTAAGCCTAGTGACAGTATTAAAGTCTCCTCCAAAGACAACTTGCCGGGACGTAAAAAGGAAAGGCTTAATCTTTGTAAAGAGGCATTTCCTACCCCACGTAGACTGGGGACCATAGATGTTAATGAGCCTTAGCTCCTGCCCCTTCACAAGGACGTCCAAGACCATACACCTTCCAATCTCCACCTCAATGACCCGCCGACACGTTACCATGCCGGAAAAAAGTACCGCAACTCCGCTGTAAGGCTCAGCCGCAAGAGACCAAAAGGAAGGACCACACCTCCACTCCCTTTTTGCTAGATGGACGTCAGCTAGGCTGGTAAGCCTGGTCTCCTGCAAAAATAAAATGTCAGCTCCAATACTGCTGAGCAAAAATAAGGCCGTACTTCTTGCACTTACAGACTTTATGCTGGCAACATTAATGGTTGCCACCTTTATCGGAGCGGGAACTGCCATTAAGGTAGTTGAGATGAGCGTTTCTTAACTTTGGTTTTCTCAGCTTTAGCTGGGGGTCTAGTCCTTTTAAGGGACCCTCCAGCCTCTTCCTCCTCCATGGGGGACAGAGACTCTCCAGTGTCTCCCTCTTCCCCTGAAAGAACCCCAAACTTATTTTCAAGAGATATAACCTCAACCTCTAGTGAGGAAACTGAAGAAGAAGGGGACAGCACTGCCCTATTTCTACCTCCCTTCCCCACCAAAGACCACACACCCTCCTTATTCTCCTTAGATGTTCCATCCTTCCCAGGGACTAAGCTCTCCTGCCCAGCCTTTACCTGACCCTTAGATGCCGCCGAGCCCCCTGTCCGACCTCTGCGACGCTGCGGGAGCAAAACTGGCGGGGGGACCACAAATAGCTTACACACCCCTGCCCCCTTAGCCGCCTCACCCAACTTGGAACTAACAGGGGGGGGCACACGAGGAGGGGCAGACAACACCTGGGAGGATACAGAGACGGGGGAAGACACCACAACAGGGGGGGTTACAGGCACACTAGGGGTTACACAGGGTGCACCTGGCACCAGGGCATCTGGAGCAGTTGCCCCATCAGGAGCTGGGCCTGCACCCGCCTCCTCTGCATCCATCCTGGCCAACTCCTCAGCAATATCAGATAAATTATGTAATGCTTCAGGGCATTGGTTGTAGGAATGCCCCAATACCTGACAGAGGTTACACCGAATTTGATTACAGTCACGAGCTACGTGACCAATACCCTGGCATAATGAGCACTTCAGGACCTCACAACTTGAGGCGAAGTGCCCCTTGTTGCCACACCGGTGGCAGACTTTCGGCTGACCAGCGTAAAAGACTATTAGTCTATCCTTCCCAAGGAAGGTCGAAGATGGGAGATGCTTCACCATGTTATTCTCCACCTGCAGCCTTACGGTCGCCGACCATCCCCCAGTCCAGATCCCACGATCGTCCAAGATTTTCCTAAGGGGTGCTAACACTTCCCCAAACCGATTTAGCCATACAATAATATCCGCCGAGGGGATCGACTCATTCCTGACCAGGACTGTAACATTTTTGACAAGGGGCTGCCTAGAAATAACTTTTGGTGCCAGGCCCTCCCACCTGGGGGTCCCCTTCCACTCATTTTCATATTTTTGCCAGAACAAGTCTAGGCACTCCGGCTTCACAAATGACACGTCATACTCGCCGGTCCCCACCGGGGCTATAAAAGCAAATATGTCTACTGCCTTGAAGCCCATATCCAGAATTCTGTCAACAACATCTCTTCTATTTGGGGGGGTGCTTCCTCCTTCCCATTTTAGCTGGACAACGTTTCTTCTTTTTATAGTTAGGGGTGATCCCCCTGCCTGACCCTCTGGTGGTCTTGCCACCCCCTGTCTATTTTTTTAAAGCCGCTGAATAGCTCAGGGCTCCCTTGGCAACCGGGGCTGAGACTGGGCCTGCAGCTGGGGCTGAGACCGGGCCTGCAGCTGGGGCTGAGACCGGGCCTGCAGCTGGGGCTGAGACCGGGCCTGCAGCTGGGGCTGAGACCGGGCCTGCAGCTGGGGCTGAGACTGGGGCTGAGACTGAGCCTGGAGCTGAGACTGGGCCTGGAGCTGGGGCGGAGACTGGGCCTGGAGCTGGGGCGGAGACTGGGCCTGGAGCTGGGGCGGAGACTGGGCCTGGAGCTGGGGATGGGTCTATACTGGCCGCAGCAGACACTGCACCAACCAAATTGGCCTCACATGAAGCACCCATAATATCAATATTTGCATTTGCTGCAGATTTGTCACACACAACCACACAAGTGTCCGACACATCACTTACAGTCCCCGCAGCCGGAGAGGCTTTCAACTGCGGCTTCACCACCTTCCCCTCCTGCGATTTGCAACCGTTTTCCAGCTTGCTGGGAAGTTTTTCCCGCTTTACAAAAACCGATTTCTCAGTCTTTTTTGGCTTCAGTGGCCTAGGGCACTTGTCTGCCTCATCACCAGTGTCATCAGTTGAAAATGCGAACTGCCGTCCATGCAGGGGGGACTCTAATGCAGTCACAAATTCCATGGCACCAACCTCCTCCTCCTGCTCCACCTGGGATCCCCAATCTAGCCGCTGTTGCTGAGGGGGGATGGGTTCCGACTCACCCTCCACTTTCAAACATTCTCCAGCACGCTGAGAAGTAACTTTGCTGCTTTCTCCAACCTCACCTGGGGGTCTGACAGGTCCCCGGATGACACCGCCTCTCCGATCTGGCCCCTCGCGACCGCTAGGGATCTGTCACGGGCCTGCCTGAAACGCTCCTCATTCATGTATTTCTCCCGCATGAAACCGCTGGATGCTTTAAGGGTCTCCATTAGATCACATTGCTGGCGCACTGCCTGCTCCATACGCTCCAGCTCAGGCTTCATAGCTTGCCGCTTCGTGCTCCACACACGATCATAAGATGACTTGAACTTCCTGAGGTCATTTTTCATTCTGAGCAGCTTGTCTTCCTCCTTGCCGATCCTTGCCACATGGGCGGCCACACGGCCCCGATAATCCGCATACGATTCCCCTCCTTTAGGGCCTTTTCCCAGGTCCTCAATAGCTGGCATGTCAGGACCGGTACTAGGAGCCCCAGGGGTCCCTCCTCCTGGATCATGGCCAGGCTCGGCCATCCTCTCCTGGGTAGTGCCAGAAATGTAGTCCCTGGCTCAGACTGAGGCCTAGCAGGACCTCACACAGCATACACCACACACTGTCTGTGCAGCACCACGCCCACTTCCTCCTAACGACACTCAGCTGTAGGATAGCTGGAAATATTTTATTGAAATAAAATCTTGCAACCAGCTTTCATTTTATACAAAAATACAAAAAATAAATAAATACATACAGTATTCAATAAACTGGAAACATAAACAAAAACAAGAACAGGACACATCTCCCTAAATCAGATATATGCTTTCTACTGAATAATAACGGCCTGTATGGCTTTACTAACTGGGCAGGTAAGAAGCAGAAAAAAAAAAAAGTAAAAAGTAAAAAAACATCACCAAGACCTTTATGGCCCACTTATCAAGCATTAAATTCATCCTCCACTTGTAGGGGAAGCAACTTCCTCTAAACAACAACAGCCTTTATGGCTTTAAAAAAAACACTACTTGTCTACTCAACCAAAGCTAAGGAACCTAGACCTTCAGGTACACATAGCCTTTCTTCAAAAAGACTTCTTAGCAAAATCTAGGGGAGTGAATGAAGAGGAAAAACAGGAAAGCAACCTCACCAAGAGATCAACAGATTGCAGCTACAGGCCTGATGTTCCTCCACGCCTCTATCCAGGTCCTCTGCCGCAACCTGTCTTTCTCTAGACCCCGAATTTTCCCAACCTCACCAAGGATGTCACACACCACCACCTGAACAGGAAGGACTTTCTGCCGAATGGAAACCTGACACCGTGCATTCCATGTGTAGTAACGGGTCACTAGACAAACTAGAAAAAGAGTGTTCAAATCAAAACCAGTATGACTTTCCAATGCCCCATATACCCACTCTGCATAAGACATGCAGTGTAGGAAGGGGATGTCTAGAGCCCTCCCCACCTCTTTATACACCTCTATGTTGAAGGGACACTGAAGCAAGAAGTGGTCCATAGATTCCACCTCACCCCCACACTCCGTCCTCGGACAACCACGGTTATCCAGAGAACGGTACTTCAGGTTTCCCCTCACATAGAGCCTGCCGTGGAACGCAAGCCAGGCCTGGTCCCTAAACTTCAAGGGAATCCTTTCCATATTTATCAAACGTAGCCCCTCCCGCAAAATATGGCCCGGGCAATCCTTCAAGGCCAATGGTGCATGAAACGCAGAGGCCACGACCCTCTCCCTCAGGAGTCTCCCAGGGAGTGATCTCACCTCTTCCGCAGTCACACACCACCGCCTCAGTATCTTCAAGCACGGAGCGACATAAGCCGGGAGCTTACCATGCCTGACTCTCAAGCTTCTCACTGGCCCGCCTCTATCCCAGCAGTTCAGAAAAGGCTTAAACCAGACTTGGAAAAGGCCTACCCATGCAGGCGGTCTCTCTTTTAACATGCTACCAAGATTATGTTTAATAAACATCAGAGAGAAGAAAACAACTGGGTTGACCACACCTAGGCCACCCTCCCGCCTGGATCGATAAGTCACATCCCGCCTCACAAGGTTCAGTCTGTTCCCCCATAATAGCTGGAAGAAGCAGCTGTAAACCCTCGTGTAGAGAGACTCCGGCAAGAGACAAACGAAACTGACGTATAAGAAAACAGGGACCAAGTAAGTCTTGATTAGGTCAACCCTTTCCCTTAGGGACAGCCGCCACCCCTTCCAGCATCTCACTTTAACATCAGCATCTGCCAACCTGGACTCCCAATTTGTTTTGCTGTAGTCGTCAGGGCCAAATTCGATGCCTAGCACTTTTACCTTCTGTCGGGGCTCAGGGAAGGCATCCGGAAGCTCGAAGCCTTCACCTTCCCTGCCCATCCAGAAAACTTCACACTTGTCATGATTAATCTTGGAACCTGATGCCTCTGCATACTGCTCCATCACCGAGACCACCTCCTGCGCCTCACCGGTCCCAGAGATGAATACAGATACATCATCGGCATAAGCCACGACCCTCAAAGGTGGCTCACCAGTAGTGCCCACCGGCACCCCGCCCAACACCCCGCCATCTAGCCTTCTAATGAAGGGGTCGATGGCAAAGGCATAGAGCAGAGGGCTCAGCGGACACCCCTGGCGCACCCCCGAGCCGACCTCAAAGGGCCGCCCAATCCAACCATTGATCAACATGAAGCTCTCAGCCCCTCCGTACAAAGCCTGAAGCCATCCAATGAACCTCCCCTCCAGGCCATACCTGTCAAGGAGATGCCAGAGGTACTTGTGGTCGACCCGATCAAAAGCCTTAGCTTGATCCAATGCCAGCAAGTACTTCCCACAGCCATCAGCCCTGCACCGCTCCAGAGCCTCCCGGACAGCTAACACCGCTGAAAAAGTACTCCTGCCCTGGACCGAACAGTGCTGCTGCTGCGAAAGTAGACCGTCTGCCACTGACGACAAGCGCCAGAAAAGGATCTTGGCCAGGATCTTTCTATCGACATTGAGCAGGCTAATGGGGCGCCAATTCTCAATCATCGTAGGGTCCTTACCTTTTGACAGCAAGATCACAGCTGACTTCCTCATGGAGGGAGGGAGCGAACCTTCATCCAGACAGCAGTTAAACACCTCCGCTAGGTGAGGTGCCAAGCTAGATTTAAAAGTCTTAAAAAACTCCGCTGTCAACCCATCTGGCCCCGGTGTCTTTTTAATGGCCAGACTGTCTATCGCTTTGGCAACCTCTTCAGCTGTGATCTCACTTGTCAAACTTGTGGGCGGGGTGTTATTCTCCAAACCTGGTGTAGAGTCCAGGAAGCTTGACATCCCTGCCCGGTCAAGGTGCTTCTCTTTCAAAAGATCCTCAAAAAAAGCCCTTGAAACCTCCAAGATCCCTGACCTGGATTTCGTCAGAGATCCTGTACTATCCCTCAGGCCGCTGATCGTCTTAATTGCTATGCTCCGTTTACAATTCTGGTAAGGGTCGGGTGAATGGTACTTCCCGTAGTCCCTCTCCAGAACCAAAGAGGCATGCCGATCATACTGATACTTCTTCAAGAGAAGCTTAACCTCTGAGATTGCCCCAGAATCTCCACCCTCTGAGACAAGGCGGTCAAGCTTTCTCCGTAACTGCTGATAGGCAATGTATTTCTCAAGTTGTTTCCTCTTACCTAGGGCCTTGAAAAACCTGCCAATCCGCACTTTGGTAAGCTCCCACCATTCCGACTTACTGCCGCAGAAATCCAGGATGGTCTCCTGAGCCCGAAGAAACTCCTCAAAGGATCGTCTCACCTCTTCGTCCTCCAGCAGAGCCGAATTCATCCTCCAGACACCCCTTCCCTTCAGCGGTGTATCTGAGGCATTCAAAATCACAGTTAACAAAAGGTGGTCGGAAAACTCCACCGCCTGACACTCAGGTGCCGAGAAAGCGGAGTCCCCCTTTAAAAAAAACCTATCTATTCTACTCTCACTTCTACCTCGCCTAAACGTGAATCCCGTGCTGTCTGGGCTGCGCTTAATTAAGGCATCCTCCAGACCTGCTTCCCTAACTATCGCATTTAAAAAAACGCTGTCATACTCCAGCCTGTCAATGGAGCCCTTCCTGTCCTTAAGCCTAGTGACAGTATTAAAGTCTCCTCCAAAGACAACTTGCCGGGACGTAAAAAGGAAAGGCTTAATCTTTGTAGAGAGGCATTTCCTACCCCACGTAGACTGGGGACCATAGATGTTAATGAGCCTTAGCTCCTGCCCCTTCACAAGGACGTCCAAGACCATACACCTTCCAATCTCCACCTCAATGACCCGCCGACACGTTACCATGCCGGAAAAAAGTACCGCAACTCCGCTGTAAGGCTCAGCCGCAAGAGACCAAAAGGAAGGACCACACCTCCACTCCCTTTTTGCTAGATGGACGTCAGCTAGGCTGGTAAGCCTGGTCTCCTGCAAAAATAAAATGTCAGCTCCAATACTGCTGAGCAAAAATAAGGCCGTACTTCTTGCACTTACAGACTTTATGCTGGCAACATTAATGGTTGCCACCTTTATCGGAGCGGGAACTGCCATTAAGGTAGTTGAGATGAGCGTTTCTTAACTTTGGTTTTCTCAGCTTTAGCTGGGGGTCTAGTCCTTTTAAGGGACCCTCCAGCCTCTTCCTCCTCCATGGGGGACAGAGACTCTCCAGTGTCTCCCTCTTCCCCTGAAAGAACCCCAAACTTATTTTCAAGAGATATAACCTCAACCTCTAGTGAGGAAACTGAAGAAGAAGGGGACAGCACTGCCCTATTTCTACCTCCCTTCCCCACCAAAGACCACACACCCTCCTTATTCTCCTTAGATGTTCCATCCTTCCCAGGGACTAAGCTCTCCTGCCCAGCCTTTACCTGACCCTTAGATGCCGCCGAGCCCCCTGTCCGACCTCTGCGACGCTGCGGGAGCAAAACTGGCGGGGGGACCACAAATAGCTTACACACCCCTGCCCCCTTAGCCGCCTCACCCAACTTGGAACTAACAGGGGGGGGCACACGAGGAGGGGCAGACAACACCTGGGAGGATACAGAGACGGGGGAAGACACCACAACAGGGGGGGTTACAGGCACACTAGGGGTTACACAGGGTGCACCTGGCACCAGGGCATCTGGAGCAGTTGCCCCATCAGGAGCTGGGCCTGCACCCGCCTCCTCTGCATCCATCCTGGCCAACTCCTCAGCAATATCAGATAAATTATGTAATGCTTCAGGGCATTGGTTGTAGGAATGCCCCAATACCTGACAGAGGTTACACCGAATTTGATTACAGTCACGAGCTACGTGACCAATACCCTGGCATAATGAGCACTTCAGGACCTCACAACTTGAGGCGAAGTGCCCCTTGTTGCCACACCGGTGGCAGACTTTCGGCTGACCAGCGTAAAAGACTATTAGTCTATCCTTCCCAAGGAAGGTCGAAGATGGGAGATGCTTCACCATGTTATTCTCCACCTGCAGCCTTACGGTCGCCGACCATCCCCCAGTCCAGATCCCACGATCGTCCAAGATTTTCCTAAGGGGTGCTAACACTTCCCCAAACCGATTTAGCCATACAATAATATCCGCCGAGGGGATCGACTCATTCCTGACCAGGACTGTAACATTTTTGACAAGGGGCTGCCTAGAAATAACTTTTGGTGCCAGGCCCTCCCACCTGGGGGTCCCCTTCCACTCATTTTCATATTTTTGCCAGAACAAGTCTAGGCACTCCGGCTTCACAAATGACACGTCATACTCGCCGGTCCTCACCGGGGCTATAAAAGCAAATATGTCTACTGCCTTGAAGCCCATATCCAGAATTCTGTCAACAACATCTCTTCTATTTGGGGGGGTGCTTCCTCCTTCCCATTTTAGCTGGACAACGTTTCTTCTTTTTATAGTTAGGGGTGATCCCCCTGCCTGACCCTCTGGTGGTCTTGCCACCCCCTGTCTATTTTTTAAAGCCGCTGAATAGCTCAGGGCTCCCTTGGCAACCGGGGCTGAGACCGGGCCTGCAGCTGGGGCTGAGACCGGGCCTGCAGCTGGGGCTGAGACCGGGCCTGCAGCTGGGGCTGAGACCGGGCCTGCAGCTGGGGCTGAGACTGGGGCTGAGACTGAGCCTGGAGCTGAGACTGGGCCTGGAGCTGGGGCGGAGACTGGGCCTGGAGCTGGGGCGGAGACTGGGCCTGGAGCTGGGGCGGAGACTGGGCCTGGAGCTGGGGCGGAGACTGGGCCTGGAGCTGGGGCGGAGACTGGGCCTGGAGCTGGGGATGGGTCTATACTGGCCGCAGCAGACACTGCACCAACCAAATTGGCCTCACATGAAGCACCCATAATATCAATATTTGCATTTGCTGCAGATTTGTCACACACAACCACACAAGTGTCCGACACATCACTTACAGTCCCCGCAGCCGGAGAGGCTTTCAACTGCGGCTTCACCACCTTCCCCTCCTGCGATTTGCAACCGTTTTCCAGCTTGCTGGGAAGTTTTTCCCGCTTTACAAAAACCGATTTCTCAGTCTTTTTTGGCTTCAGTGGCCTAGGGCACTTGTCTGCCTCATCACCAGTGTCATCAGTTGAAAATGCGAACTGCCGTCCATGCAGGGGGGACTCTAATGCAGTCACAAATTCCATGGCACCAACCTCCTCCTCCTGCTCCACCTGGGATCCCCAATCTAGCCGCTGTTGCTGAGGGGGGATGGGTTCTGACTCACCCTCCACTTTCAAACATTCTCCAGCACGCTGAGAAGTAACTTTGCTGCTTTCTCCAACCTCACCTGGGGGGTCTGACAGGTCCCCGGATGACACCGCCTCTCCGATCTGGCCCCTCGCGACCGCTAGGGATCTGTCACGGGCCTGCCTGAAACGCTCCTCATTCATGTATTTCTCCCGCATGAAACCGCTGGATGCTTTAAGGGTCTCCATTAGATCACATTGCTGGCGCACTGCCTGCTCCATACGCTCCAGCTCAGGCTTCATAGCTTGCCGCTTCGTGCTCCACACACGATCATAAGATGACTTGAACTTCCTGAGGTCATTTTTCATTCTGAGCAGCTTGTCTTCCTCCTTGCCGATCCTTGCCACATGGGCGGCCACACGGCCCCGATAATCCGCATACGATTCCCCTCCTTTAGGGCCTTTTCCCAGGTCCTCAATAGCTGGCATGTCAGGACCGGTACTAGGAGCCCCAGGGGTCCCTCCTCCTGGATCATGGCCAGGCTCGGCCATCCTCTCCTGGGTAGTGCCAGAAATGTAGTCCCTGGCTCAGACTGAGGCCTAGCAGGACCTCACACAGCATACACCACACACTGTCTGTGCAGCACCACGCCCACTTCCTCCTAACGACACTCAGCTGTAGGATAGCTGGAAATATTTTATTGAAATAAAATCTTGCAACCAGCTTTCATTTTATACAAAAATACAAAAAATAAATAAATACATACAGTATTCAATAAACTGGAAACATAAACAAAAACAAGAACAGGACACATCTCCCTAAATCAGATATATGCTTTCTACTGTATAATAACAGCCTGTATGGCTTTACTAACTGGGCAGGTAAGAAGCAGAAAAAAAAAAAGTAAAAAAACATCACCAAGACCTTTATGGCCCACTTATCAAGCATTAAATTCATCCTCCACTTGTAGGGGAAGCAACTTCCTCTAAACAACAGCAGCCTTTATGGCTTTAAAAAAAACACTACTTGTCTACTCAACCAAAGCTAAGGAACCCGGACCTTCAGGTACACATAGCCTTTCTTCAAAAAGACTTCTTAGCAAAATCTAGGGGAGTGAATGAAGAGGAAAAACAGGAAAGCAACCTCACCAAGAGATCAACAGATTGCAGCTACAGGCCTGATGTTCCTCCACGCCTCTATCCAGGTCCTCTGCCGCAACCTGTCTTTCTCTAGACCCCGAATTTTCCCAACCTCACCAAGGATGTCACACACCACCACCTGAACAGGAAGGACTTTCTGCCGAATGGAAACCTGACACCGTGCATTCCATGTGTAGTAACGGGTCACTAGACAAACTAGAAAAAGAGTGTTCAAATCAAAACCAGTATGACTTTCCAATGCCCCATATACCCACTCTGCATAAGACATGCAGTGTAGGAAGGGGATGTCTAGAGCCCTCCCCACCTCTTTATACACCTCTATGTTGAAGGGACACTGAAGCAAGAAGTGGTCCATAGATTCCACCTCACCCCCACACTCCGTCCTCGGACAACCACGGTTATCCAGAGAACGGTACTTCAGGTTTCCCCTCACATAGAGCCTGCCGTGGAACGCAAGCCAGGCCTGGTCCCTAAACTTCAAGGGAATCCTTTCCATATTTATCAAACGTAGCCCCTCCCACAAAATATGGCCCGGGCAATCCTTCAAGGCCAATGGTGCATGAAACGCAGAGGCCACGACCCTCTCCCTCAGGAGTCTCCCAGGGAGTGATCTCACCTCTTCCGCAGTCACACACCACCGCCTCAGTATCTTCAAGCACGGAGCGACATAAGCCGGGAGCTTACCATGCCTGACTCTCAAGCTTCTCACTGGCCCGCCTCTATCCCAGCAGTTCAGAAAAGGCTTAAACCAGACTTGGAAAAGGCCTACCCATGCAGGCGGTCTCTCTTTTAACATGCTACCAAGATTATGTTTAATAAACATCAGAGAGAAGAAAACAACTGGGTTGACCATACCTAGGCCACCCTCCCGCCTGGATCGATAAGTCACATCCCGCCTCACAAGGTTCAGTCTGTTCCCCCATAATAGCTGGAAGAAGCAGCTGTAAACCCTCGTGTAGAGAGACTCTGGCAAGAGACAAACGAAACTGACGTATAAGAAAACAGGGACCAAGTAAGTCTTGATTAGGTCAACCCTTTCCCTTAGGGACAGCCGCCACCCCTTCCAGCATCTCACTTTAACATCAGCATCTGCCAACCTGGACTCCCAGTTTGTTTTGCTGTAGTCGTCAGGGCCAAATTCGATGCCTAGCACTTTTACCTTCTGTCGGGGCTCAGGGAAGGCATCCGGAAGCTCGAAGCCTTCACCTTCCCTGCCCATCCAGAAAACTTCACACTTGTCATGATTAATCTTGGAGCCTGATGCCTCTGCATACTGCTCCATCACCGAGACCACCTCCTGCGCCTCACCGGTCCCAGAGATGAATACAGATACATCATCGGCATAAGCCACGACCCTCAAAGGTGGCTCACCAGTAGTGCCCACCGGCACCCCGCCCAACACCCCGCCATCTAGCCTTCTAATGAAGGGGTCGATGGCAAAGGCATAGAGCAGAGGGCTCAGCGGACACCCCTGGCGCACCCCCGAGCCGACCTCAAAGGGCCGCCCAATCCAACCATTGATCAACATGAAGCTCTCAGCCCCTCCGTACAAAGCCTGAAGCCATCCAATGAACCTCCCCTCCAGGCCATACCTGTCAAGGAGATGCCAGAGGTACTTGTGGTCGACCCGATCAAAAGCCTTAGCTTGATCCAATGCCAGCAAGTACTTCCCACAGCCATCAGCCCTGCACCGCTCCAGAGCCTCCCGGACAGCTAACACCGCTGAAAAAGTACTCCTGCCCTGGACCGAACAGTGCTGCTGCTGCGAAAGTAGACCGTCTGCCACTGACGACAAGCGCCAGAAAAGGATCTTGGCCAGGATCTTTCTATCGACATTGAGCAGGCTAATGGGGCGCCAATTCTCAATCATCGTAGGGTCCTTACCTTTTGACAGCAAGATCACAGCTGACTTCCTCATGGAGGGAGGGAGCGAACCTTCATCCAGACAGCAGTTAAACACCTCCGCTAGGTGAGGTGCCAAGCTAGATTTAAAAGTCTTAAAAAACTCCGCTGTCAACCCATCTGGCCCCGGTGTCTTTTTAATGGCCAGACTGTCTATCGCTTTGGCAACCTCTTCAGCTGTGATCTCACTTGTCAAACTTGTGGGCGGGGTGTTATTCTCCAAACCTGGTGTAGAGTCCAGGAAGCTTGACATCCCTGCCCGGTCAAGGTGCTTCTCTTTCAAAAGATCCTCAAAAAAAGCCCTTGAAACCTCCAAGATCCCTGACCTGGATTTCGTCAGGGATCCTGTACTATCCCTCAGGCCGCTGATCGTCTTAATTGCTATGCTCCGTTTACAATTCTGGTAAGGGTCGGGTGAATGGTACTTCCCGTAGTCCCTCTCCAGAACCAAAGAGGCATGCCGATCATACTGATACTTCTTCAAGAGAAGCTTAACCTCTGAGATTGCCCCAGAATCTCCACCCTCTGAGACAAGGCGGTCAAGCTTTCTCCGTAACTGCTGATAGGCAATGTATTTCTCAAGTTGTTTCCTCTTACCTAGGGCCTTGAAAAACCTGCCAATCCGCACTTTGGTAAGCTCCCACCATTCCGACTTACTGCCGCAGAAATCCAGGATGGTCTCCTGAGCCCGAAGAAACTCCTCAAAGGATCGTCTCACCTCTTCGTCCTCCAGCAGAGCCGAATTCATCCTCCAGACACCCCTTCCCTTCAGCGGTGTATCTGAGGCATTCAAAATCACAGTTAACAAAAGGTGGTCGGAAAACTCCACCGCCTGACACTCAGGTGCCGAGAAAGCGGAGTCCCCCTTTAAAAAAAACCTATCTATTCTACTCTCACTTCTACCTCGCCTAAACGTGAATCCCGTGCTGTCTGGGCTGCGCTTAATTAAGGCGTCCTCCAGACCTGCTTCCCTAACTATCGCATTTAAAAAAACGCTGTCATACTCCAGCCTGTCAATGGAGCCCTTCCTGTCCTTAAGCCTAGTGACAGTATTAAAGTCTCCTCCAAAGACAACTTGCCGGGACGTAAAAAGGAAAGGCTTAATCTTTGTAAAGAGGCATTTCCTACCCCACGTAGACTGGGGACCATAGATGTTAATGAGCCTTAGCTCCTGCCCCTTCACAAGGACGTCCAAGACCATACACCTTCCAATCTCCACCTCAATGACCCGCCGACACGTTACCATGCCGGAAAAAAGTACCGCAACTCCGCTGTAAGGCTCAGCCGCAAGAGACCAAAAGGAAGGACCACACCTCCACTCCCTTTTTGCTAGATGGACGTCAGCTAGGCTGGTAAGCCTGGTCTCCTGCAAAAATAAAATGTCAGCTCCAATACTGCTGAGCAAAAATAAGGCCGTACTTCTTGCACTTACAGACTTTATGCTGGCAACATTAATGGTTGCCACCTTTATCGGAGCGGGAACTGCCATTAAGGTAGTTGAGATGAGCGTTTCTTAACTTTGGTTTTCTCAGCTTTAGCTGGGGGTCTAGTCCTTTTAAGGGACCCTCCAGCCTCTTCCTCCTCCATGGGGGACAGAGACTCTCCAGTGTCTCCCTCTTCCCCTGAAAGAACCCCAAACTTATTTTCAAGAGATATAACCTCAACCTCTAGTGAGGAAACTGAAGAAGAAGGGGACAGCACTGCCCTATTTCTACCTCCCTTCCCCACCAAAGACCACACACCCTCCTTATTCTCCTTAGATGTTCCATCCTTCCCAGGGACTAAGCTCTCCTGCCCAGCCTTCACCTGACCCTTAGATGCCGCCGAGCCCCCTGTCCGACCTCTGCGACGCTGCGGGAGCAAAACTGGCGGGGGGACCACAAATAGCTTACACACCCCTGCCCCCTTAGCCGCCTCACCCAACTTGGAACTAACAGGGCGGGGCAGACGAGGAGGGGCAGACAACACCTGGGGGGACACAGAGACAGGGGAAGACACCACAACAGGGGGGGTTACAGGCACACTAGGGGTTACACAGGGTGCACCTGGCACCAGGGCATCTGGAGCAGTTGCCCCATCAGGAGCTGGGCCTGCACCCGCCTCCTCTGCATCCATCCTGGCCAACTCCTCAGCAATATCAGATAAATTATGTAATGCTTCAGGGCATTGGTTGTAGGAATGCCCCAATACCTGACAGAGGTTACACCGAATTTGATTACAGTCACGAGCTACGTGACCAATACCCTGGCATAATGAGCACTTCAGGACCTCACAACTTGAGGCGAAGTGCCCCTTGTTGCCACACCGGTGGCAGACTTTCGGCTGACCAGCGTAAAAGACTATTAGTCTATCCTTCCCAAGGAAGGTCGAAGATGGGAGATGCTTCACCATGTTATTCTCCACCTGCAGCCTTACGGTCGCCGACCATCCCCCAGTCCAGATCCCACGATCGTCCAAGATTTTCCTAAGGGGTGCTAACACTTCCCCAAACCGATTTAGCCATACAATAATATCCGCCGAGGGGATCGACTCATTCCTGACCAGGACTGTAACATTTTTGACAAGGGGCTGCCTAGAAATAACTTTTGGTGCCAGGCCCTCCCACCTGGGGGTCCCCTTCCACTCATTTTCATATTTTTGCCAGAACAAGTCTAGGCACTCCGGCTTCACAAATGACACGTCATACTCGCCGGTCCCCACCGGGGCTATAAAAGCAAATATGTCTACTGCCTTGAAGCCCATATCCAGAATTCTGTCAACAACATCTCTTCTATTTGGGGGGGTGCTTCCTCCTTCCCATTTTAGCTGGACAACGTTTCTTCTTTTTATAGTTGTGGGTGATCCCCCTGCCTGACCCTCTGGTGGTCTTGCCACCCCCTGTCTATTTTTTAAAGCCGCTGAATAGCTCAGGGCTCCCTTGGCAACCGGGGCTGAGACCGGGCCTGCAGCTGGGGCTGAGACCGGGCCTGCAGGTGGGGCTGAGACCGGGCCTGCAGCTGGGGCTGAGACCGGGCCTGCAGCTGGGGCTGAGACCGGGCCTGCAGCTGGGGCTGAGACTGGGGCTGAGCCTGGAGCTGAGACTGGGCCTGGAGCTGGGGCGGAGACTGGGCCTGCAGCTGGGGATGGGGCTATACTGGCCGCAGCAGACACTGCACCAACCAAATTGGCCTCACATGAAGCACCCATAATATCAATATTTGCATTTGCTGCAGATTTGCCACACACAACCACACAAGTGTCCGACACATCACTTAGAGTCCCCGCAGCTGGAGAGGCTTTCAACTGCGGCTTCACCACCTTCCCCTCCTGCGATTTGCAACTGTTTTCCAGCTTGCTGGGAAGTTTTTCCCGCTTTACAAAAACCGATTTCTCAGTCTTTTTTGGCTTCAGTGGCCTAGGGCACTTGTCTGCCTCATCACCAGTGTCATCAGTTGAAAATGCGAACTGCCGTCCGTGCAGGGGGGACTCTAATGCAGTCACAAATTCCATGGCACCAACCTCCTCCTCCTGCTCCACCTGGGATCCCCAATCTAGCCGCTGTTGCTGAGGGGGGATGGGTTCCGACTCACCCTCCACTTTCAAACATTCTCCAGCACGCTGAGAAGTAACTTTGTTGCTTTCTCCAACCTCACCTGGGGGGTCTGACAGGTCCCCGGATGACACCGCCTCTCCGATCTGGCCCCTCGCGACCGCTAGGGATCTGTCACGGGCCTGCCTGAAACGCTCCTCATTCATGTATTTCTCCCGCATGAAACCGCTGGATGCTTTAAGGGTCTCCATTAGATCACATTGCTGGCGCACTGCCTGCTCCATACGCTCCAGCTCAGGCTTCATAGCTTGCCGCTTCGTGCTCCACACACGATCATAAGATGACTTGAACTTCCTGAGGTCATTTTTCATTCTGAGCAGCTTGTCTTCCTCCTTGCCGATCCTTGCCACATGGGCGGCCACACGGCCCCGATAATCCGCATACGATTCCCCTCCTTTAGGGCCTTTTCCCAGGTCCTCAATAGCTGGCATGTCAGGACCGGTACTAGGAGCCCCAGGGGTCCCTCCTCCTGGATCATGGCCAGGCTCGGCCATCCTCTCCTGGGTAGTGCCAGAAATGTAGTCCCTGGCTCAGACTGAGGCCTAGCAGGACCTCACACAGCATACACCACACACTGTCTGTGCAGCACCACGCCCACTTCCTCCTAACGACACTCAGCTGTAGGATAGCTGGAGGGATCCTAGAAGGGTGGGTGATTGCTAAGCTGCTCCTCAACCCTAATTAGTGCACCAGATTGTATGTAAGATCATGTCTGCCAGTGTGTGTGGTCAGCCATCTGGATTGGAGTGGCGTCTCCCCCCAGTGGTGGCCAAGAGGTAGTGCGGGCTGTGAAAGCATATCACAGCTGGTTTTATATACGGTTTTATATATTCAAAGTTGAATCCCCTTTATTCCCTCTTACCCCAAGTCACGGCCGCACGTGCGCGCCTCGGTTAGCTAATCGCTGTGGGCGTGGTGTGTGGGTGAACGCGTGATACCTCCAATCACACACAGATCCATCACAGATCCTCCAATCACACAGCCCTCCATCACAGAGCCTCCAAATCACACAGCCCCCAACACAGAGCCTCCAATCACACAGTCCCCCATCACAGTACCTCCAATCACACATTCCCCTATCACAGAGCCTCCAATCACACAGTCCACAATCACAGAGCCTCTAATCATACAGTCCACAATCACAGAGCCTCCAATCACAAAGTCCCCCATCACAGCCTAAAATCACACATTCCCCCATCACAGAGCCTCCAAATCACAAAGTCCCCAACACAGAGCCTCCAATCACACAGACCCCCATGACAGAGTCTCCAATCACACAGTCCCCCAATCACAGAGCCTCCAATCACACAATCCCCCATCACAGCCTAAAATCACACATTCCCCCATCACAGAGCCTCCAAATCACACAGTCCCCAACACAGAGCCTCCAATCACACAGACCCCCATCACAGTACCTCCAATCACACAGACCCCCATCACAGTACCTCCAATCACACATTCCTCCATCACAGAGCCTCCTATCACACCGTCCCCCATCACAGATCCTCCAATCACACAGTCCCCCATCACAGAGCCTCCAATCACACACTCCCCCATCACAGAACCTCCAATCACACAGCCCCCCATCACAGAACCTCCAATCACACAGCCCCCCAACACAGAGCCTCCAATCACACAGTGCCCCATCACAGAGCCTCCAATCACACAGTGCCCCATCACAGAGCCTCCAATCACACAGTCCCCCATCACAGAGCCTCCTATCACACAGTCCCCATCACAGAGCCTCCTATCACACAGTCCCCCATCATAGAGCCTCCAATTGCAAAGTTCACCATCACAGAGCCTCCGGTCATACAGTCCCCCATCACAGGGCCTCCAATCACACAGTCCTCCATCACACAGCCTCCAATCACAAAGTCCACCATCACAGAGCCTGTAATCACACAGTTCCCCATCACACAGCCTCCAGTCGCACAGTCCCCCATAACTGAGCCTCCAATCACACAGTCCCCCATCACAGAGCCTCCAATCACACAGTTCCCAATTACAGAGCCTCCAATCACACAGTCCCCCATCACACAGCCTCCTATCACACAGTCCCCCATCACAGAGCCTCCTATCACACAGTTCCCATCACAAAGCCTCCAATCACACAGTCCCCCATCACAGAGCCTCCAATCACACAGTCCCCCATCACAGAGCCTCCAATCACACAGTCCCCCATCACAGAGCCTCCAATCACACAGTCCCCCATCACGGAGCCTCCAGTCACACAGCCCCATCACAGTACCTCCAATCACACAGTCCCCCTATCACAGAGCCTCCAATCGCACAGTTCACCATCACAGAGCCTTCGTTCACACTGTCCCCCATCAGAGAGCCTCCAATCACACATTCCCCTATCACAGGGCCTCCAATCACACAGTTCCCCATCACACAGCCTCTAGTCGCACAGTCCCCCATAACTGAGCCTCCAATCACAGTCACATATCATCTCAAAGATCCCATCACATCAGAGATCCCCCTCCATCCATACATGAGAGCCTCTATTTCTACAGGGTACCCCCATGACAGAGTACCTCATCACACAATCCCCCATCACAGAGTCTCCAACCGAAAAGTCTCCCATCACAGAGCCTCTAATCCCATCACATCAGAGATCCCCCTTCCCTTATGCATAAGAGCCTCCATCTCAAAAGAGTGCCCCCATGGCAAAGTACCTCATCACATCACATACCCCAATCACACAGTCCCCCATCACAAAGCGTCCAATCACACAGTCCCCCATCATAGAGCCTCCAATCACACAGCCTCCAGTCAAACAGTCCCCCATCACAGAGCCTCCGGTCACACAGTCCCCCTTCACAGAGCCTCCGATCGCACTGTCCCCCCTCACAGAGTCTCCAGTCGTACACTCCCCCATCACAGAGCCTCCAATCACACAGTTCCCCATCACAGAGCATCCAATCACAGCCCCACATCATGGCAAAGATCCCATCACATTAGAGATCCCCCTCCCCTCATGCCTCCATCTGAAAAGAGTACCCCCATGACAGAGTACCTCATCACATCAAATACCCCAATCACACAGTCCCCAATCACACAGTCCCCCATCACAAAGCCTCCAATTTCACAGTCCCCCATCACAGAGCGTTCAATCATGCAGTCCCCAGTCACCCAGAGCCTCCAATCACACAGTCCCCAATCACAAAGCCTCCAGTAGCACAGTTCCCGATCACAGAGCCTCCAATCACAAAGCTTCCGCTCATACAGTCCCCCATCACAGAGCCTCCAATCACACAGTCTCCATCACAGTGCCTCCAATCATGCTGTCCGCAATCCCAGAGCCTCCAATCGCACATTCCTCAGTCACAGAGCGTCCAATCGCACAGCCCCAATCACATAGCCTCCAATCACACGTTCCACAATTACAAAGCCTCCAATCACACATTCCACAATCACAAAGCCTTCCGATCACACAGTCCCTCATCACAGAGCCTCAAATCATGCAGTCCCCAATCCCAGAGCCTCCAATCTCACAATCCCCAATCATAGAGCCTCCAATTGCACAGTTCCTGATCACAGAGCCTCCATTCACACAGTCCACAATAACAAAACTTCCAATCACACAGTCCACAATCAAAAAGCCTCCAATCACACAGTCTCCCATCACAGAGCCTCCAATCATCCAGTCCGCCCATCACAGAGCCTCCATTCGCACAGTCCTCTATCTCAGAGCCTCCAATCACACAGCCTTCCATCGCAGGGCCACCAATCATGCAGTCCCCCATCACAGAGCCTCCAATCACACAGTCCACAATAACAAAGTCTCCAATCGCACAGTCCACAATAACAAAGCCTCCAATTACACAGTCCACAATAACAAAGCCTCCAATCACACAGTCCACAATAACAAAGCCTCCAATTTCACAGTCCACAATAACAAAGCCTCCAATCTCACAGTCCACAATAACAAAGCCTCCAATCGCACAGTCCCCCATCACAGAGCCTCCAATCGCACAGTCCCCCATCACAGAGCCTCCAATCGCACAGCCCTCCATCACAGAACCTCCAATCGCACAGCCCTCCATCACAGAACCTCCAATCACACAGACCCCCATCACAGAGCCTCCAATCACACAGCCCTCCATCACAGACCCTCCACACAGTCCCCCATAACAGAGCCTCCAATCACATCAGAGATCCCCCTCCCCCCATACATGAGAGCCTCCATCTCAACAGAGTACCCCCATGACAGAGTACCCCATCACATCAAATACCCCAGTCACACAGTCCCCCATCACAGAGCCTCCAGTAATACAGTCCACCGTCACAGAGCTTCCAATCACACAGCCCTCCATCACAGAGTCTCCAATCACACAGCTCTCCTACACAGAGCCTACAGTCACACTGTCCCCATCACAGCGCCTCTGGTCGCACAGTCCCCCTTCACAGAGCCTCAAATCATGCAGTCCCCAATCCCAGAGCCTCCAATCTCACAATCCCCAATCATAGAGCCTCCAATTGCACAGTTCCTGATCACAGAGCCTCCAATCACACAGTCCACAATAACAAAGCTTCCAATCACACAGTCCACAATCAAAAAGCCTCCAATCACACAGTCTCCCATCACAGAGCCTCCAATCATCCAGTCCGCCCATCACAGAGCCTCCAATCACACAGCCTTCCATCGCAGGGCCTCCAATCACGCAGTCCCCCATCACAGAGCCTCCAATCACACAGTCCACAATAACAAAGTGTCCAATCGCACAGTCCCCCATCACAGAGCCTCCAATCGCACAGCCCTCCATCACAGAACCTCCAATCGCACAGCCCTCCATCACAGAACCTCCAATCACACAGACCCCCATCACAGAGCCTCCAATCACACAGCCCTCCATCACAGAGCCTCCACACAGTCCCCCATAACAGAGCCTCCAATCACATCAGAGATCCCCCTCCCCCCATACATGAGAGCCTCCATCTCAACAGAGTACCCCCATGACAGAGTACCCCATCACATCAAATACCCCAGTCACACAGTCCCCCATCACAGAGCCTCCAGTAATACAGTCCACCGTCACAGAGCTTCCAATCACACAGCCCTCCATCACAGAGTCTCCAATCACACAGTCCTCCATCACAGAGTCTCGAATCACACAGCTCTCCTACACAGAGCCTACAGTCACACTGTCCCCATCACAGCGCCTCTGGTCGCACAGTCCCCCTTCACAGAGCCTCAATCTCACTGTCCTCCATCACAGAGCCTCCAGTCGTACAGTCCTCCATCACAGAGCCTCTGGTCACACAGTCCCCCATCACAGAGCCTCCAATCACACAGTCTCCCATCACAGAGCCTCAAATCACAAAGTCCCCCATCACAGAGCCTGCAATCGTACAGTCCATCACAGATCCTCCCCCATCACAGATCCTCCAGTCACACAGCCCGCTATCACAGAGCCTCCAATCACACAGTCCCCCATCACAGAGCCTTCAATCACAGCCCCACATCATGTAAAAGATCCCATCACATCAGAGATTCCCCTCCCCTCATACATGAGAGCCTCCATCTCAAAAGAGTACCCCCATGACAGAGTACCTCATAACATCAAATACCCCAATCACACAGTCCCCATCACAAAGCCTCCAATCACAGTCCTCCATCACAGAGCTTCCAGTCACACAGCCCTCCTGTAACGTACTTGTATGATTTGAGTAGCTGAGATGTGACATAAATATAAAAATTTGAGTAGCTGAGATGTGACCTGTAGACAATATTACAATATATAGATTTAGCATTCCATGTTATAATAATATAAGATGTGTTCAGGATTCAGTCAGAGGCATATGGTCACCAATTAGCATCTGAAAGAGACACAGCTTCCTCCATAAGGAGGTGACACCTACATGACAATAAGATTTGTCACCTTCTGGGAAACCTGGAAGGAAATGGCTCTAGATGGGTTGGCTTCATGACACAGCGGGAGACCAGAGCTTTGAAGTATATCAGTAGATCAAAGGAATATATTTCAGCTCTCATAAAAGCTAAAATATTAGTTGCAGAGAGATGAAAATACTTCCTTCTGATTGGACACTCTGTAGGCTACGTCTGCATGTAAAACGGTATTTGTAGCCTATGTAGAATCCCAACGAAATGCAGAAAATGGTTCTATTGCGCCTGATGGTTACAACTGAACAGTGATTGGTACTATCGCGATCGGACTGAAGCGCTGTTGTCGGAAATTCAATCCCTGACTTGGTGAATGAAACCGTTCCTGGTCCAATCGACTTTGGGCATTCCAGTACCCAGAGTGTCCTGTGGGCTGGTACAGGAACACCCCCCAGAGTCAATTGGCCAAGGACTTACATCCAGCCCACATCCACATTCCCATAAATTGAGGATCTGGGATATAGACGAGGTAATTCGTACGGAGTCGGTTCTATTGACTGACGGATTGCAGACTTTCCCTGACTTGCTCCAGTAGCAGGATAACTCTTGGTAAAAGTTTTATTTCTGTTTTATTCCTTTTTATTTTATAGTCAATAGCCAGTTATGTAACTTTTTATACTTTGTATATATTTTATGTACTGCCCACTTTGGAAAATTAAATCATAAAATTAATAAGTGACTTCTGCGTACTTAAGCTCGGGCTCATATCTCCGAAGAGATTAGATTGTATTGTATTTTAGTGTCTTTATTTGCTCGGTCAAGTTCATTGCCAATCTGTATGCAATTGCAGTGCGTGTTGGCAGATTGCATGCAGATTGTAAAGGTAGCAGATCTGCCAGACAGATCTGTGTGTGTGTGGTGTCCCAGCAGGCCAGTAAAACTGTTGGGTGGTGGCAAGCTACCGTTTGTGGTGTGTCTGGTGTGGGGGTGTGTGCACAGTGGAAGAGTGATTAACACCGGGCTTGTAGGATAGCTGGAGATATTTTATTGAAATAAAATCTTGCAACCAGCTTACATTTTATACAAAAATACAAAAGAATAAATAAGAAACTTCATACAGTGATCAAACGACAGAAAACAAACAAAAAAAGAACTAGCTATATCTCCATACAATTAAATTACACCACTAAAGATAGGAAAATAACTTTGGCCTTTATATAGCCACTATAACTGGAAACAGCAATTTTTGTGTATAAGGCCTTTCTGATCTGGCTTAAAAAAATCAAAACAAAATACTACAATAGTAAAATTAAGAAAAACCTGAGGCTTCTACAGCCCCATACGTATACCTATTTTTTTGTTATGCTCCCTATGGCCGTCATCAGCCTTCAAAGGAACACACATAACAACCAAGAAAAAAAGGAACATACCAGGGCCTTTATTGCCCAAAAGAAACTTCTACATATCTACACAACCAAAGCTAAGAAACGTAGACCTTCAGGTGCACATAGCCTTTCTTCAAAAAGACTTCTAACCAAAATCTAGGGGAGTGAAGGAAGAGGAAAAACAGGAAAGCAACCTCACCAAGAGATCAACAGATTTCAGCTACAGGCCTGATGTTCCTCCACACCTCTATCCAGGCCTTTCATCGCAACCTGTCTTTCTCTAGACCCCGAATCTTCCCTACCTCACCAAGGATGTCACACACCACCACCTGAACAGGAAGGACCTTCTGCCGAATGGAAACCTGACACCGTGCATTCCATGTGTAGTAACGGGTCACTAGACAAACTAGAAAAAGAGTGTTCAAATCAAAACCAGTATGACTTTCCAATGCCCCATATACCCACTCTGCATAAGACATGCAGTGCAGGAAGGGGATGGCTAGAACCCTCCCCACCTCTTTATACACCTCTATGTTGAAGGGACACTGAAGCAAGAAGTGGTCCATAGATTCCACCTCGCCCCCACATTCCGTTCTCGGACAACCACGGTTATCCAGAGAACGGTACTTCAAGTTTCCCCTCACATAGAGCCTGCCATGGAACGCAAGCCAGGCCTGGTCCCTAAACTTCAAGGGAATCCTTTCCATATTTAACAAACGTAGCCCCTCCCGCAAAATATGGCCTGGGCAATCCTTCAAGGCCAATGGTGCATTAAACGCAGAGGCCACGACCCTCTCCCTCAGGAGTCTCCCAGGAAGCGATCTGACCTCTTCCGCAGTCACACACCACCGCCTCAGTATCTTCAAGCACGGACCAACATAAGCCGGGAGCTTACCATGCCTGACTCTCAAGCTTCTCACTGGCCCGCCTCTCTCCCAACAGTTCAGAAAAGGCTTAAACCAGACTTGGAAAAGGCCTACCCATGCAGGCGGTCTCTCTTTTAGTATGCTACCAAGATTATGTTTAATAAACATCAGAGAGAAGAAAACAACTGGGTTGACCATACCTAGGCCACCCTCCCGCCTGGATCGATAAGTCACATCCCGCTTCACAAGGTTTAGTCTGTTCCCCCATAACAGCTGGAAGAAGCAGCTGTAAACCCTTGTGTAGAGAGACTCTGGCAAGAGACAAACGAAACTGACGCATAAGAAAACAGGGACCAAGTAAGTCTTGATTAGGTCAACCCTTTCCCTTAGGGACAGCCGCCACCCCTTCCAGCATCTCACTTTAACATCAGCATCTGCCAACCTGGACTCCCAATTTGTTTTTCTGTAGTCGTCAGGGCCAAATTCGATGCCTAGCACTTTTACTTTTAAGGTTGCTCACCAGTAGTGCCCACCGGCACCCCGCCCAACACCCCACCATCTAGCCTTCTAATGAAGGGGTCGATGGCAAAGGCATAGAGCAGAGGGCTCAGCGGACACCCCTGGCGCACCCGTGAGCCGACTCCAAAGGGCTGCCCAATCCAACCATTGATCAACATGAAGCTCTCAGCCCCTCTGTACAAAGCCTGAAGCCATCCAATGAACCTCCCCTCCAGGCCATACCTGTCAAGGAGATGCCAGAGGTACTTATGGTCGACCCGATCAAAAGCCTTAGCTTGATCCAACGCCAGCAAGTACCTGCCACAGCCATCAGCCCTGCACCGCTCCAGAGCCTCCCGGACAGCTAATAACGCTGAAAAAGTACTCCTGCCCTGGACCGAACAGTGCTGCTGCTGTGAAAGTAGACCGTCTGCCACTGAGGACAAGCGCCAGAAAAGGATCTTGGCCAGGATCTTTCTATCGACATTGAGCAAGCTAATGGGGCGCCAATTCTCAATCATCGTAGGGTCCTCACCTTTTGACAGCAAGATCATAGCTGACTTCCTCATGGAGGGAGGGAGCGAACCCTCATCCAGACAGCAGTTAAACATCTCCGCTAGGTGAGGTGCCAAGCTAGATTTGAAAGTCTTAAAAAACTCCGCTGTCAACCCATCTGGCCCTGGTGTCTTTTAAATGGCCAGACTGTCTATCGCTTTGGCAACCTCTTCAGCTGTGATCTCACTTGTCAAACTTGTGGGCGGGGTGTTATTCTCCAAACCTGGTGTAGAGTCCAGGAAGCTTGACATCCCTGCCCGGTCAAGGTGCTTCTCTTTCAAAAGATCCTCAAAAAAAGCCCTTGAGACCTCCAAGATCCCTGACCTGGATTTCGTCAGGGATCCTGTACTATCCCTAAGGCCGCTGATCGTCTTAATTGCTATGCTCCGTTTACAATTTTGGTAAGGGTCGGGTGAATGGTACTTCCCGTAGTCCCTCTCCAGAACCAAAGAGGCATGCCAATCATACTGATACTTCTTCAAGAGAAGCTTAACCTCTGAGATTGCCCCAGAATCTCCACCCTCTGAGACAAGGCGGTCAAGCTTTCTCCGTAACTGCTGATAGGCAATGTATTTCTTAAGTTGTTTCCTCTTACCTAGGGCCTTGAAAAACCTGTCAATCCGCACTTTGGTAAGCTCCCACCATTCCGACTTACTGCCACAGAAATCCAGAATGGTCTCCTGAGCCTGAAGAAACTCCTTAAAGGATCGTCTCACCTCTTCGTCCTCCAGCAGAGCCGAATTCATCCTCCAGACACCCCTTCCCTTCAGCGGCGTATCTGAGGCATTCAAAATCACAGTTAACAAAAGGTGGTCGGAAAACTCCACCGCCTGACACTCAGGTGCCGAGAAAGCGAAGTCCCCCTTTAAAAAAAAACCTATCTATTCTACTCTCACTTCTACCTCACCTAAAAGTGAATCCCGTGCTGTCTGGGCTGCGCTTAATTAAGGCATCCTCCAGACCTGCTTCCCTAACTATCACATTTAAAAAAATGCTGTCATATCCCAGCCTCTCATTGGAGCCTTTCCTGTCTTTGAGCCTAGTGACGGTGTTAAAATCACCTCCAAAGACAACCTGCCGGGACGTAAAAAGGAAAGGCTTAATCTTTGTGAAAAGGCATTTCCTATCCCACGTAGACTAAGGACCATATATATTAATAAGACGTAATTCCTGCCCCTTCACAAGGACGTCTAGGACCATACACCTTCCAATCTCCACCTCAAGGACCCGCCAACACGTTATCATGCCGGAAAAAAGTACCGCAACTCCGCTGTAAAGCTCAGCCGCAAGAGACCAAAAAGATGGACCACACCTCCACTCTCTTTTTGCCAGATGTAAATCGGCCAGGCAATTCAGCCGGGTCTCTTGCAAAAACAAAACATCAGCACCAATCTTACTGAGCAAAAATAAGGCTGTACTACGAGCACTTACAGATTTAATGCTGGCAACATTATGGTTGCCACCTTTATCGGAGCGGGAACTGCCATTAGGATACTTGAGATGGCCGTTTCTTAACCTTAGTTCTCCCAACCTTTGCAGGGGACCTCGTCCTCTTGAGGGAACCCCCTGCATCCTCATCTTTCATAGGGGACAAGGACTCGCCTCCATCCCCCTCTTCTCCAGAAAGCAGATCAAATTTGTTCTCCAGAGCTATGTCCTCTACCTCCAATGAGGAACAGGAGGCAGAAGAGAGGGCCACCCTACTCTTGCGCACACCCCCTACAACTGTCCACCCTCCTTCCTTACCTTCCACCCCTGGCTCCTCAGTCCCAGAGGCCAGCTGACCTTCCCCCCCCTTACCCCCAGAAGCCCCTAAACCCTTAGTAAGGCTCTTCCGCCTCCGCGGCAACAACACCAGAGGGGGACCCATAAGGATTTTACTGAGTCCAGCCCCTTTAGCAGCCTCACTGATTTTGGACTTAACTGTAGGGGAGGATACACGAGGGAGGGAAGATGACACCGAGGAAGGCACAGTGACAGAGGAATGCTTTACAACAGGAGAAGGAACAGACACATCAGGCGACACACTAGAAGCCTTTGAGGCTGGGACATCCGCCACATTCTGGTCCCCAGAGACCTGCACCTCACCCGCCTCCTCAGCTTCCATCCTGGCCAGCTCTTCTACAATATCTGGGATGTTGTACAATGCCTCTGGACAACAATTGTATGAATGCCCAAGTTTCAGACACAGGTTACACCTTATCATGTTACAATCTCTTGCAATATGCCCTATTCCCTGACACAGGGAACACTTGAGCACACTGCAAGAGGACGCATAATGGCTTTTGCTGCCGCATCTATAACAGACTTTAGGCTGCCCAGCATAAAAAATGATGAGTCTGTCCCTGCCTATATAGGCTGATGATGGTATATGCTTGACTTGATTCTCCTCCACCTTTAATTTTATTACTGCCGCCCACCCTCCTGTCCAGATCCCCCTCTCATCTAATTGCTTTCTAAGGGGGCTCATTACCTCCCTATACCTCCCCAGCCACACCATGATGTCCGCCACTGGGATGGACTCACTCCTCACCATAATTGTTATATTTTTTAAGAGAGGTTGCTTTGAAATCACCTTTGAGACGAGACCCTCCCACCTGGGGGTCCCCTTCCACTCTCACTCGTATCTCTGCCAGAAAACATCCAAGCTTTCAGGCTTTACAAAAGACACATCAAATTCACCAGTCCCCACTGGTGCTATGAAGGCAAAGAGCTCTGAGGCACTGAACCCCATATCTAAAATGCGGTCAGTAGCAAACCTGCTCATTAGAGTGGAAGCGGAGTTCTTCTTTTTCTTGTTCTTTTCTGTTATTTGAGGTATTCCTCAATCATTCCTCACATCCCCCCTTTCCCTTCCTGAGAGACCAACGTTATCTCCTGACAGATGGTGGGGGTCAGCCCAGGAGAAACATTCCTGGTGGGGCCAGCAGGCTGGGAAAACTGTCACCTTTCTCACCTACGTCTGATAAGGCCGCATTTCTCAGAGGGCTGGGAAGCATTGACCCAAAACGGTGTAAGCCCACACATTATCAAACTGACCAGAGTAATTGAACATTCCTCGGGTCAACTGTATGTTTCATGTCATGTATTATGAAGCTATAGTTAATTCAGTTTCCCACTGACCACTCCCAAAACATGTAGTAAGAGCCCCCCTCCCCTTTGAGAGGGACTTTTAAGAGAGACAAGTGAGTTAGAGTTATAGACACACACAGAGATCTCCCAGCAACATCGTAACAAAAGGAGATCAAGAACTCACCCTGTTCTAGAACTTGGATCTGCAAACCCAGGCATATGGGCAAGTAACTTAACCCTGTAATTTCCTTCGCTATTCTGTTTGCTGTGTCTTTGTATACATATATATAGATTTTTGTGACATCTCTTTGTAAATATTTTATTGCACCTGTCTGACGCTTTTAGTAATAAATCTTTCTTTCTGAAAGTGTTAGACTGTTTTTAAGCGATTACTTGCAATTCACGAATTCCTGCCTTTGAAGAGATGCTACTGTTTGTTATATCTCTGTATAGTAGGTCCGCGGGCCGTGCTATATAGATCAATATTTCAATCATTATAGTGTATATTTGATAACGGGAGTTTCCCAGTCTCCGACAAAAGTGGTGGTGGCAGTAGAGGGTTAGTTGCGTAATTAACCCGACCCAGTAACAAGCACATTTAGGTTGCAGGCACCGATTGTAGACCATTAGCTGGGCAATCGCTGTGCTGGGTGCAGCTGAGTGTGGCCTTGTTACGTGCGTCACACCATGGTTTTAGATCGGCCGATCCTTCGGTCACGAGTTTGGTGAGAAGGTCTGGGGTCTGACACCGTGGGTGTGACGTATTACTGTTAGTCGCGGTCGTGCGATTGTCACCTATTGGTGGCGGCGACCGCGGGCCGTGACACGGTCCACCACCTGTTTCCTGCTTGGGGGGGAACCCCCACCTTCCCACCTTAACCGAACGACATTTCGTCTTTTCACACCCTGAACTGACCCCTCCCACCTGCACCTCAGGCTGACTCACCACCCCCTGACCCCCCCCCCCCCCTCAAGGCTGCCGAATAACTCAAAACCTGTCTGGTGACAGGACCTTGCCCAGGAACAGAGACAGACACAGGGACATGACAGGGGGGAGGGGCAGTGGCGGGAGCGGGGGCCCGAACGGGAGCAGACACAGAGGCTGTGTCCAGAGCAGGGACGGAGGATGGCTCTAAAGTCGGGGTGGAGATCACACCACAGACCGGGACAGGAGGCTTACCAATGGTCGGGTCAGGAGTCGGGATGGATGCCGGGTCAGAAGCCGGCACAGCTGCTTGGGTAGGAGCCGATACAGAAGCCGCAACGGGAGCCGGACCAGAGGTCAGGGGAAAAGCGTCGGGGGAGGGCCCCCCTCAATACCAGCCCCGCCAGACACAACCTGGGGAGCCGGCCCAGCTGCCGAACCGCCTTCTCCACGGCATCCAATTCAGGCTTCATGGCCTGCCTTTTGGAGCTCCAAACTCTGTCATAAGAGGCCTTCAGGCGTTTCAAATCCTTCTTCATCTGTGTCAGTTTCTCTTCCTCCTGAGCAATCCTTTTAATGTGCATAGCCACACGGTTTTTGTACTCAGAATAAAGTTCCCCAGGCTTAGGGCCTTTTCCCAGGTCCTCAATAGTTGTTCCAGGACCGGTGCTAGGAGCCCTAGGGGTCCTTCCGCCACCTGGATCACGGCCAGGCTCAGCCATAGTTTGCTTGGGCTCTGGCCCAAAATTTAGGCCCAGGCCCCAATGAGGCCTCCAAGCCTCAGAGAGCTTCACACGCTCACCACTCTGTGTCAGCAGCACCACGCCCACTTCCTTCTAATGAGGCCCAGCTGTAGGATAGCTGGAGGAATCCTAGAAGGGTGTGTCGATCGCTAGGCTGCTCCTCAACCCTAATTAGTGCACCAGATTGTATGTAAGATCCTATCTGCCTGTGTGTGGTAAGCCAGCTGCATTGGAGTGGAGTCTCCCTCCGGTGGTGGCCAGAGGTAGTGTGGGCTGTGAAATTATATTACGGTTTGTCTTATATATGTATATATATTCAGATTAAGTCCCCCTCATTTCCACTTACCCCAAGTCACGGCCGCATGTGCGTGCCTCGGTTAGCTAGTCGCTGTAGGTGTGTGCGTGTGGGATGGATCCGTGACACCTCCAATCGTACAGTCCCCCATCACAGAGCCTCCAGTCACACAGTCCCCCATCACAGAGCGTCCAATCACAAAGCCCTCCATTACAGAGCGTCCAATCACAAAGCCCTCCATTACAAAGCCTCCAATCACACAGTCCCCCATCACAGAGCCTCTAATAAAGCAGCCCTACATCACAAAGCCTCCAAACGCATAGTCCTCCTCACAGAGCATCCAATCACAGTCCCACATAATGTCAAAGATCCCATCACATCTGAGATCCCCCTCCTCCCATACAAGAGAGCCTTCATCTTAACAGAGTACCTCATCACATCAAAAACTAAGTCACACAGTCCCCCCATCACAGAGCCTTCAATCATACAGTTCCCAATCACAGAGCCTCCAATCGTTCAGTCTCCATCGCAGAGCCTACTATCGCACAGCCCTCCTACACAGAGCCTCCAATCGCACAGTCCCCCATCACAGAGCCTTTGGTCACACAGTCACATCACAGAGCCTCCAATCATACAGTCCCCCATCACAGAGCCTCCAATCATACAGTCCCCCATCACAGATCCTCCAATCACAAAGTCCCCAATTGTACAGTCCCCCATCACAGATCCTCCAGTCGCACAGTCCTCAGTCACAGAGCCTCCAATCGCTCAGTCCCCGATCACAGAGCCTCAAATCACACAGTCCACAATCATTAAAGCCTCCAATCACACAGTCCACAATCACAAAGCCTCCAATCACATAGTCCCCCATCACAGAGCCTCCACTCACACAGTCCCCATCACAGAGCCTCCAATCATGCAGTCCCCAATCACACAGTCCCCAATCCCAGAGGCTCCAATCGCACAGTCCACAATCACAGAGCCTCCAGTAGCACAGTTCCTGATCACAGAGCCTCCAATCACACAGTCCACAATAACAAAGCCTCCAATCACACAGTCCGCAATCACAGAGCCTCCAATCATGCCGTCCGCAATCACAGAGCCTCCAATCGCACAATCCTCAGTCACAGAGTCTCCAATTGCACAGTCCTCAGTCACAGAACTTCCATTCGCACAGCCCCCAATCACAGAGCCTCCAATCACACAGTCCCCCATCACAGAGCCTCCAATCACACACTCCACAATCACAAAGCCTCCAATCACACTGTCCCCTATCACAGAGCCTTCAATCATACAGTCCCCCATCACAGAGCCTCCAATCATGCAGTCCCCAATCCCAGAGCCTCCAATCGCACAGTCCCCAATAACAGAGCCTCCAATCGCACAGTTCCCTATCACATAGCCTCCAATCACACAGTCCACAATAACAAAGCCTCCAATCACACAGTCCACAACCACAAAGCCTCCAATCGCACAGTCTCCCATCACAGAGCCTCCATTCGCACAGTCCTCCATCTCAGAGCCTCCATTCACACAGTCCTCCATCTCAGAGCCTCCAATCACACAGCCCTCCATTACAGGGCCTCCAATCACACAGTCCACAATAACAAAGCCTCCAATCACACAGTCCACAATAACAAAGCCTCCAATCACACAGTCCACAATCACAAAGTCTCCAATCGCACAGTCCCCCACCACAGAGCCTCCATTCGCACAGTCCTCCAATCACACAGCCCTCCATTACAGGGTCTCCAATCACGCAGTCCCTCATCACAGAGCCTCCAATTGCACAGTTCCCCATCACAGAGCCTCCAATCGCACAGTTCCCCATCACAGAGCCTCCAATCGCACAGTCCCCCATCACACAGTTCCTTCTTCACATCAGAGTCCCAATTTTTGGCTCCAGCAACAAATCAGAGTATAGTAGGTGGAGAAGGCCATAGGTCAGCTTCATGCTTTGCCATGGTGCAGGCGGGCCTGCCGCTAACACCATAGCACTGTATGAAGCTGTGCATCCTGCCTCAGAGTGTCAATGGCTGGTATGGTGCTGATGACCAGCCCACCATCACCATGGCAACACATGGCATTATATGTGCAGCATGTGGGCATTAAAGCTCACCCTCCCTGCTACCACACATATGTAACACATAGTCAGCAGGAGGTTTAAGCTATTTGTACTGAGGGGATTCTTGTTTTTTGGCAGCTGACTTTCCATTTAGCATAAAATATTCACTTTAAGGGCCAGTTCACACTACAAGCATTTCAGTGTGTTTTTTGTTTCTGCATCCAAAATGCACAGAAAGTAGGTTATATAGTTGTCAATGTCATAGTTCATATCAGTGCTTGCCGTTTTTAGTGTGTTCCGGATGCAGAAAAAAAAAGGATAACAGGCTGCATTTTTCCTGCATAGAACTGTACTGGAACGCAGTAAAACACATAAAAAACGCACCAGAACGCACCAAAAACAATTGAAACACACGTCCCTATTTAAATGGCAGAAAAAGTGAAGGGGGAAAAATTAACTGGAATGCATCAAAAACGCACCGATATGCACCAAATACACGTCAAAAGTGCGCATTCATAAACGCATCCGGTACACATCTGGATTGCGTTTCTATACTTTGAACCGGCACTAAAGAATATGTAAACCCAACATTTCATATTCCTGATATGTGCCTGCTGTACTTTGTACTTGTGTGAAAAAGTATCCTGTTCTCTTTCTATTGCTTACTTTGTGTAAAATCCCTGGTGTTCCTGTCAGTCCCTTTGATTTGCTATTAAAAACTGACCACACTAAGCAGGAGAGCACAGCATGGTCAGTTTTCTGACTATGTTGGGAACTAATCCAATGATCGGGTTTGTGCTGACTCGCCCACTCTGCACAGCTATTCACTGGGAAGATCATTGAGCTGCTCTGTCTCCTCCCCCAGCTCTTATGCAGCTGAGAACAGAGGGAATGTGGTCACTTATAAAAAAGGGGAAAAAGGTATTTTATAGTGGTGGTTTTTTTATATCTATACACATATGTTTTGCTTTTCATCTGTATCAGTCGGCCTTTTGAACCTTTAACTGGTACTGAATATCCTCCCAGCTGGCTAAGAGAGACTTATTTAATATTACAGATATGTATATAGTGCCGACAGTTTATACAGCACTTTACATGCTATACATTCACATCAGTCCTTGGCTTCAAGTAGCTTATAAACGAAGAAATCTAGCTCACATATTTGCACACACATAATAGGGCCAGTGTGAACTGTCTTGGAAATTCACTTTCAATGAATTTTCCTTACCGTGAGTGCCCGCAGTTTGATGCGCAGCAATCCCCCATAAAGCTGTGCGAACTTCGCTGCAACCGTATTGCGCCCTCCGCTTACCGCGACTGCAGCTTAGCTCCACGATTCCTGCACCTCCAACCAGTGTGCAAAGGTTTAGCTCTTTTGAGATGTGGGGAAATGGAGCTCCAGTAATCCACTAATAAATCAGACGATACTCCCAGGTTAAAGTTGGAATCCACTCTGCCCGGGTCTAACCCTAGACTCCTGTTTTTATTATCTTACAAAACACACACCCCACACGGGGCCAAGTCAATCCCCTCCCACAGAGCAATGTATAGGGAGTGTCCATACACGAGAATGTCCATCCTGCTCGGAGTGCAAAGTTAACCTTAACCTATACTAAGAACCAATTAAACCAGTTTTTCTGTCCTCCCCGTAAGCTCACTTTGGAGAGCAAGTTTCACATTATTTACATGCTATCAGCTCCCAGCAGTATGTACATTGTCTGTACAAGCATCCCCTAGATTAACCTCTTGCCGACCGCGCATAGCCGAATGACGGCTTCACCGCGGCCGGCCAGTTCTGAGTGGACGTCATATGACGTCCTCCCAGAACGCGCTCTCCTGCGCGCCCCAGGGGGCGCGCACCCGGCGATCTCCGTGATCGCTGTGTCCTACGGACACAGCTGATCACGTGATGTGGTGAAAGGCCGATCCCACCGGCCTTTTACCACGTGATCAGCGGTGTCCAATGACACGCTGATCACAGGGAAATGCAAGTGCCGGTTCTCGGCTGCACTTTCCTCACGCTGTCAGATCGTGAGGAAAGTACTGCCGAGAACCGGCAGTTGTCAGAGCGGGGATCGGCACCGATCATCAGGGCACTGATGATCAGTGCCCTGATGATCGGTGCCCAGCAGTGACACCCGCAAGTTCCGCCCAGCAGTGTGCCCACTAGCCCCGCCCACCCGTTCCCAGCAGTGCCCCCACCTGTGCCCAGCAGTGCCCCCCTGTGCCCAGCAGTGCCCCCACCTGTGCCACTCTGCAGTGCCACCTACCTGTGCCCAGAAGTGCCACCTACATGTGCCCAGCAGTGCCACCCACCTGTGCCCACCAGTGCCACCCACCTGTGCCCACCAGTGCCACCCACCTGTGCCCACCCACCAGTGCTGCCCACCAGTGCCACCCACCAGTGCAGCCCAGCAGTGCTGCCAGTCAGTGCCACCAGTCAGTGCCCAGGGGTTGTGCCAGTCAGTGCCGCCAGTCAGTGCCCAGAAGTGATGCCAGTCAGTGCCGTCTATCAGTACCCATCATCAGTGTCACCTATCAGTGCCGCCTATCAGTGCTGCATATCAGTGCCGCCTATCCGTGACCCCTAATTAGTGCTGTCTATCAGTGCCGCCTATCTGTGCCACCTCATTAGTACTGCCTATCAGTGCCCTTTAGTGCTGCCTATCAGTGCCCATCAGTGCCGCCTATCAGTGCCCATCAGTGCCGCCTCATCAACGCAAATCAGTGAAGGAGAAAAAATACCTGTTTGAAAAATTTTATAAAAGATACAAATAAACTTTTTTTTTTTTTTCAAATTTTTTGCACATTTTTAATTTATAGCGCAAAAAGTAAAGCGCCCAGTGGCGATTAAATACCACCAAAAGAAAGCTCTATTTGTGAGAAAAAAATGATCAAAATTTCATATGGGTACAATGTTGCATGACCGCGCAATTGTCAATCAAAGTGCGGCAGCGCTGAAAGCTGAAAATTGGCCTGGTAAGGAAGGGGGTATAAGTGCCTGGTAGGCAAGTGGTTAAACAGTGCCAGTCTGTATCTGAATGGGCTCGATACGATCTTTATTAAAACACATCCATCCAGATACAGTTCAGGTCGGTAGCGGCTTGTATAGATATACATGAGCCTACACGCGGAGTTCGCACTGCCTGGCGCCTGGCCATACGAAGTCCATGTGGTACTATGCTGCTGATATGTGGATACAGGCCCGCGGCCTACTGCCGGCGACATTCGCATCGAATGCCGTGGTGGCATACACGCCAGTCTATAAGCGCAGATCTGCCATCTCATCCATTACTGAGCTGAGTACGGTAATATATACATTGTAAATGCGCATGGCCTAATTGCAGCCTTCAGAGCTTTAATTAAGCCACACGAGAGGCATATGAATAACACTAATATATGACACATTTAAAGGACAACCTGTAATAGAAAATTTCCATGACATTCCCTCCTGTTTTATCATATTCTCCTTGTGTCCCTTCTTGATCTTCTTCAGCTTGATGGGTGTAGTCTCAAAACCTTAAAGAGTTGGTCTTAGACCAGAGTTCCTGTAGTTGTCCCTGAGAATAAAGCTCCACGGGGTACCTGAAACAACAAGACTAGGCGCAAGAGCGTTGGAGCCTTCACTACAGGAAGGCTCTTGCAAAAACCACAAACAGAACTTTTTCAAACTGTTCCGGCAAATGGAACCGGGCTTGTGGTATAAACAATGCTTGTGATCCCACGGTGGTCCGGGGAGATCCAGCAGCAGATTCTCAAATTGCCCCTGCAAACGGGTCCACACAAGGCTGGTCTCGACCCAGACGGTTTTCCAAAAAGCGGAACAAACAAATCTTGCAGCTTTATACACAAACAACGATGAGGCTTGAAGCTTGCTTGGAGGTCTTGGAGAACATGGTCTTTAGGGAGATAAATTAAAGGGAAGCCAGGACGTAACCTGCAGAGAAGGTGGCTGGTTGGTGAGGTCTTCCTCCAATCAGTGGTTGGAGTGGGATCCCAGGAGCGGCCATGGAGATGTGGTCGTCTGCCCGAGCTTGGCTTACACGGTTGATGAGGCAACAGGAACATCTCACCGCGGCATACAAGAGACAAAGGAAAAGAGAAGCATCAGGACATACACTCCCACTTCCTTCAACCAAGATCTGATGGAGAAAAGGAAATCTCCCAATCCTCCCAAACCCTTGAACGGATTCCAACCCTCACTAGCTGTAGCTCTAGCTTTTCCCTGTAGTTCACTAACTTTGTCCATATGGGCCTGGACCTTGTCATCGGTGTCTTCTATCCAGGTACAACAATCCTCTCCGATGAACTCACAGAAACCCCCTTTGGCGGCTAAAAGATAATCAAGGGCCATCTTCTCCTGAAGCACTAAAATTCCCATCTGCCATTGTTCTTGGGCAATTTTTCTGACAGCCTCTACGGTCTCGTTAAACATACTATCCACGATGACAGAAAAATTGTTCAGGCGCTTCATAAGTTCTATTCCCCAACCTGTCCATGAAGGAAACCAAGCCCATGCCTGGTCGCCCTCAGAGAACAGCTCCCTACGAACTCTCCCTGCCATCCCTACCTTCTTGTGAACCATCAACTCTTCATGATCCATTCCTACATAGGATGCGGGGACTAGCTTTATGAGGGCACACGAACCTTTCGCGTTCTGGGGAAATGTTCTATAGGCTGCCGAACCACACAGAATATAGTACGGACCTGGCAGAGCAGAGTAGGAGGAGTTCTTCGTTCGGCCTCTGGCACTGAGTAACAGTTGCACAGACTGGGGGATTGCTCCCTCAGTCTGCACATCACATCCGTCCTTCCAACAAACGTGTCTGGTCGGTCAGTGTGGTTACTCAGAAGGGAAGTCTGGTTAGTCAGATTGACAGTTATACCTCCCTCGCAGGTGGTAGTCCCAACAAACTTGTTACCTCAGCCAAAGCTGATGTTAAAGCACACCTGAAGGCTGCCTAGCTGCCCAGTTACCCATAATGGACTGACGAGGGCCCTACAGGAGCTAGAGCTAATATTGGTACTGAAACTGATGTTACCTGCTAAAAATGTGTCATTAAGTTCTACAGAAAAATGTCTACGTGGGGGCTGACCAGGGGTCCCTTGCTTTTTCATGCCGACACGGATGTCATATAGGGCATGAACAGCGGCCATTGCGGACATGTGATGACTGGGTGGGGGCTTAGAGCATACCCAACAGTTGGTTTTGTTGGCTGCTCTGGCTAATCGCAGGTGCATTATAAATAAAAGGTTGGGGTATCTGCCGTCTTTTCCTCCGTTCACACACATGTAAGACATACAAACAAAAAGAAAAAGGAAAATGACACCCCTCATTCTCTGGTGTAGCTGAAAAGCTTCTTGCAGTGGCTTGCGTGCACCCAGTTGTCTCGTCCCTCGAGCTTGAGTGAGGTAGGTGTCGTCAGCTGGACTTGGTATGGTCCGGTGAATCGTGGCTCGAGTCCGGTTCTTTGATGTTTCTTTAGGACGACCCAATCACCTGGCTCAATAGAAAGAACACCCGTTATTGCATTTGGATCCGGGAGCGATTCGCGAACCCGATGGTGTATCTTCTGCAGCTCCCGTTGCAGAGATTGCACGTTACCTGTAAGCTGTGAATGCAAAGACGACAACTGTTGAGGAAAGTACAACCCTGTTTTGGGAGGTCCCCCAAACAACACCTCGTAGGGTGACAGCCCATGTGGTTGCCGAGGGGCATTCCGGATGGAATAGAGGGCAATGGGGAGACACTCGGGCCAAGGTTTTTGGGTATCGGCCATGATTTTGGAGATCCTGTTTTTAAGGATTCCGTTGAGACGTTCAACCTTACCGCTACTCTCGGGGTGATATGGGGTGTGTAGCCCTTGGTTGATGTGAAGGGCTTTACATACCTCTGCAAAGATCTGTCCAGTGAAGTGTGACCCCCTATCGGACTCGATGGTTTCAGGTAGACCCCAGCGGCACACAACCTCAGACAGGATTTTCTTCGCCGTGGTACTAGCGTTGGCACACGTAACGGGCCACGCCTCAGGCCAGCCTGAAAACATATCTACACAGACCAAGGCGTATTCGTATGGCCCACTCTTTGGTAACGAGATGTAATTGATCTGGATGCGTTGGAAGGGGCGCTCAGGTTTTGGTGAGTGCCTTTGAGGCATTACTACCGTTCTGCCAGGGTTGTGTAGGGCACAAACTAGGCAAGAAGCTGCAAATGTAGCTGCAGCAGTACTGAACCCAGGTGCAATCCAATGCTCGTCTACCAATGCACACATAGCCGTCTTAGATTGGTGCCCAGGGTAATGAGCCAAGTGGGCCATCATGGGGAAAAGGGACTTTGGCAAACACCATCTTTTGTTCAGGCACCAAATGTCATTCGACCCTTGGGAGGCTCCCGCTGCTGTCCATCTAGCCTTCTCCTGCAAACCCGCCTGCGATTGCAGCTTTTTAAACTCGTCTAATGAAACCTCTGAAGGAATGGCCAGCATCAGAAACCCCCTTTCCTGAACCAGTGCACCGGCCTTTGCGGACCGATCTGCCAAAGCGTTTCCACATGCCTCCACACTAGTCTCAGTAGTATGAGCCTTCACCTTAAGAACAGCTATCTCCCGTGGCAGGCTGAAAGCAATGAACAACCTGTCAATCAGTTCTGTATGCTTCACTGGTTTACCTGAACTTGTGAGAAATCCCCTCACTTTCCAGATGGGACCAAAGTCATGTGCAATACCAAACGCATACCTCAAATCCGTATAAACATTAATCCTCTGACCTTCATGCAACTCACATGCCCTGGCCAGTGCCCACAGCTCAGCTTCCTGAGCTGATATATGTGCGTTCAAAGAGCCCTTTTCCACAACGTCACTTTCCGTTGTGACCGCGTAACCAGTGTGTGGCTTACCGTCTTGGGTGTAGTACCTGGACCCATCGACAAAAAGATTTTTCGCTTCCGGTAGTGGCGCTTCCTTCACCGGGCTGATCGCCGCTGACTCCAGTTCCATCAAAGAAATGCAGTCGTGTCCTTTGGAAGAGAGGTTAGTAGTGGAAAAAGAAGACATGTTAGCAGAAGTGGTGTTAGTATTGTTAGTCGGGTTGCAAGATTTAGCACTGTCGTTGCTGTCCTCCCCCCCTTCTCGTCTTCCAACACAGGAAGAAGAGAAGCTGGGTTAAGAATAGTGCATCGTTTGATAGTGAGGTTAGTAGGGGTAGGAGGGCTACCTCGTATTTGGTCAATCTTGCTGCAGAGAGATGTTTAGTTTGGACCTTGTTGTCAGGGCTCCGGGTATGACCAGAGGTGTGTGGACTGACACAGGGAAACGCAGGCTTCAGATATAGTAAAAACAATATAATTTATTTAAGACTAAACAATACATAAACGCAGTGCAAGACTAGACATAAACACAGTGCAAACAAACCAAAACCCCCAACAGACAACAAAAGAACAATACTAAGCGTAGTCGGACGGGCCGGGTCAGGAACAATCAGACAGACAAGGTACCAAAGGAGCAAACTGGAGAGTGGTCAGGAATAGCAGAGGTCAGGACAGGCGGAGTTCAATCAGAGTCAGGGATCAAGCAGGATCAGACAGGAAGCCGACAGGATGCAGGTACAGGGGCTCTTGGGAAAACATACACCAAGGCCCTGATTGCAAGTCTGGCCATTCCTTATATGCACCTCCTGCAATCAGCCTCAGATGTTTTGGCTGACTGCAGAAGTGAGCCTCTGGTTGCTGAGAGCACCCTCTGGCTAGTCCTGGTACTGCAACCCACAAGGCAGGTGAGTCCCACCACTATTGGCGAGTCCATTTCTGACAGTACCCCCCCCCCCCCAAGGAGCGGCCTCAGGACGCTCCAAACCGTCCTAAATGGGCAAAATGTTCCACCGCCCGGATCCGGTAATTGGCAGGATATCAAGGACTGGTACATCAGGCTGGGCACCGGGCAGAGGCACATCAGGCTGGGCACCGGGCAGAGGCACATCAGGCTGGGCACCGGGCAGAGGCACATCAGGCTGGGCACCGGGCAGAGGCACATCAGGCTGGGCGTCGAGCCATCTGGCAAGACCGCGGGTGCCAAGCCATCTGGCAAGACCGCGGGCGCGGAGTCATCTGGCAAGACAGCGGGCACCGGGTGAACTGGCAAGACAGCGGGCATCGGGTCGTCAAGCAAGACAGCGGGCATCGGGTCGTCAAGCAAGACAGCGGGCATCGGGTCGTCAAGCAAGACAGCGGGCATTGGGTCGTCTGGCATCAGGGTATCAGGCTGAATTGCGGGTGCCGGGGCACCAGGCTGAACCATGGAAGGTGGGTTCAATGACGGCAGGCTGACCAGTTTGGATACTGGCAGGATGGTACTGGTTGCAAAGAATTTTCGCTTTTTCCTGGTTTTAGTTACTGGAGCACAGGAAGTAAGCGCAGGTTTGTAAGTGGATAGAGCAGCTGTAGGCAGAGAAGAGCTGGGGGATGGAACAAAGGAGGGAGCAGTTGCTACAGAGGACTTCTTTACAGGGTTAAAGAAAGGATAGGTGCAGCGAGTGGGAGCAGGTGACTGATATGTGGTAGTTAGCAGAGTATACTGGGCAATCACTGGGGGTGCTGTCGGGGATGCAGGAAGAGTGCCTTGAGCAGAGGAATGACGTTGCAAGCTGACTGAGGCTGGGTGCAACAAGTCTGACCATGTCTGCAGTATGGGTTGAACAAAACTCAGCTTACACAAAGCCTGTCTGGTCAAAGACTGCACTGAATTTATACAATCTCTTAGTACCTGTTGTGAACATGCAGAATAATGCTCCAGAAAGTAATCTACATCATCCTCCAATAACCATACCAGGGACTCTACCTGGTCGGCACTAAATGGCGGCAAAAATTCATCCCTGCTTTCGGGGGTACCAGATGAAACCAACTCTGCACAAACCTGAATCAATGGTTGCACCTCAGAGAACTCTGTGCCCTGATCTACTAGGCAATGAGCGATCCTTATGCACTCTAGTAGTTGAGCCCGGGTATACTCCTTCAGAGTCTGATAAGCATAATCTCTGTCATCAAACACTAGCAGAGACAAATACACCACCTCATCAAGATTCATCCTTCCCAGCAACAATAAGCCAAGATGGCTTCCCTGTGCAGCCACTTCTGGTTAGGATTGGCCTTGGTGTAATGTCAGGGCTCCGGGTATGACCAGAGGTGTGTGGACTGACACAGGGAAACGCAGGCTTCAGATATAGTATAAACAATATAATTTAAGACTAAACAATACATAAACGCAGTGCAAGACTAAACATAAACACAGTGCAAACATACCAAACCAAAACCCCCAACAGATAACAAAAGAACAATACTAAGCGTAGTCGGACGGGCCGGGTCAGGAACAATCAGACAGACAAGGTACCAAAGGAGCAGACTGGAGAGTGGTCAGGAATAGCAGAGGTCAGGACAGGCGGAGTTCAATCAGAGTCAGGGATCAAGCAGGATCAGACAGGAAGCCGACAGGATGCAGGTACAGGGGCTCTTGGGAGAACATACACCAAGGCCCTGATTGCAAGTCTGGCCATTCCTTATATGCACCTTCTGCAATCAGCCTCAGGTGTTTTGGCTGACTGCAGAAGTGAGCCTCTGGTTGCTGAGAGCACCCGCTGGCCAGTCCTGGTACTGCAACCCACAAGGCAGGTGAGTCCCACCACTATTGGCAAGTCCATTCCTGACACTGGTTTAGGATCTCTTGCACCGAGTGCGGAGTGTAGAGTGTGAGGGGTGAATCCAAAACAATGTCACCCACTTTTTGGACAAGGACAGCACAAGCGGCCGCTGCCCTCACACAACCCGGGGACCCTTTGATGACTGGGTCCAGAGCAGTCGATAGGTACATGATGGGGCGGTACCTGGTTCCGTGAAGTTGGGTTAGTACTCCGGTTGCATGGCCCTGACTTTCGTGACAGAAAATGTAGAAAGGTAGGTCATAGTTGGGTAGACCTAGGACTGGTGATCTAGAGAGTTCCTGGGTCAAATCTTGAAGAGTTGACCAGTTGTCATCTGACATTTGAAACAGTGTTTTGGATGTCAGCTCGTATGGAGGTCCAAGTTTGGCCGAGATGCTGGGGACCCAATCTCTGCAGTAGTTGATAAGGCCGAGGGTGGCTCTCAGCTGATGGTGGTTTTTGGGTCTCTTTAGGTCTTGCAGTGTCTGCACTCTTTGGGTTGTTAGGTGCCTGGTGCCCTGAGAAATACAATGCCCCAAGAAGATGACTTTCTCCTGGCAGAGTTGTAGTTTCTCCTTGCTGGCCTTGTTGCCCGTTGACGCCAGATGGTTGAGTAATGAAACAGTATGCTGATAACAATCCTCTTTAGTGGGACAGCAAAGTAGCAAGTCATCGACATACTGTAACAACACCACTAGAGATGAGCGAATCGAACCAGGCGAACCGGAATTCGAGTCGAATTTCAGGAAATATTCGATTCGCGGCGAAACCGAAATTTTGCCTACTTCGGGTGCGCGAATCGAACATTTCCCGATCAGCTGGCAAAAGTGTCCCTGCAGTGAGCTCCGCTATTTCTGACAGTTCTCTGACAGAAGGAACACATGTTTAGCGGTTGAAACATTGTATCTATTAGTTTACATTTAGGATACAGATGTTTCAACCACTGTTCATGTGAAGAAGCTGTGAGAGAACTGTCAGAAATAGAGGAACTCTGCACATACACTTTTTGCTGGCTTGGAATTATTCTTCTTTTCATCCTACTTCTTCTTCTTCTTCATCTTCATCCTCAGAAGAAGAGGATGAGGATGAAGAAGAAGAAGAAGAAGTAGGATGAAAAGAAGAATAATTCCAAGCCGGCAAAAAGTGTATGTGCAGAGTTCCTCTATTTCTGACAGTTCTCTCACAACTTCTTCACATGTACAGCGGTTGAAACATCTGTATCCTAAATGGAAACTAATAGATACAATTTGTATCTATTAGTTTCCATTTAGGATACAGATGTTTCAACCGCTGTACATGTGAAGAAGCTGTGAGAGAACTGTCAGAAATAGAGGAACTCTGCACATACACTTTTTGCCGGCTTGGAATTATTCTTCTTTTCATCCTACTTCTTCTTCTTCTTCTTCTTCTTCATCCTCATCCTCATCCTCTTCTTCTGAGGATGAGGATGAAGAAGAAGAAGAAGCAGTAGGATGAAAATAAGAATAATTCCAAGCCGGCAAAAAGTGTATGTGCAGAGTTCCTCTATTCTGCAGATACACTTAGAGGAGCTCTGCACATACACTTTTTGCCTGTTTGGAATTAATCTTATTTTCATCCTACTTCTTCTTCTTCTTCTTTATCCTCATCCTCAGAAGAAGAAGAAGAGGATGAAGAAGAAGAAGAAGAAGAAGAAGAAGAAGAAGAAGTAGGATGAAAATAAGAATAATTGCAAGCCGGCAAAAAGTGTATGTGCAGAGTTCCTCTATTCTGCAGATACACTTAGAGGAGCTCTGCAGATACACTTAGAGGAGCTCTGCACATACACTTTTTGCCGGCTTGGAATTAATCTTATTTTCATCCTACTTCTTCTTCTTCTTCTTCATCCTCATCCTCATCCTCAGAAGAAGAAGAAGAGGATGAGGATGAGGAAGAAGAAGAAGAAGAAGAAGAAGTAGGATGAAAATAAGAATAATTCCAAGCCGGCAAAAAGTGTATGTGCAGAGCTCCTCTAAGTGTATCTGCAGAGCTCCTCTAAGTGTATCTGCAGAATAGAGGAACTCTGCACATACACTTTTTGCCGGAAACCGCTGTATGGAGGGAATGTCCCAGAACTGTCATAAATAGTCTATTTCTGACAGTTCTGGGACATTCACTCCATACAGCTGTTTCAACCGCTGTATGGAGGGAATGTCATAGAACTGTCAGAAATAGACTATTAATGACAGTTCTGGGACTGTCCTTCCATACAGCGGTTGAAACATTGTATCTATTTGTTTCCATAAATGGATCCATTTATGGAAACAAATAGATACAATGTTTCAACTGCTGTATGGAAGGACAGTCCCAGAACTGTCATTAATAGTCTATTTCTGACAGTTCTATGACATTCCCTCCATACAGCGGTTGAAACAGCTGTATGGAGTGAATGTCCCACAACTGTCAGAAATAGACTATTTATGACAGTTCTGGGACATTCACTCCATACAGCGGTTGAAACATTGTATCTATTTTTTTCCATAAATGACATTCTGCAGATACACTTAGAGGAGCGCTGCAGATACACTTTTTGCCGGCTTGGAATTATTCTTATTTTCATCCTACTTCTTCTTTTTCTTCTTATGAGGATGAGGATGAAGAAGAAGAAGTAGGATGAAAATAAGATTAATTCCAAGCCGGCGGCAAAAAGTGTATCTGCAGCGCTCCTCTAAGTGTATTTGCAGAATGTCATTTATGGAAAAAAATAGATACAATGTTTCAACCGCTGTATGGAAGGACAGTCCCAGAACTGTCATAAATAGTCTATTTCTGACAGTTCTGGGACATTCACTCCATACAGCTGTTTCAACCGCTGTATGGAGGGAATGTCATAGAACTGTCAGAAATAGACTATTAATGACAGTTCTGGGACTGTCCTTCCATACAGCGGTTGAAACATTGTATGTATTTGTTTCCATAAATGGATCCATTTATGGAAACAAATACATACAATGTTTCAACCGCTGTATGGAAGGACAGTCCCAGAACTGTCATTAATAGTCTATTTCTGACAGTTCCATGACATTCCCTCCATACAGCGGTTGAAACAGCTGTATGGAGTGAATGTCCCAGAACTGTCAGAAATAGACTATTTCTGACAGTTCTGGGACAATCACTCCATACAGCTGTTTCAACCGCTGTATGGAGGGAATGTCATGGAACTGTCAGAAATAGACTATTAATGACAGTTCTGGGACTGTCCTTCCATACAGCGGTTGAAACATTGTATGTATTTGTTTCCATAAATGGATCCATTTATGGAAACAAATACATACAATGTTTCAACCGCTGTATGGAAGGACAGTCCCAGAACTGTCATAAATAGTCTATTTCTGACAGTTCTATGACATTCCCTCCATACAGCGGTTGAAACAGCTGTATGGAGTGAATGTCCCAGAACTGTCAGAAATAGACTATTTATGACAGTTCTGGGACATTCACTCCATACAGCGGTTGAAACATTGTATCTATTTTTTTCCATAAATGACATTCTGCAGATACACTTAGAGGAGCGCTGCAGATACACTTTTTGCCGGCTTGGAATTATTCTTATTTTCATCCTACTTCTTCTTTTTCTTCTTATGAGGATGAGGATGAAGAAGAAGAAGTAGGATGAAAATAAGATTAATTCCAAGCCGGCGGCAAAAAGTGTATCTGCAGCGCTCCTCTAAGTGTATTTGCAGAATGTCATTTATGGAAAAAAATAGATACAATGTTTCAACCGCTGTATGGAAGGACAGTCCCAGAACTGTCATAAATAGTCTATTTCTGACAGTTCTGGGACATTCACTCCATACAGCTGTTTCAACCGCTGTATGGAGGGAATGTCATAGAACTGTCAGAAATAGACTATTAATGACAGTTCTGGGACTGTCCTTCCATACAGCGGTTGAAACATTGTATGTATTTGTTTCCATAAATGGATCCATTTATGGAAACAAATACATACAATGTTTCAACCGCTGCATGGAAGGACAGTCCCAGAACTGTCATTAATAGTCTATTTCTGACAGTTCCATGACATTCCCTCCATACAGCGGTTGAAACAGCTGTATGGAGTGAATGTCCCAGAACTGTCAGAAATAGACAGAAACTGTCACAGAACTGTCCTTCTTCTCATCCTTCTCCTTCTTCTCATCCTTCTTCTCATCCTTCTTCTCATCCTTCTTCTTCTCATCCTTCTCCTTCTTCTCATCCTTCTCCTTCTCCTTCTTCTCATCCTTCTCCTTCTCCTTCTTCTCATCCTTCTCCTTCTTCTCATCCTTCTCCTTCTCCTTCTTCTCATCCTTCTCCTTCTCCTTCTTCTCATCCTTCTCCTTCTCCTTCTTCTCATCCTTCTCCTTCTTCTCATCCTTCTCCTTCTCCTTCTTTTCATCCTTCTCCTTCTCCTTCTTCTCATCCTTCTCCTTCTCCATCTTCTCATCCTTCTCCTTCTCCTTCTTCTCATCCTTCTCCTTCTCCTTCTTCTCATCCTTCTCCTTCTCCTTCTTATCATCCTTCTCCTTCTCCATCTTCTCATCCTTCTCCTTCTCCATCTTCTCATCCTTCTCCTTTTCCTTCTTCTCATCCTTCTCCTTCTGCTTCTCCTTCTCCTTCTTCTCATCCTTCTCCTTCTTCTCATCCTTCTCCTTCTTCTCATCCTTCTCCTTCTTCTCATCCTTCTCCTTCTTCTCATCCTTCTCCTCATCCTTCTCCTTCTTCTCATCCTTCTCCTTCTCCTTCTTCTCATCCTTCTCCTTCTCCTTCTTCTCATCCTTCTCCTTCTCCATCTTCTCATCCTTCTCCTTCTTCTCATCCTTCTCCTTCTTCTCATCCTTCTCCTTCTCCTTCTTCTCATCCTTCTCCTTCTTCTCATCCTTCTCCTTCTTCTCATCCTTCTCCTTCTCCTTCTTCTCATCCTTCTCCTTCTTCTCATCCTTCTCCTTCTCCTCATCCTTCTCCTTCTCCTTCTTCTCATCCTTCTCCTTCTCCTTCTTCTCATCCTTCTCCTTCTTCTCATCCTTCTCCTTCTCCTCATCCTTCTCCTTCTCCTTCTTCTCATCCTTCTCCTTCTCCTTCTTCTCATCCTTCTCCTTCTTCTCATCCTTCTTCTCATCCTTCTCCTTCTTCTCATCCTTCTCCTTCTCCATCTTCTCATCCTTCTCCTTTTCCTTCTTCTCATCCTTCTCCTTCTGCTTCTCCTTCTCCTTCTCCGTCTTCTCATCCTTCTCCTTCTCATCCTTCTCCTTCTTCTCATCCTTCTCCTTCTTCTCATCCTTCTTCTCATCCTTCTCCTTCTTCTCATCCTTCTCCTTCTTCTCATCCTTCTCCTTCTTCTCATCCTTCTTCTCATCCTTCTCCTTCTTCTCATCCTTCTCCTTCTCCTTCTTCTCATCCTTCTCCTTCTCCTTCTTCTCATCCTTCTCCTTCTTCTCATCCTTCTCCTTCTCATCCTTCTCCTTCTCCTTCTTCTCATCCTTCTCCTTCTTCTCATCCTTCTTCTCATCCTTCTTCTCATCCTTCTCCTTCTTCTCATCCTTCTCCTTCTTCTCATCCTTCTTCTCATCCTTCTCCTTCTTCTCACCCTTCTCCTTCTCCTTCTTCTCATCCTTCTCCTTCTTCTCATCCTTCTCCTTCTCATCCTTCTCTTTCTTCTCATCCTTCTCCTTCTTCTCATCCTTCTCCTTCTCCTTCTTCTCATCCTTCTTCTCCTTCTCCTTCTCCTTCTTCTCATCCTTCTCCTTCTCCTTCTTCTCATCCTTCTCCTTCTCCTTCTTCTCATCCTTCTCCTTCTCCTTCTTCTCATCCTTCTCCTTCTCCTTCTTCTCATCCTTCTCCTTCTCCTTCTCCTTCTCTTTCCTCATCTCCAAGGGCATTTAAATTAAAGGTACAGTGTTCTGCACTAATTTAAAGGCTCTCTGAAGCCTAGAAACCCTTTTTATAAGTCATCTTCGTAGTGAAGAAATTCGCATCGAATCGAATTTCACACTGGAATTCGCCGAATCAGCCGAATCGAATTTTTGAGAAATTCGCTCATCTCTAAACACCACCTCTGGATTCATTGGGGTCCACTGATCTAACACGATTTTCAGCATGCAGCTGTACTCAGAGGGGCTGGTTACCGCCCCCTGGGGGAGACGGGTCCAGGTAAGTTGTCGGCCCTGGAAGGAGAAGGCAAAAAAGGTACTGGCACTGGGGGTCCAGGGGTACCGAGAAAAACGCGTTTGACAGATCAATGACGGTAAAAAATTTGGCATTGGGTGGTACGGTCGCCAGCAGGGTATGTGGATTGGGCACCAAAGGGGCATCACTGATGATGATTTTGTTTACCGCTCTCAGGTCATGTACCAGCCGGTAGGTGGTCGGTTGACCTGGTGCTGTCTTTTTGGCTACTGGGAATAATGGGGTGCTACACGGCGACTGGGTTGGGGTGAGGACCTTTATCTGTAGATAATGGTCGATCTGGGTTTTTAGGCTGTCCATTTGGGCTACACTTAAAGGGTATTGTGGTAGTCGTGGTAATACGCTTCCTGGCCTGATGTTGACTGTTGTTGGAGGTACCGGCAGGAGACCCACATCATATTTATCAGCCGCCCAAACTTTGGGGTCAACTTCAGCCAATACGTCCAACTCCAGACAATATGTAGCCTCAGAGAGATAAGGTAGGGCCAACAATGTGCACAGTCTTTCTTCCGACAGGGCACTACTCACCACAACACCCGATGGGGTGAACTCAATGACAGCTTGAATGTCTGACAAAATGTCCGCTCCCAAAAGATTGATGGGGACGTCGTCTGAGACCAGCACTGACCTGACAGCCTCAGTGTGCGGACCTAACCTGCAACGGAGTGGTTTGGTGGACTGTAGAGACACCGTTTGACCTGTGAGACCTACCGTCGGTGTGCTTTCCCCTGAGAGGGGTACCTTGCCTTGGATGTCCTGTTTTCGCAAGACCGTTCTGGCTGCACCGGTGTCGATGAGGCAAGGGAGGGGATATTTTAATTCCTCGAGAAAAAGATGGACCTGGGCCGACACTGATTTGCCAACTTCCTATGAGGATTCATAGGGGTTACTTACCATGGTGGTGACAAGGGCGGAGGACTCATCAGGAATGAACTGCCACCGACCTTTAGGTAATTGGGGACAGCTCCTCCTCAGGTGCCCCGTTTGGTGGCACTGGAAACGCCTGGGAGGGGGCCTATCCTTCCTGTGACCCAGATCCCTTGGTTTTTTGTGTGGGGTCTGGGACACAAAAACTTTGGCCTTGTCCTGTTTTTTCCTATCCATTTCCGTCTCTATTGCCACAAGAGTGGAAAGGATAGCAGGGATAGACATCTCATTATACTCGGGTCGGGCCAGAACCAGCCTTTCCCGAATTTTAGTATTGATGCCTTCCAAAAATTTGGCCCGCAACAGAATGTGCGTCGTGGTCACCTTTACCCCTTCAGTTGGAGCATCAGGTCCAACTTCCAGATCCGCATCCAGTGCCGTCTGCTTGAGACGGCACCAGAAGCAGGCGCTTTCCTCATTAGGACCCTGAGTGAGCTTCATCATGTCCGTAGTAGAGGTAGCACCATACATTTCTGGAAGCTTTGCCTTTAGCTGTGCACAAAACTCTTTGCCCCCTGAAGTCATCTCCTCATGAGTGGTTATAGAGCACCCTGCAATCACTGCACTGGCCACTTCCATGCCCACCTTTGCCCGCAGGATCTGCGCACAATCCGACCCGCTCATACTATAGCTGAGCTGGTTTTGTCCAAACATCTGAGCAAATCCTCTCAGATTGAACCGATAGTCCGGGAGCTCAGCCAGAATAGTGCGGATCTCTGCTGGGGTGAAGGGGACATGCCAAACTACCCGTTCCCCTAAGGTCCGGTCAGGGAAGAGTGCAAGGGCTGGCCCGGCTTCATCGGTGGGCTTAGATTAACCACCTCGCTTACTATACCTTCAGGTTTGAGGTCCCTCAGATCAGGGTATAGGTGGGGGCAGGGGTCTGATCAGCGGCTCGTAGCACTTTGATGCAATTCGCCCTGTTTCTTAACCGGGTGTCTATACCCCTTGATTCGCAGATAGTCTGCAAATCGGCTGTTGAGAAGACTTCGTAGTTGGAAACAGAAGGAGCTGAGGTGAAGCAGGGAGAAGGGAGAGGTAGAGGTAGAGGCTGAGGCATATATACAGAAGACACGGAAGGTACGTCAAGAGTGACGTCACTAGCAGAAGAGACAGGTGTAGTTGTACTTATCTCAGCCACTGTTGGTTGTTTGGGAACCCCAGCAGACCCTGACCCTGCCTGCCTTAGTAGAGTCAGCCCTGAAAGAGCTTCCTCCACCTCTGACACCGAATCCTCCTGTTTTATTCCCTCTGGAGGCCAGGTATACTTCACCTGGTTCTTCCGGACAGACACCAGTTTCTGTATGCCCTGCTTCCCTAATTATTATTATTATTACTATACAGTATTTATAAAGCGCCAATAGTTCACTCAGCGCTGTACATTACAAAGGGGGACAGAACATGTGACAGAACAATACCAATACAATGCAAAACATGAGGGGATCGAGGGCCCTGCTTTTTCGAGCTAATTGGATTGACCTGTGAAACCATAGCTGTGCAATCTCTAGTTCTGACGCCTGCATCCGTGGTTCAAATTCAGAGATTAATTTTTCCCACCTCCATGCATCAAATGTACCTTCCCAGGGAATTTCCCATCTGGTACCCTTCGACCATTTATTCCATCTTTTGAGGGGTTCTGTAGACTTCCCCCCCAAACTCACCCTCATCAGCTGTGCAGCTGTCCTCACCCTGAAGAGGGCTGGTTCCCCCTCTCTCTTCATGGACTGACTACTGCCCATCGTGACTAGTCACTGGTATATATGCCGCGTCCGGGTACCTGTTTACCCCCTGGAGCACTCGGTGGGATCCTACCGAGAGGCCTGATTCCACCACTTACCCAGCACAGCGTAATTTATGTGATTCTTATCGATCACCCGAAGCGCATCAAGTGGCGGTCAGACTGAGAGCACACCTCCCACAGCGCAATTTATGTGATCCTCATCACCCACTGTGTTTGGCAGGCCACACCGCACAATGATGAAAGTGGCTTCTCTCTCCTTGCACACAGTAGCTAACACAAGTCAAAACAAAAGGAGGGGTTCTTTGATGTTACTTATGGGTCACTGGTTGCCCGGAAACCTGCTAACTGACCTTTAGGAAAATCGTGTAAAGAAAAAAAACTTTCCTAATACACACAGAAAAACCCCTTTTCAACCAGAAAAACCGTTAAAAAGGACAAAGTGGAGCCTTATGAAAAACACGGGACGTTTCGCAGTAAAACAATTACACAGAGGTAAACCGAAAAACTGTGCCAAAATTAAACCCCGGTTGCCGCTACACAAAATCGCTCCTACCAGCGCCGCTAAACGATCCGCGCTACACATGCGATCTTCGCTGCAACCGCCTAAAACCGTTTATGCGAAAACTCTGCTCGACGCGAAACACGCAACTCAGCAGCTTAAAACAAACCCGCTTTACAAAAAGGAACTACTTTTAACAAGAAAAACACAATCACTATACAAGAAATCTATGCGCAAAAACCCAAACTTCGCTGCGCTCACTAAATGTGGAACACGTGAGGGAAAAACTTGCTTAACACACTTTAAATTGGTTGGCAATATGCAAATTTAAAGCTAAAAGCAAACAACTTAAACCAAGCTTTTGATTAAAGGCAGTAGGGTACCCAGAGCTAGATGTGCTGCCCTCGTGGGTAACCCCCCCCTTGAACCAAAAGGAAATAACAACGATGGAATAATAATAATAAAATGCAAAACTGTACAAATTTGGATTAAAACACAATGTGGGTTAAATGCATATAGAAAACTGCATACACATTGCATAGAGATTACTGAAACTCAAAGCGAAACTCGCAAAATGGCGTTCACCAGTGATCAAAAAACCAAATGGCGGAGAAACACATAGCAGTCACAAAATGGCCGCTAAGAAGACACATGTGACAGTCACCAAGATGGCCACCAACAAAGAAACACATGGTAGTCACCAAGATGGCCGCCGACAAAGAAACACATGGCAGCCACCAAGATGGCCACCAACAAAGAAAACCCTTGCAACTCTAGCCTCAAAATTGCCTCTAACCTCTTAAATAAAACAGACTTTTGGACAAAGCATACACTGGACAATTACATAGCAATATACAGTACACATACAACACAATTTGGCACACTCACAGAGCAGACATAGAAAAACCGACATATCACACTAACATGCGCATGTAACAGAAAAAACCCACTGCTGCATGCTTGCTGGGAGCAGTAGTACCGACAAAACACTGCACAGACTATATGCACACAAAGGTCTTACAACAGTTAACGATTAATTTAAACTTTTCAGCACTGTAATAATTACCTCACCTGGAGGGAGGTAAAGCAATTACCACAGTACCTACAACCCGCAAATACTTATCTAAACTATGCAAAAACTTTTAACCCGCTAAAACATATACCCGTTTAATTTTTTTTTTGGTTGAAAGATTTTTAAACTTGACCAAATCCAGCCAACCAAACCCACCCCTCTGCTGCTTTTAGCAGAGAAAAACCCTTGTCTTTCACCCACAAATCAAAATTTTAGGACAACTAGGTCCTTGCTAAGCGGAATTCGCGTTAGCTAACAGAGAGCGAAATTAGGCACACGAACGCGCAAAAAACGATCCTCTTAACGGTAGAGAGACCTGAAATGTGCCAGCATACTTTTTTCTAGTTCATGATAGCTCATTCCCCCCTCGTACTCGGTTAGCTATCGCAGAATTCGCGTTAGAATCCGCTGGCTCGCCAAATGTCTTGGAAATTCGCTTTCAATGAATTTTCCTTACCGTGAGTGCCCGCAGTTTGATGCGCAGCAATCCCCCATAAAGCTGTGCGAACTTCGCTGCAACCGTATTGCGCCCTCTGCTTACCGCGACTGCAGCTTAGCTCCACGATTCCTGCACCTCCAACTGGTGTGCAAAGGTTTAGCTCTTTTGAGATGTGAGGAAATGGAGCTCCAGTAATCCAGGAATAAATCAGACGATACTCCCAGGTTAAAGTTGGAATCCACTCTGCCCGGGTCTAACCCTAGACTCCTGTTTTTATTATCTTACAAAACACACCCCCCGCACAGGGCCAAGTCAATCCCCTCCCACAGAGCAATGTATAGGGAGTGTCCATACACGAGAATGTCCATCCTGCTCGGAGTGCAAAGTTAACCTTAACCTATACTAAGAACCAGTTAAACCAGTTTTTCTGTCCTCCCCGTAAGCTCGCTTTGGAGAGCAAGTTTCACATTATTTACATGCCATCAGCTCCCAGCAGTATGTACATTGTCTGTACAAGCATCCCCTAGATTAAACAGTGCCAGTCTGTATCTGAATGGGCCCGATACGATCTTTATTAAAACACATCCATCCAGATACAGTTCAGGTCGGTAGCGGCTTGTATAGATATACATGAGCCTAGACGCGGAGTTCGCACTGCCTGGCGCCTGGCCATACGAAGTCCATGTTTTACTATGCTGCTGATATGTGGATACAGGCCCGCGGCATTCGCATCGAATGCCGTGGTGGCATACACGCCATTCTATAAGCGCAGATCTGCCATCTCATCCATTACCGAGTTGAGTACTGTAATATATACATTGTAAATGCGCATGGCCTAATTGCAGCCTTCGGAGCTTTAATTAAGCCACACGTGAGACATATGAATAACACTAATATATGACACATTTAAAGGACAACCTGTAATAGAAAATTTCCATGACAGAACAGGACTCAATTTGAAAACTCCATGTAGATAGTGTCCTTACTGGGATTGAGACTGCGGACCCCAGTGCTGCAAGGCAGAGCTACCAGCCATTAAGCCACTGTGTCTTGAAAGGGCCCCCTTTTCTTATGTCTATACTCTTCTTCTTCACTTGGTACATTGGTGCACTACCACTCACTGTACTATGCCATAGCTCCTCACAACTGTACATCTATATTATATTGCAATGCATTGCATTTTGTCTGTTGTAATATTGTCAATGTATCTTATTACACTGGACTAGTCACATTCTCTGTATTTAACTTTGTTGAACCTCAATAGAAATATTTGAACTAAAAGTAGAGCTTTCTGGTGCTGCTGTATAGTCATAGCTCCCAACAGTCCCTTATGTTAAGGGACTGTCCCTCTTCTCTATTTCCACCCAACGTGAACCTCTTTTTCCGCTGACAGTTAATAGCAGTGTTATACTACTACAAGCATTCAATTCAACCTCTAAATTGTTGCATTTGTAATAATACTAATAGAAAAAAAAAGCACAGAGATAGAGAACTATTGAACAAAAAGTGATTTTGGTTTTAAATGCATCTAAACCCAAAAGTAAAAGTTTATTATATTGTAAAAGGAAAAAACAGTGAGCGCTGGTCCTAAACAGCAGCTGAGCACTCTAAGCAACCGATAAGTACTTATACAGAATAACATAAAAAACAGTGCAGCGCTGAAGATATTAATAAATCCGAAATAAGTCCACTGCAAGTCCAGTTCATAGAAACATGTCAGGTGACAAGTAGAAACTCAATGTTGGTGATCCGTGAGGAAGTAGCAGAAATACGCACTCACCAGAAAGAAGATATATATAAGCAGTATATATCAAAAGCCCATGGATCCTCAATCCAGAAGGAAAAAAGCTGGTCTGGTCACAGTAGGTGGGTCCCTCTTTTAAGGATGCAGAAAAAGGTCTTCCTCCTCCCAGATGGATATTTGGATTCCAAAGTCAGGATTCTGCAAACAAAGTGCTCCTTTCGCCCTGCCTGTGGGGAAGAGCCGCTGAGCCTTCTCCAGAAACCGCAAGGCCTTGTCCGCGTTCTGGCTCTTGATGGCGATCAGCGCGATGGATATACAGCGCTCCGCCTCGTCCCGGGCAACCCAAATGTATGTGAAATAACAAGCAGATAGGCGAAGCCTGGCTGCTCCCTTTTAATGGCAGGGGAAGTCCGATATAACTGCAGAAAAAATGGAAACAAGAGCGCACTGGCCTAGCGCATTTTCCCAGATAACAGTTTATTGAAATGTAATTAAAATATACTCACAAACAAGAAGTTAAAAATCACATAACATATGACAGTTACTGGAAACATGCTCCATGTGGCACCAAGTCATAAAAGAAGTGCCATCCAAGGGCCAAAGAAGGGCTGACATTTTTCGAGGGCTCTGAGCAAGCGTTTTTTCCTCGAAATGTGTCAGACCTTCTTTGGCCCTTGGATGGCACTTCTTTTATGTCGGGGCCCTTGGTGCCATATAGAGCATGTTTCCAGTGACTGTCATATGTTATGCGATTTGTTACCTTTTGTTTGTGAGTATATTTTAATTACAATTCAATAAAATGTTATCTGGGATAATGCACTAGGCCAGTGCGCTCTTTTTTCCATTTTTTTCTGCAGTTACTGTATATCTGAATTCCCTTAATTTGCACCTGGTAATCCTGCCAATAGCATACTTCCTGTCCTAGAATGGCAACATTCACTTACCCACTATTTCTATGGAGGGAGCCATAATTGTTAACCTGGCTTGTTTTTGTATAAAACTTTGCATCTTTTACCACCTCCAGGAAAACTGAGATATTTGCTGTGAATGCGAAGATGTATTTTTTATAAATTAAGCACCATAAAATATTTACTTATACACTTTTCACAACTGTTACTTCACAGAAAGCATTCAAACAAATAGAGATTGCATTTTTTATGTATTCACTATCAGACAGATTAAAAAAAAAAATCCTTTTATTACACATAATAAAATAAAAAACATACCCATTTTTTTCTAAAGCCATACAAACTATACCCCTTGCCTGCCTATCCATAAATATATGTCCTATTCAATTATTTTGGACCCTTTATAGAGAATAAACGTATAATTACCGTAGCAATATTGCTTAGAAATCAAGTGATGTTAAACTGTTATTCCAGTGTACAGTTTATTTCATACAGTCACAGCTTTATCCTAAAGCAGGGGTCTCCAAACTTTTTAAACAAAGGGCCAGTTTACTGTTCTTCAGACTTTAGGGAGGCCAAAGTGTGGCTAGTGATAGTAGAAAATGTCCTGGCATCAGTGGGGGTAAACAATGCCCAAACTTTAGTATTAGGGGAGGAATAGTGCTCCATCATTGGTGTCAGTGGGGGAAATAGTGCCCCATTATCACTGTCAGTGAGAGGAATAGTGTCTCAAGGGCCAGATAAAGGCAAGCAAAGGACTGCATTCGGTCACTGGGCTGCAGTTTGGAGACCCCTGCCCTAAAGTATCTGGTTCCAATGTTAGGCTGGAGTTCGACAGAGTATTGACAATGATGCTAGGTAAGCTTGATTCCATATTAGCAGTATACCAGGGAGTAGTCAAGCCACAATAAAAGTATAGTATAAATGCTGGATCAAGCAGTCAAGCTGCAATAGCAGTATAGTATAAATACTGGATCAAACAGCCAAGCCGCAATAGCAGTATAGTATAAATGCTGGATCAAGCAGCCAAGCCGCAATAACAGTATAGTATAAATGCTGGATCAAACAGCCAAGCCAGAATAGCAGCATAGTATAAATGCTGGATCAAGCAGTCAAACCGCAATAGCAGCATAGTATAAATGCTGGATCAAGCAGTCAAACCGCAATAGCAGTATAGTATAAATGCTGGATCAAGCAGCCAAGCCACAATAGCAGTATAGTATAAATGGTGGATCAAGCAGCCAAGACGCAATAGCAGTATAGTATAAATGCTGGATCAAGCAGCCAAGCCGCAATAGCAGTATAGTATAAATGCTGGATCAAGCAGCCAAGCCACAATAGCAGTATAGTATAAATGCTGGATCAAGCAGCCAAGCCGCAATAGCAGTATAGTATAAATGCTGGATCAAGCAGTCAAGCCGCAATAGCAGTATAGTATAAATGCTGGATCAAGCAGCCAAGCCGCAATAGCAGTATAGTATAAATGCTGGATCAAGCAACCAAGCCGCAATAGCAGTATAGTATAAATGATGGATCAAGCAGTCAAGCCGCAATAGCAGTTTAGTATAATTGCTGGATCAAACAGTCAACATGCAAAAGCAGTATATTACAAATGATGGCTCAAGCAGCCAAGCCGCAATAGCAGTATACTAATAATGCTGGATCAAGCAGTCAAGCTGCATTAGCAGTATAGTATAAATACTGGATCAAGCAGCCAAGCCGCAATAGCAGTATAGTATAAATGCTGGATCAAACAGCAAAGCCGAATAGCTGCATGGTATAAATGCTGGATCAAGCAGCCAACCCGCAATAGCAGTATAATATAAATGCTGGATCAAGCAGTCAAGCCGCAATAGCAATATAGCATTAATGCCGGATCAATCAGTCAAGCCGCAATAGCAGTATAGTATAAATGTTGGATCAAGCAGCCAAGCTGGAAAAGCAGTATATTATAATTGCTGGATTAAGCAGTCAAGCCGCAATAGCTGTAGAGTATAAATTCTGGATCAAGTAGTGAAGTCGCAATAGCAGTATAGTATAAATGCTGGATCAAGCAGCCAAGCCAGAATAGTGGTATAGTATAAATGCTGGATTAAGCAGCCAAGCCGCAATAGCAGTATAGTATAAATGATAGATCAAGCAGTCAAGTCGCAATAGCAGTATAGCATAAATGCTGGATCAAGCAGCCAAGCCGCAATAGCAGTATAGTATGAATGCTGGATCAAGCAGTCAAGCCACCATAGCAGTATAGTATAAATGCTGGATCAAGCAGCCAAGCCGCAATAACAGTATAGTATAAATGCTGGATCAAACAGCCAAGCCAGAATAGCAGCATAGTATAAATGCTGGATCAAGCAGTCAAACCGCAATAGCAGCATAGTATAAATGCTGGATCAAGCAGTCAAACCGCAATAGCAGTATAGTATAAATGCTGGATCAAGCAGCCAAGCCACAATAGCAGTATAGTATAAATGGTGGATCAAGCAGCCAAGACACAATAGCAGTATAGTATAAATGCTGGATCAAGCAGCCAAGCCGCAATAGCAGTATAGTATAAATGCTGGATCAAGCAGCCAAGCCACAATAGCAGTATAGTATAAATGCTGGATCAAGCAGTCAAGCCGCAATAGCAGTATAGTATAAATGCTGGATCAAGCAGCCAAGCCGCAATAGCAGTATAGTATAAATGCTGGATCAAGCAGCCAAGCCGCAATAGCAGTATAGTATAAATGCTGGATCAAGCAGCCAAGCTGCAATAGCAGTATAGTATAAATGCTGGATCAAGCAACCAAGCCGCAATAGCAGTATAGTATAAATGATGGATCAAGCAGTCAAGCCGCAATAGCAGTTTAGTATAATTGCTGGATCAAACAGTCAACATGCAAAAGCAGTATATTACAAATGATGGCTCAAGCAGCCAAGCCGCAATAGCAGTATACTAATAATGCTGGATCAAGCAGTCAAGCTGCATTAGCAGTATAGTATAAATACTGGATCAAGCAGCCAAGCCGCAATAGCAGTATAGTATAAATGCTGGATCAAACAGCAAAGCCGAATAGCTGCATGGTATAAATGCTGGATCAAGCAGCCAACCCGCAATAGCAGTATAATATAAATGCTGGATCAAGCAGTCAAGCCGCAATAGCAATATAGCATTAATGCCGGATCAATCAGTCAAGCCGCAATAGCAGTATAGTATAAATGTTGGATCAAGCAGCCAAGCTGGAAAAGCAGTATATTATAATTGCTGGATTAAGCAGTCAAGCCGCAATAGCTGTAGAGTATAAATTCTGGATCAAGTAGTGAAGTCGCAATAGCAGTATAGTATAAATGCTGGATCAAGCAGCCAAGCCAGAATAGTGGTATAGTATAAATGCTGGATTAAGCAGCCAAGCCGCAATAGCAGTATAGTATAAATGATAGATCAAGCAGTCAAGTCGCAATAGCAGTATAGCATAAATGCTGGATCAAGCAGCCAAGCTGGAAAAGCAGTATATTATAATTGCTGGATTAAGCAGTCAAGCCGCAATAGCTGTAGAGTATAAATTCTGGATCAAGTAGTGAAGTCGCAATAGCAGTATAGTATAAATGCTGGATCAAGCAGCCAAGCCAGAATAGTGGTATAGTATAAATGCTGGATTAAGCAGCCAAGCCGCAATAGCAGTATAGTATAAATGATAGATCAAGCAGTCAAGTCGCAATAGCAGTATAGCATAAATGCTGGATCAAGCAGCCAAGCCGCAATAGCAGTATAGTATGAATGCTGGATCAAGCAGTCAAGCCACCATAGCAGTATAATATAAATGCTGGATCAAGCAGTCAAGCTGCAATAGCAATATAGTATAAATGCTGAATCAAGCAGGAAAGTCGCAATAGCAATATAATATAAATGCTGGATCATACAGTCAAGCCTCAATAGCAATATAGTATAAATGCAGGATTAAGCCGTCAAGCTGCATTAGCAAAATAGTATAAATTCTGGATCAAGCAGCCAAGCCGCAATAGCAGTATAGTATAAATGCTGGATAATGCAGCCAAGCCACAGTAGCAGTATAGTATAAATGCTGGATCAAGCATCCAATCTACAATAGCAGTATACTATAAATACTGGATCAAGCATTCAAGCCGCAATAGCATTATAGTATAAATGCTGGATCAAGCAGCCAAGCCGCTATAGCAGTATAGTATAATTGCTGGATCAAACAGTCAAGCCGGAATAGCAGTATAGTATGAATGCTGGATCAAGCAATCAAGCCGCAATAGTAGTATAGTATAAATGCTCGATCATGCAGCCAAGCTGGAATAGTAGTATAGTATAAATGCTTGATCAAACAGCCAAGCCGGAATAGCTGTATAGTATAAATGCTGGATGAAACAGCCAAGCCAAAATAGCAGCATGATATAAATGCTGGATGAAGCAGCCAAGCCGCAATAGCAGTATAGTATAAATGCTGGATGAAACAGCCAAGCCGCAATAGCAGTATAGTATAAATGCTTGATCAAGCAGTCAAGCCACAATAGCAGCATATTATAAATGCTGGATCAAGCAGCCAAGCCGCAATAGCAGTATAGTATAAATTCTGGATCAAACAGCCAATCCGCAATAGCAGTATAGTATAAATACTGGATCAAGCAGCTAAGCCGCAATAGCAGTATAGTATAAATGCTGGATCAAGCAGTCAAGCCGCAATAGCAGTATAGTATAAATACTGGATCAAGCAGCCAAGCCGCAATAGCAGTATAGTATAAATGCTGGATCAAGCAGTCAAGCCACAATAGCAGTATGTTGTGGACCTTTTGAAATTATGTCTCAAAAACATGATTTATCCAGACATAATCCTATATAACAACAAGTCAGCATAGCTGGATGTTAAGGGTTAATTTGTCTTGGTTGGAAAGTCGAATGACCATCTAGCTAGAGAAATGTAAACGATGGGTGAAGGGATTTTTTTTTTCCTCCTAGAGACAAATATACTATTAGAAGTTCTACAGGTGGTCAAACACCATTATTCAGACTTCTATAGCAGGTAAACATATACAAGGTCTGGACAGGACAATAGAGGAACCAAACTGATTGTCTGAGAGCTTACCCAAACCTTGCAGAGTGTGATAAACCAACAGACCTCTCAAACTATCACAATATGCTATTGTCCACCAAGGGTGAAAGTATTAATAGTTGTTTACTGTGACTCCAATACAAGAGCCAGGCAAACAGAGAGTTTTTCCCTACCCATAGAAAATGTGGTTCTGAAACATAAGTTAAATTCAGGACATTTAAAGCTAAAAAAAATTGAATGTATCTAACTACAAAGATATTACTACAAAAGCATAGTATCTAGAGATGTTATAAAGAATAGGTTTCACACACCACCAAATATTCAGCAATGGGAATTATATATCACTAACTTGAGTATTGAGATGATGGAAAGTAAGATGTATTATAAACTAGCATTAGTTATATGTCTTATCAGGAAACAGACAGGATGGTATTTCAAGAAGGAATAACTGAATATACACCTATATTCCATGGTCCCTATTTAGAATATTATAGGTATGATCACTTATATATCTGGAAAAAGACGTATATTTAATCCCTGTAATTACCTTAAAATTCCACCCGAGGTATGAGTCATCTCAAATACTCAAATTGTTCTATGATACATGACTGCCATCTGGCGGGCAGGTGAGAAATAGCTTATGTACACACATTTCTCAACTAGCCAATCAAGAAGCCTAGTGGGAAGGTATCTTAGAACAATGGATTAGTGGATATAAAAGCCCATGCACCTTTAAGAAAAAAAAAACTCATCAAAAGAAAAACTGATCAAAAGAAAGAAAACCTGACTGAAGAAAGACCTGATTAGAAGAATCTGAAGACATCTGAAGAGACCTCTCTATAACTCCTCTTCCATCCTTTCAAATTTCCAAACTTTACTAAATTGCTAAACCTCTGTCCTTCTAACTTCCTACATTCTCCCACACTATTGAACTCTATCTCACTTTCCCCTGTGGTCATCATTCTGAAGGCGTTCCATTGCCAGCTAAATCCACGGGAGAGTTTCCTAGTCTGAATTCCGGGTGTGGTGAGACTGTTTATTTAATTTTGCATTACCTATTTTCTCTGTTGTGTGGAATCATAGAATTACCTTAGTGTATCACAACAATATTGGGTAGTTATATATCTGTAGAGAGATCCTGTTTTACTGTTAAAAAATTGTTTGGTGTCATATTATAAAGATTTTTCATATTTCATAATTTATTAAATATTAATAATCAGAGTATAATTTATCAAGGAATAGCTTCTTGCAATCCTATGGCCACGGCTTGTGAGAATATAACCTTTGAGATACTCAAAATTATTAGTTATTAATAAATTTAATTTTTAATCAGATCATTTAGAAATTGTGATATTGATTTAATTATTTGGAAACATTAGTATTGTGTATTACATTGGTAGGGTATGTCTTTGATTGTGTGTATCAATATTCATTTATCACCAGTCTTTTGCGTTTTGTGTTAATATATATATAATTTTTGTACATAAATAAATTTTTATATTTATCTATTATAAGGCAAATTTTGTGTGTATGGTACGAAATCATATTGGCTAAAAGAATTCAAGGTATAATAATAAGTGGTGATCAAATTATCAAGGTGTCCAAATTATTGGTTCACTAAATATTTGCCGTATTTTAACGGCTGGAGGCACTGTAATATTTCATCTAAGGTTAAGGGACACGCCCTTTATAAGTAAAATATATCCTTACATAAACCACCACAAGTATAGTATAAATACTGGATCAAGCAGCCAAGCCGCAATAGCAGTATAATTTAAATGCTGGATCAAGCACTCAAGCCGCAATAGCAGTATAGTATAAATGCTGGATGAAGCAGTCAAGCCGTAATAGCAGTATAGTATAAATGTTGGATCCGGCAGTCAAGCTGCAATAGTAATATAGTATAAATGCTGGATCAAGTAGTCAAGCTGCAATAGCAGTATAGTATAAATGCTGGATCAAGCATCCGAGCCGCAATAGCAGTATAGTATTAATGCTGGATCAAGCATCCGAGCCGCAATAGCAGTATAGTATTAATGCTGGATCAAGCAGCCAAGCCGCAATAGCAGTATAGTATAAATGCTGGATCAAGCATCCAAGCCGAAATAGCAATATAGTATAAATGCTGGATCAAGCAGCCAAGCCGCAATATCAGTATAGTGTAAATGTTGGATCAGAAAGCCAAGTCGTAATAGCAGTATAGTTGTCACGATCTAACGGTAGCTCTATGGATCCACAGTCTGGGATTTCCCAGGGTGCGGAGTCTAAGCCCCAGTCTGCTTGTTCACCAGAGCCCCTGATGGTGGGGATGGAGTTGGAGCAGGCTGAAACCAGGTCGCAGCCCCCGGGTACACCCAAACTGTAGTAGAGAGGACCGCTAGTGAAACATAGCTGGGTAAGAGCCTGACGTGAAGAGGCAGGGAAGACCTGAGCGGTAAGCGGATAGATCCGTGCAGGATGGATGGATGCGGACACACCTTGAAGCAAGTAGCGGAGTCAGACAGGCCGGGTTGGTAACTGTGGAGACAGAACGGAATCAGAGCAGCAGACAAAGGATAGTCGGCTCACAGGCCAAGTTCAGCAACAGGAGGTCAGACGATCAGGAGCAGGCAGAAGAGTGGTCCAGAGGCAAGGCAGGGGTCAGGGCAGGAGACGATCAGCAGTAATCAGGAGCAGGCTGGGTTCGGCAACAAAGGTACACACACAGAATCAGGACACAAGCAGAGGATAAAGACCATACGGCAACTTGGACATTGCAATGGCCAATTTAAATAGCCCCCCGGCGCCGACAGGCGTGCCTGGGTCCTAGTGCCTGCCTGGAACCGTCATTGGTGACAGGCGCGCCTGGGTCCTAGTGCCCGCCTGCCTGTATGCCTTGTCGGGATCCTACGCATGCGCAGATTCATGCGCCGCGGCGATCTTCTCGTTCCCTGACAATAGTATAAGTGCTGGATTAAGCAGCCAAGCGGCAATAGCAGTATAGTATAAATGCTGGATCAAGCAGTGAAGTCGCAATAGCAGTATAGTATAAATGCTGGATCAAGCAGCCAAGACGCAATAGCAGTATAGTATAAATGCTGGATCAAGCAATCAAGCTACAATAGCAGTATAGTATAAATACTGGATCAAATAGCCAAGCCGCAATAGCAGTATAGTATAAATGCTGGATCAAGCAGTCAAGTCACAATAGCAGTACAGTATAAATGCTGGTTGAAGCAGGCAAGTCCCAATAGCAGTATAGTATAAATGCTGGATCAAGCAGTCAAGCCGGAATAGCAATATACAGTAGTATAAATGCTGGATCAAGCAGCCAAGCTGGAATAGCAATATAGTATAAATGCTGGATCAAGCAGCCAAGCTGGAATAGCAGTATAGTATAAATGCTGGATCAAGCAGCCAAGCTGGAATAGCAGTATAGTATAAATCCTGGATCAAGCAGTCAAGTCGCAATAGCTGTATGATAAGCGCTAGACCAAGCAGTCAAGCCATATTAGCTGTATGTGTAAGAGGTGTAGAAAATAGGCAGCCCCATAAAATTTAAATCCAAAGCCTAATACCTAATATAACAATAATCTATCTTTGTCAATAGAAGATACTAGTGATTGCATTTTTATTGTACCATCACAAGAGGGCAGAACTACTTCCTGTGATAATAGGAAGACACAGAAGTAGGAACTAAAAGTCTAACACTTTGTTTCCTACAGGACAGTGATTACAGTTAACATATCTAGTCACATGTAATTAAGAGTTTTCTGTGTTTGTTACAGGTAAGCAGGAGGCTGTTTAACATGATAAATAGGACAAAATGACTTAACATGTGCCCTGGTGGTTAGTAAATGTTGCTGTTACTATTATGCAATCAGATTACTTGTAGCATAAATGTGAATATATATTGCAGCTGTGTGATTTGGCGCTAAGATACAGGGAATGTGATTTCTCTATTGTAATACGCTATTGTTATGCAGAATAGGTCACTAGCATATCTGTAGAGGTCTAGATATTCAGTATTGCAATTAAAGATGTTTATTAATGTATAGGAAAATACTTATTAATGTATATGGAAATATTTAGTAATGTATAGAGGACAGTGATTACAGTGAACATATCCAGTCACATGTAATTAAGAGTTTTCTGTGTTTGTTACAGCCATTCCTAATAAAACACTTCTGGTTTCACCCGACCCATCCTTCGCACAGTTGAATTATTTACCGTATGTGCAACATATGATAAGCGCTGGATCAAGCAGTCAAACAGCAGTAGCTTTGCAGTAAATGCTGGACATAAATGTTTGAGCAGAACTACCCCCAAAAGGGGAAGTTACACTTGCTTTCATCCTCCGCCCCTCCACTGCCACATTTGGTACTTTTTGGCGGGGGGGGGGGGATGGTTTTGACAGGTTCCCGCTGCCACTTCCCGGTCAGATCGCCGCAGTGATCTGTGAGGATGTTTGGGCCCTCCTCCTTCCCCCCCTACACCCCTTGCAGCCATCTGGGACACATCACAGGTCCCAGAAGACTGCTGGACGACCATTCACAATGCGCATGCGCAGCTAGAAACCGGTTGTGAAGCTAGAAGGGTTCGCTGCCGGTTTTACCTTACCTAAGATGCCAGCGTCTGCACCTGAAGCCCACTGAAGAATCAGCACGAATGAGGAAATTGCTGGATCCCTGGACAGGTAAGTGTCCTTATATTAAAAGTCAGAAGCTACAGTATTTGTAGCTGCTGACTTTTAATTTTTCTGGGGGAGGCTGGAGTGTTACTAAACCCAGGACCCTGCATTCACTATATCTAGTCTCCCACAGTACACACAACATTGAAATGCAATTATTGTAGTAAATATAAACTGCTAAATACCTTTTCTCATCAGCAGTATATAGCAGTCTTGTGACTTCTATCAGTGTCCAGCTGAGCACTGGTTAAAGCTTGTAGGAGGAGTTTTCATTCTGTTCTGACTGTCCTATGAGGCTGCATAACCCCTGACCCTCTGGCTGGATAGTGTTGATCGGCCCTGTGCTGATCACATGTACCCTCCCAAAGAAAAAAAAAAAATCTCTAGCAATACATAATAAACTGAGCATGTGCAGAGTGACTCCTAGAGCTGTGTGTATCAATTGGGGACAGACGAAGAAGGGGAGGATCAAACAACCTTTTTACACAATGCGGAGGATTAACTCCTTAGGTTCCACAAGTATAACAAGCATGCTTTAAGCATATACACACTGATTTTACTGTTGTGGGTTTTGTAACACTTTAAGTGACAAAGGCTGTATTTTAAGAGCATGAAAAGGGGTAAGTGAGTGCTGGAACTCACTTTAGCTGCTGAAACACCAAAAGGTACCAAAAACCTCCAAAGCAATATAATACAATAGGGTGCAGCGCTATACTGAACTTATCCATATGCATAAAATAAGCACATATATATACAGTTGCAAGAAAAAGTATGTGAACCCCTTGGGATTACGTGGAGTTTTGCATGAATTGGGCATAAAATGTGCTCTGAACATCTGAACAAGTCACAACAATAGAAGAACACAGTCTGCTGAACATAATACTACACAAACATTAGATGTTGCCGTGGTTTAATCGCACATAACATGTAAACATTCACAGTGCAGGGAGGAAAAAGTATGTGAGGCCCTAGCTTAATGACTTCTCCCAGAGCTAATTGGAGCCAGGAGTGAGCCAACCTTGACTCCAATCAGTGTGATGATATTGGATGTGTTGCTGACAGCTGTCCTGCCCTTAAAAAACACACACCTGTTTTGGGTTTACTGGTTTCAAGAAGCACTGTCTGATGTGAACCATGCCTCGCAGAAAAGAGCTCTCAGAAGACCTACGATCAAGAATTGTTGACTTGCATGAAGCTGGAAAGGGTTACAAAAGTATCTCCAAAAGCCTTGATGTTCATGTGTCCACGGTAAGACAGACTGTCTACAAATGGAGAAAGTTTAACACTGTTGCTACTCTCCCTAGGCGTGGTCGTCCTGTAAAAATGACTGCAAGAGCACAGCGCAGAATGCTGCATGAGGTAAAGAAGAATCCCAGAGTGTCAGCTAAAGACCTACAGAAATCTCTGGCACATGGTAACATTTTTGTTGACACATCTACAATAAGGAAAACATTAAACAAGAATGGAGTACATGGGCGGACACCACGGAGGAAGCCATTGTTGTCCAAAAAGAATATTGCAGCATGTTTGAAGTTTGCAAAAGAGCACCTGGATGTTCCACAGCACTACTGGCAAAATATACTGTGGACAGATGAAACCCAGATTGAGTTGTTTGGGAAGAACCCACAATACTATGTGTGGAGAAAAAAAGGCACAGCACACCAACATCAAAACCTCATCCCCACTGTAAAACATGGAAGAGGGAGCATCATGGTTTAAAATACTACACTATGGGATTATCCCTAATTCTTGCTCTGCACTGAGCACCTCAATCCCCTAGCGATCCCCAGTGAACGTCCCAGTGCCTGGAAGAGGCTGAACTATCTATATTGGCTATTATAATCCTCTTACCTAAGGAAGGCCATCTACCCCCAGGCTGCATCCCGGACTACCCTTAAGGGACCCATGACTGATCGACATTACATGATACAACGTGCTTTTTATTAGCGCATCTGGTGAGTGCGCATTTTATATATTTATCGGCACACCCACCTGAGGAGTATATGCACACTGGGATTTTACTGAGTCACCTGGAGATCTGTTTTTAAGAATTTAAAAACTTTTATGATTCTATCGCATTTTATGGATCTTCAATACACTTGTTTTGGACTGTATACTTTGAATATTGTTTTCAGCACCTTTGATATATGCACATTTGGTCACAACACAGTGACACAGTTATTTTACAGTTTTATGTTGATTATTGTTTGATTACTGTACTCAGCACTTTATATATGCACCTTTGGTCACGGTATAGTGACAAAATTATTTTTGACACATTAAGTTACACTATTTATTGATCAGCACTTTTATCACGAGTCACCTTTGCATATATTTATGTTTGCCTCTATATATACACAGGTGAAACTCAAAAAATTAGAATATCGTGCAAAAGTTCATTTATTTCAGTAATGCAACTTAAAGGAAAGAAGTTGGATGTTTCCAAAGTGCTGTATCAAAGCACATTAATAGAAAGTTATGTCGAAGGGAGAAGTGTGGAAGAAAATAGTGCACAAGCAGCAGGGATGACCGCAGCCTGGAGAGGATTGTCAGGAAAAGTCCATTCAAAAGTGTTGGGGACTTTCACAAGGAGTGGAATGAGGCTGGAGTCAGTGCATCAAGAGCTACCACACACAGACGGATCCTGGACATGGGCTTCAAATGTCGTATTCCTCTTGTCAAGCCGCTCCTGAACAACAAACATCAAAAGCGTCTTACCTGGGCTAAAGAAAAACAGACCTGGTCTGTTGCTCAGTGGTCCAAAGTCCTCTTTTATGATGAGAGCAACTTTTGCATCTCATTTGGAAACCAAGGACCCAGAGTATGGAGGAAGAATGGAGAGGCACACACTGCAAGATGCTTGAAGTCCAGTGTGAAGTTTCCACAGTCTGTGTTGAGTTGGGGAGCCACGTCATCTGCTGGTGTTGGTCCACTGTGCTTCATTAAGTTCAGGGTCAACGCAGCCGTCTACCAGGAGATTTTGGAGCACTTCATGCTTCCTTCCGCAGACGAGCTTTATGGGGATGCTGACTTCATTTTCCAGCAGGACTTGGCACCTGCCCACACTGCCAAAAGCACCAAAACCTGGTTCAATGACCATGGGATTACTGTGCTTGATTGGCCAGCAAACTCGCCTGACCTGAACCCCATAGAGAATCTATGAGGTATTGCCAAGAGAAAGATGAGAGACATGAGACCGAACAATGCAGAAGAGCTGAAGGCCGCTATTGAAGCATCCTGGTCTTCAATAACACCTTAGCAGTGCCACAGGCTGATAGCTTCCATGCCACGCCGCATTGAGGCAGTAATTGCTACAAAAGGGGCCCAAACCAAGTACTGAGTACATATGCATGCTTATACTTTTCAGAGGTCCGATATTGTTCTATGTACAATCCTTGTTTTATTGATTGCATGTAATATTCTAATTTTCTGAGATTGTGGATTTGGGGTTTTCATGAGCTGTAAGCCATAATCATCACAATTATGACAAATCACGGCTTGAACTATCTTGCTTTGCATGTAATGAGTCTATCTCATATATTAGTTTCACCTGTTAAGTTGCATTGCTGAAATGAATGAACTTTTGCACGATATTCTAATTTTTCGAATGTACAGTATATGCTTATTTTATACATATGGTTAAGTTCAGTATAGCGCTGCACCCTATTTTATTGTATTTTAAGAGTGCTGACAAAGCAATCAAGCTGCTGTTATGCTGTAAACACTGAGCATTCCAAGTACCTGTGCATTAGTTACATACAGTAAGTGCCATTCTGGGGTACATGGTCAGGGATGAGCACCAATCCCGAAATTTCTCAAATTTCTTCTTCCTGTTTATACAAATTACATCCAAGATGGAACTTTGTAATCAACTTCAATTAAAATATATATGAAAAACCTGGTTGGTGTCTTTCAATAACTACAGTATGTTGTATAAGATTGATTATGTGTTATAATAAACATTACACTGAGGCTATCCTAGCTCATTCACTTTTTTTTAAAACAAATTTTATTGAAATGTCACACATTTCATAAAGTTTATTCGGCTAGCATTGGGTGACCCACACTGCGCTGGAAAAAAGTACTACACGTAGTACCTTTTTTCTGTGTACAGTGTACACATCACAGTGGAGTGGTGTGAACTGGCCACACCGAAGACAAGGCATTTGGCCTTGCTTTGTGGTGGAGGTGTAGTGGGACTGCACTGGAATAGCCATCCAATGCAGTTCCACCGCACCTAGTGAGAATGGACCCTAACTCCTAATATACATACAGTATCTCATTGAATTTAATTCATTGTATTTCATTGTAATTGATTTACAGATATGTAAAACTATTTTTTGTGGGCTTGTAAACATGAGCTATGCTCTCTAAAGAGCAATCTACATTTGGATCGCTCTTCAGAAAGCATTTGGTAGAGGCGTTCTATTGTCTCCTCACCACATGCCTTAACTCCTTGAACCCCACACTAGCGCATCACAACCACCTACATTACACGTGGTTGTGAGGCACTTGCAGAACAAAGCATTGCACCTGCAGCATGTGTAAGGTTCAATTCTCAATTAGATGTTTCAAATCGCTGGCAAAATCATGGCGATTTGAAAACACATTGTGAAAACACGTATTCGCATGTTCAGATGCCATTCATTTCAATGACACCTTAAAACGGGCATTTTTGCTGCAATCGCGGTGCGTTTTTCTGGGCAACAAACATTCCGCGATTGTGCAAACAAAATTGCAAGATGCACGTCGGCCGAAAAAGGTTCTAGAATTTTCTTTGTGCAATCACGGCGCATTTGTCGTGTGAACAATCGCGCTGCGATCACGGCAAAAAAGCCCTGCGTTTTTAGGTGCCATTGAAGTGAATAGCACCTGAACATGCAAATGCGCGTTTTCACATCTTCACAGTGCGTTTTCAAACTGCTGGCAGAAACACGGTGATTCCACCTGTGATTTCAAATGCCTACGTGTGAATGGAGCCTTAAACCCCAGCCGCTGATTCTGCAGCTAAAGGGGGTTGCAATTAGAGGCAGTAAAATACTGCAGCTCAACCGCGCAGTTTTACCACCCCACAACTACTAGTGTCTACAAGCCCTTACAAATGGAAATGTGAATGAATTGAGAGCGTTACATTTACTTCAGTTCAAACTCCTGCCTTCTGCTCTTAAAGGGACAATTAAATGGCATTACATTTCCTATAGTCCAAACTCCTGCTTTTTAGAACCTCAAAGGGCCAGTGCTAAAACAGTTTGTAGCCGTACAATTAACATTTTCATTGCCAACCAGCAGGGGGGATGGAGAAGAAGCAGAATAATCCAAAAAATTTAACATGGAAGAAAATACGCATTTCTCTTTTTATTCCACTAATTTAGGTTGCTTTATTTATTTATTACAGGAATTCACACTGACTTGCGATAAAATGCAGGAAAAATGGATGTACATTTCCATCCATTTTATGCATGTTTTAACACACGTTGGCTTGCATTGATGCACTTTGACGTGTGCTGGCTTGCGTTAGAATGCACTTCATTTTGCTAGATTCCATGTGATGTCACATCTTGTGAAATAAATCACTAAGCAATTTTTGTTTTTCACTTGCACTGCGTTGAGCTGACCTGTGTTTTACATGTGCTAGCCTGCATAGTGTTGCGTTAAAAATGTATACATGTTGCATTAGGTCGATGCAGCGTTGTAGTTGTAGTATGAACAGGACACATAAAAAGCAATAGTTTTTAGGTGTCTGGGAATTGACCTATGTTTTACAGCTGTGATAAAATGCAGATCAACGCACTAGGGTGAATTAGCCCTTAGGAAAAATTTTAATTCAGTCCTGGAGATTAGGTCCCTTTTAAGTTATAAATCCATCTACTCTCCAACCTCAATAAAATTAAATTGTGATCACCTCACATCCCTCCTCCCAACATCCGCATACAATCTGTCCAAGATCTGTATACGTCCTCAGTTTCATTGACCTCCCTAACATATAGATACTTTCGTTTTTTTAAAGTTATTAATTACAAGCATGTTTTTCAGTAATTTGTCTTTCCTACAAGTATTTAAAGGTCTTTCTCCAACAATTTACCTTAAGTTATTATTTGTTTGTAGATATAGCACTCTCTAATGTGCTATTAGAATAGTGTAGGCAAATCTATTGTAGGACTCACGGTAACTATGAGTCTGTGATTAAGCTCAGATTACTGCAGGTCAAGCTGGATGGCTTAACAGGTTGGGACTCTTTTGCCTCCACCTGGTTCTGGAGGACCATGGGAACCTTCCAGAAGCCAGTAGGAGAAACAGGTGGAGACCTAATCTGTTTTTTGGTGTCTAACCAATCCCAGATTTGGAGGCTCTGGTAGAGTGTTGTACCAGCCCATAAAAATGGGATAGTCAGGCCAGCTGGAGGAGTCGGGTGGAAGATGGAGTGTTGAGGAAACTGTCATTGGCCTGGGAGGGGTCCCCTAGGTCTGGGGGGGGGGGCTGCTCTCTCGGCTGGGATCAGGCTGGCTCAGGAGGATCCATTCAGTAGTGCAGCATGAACAATGAACAGGATCAAAGCCTGGGGGCAGTGGGGGCAAGGAGGACAGAGTGATCAGCACACCCAGGGATTCACAAGGGAAGAGACTACAACATGTAGCAAGCTTTCAGAGAACAGCGCTGTGCTTAATCCTTTATCCTTGTCCTGGGAGATCTTCAGAGTAGCCAGGAGGGCTGTTAGTGTCTGCAGGCTGTGGAGCTCAGAGCAGCTCAGAGCTGATTTTTAGAGGGTGGCATGCAGGTCCATCTCCCTTAAGGCTCCATTCACACCTACAGTTGCAAGAAAAAGTATGTGAACCCCTTGGGATTACGTGAAGTTTTGCATGAATTGGTCGCTGTGTGGTCCTGACATCTCTATATGCTGATGACAGACTCCATAGTGCAAAAACCTCTAGATCAATTGTTTGCGACAAAACTTCGCCAGAACCTCCACAGTACTCCTCCAACACCGTAAAAACATGAAAGGGAAACTTCCATAGCGTAACACCGTATTTATTAGGTAAAAAACATTTAAAATTACACTTACATAAAAAACACTTGTATGGCACTTTAAATCTCAGCAAAAAACAATTCCTTCTCAGAGGACAAGTGTAGCGCTATCAAGCCCCACTCTACAAGTTTCGTTGTATGACATCATCACCACGCTCCTGATTTTTTTTACACAAAGTTGTCATTTAATGATATATTGCTTACACAAGCCATGGATATATGTGGAATTACACCCCAAAATACATTCTGCTACTTCTACTGAATATGGGGACACCACATGTTTGAGACTTTTTGGGAACCTAGCCACATACAGGAGCCTGAAATCCAATGACCACTTTGAAAGCCTGAAGGTGCGCAACTTCCTCATTTCACTTCCTCACTACCTATCACCGTTTCAGAGACCCTGAAATGCCAGGATAGCAACCAACCCCCCCCCCCCCAAATGACCCCTTTTTGGATATTAGACACCCCAAGGAATTTAAAAAGACACATGAAGAGTATTTTGCAGATCTCATTTTTTCTCACAAGGTTTTGAAATATAAAAAAACAAGAGAAAAAATATGTTTTTGTTTTCTTTCTTCATTTTCCAAAAACTTGTGGCAACAAACGAAATCTGAAAAATACTCACCATGTTTCTAATCAAATTCCTTGGGGTGTCTACTTTCCAAAAAGGGTAATTTGGGGGGTTTGGTGCTATCCTGGCATTTCAGGGCCTCCGAAACTGTGATAGTTAGTCAGGAAGTGTAATGAGGAAATAAAGCCCTTTAAAAGCCTGAAGATGCTTATTGGATTTTGAGGTCCTGTACGTGGCTAGACTGTCAAAAAGTCTCACGTGTGATACCCCCATACTCAGGAGAAGTAACAGAATGTATTTGGGGAGTAATTCCACAAAATACCCATGGCATGTGAGAGCAATAAAGCATTTATGTGACAATTTTATGTAAAAAACAAAATTACATTTTTTGTCATTTTCCAAAAACTTGTGTTAAAAAAATAAATTCTTCTATTGACTCAAAATGCCTCTCAGCAAATAGTTTGGGGTGTCTTCTTTCCAAAAAGGGGTTGTTTTAGGGGGTGGGGGCATTTTATGCTCAGCATTAGACGTTTATGCCACACATCACTCACTCATCATAACTACCTGAAGACCAAGCCTTTTCTGACACTTTTTGTTCACATGAAATAAACCTGTATTTTTTGCTAGTAAATTACTTTGAACCCCCAAACATTATATATTTTTTAAAGCAGATACCCTAGTGAATAAAATGGTGGGAGCTGAAATTTTTTATGTCACATAGTACTCGTGCAGCAATTTTTCAAACACAAATTTTTTTAAAAAAATTCATTTTGTTAACTTTTAATGCACAAAAACACAATATATTGGCCACTTATTTGGTAAAATATAAAAGATGATAGTATGCCGAGTAAACAGATACCAAACATGACGTGCTTTAAAACTGCGCATGCCCCGTGCAATGGTTACAAACTGCATACATTTTTAATATCCATAGACAACGCTTTAAAAGCATTTACAAGTACCATTTTAGATTTACAGAGGAGTTCTAGTGCTAGAATTACTGCCCTTGATCTGACGTTTGCAGCGATACCGCACATGCATGATGCAACTGCTGTTTACAGCGTAGAGACAACGCTCGAGCACGCAGGTGCGCAGGGGGGCATGCGTGCTTTGTTTTTTGGGGGGTTTTTTATTATTTAGATTTTTTAAATTTATTTTTATACTTTCCCTTTCATTTTTTTTTATCACTTTTAATGCTATCACAGGGAATGCAAATATCCCCTATAACTTCAATGGGCATTCTTTTTTGAGTAATCTGGGGTCTATCAGACTCTGGATATCTCCTCTGCCCTTACATTATCTAATCTTACCAAGATCGGTGTGATCAGATGCTTTCCAATTTACAAATGGTGCTGTTTATGTCCTGCGAAACTGAAGTGAGGTAATGCTTGTAGCTTCCGATTTCTTAGACTATAGAGATGGTTGACACCATTCTGGTCTCCAATCAGCTCTACGGTCAGCTGGAAGAAACAACGGCTGTATTCTCAGGTTCCCCCGATGGCACGGGACGGGATTGCTTTTACATGAAAGCCAATAGTGAGCTGACAAAAACAATACCAGGATGATGACTGCAGCTGTAGGCATCATCCTGGTATAACCATTTAAAGTCCAGTGATGTAGCAGTACGTTGCTGGTCCTTGTTGGGTATATATACTATGTTCTTTATTTTTTTTTTTATGCAGCCTGTGGGCTAAATGAAAAAAAAGAGAAGAAATCTCTGCCAGAAAAAGTGTGTGGTATGCCCACCATTAGAATATACAGCTCTGAATCCACCCACTTCTAAAGGTGGGCACACATTAGATCGCATGGTGCCACATGTGCCAGTTCCAGGACTGTACAAATGTCTAAATAGTGGCACGCTTGAATAAAAATTGTCCACGTATAAGTGATACCCCTTATGGAAAAAGGATGACACCAAGTCCCAAACTATCTTGCCACTACTCCCCATGTAGTCTAGGCATCCGGGGGGCTCCACGTGACTATCTTTTCCCTCATAAATCGGAAACTTATATGTATAGCCTGTTGGCCTCAGAGGTCTTATACATCTTGACCCCATATCTGGCACACTTGCTAGGGAGAAATTGTTTGAATGCAAGGCGACCAGAAAAATTAATGAGGGACTCATCAATGCAGATTTGCTGGGGAGTATAGACATCTGAAAATTTTTGGTTAAGGTGATTTAGGAGGGGCCGAATTTTGTGGAGCCAGTCAAATTCAGGGTCACCCCGAGAAGGACAGAGTGTATTGTAATTGAAATGCATAGAGCACATTATACTCTCACTCTATGCCTGGCCATTGCAGCAGAGAACACGGGCATATGATCAATCAGGTCTGTGGACCAATACAACTGCAATTTATTTTTTTTAGTAATGAACATGTTGAGGGTTAGGCCCAAAAAAACTTTAAATTCGGAAACCGTTATGGGTTTCCATGCGAATGGTCTTGCAAGGTTTGAATTTGGGTTGTTCATATAAATCCACAATCACACCAACAGCACACCAACATCAAAACCTCATCCCCACAGTAAAACATGGCGGAGGGAGCATCATGGTTTGGGGCTGCTTTGCTGTCTCAGGGCCTGGACGGATTGTTGTCATTGATGGGAAAATGAATTCCAGAGTTTATCAAGACATTTTGCAGGAAAACGTACGACCATCTGTCCACCAACTGAAGCTCCTCAGAGGATGGGTGATGCAACTGGACAATGACCCAAAGCAAACAAGTAATTCAACAAAACAATGGCTGCAACAGCACAGAATATGCCTTTCTTTAGTGGCCCAGTCAGAGTCCTGACCTCAACCCGATTGAAATGCTGTGGCATGACCTTAAGAGAGCGATTCACACCAGACATCCCAAGAATATTGCTACACTGAAACAGTTTTGTGAAGAGGAGTGGTCCAAAATTACTCCAGATCGTTGTGCAGGTCTGATCTGCAACTACAGGAAATGTTTGGTTGAGGTTATTGCTGCCAGAGGAGGGTCAACAAGTTATTAAGTCCAAAGGTTCACATACTTTTTCCTCCCTGCACTGTGAATGTTTACATGTTATGTGCAATTAAACCATAGCAACATCTAATGTTTGTGTAGTATTATGTTCAGCAGACTGTGTTCTTCTATTGTTGTGACTTAGATGACATTCAGAGCACATTTTATGCCCAATTCATGCAAAACTCCACGTAATCCCAAGGGGTTCACATACTTTTTCTTGCAACTGTATGCGTTTTTTGCAGATACGCACTACAGCCCAATTAACATAGTTTCCTATGGAATATGTTCACATCTATGTTTTTTGAGCTGCTGCATATTTGGAAAGGTCAGGGACTTTTTTTAACCACTTCAAGTCTGGACACTTTCACCCCGTCCAGGCCAATTTTAATGAAATAACAAAAACCATGCTCATGGACTGTTCACTAACTGTGGATGAAAGTGTGGAAAATGCGTTCTGCCTGGCTGTGCAGAGTTTAGGGGTACCTAGAAACACAGCGTCTCTCACCATTTTCTTTCATTTTGTTCTGATATCTTTTTCTCATAATCTGAATCCTAAGTATAATTAGACATGTGCGATTCATTTAGGTACAAATCAAAATTCAGACAAAATTTTTGTTAGTTGGAGATTCAGATGTATTCTACTCAGAGAATCACAATAATAACAAATTTCAATGAACCCAAAATAAACTATCTGCTATAGGACTGCCCACAGTAGATTTACTGCTGCAGGGTGGCCCCTGTGCGCAGGATCACGTACAGTATATGTACGTGATTCTGCATTTCCGGATATGGGGCGCGCCGGGTCCTGGATGGTGATTACCCGCCGGCGCCTGGTGATTACAGGCAATCACTGACAGATAGGAGGGCTGCATTGTTTACCAACAGCCCTCCTCCCTGTCAGTTTGAGCACACTGCTCGGGATGGCTGAGCAGAGCCATCCCGATCAGTGTGCTTGCAGTGAAGCACACCCGCCCCCCAGTAAAACACTCCCTACACACAGTTAACCCTTTGATTACCCCTCATGTTAACCCCTTCCTCCCCAGTGCCATTAGTACAGTGTCAGTGCTTTTTTTTAGCACTGATAACTGTATTGGTGTCACTGGGGATGTCAGTGACACCAAGTCAGTTACCCCCAGTGTCAGAATGCCCGCTGTAGTCCCGCATTAATCGCTGCCATTATTAGTATATAAAAAAAAATTCCAGTATCTATACCACTAATTGTAAACGCTATAACTTTCATGTAAACCAATTAATTTACATGTATTGGGATTTTTTTTTTAGCAAAGACATGTAGCAGAATACATTTTGGCCTAAATTCATGACAAAATTTGATTTTTACATTTTTTTACTGGACATTTTTAATAGCAAAAAGCCCAAAATATTGTTGTTTTTTTTTAAATTATCGGTCTTTTTTTTTTATAGCGCAAAAAATTAAAAACGCACAGACGATAAAATACCACCGAAAGAAAGCTCTATTCTTGGGGAAAAAAAGGACGTAAATTTCATTTGAATGCATCGTTGCATGACCGCGCAATTGTCAGTTAAAATAACACAGCTCTATAACGCAAACCGCTTCTTTAACTGCTTCCTGACTGCCCTATAGCAGAAATACTGCAACAAGGCGTCAAGGGTGCACAAAATCACATATATATACGTGATTTGCACTCCCATGGTTTTCACTTCCCTCCCAGATAGTGTCAGATTGCCCGTCTACTGACACGCTCAAACTCAATAAACCTCCATTGCTAGTGTATTGTCTGAACAGATCAATATCTTTGATCAGATCAGCACTATACCAGCGTTCACATTAGTATAGTGTCCCCAAAATCACAGCATTAGTGGGATCAGCCCCGGCACCTGCCAGAACCTGCGTTTAGCCCCTACACTTACCCCCCCCCTTCTCCCCCAGCAAGTGCAATGTCAGTAGGTCATTGTCACTTGATACGTTGCACACAAAACCGCAGTGCTCGCAGAATCAGGCTTATCTCTGTTAGCACTTGCCGGTAAATTTTGATGACTCTCATATGCAGCAGAGTGCCAGTACTAGTACCACTCTACTTTTGGTGAACTGGCAATCACCAGCGGCCTAGTACATCCTGGTCTTTCACATACCAGCACTGCAGTATGACTTGGTGACGTGGCAAGTCCCATAAGTGCAGTACAAGCTGGTACGGTGGCGAGCACAAGTATTGTCCCGCAACCACCAAGAATTCGCACACAGGCCTGTAGAGCCCCTAGTATCCTTCCGGATGTGCTTGCAAATCCCTATTGGCAGCCCACAAATTCTGCAGCACCCGTACTTCCCCCATTCACTGCCCAAACCAGAATTCAGGTGGAAACAGCAAATATAACTACTTCCCTTGATTTTTTTGGAGCTGCTTTTCATGGAAGATCTGTATGCATTGATTGTGGATTTATATGCACAACCCAAATTCAAACCTTGCCGGACCATTCGCATGGAAACCCATAACGGTTTCCGAATATAAAGTTTTTTTGGGCCTAACCCTCAACATGGGCATTACTAAAAAAAATGAATTGCAGTTGTATTGGTCCACAGACCTGATTGATCATATGCCCGTGTTCTCTGCTGCAATGGCCAGGCATAGAGTGAGAGTATAATGTGTTCTATGCATTTCAACTACAATACACTCTGTCCTTCTCGGGGTGACCCTGAATTTGACTGGCTCCACAAAATGCGGCCCCTCCTAAATCACCTTAACCAAAAATTTTCAGATGTCTATACTCCCCAGCAAATCTGCATTGATGAGTCCCTCATTAATTTTTCTGGTCGCCTTGCATTCAAACAATTTCTCCCTAGCAAGTGTGCCAGATATGGGGTCAAGATGTATGTCAGGAATGGACTTGCCAATAATGGTGGGACTCACCTGCCTTGTGGGCTGCAGTACCAGGGCTGGCCAGCGGGTGCTCTCAGCAATCAGAGACTCACCCCTGCAATCAGCCAAACACCTAAAGCTGATTGCAGGGGTTGTATTTAAGGAATGGCCAGACTCACAGTCAGGGCCTTGGTGTGTGTTTTTCCATGGGTCCTTGTACCTTGCATCCTTTATTCCTGTTCCTGTCTGACTTGTTGCCGACCCTGCCTGATCCTGACCTCTGCTGACTTCTCCTGCTTGATCCCTGGCTTGTGACACTGACCATTCTCTGCCCGACCCTCTGTACTGCGCTGCCCGTGAGTTACTGAACCCAGCTTGTGACCCCGACCACTCTCCCGCCTGTTCCTGGTACTCCGTTTGCCCGTTTGCTACTGACCCGGCCTGCCTGACTACTCTTTGTATTGTATGTATTGTTATCGGTGGGTGGTTTGGTTTGGTTTGTTTGCACTGTTTTTATGCTTAGTTTTGCACTGCATTTTGTATTGTATGGTCTTAATAAATTATATTGTTTATACCATATCTGAAGCCTGCGTTTCCCTGTGTCAGTCCACACACCTCTGGTCATACCTGGAGCCCTGACATTACACCAAGGCCAATCCTGACCAGAAGTGGCTGCACAGGGAAGCCATCTTGGCTTATTGTGGCTGGGTAGGATGGATCTTGATGAGGTGGTGTATTTATCTCTGCTAGTGTTTGATGACAAAGACTATGCTTATCAGACTCTGAAGGAGTATCCCAGGGATCAACTACTAGAGTGCATAAGGATTGCTCATTGCCTAGTAGACCAGGGCACAGAGTTTTCTGATGTGCAGCCATTGATCCAGGTTTGTGCTGAGTTGGCTCGGTCCTGTACCCCTGAAAGCAGGAATTACTTTTTTCCCCCATTTAGTGTGGATCAAGTGGAATCACTGGTATGGTTGTTGGAGGATGATCCAGATTGCTTCCATGAGCATTATGCAGCTTGTCCATCACATGTGCTTTTGGATTGCATAAACGCAGTGCAGTCTTTGGTCAGACAGGCTATGTGTAAGCTGAGTTTTGTTCAACCAGTACTGCATACATGGACAGATTTGTTGCACCCAGCCTCAGTCAGCTTGCAACATCATTCCTCTGCTCAAGGCACTCTTCCTGCATCCCCGACAGCACCCCCAGTGACGGCCCAGTATACTCTGCTAACTACCACATACCAGTCCCCTGCTCCCACTCACTGCACCTATCCTTTCTTTAACCCTGTAAAGAAGTCCTCTGTAGCAACTGCTCCCTCTTCTGTTCCATCCTCCAGCTCTTCTCTGTCTTTAGCTGCTCCATTCGTTTACAGACCTGCGTTTACTTACAGTGCTCCAGTAACTAAAACCAGAAAAAAAGCGAAAATTCTTTCCAACCAGTACCATCCCGCCAGTATCCAAACCGGTCAGCCTGCCGTCTGAGAACCCGCCTTCTGTGGTTCAGCCTGGTGCCTCGGCACCCGCAATTCAGCCTGATGTCTCTACCCAGCCTGATGTCTGTACCCAGCCTGATGAACTGATCCAGCCTAATGATCCTATCATGCCAGATGACTCGGAGCCCGCTGTCTTGTTTGATGACCCGATGCCCGCTGTCTTGCCAGATGACTCGGTGCCCGCTGTCGAGCCAGATGACCTGATGCCTGGTGACCCGATGCCCGCTGTCGTGCCTGATGACTCGGTGCCCACTGTCTTGCCAGATGACTCGGTGCCTGCTGTCGAGCCAGATGACCTGATGCCTGGTGACCCGATGCCCGCTGTCGAGCCAGACGATCCAATGCCTGGTTTCCCAGTGCCCGCTGTCATGCCTGGTGACCCGATACCCGCTGTCGTGCCTGATGACCCGATGCCTGCTGTCGAGCCAGACGATCTAATGCCTGATGACCCGGTACCCGCTGTCGAGCCAGATGACCTGATGCCAGATGACCCGATGCCCGTTGTCGAGCCAGATGACCCGATGCCTGATGACCCAGTGCCCGCTGTCGTGCCAGTTGATTCGGAGTCCGCTGTCGTGCCGGTTTACTCAGAGCTCGCTGTCGTGCCTGGTGACTCGGGGCCCGCTGTCTTGCCAGATGACTCGGAGCCCGCTGTCTTGCCAGATGACTCGGGGCCTGCGGTCTTGCCAGATGACTCGGGGCCCGCGGTCTTGCCAGATGACTCGGTGCCCGCGGTCTTGCCAGATGACTCGGTGCCCGCGGTCTTGTCAGATGACTCGGTGCCTGCGGTCTTGCCAGATGACCCGGTGCCTACCGCTCCGCCTGGGGGCCCGGTGCCTGCTGCTCTGCCTGGGGGCCTTGGTGCCTGCCGCCCCGCCTGGTGGCCCGCTGCTCCGCCTGGTGATCCGGTGTTCAGCCTGATGTGCCTCTGTCCGGTGCCCAGCCCGATGTGCCTCTGTCCGGTGCCCAGCCCGATGTTCCTCTGTCCGGTGCCCAGCCCGATGTGCCAGTCTTTGATATCCTGCCAGTTACCGGTCCCGGGCGGTGGAACATTTTGCCCAGCTAGGACTGTTTGGAGCGTCCTGAGGCCTGGTACTGTCAGGAATGGACTTGCCAATAATGGTGGGACTCACCTGCCTTGTGGGCTGCAGTACCAGGGCTGGCCAGCGGGTGCTCTCAGAAATCAGAGACTCACCCCTGCAATCAGCCAAACACCTGAAGCTGATTGCAGGGGTTGTATTTAAGGAATGGCCAGACTCACAGTCAGGGCCTTGTTGTGTGTTTTTCCATGGGCCCTTGTACCTTGTATCCTGTATAAAAAAAAAATAAAGAACATAGTATATATACCCAACAAGGACCAGCAACGTACTGCTACATCACTGGACTTTAAATGGTTATACCAGGATGATGCCTACAGCTGCAGTCATCATCCTGGTATTGTTTTTGTCAGCTCACTATTGGCTTTCATGTAAAAGCAATCCCGTCCCGTGCCATCGGGGGAACCTGAGAATACAGCCGTTGTTTCTTCCAGCTGACCGTAGAGCTGATTGGAGACCAGAATGGTGTCAACCATCTCTATAGTCTAAGAAATCGGAAGCTACAAGCATTTCCTCACTTCAGTTTCGCAGGACATAAACAGCACCATTTGTAAATTGGAAAGCATCTGATCACACCAATCTTGGTAAGATTAGATAATGTAAGGGCAGAGGAGATATCCAGAGTCTGATAGACCCCAGATTACTCAAAAAAGAATGCCCATTGAAGTTGTAGAGGATATTTGCATTCCCTGTGATAGCATTAAAAGTGATAAAAAAAAATGAAAGGGACAGTATAAAAATAAATTTAAAAAATGTAAATAAAAAAAAAAACCAAAAAAACAAAGCACGCATGACCCCCTGCGCACCTGTGTGCTCGAGCGTTGTCTCTACGCTGTAAACAGCGGTTGCACCATCCATGTGTGGTATCGCTGCGAACGTCAGATCAAGGGCAGTAATTCTAGCACTAGAACTCCTCTGTAAATCTAAAATGGTACTTGTAAATGCTTTTAAAGCGTTGTCTATGGATATTAAAAATATATGTAAGTGTATTTTTTTCAAAAAATTTGTGTTTGAAAAATTGCTGCACGAGTACTATGTGACATAAAAAATTTCAGCTCCCACCATTTTATTCACTAGGGTGTCTGCTTTAAAAAAATATATAATGTTTGGGGGTTCAAAGTAATTTCCTAGCAAAAAATACAGGTTTATTTCATGTGAACAAAAAGTGTCAGAAAAGGCTTGGTCTTCAGGTGGTTATGATGAGTGAGTGATGTGTGGTATAAACTTCTAATGCTGGGCATAAAACGCCCCCACCCCCTAAAACAACCCCTTTTTGGAAAGAAGACACCCCAAACTATTTGCTGAGAGGCATTTTGAGTCAATAGAAGAATTTATTTTTTTAACACAAGTTTTTGGAAAATGACAAAAAATGTAATTTTGTTTTTTACATAAAATTGTCACATAAATGATTTATTGCTCACACATGCCATGGGTATATGTGGAATTACTCCCCAAATACATTCTGTTACTTCTCCTGAGTATGGGGGTACCACATATGAGACTTTTTGACATTCTAGCCATGTACAGGACCCCAAAATCCAATAAGCACCTTCAGGCTTTTAAAGGGCTTTATTTCCTCATTACACTTCCTGACTATCACAGTTTCGGAGGCCCTGAAATGCCAGGATAGCACCAAACCCCCCCCCCATTACCCTTTTTGGAAAGTAGACACCCCAAGGAATTTGATTAGAAACATGGTGAGTATTTGTCAGATTTCGTTTGTTGCCACAAGTTTTTGGAAAATGAAGAAAGAAAACAAAAACATATTTTTTCTTTTGTTTTTTTTATATTTCAAAACCTTGTGAGAAAAAATGAGATCTGCAAAATACTCTCCATGTGTCTTTTTAAATTCCTTGGGGTGTCTAATATCCAAAAAGGGGTCATTTGAGGGGGGGGGGGGTTGGTGCTATCCTGGCATTTTAGGGTCCCTGAAACGGTGAAAGGTAGTGAGGAAGTGAAATGAGGAAGTTGCGCATCTTCAGGCTTTCAAAGTGGTCATTGGATTTCAGGCTCCTGTATGTGGCTAGGTTCCCAAAAAGTCTCACACATGTGGTATCCCCATATTCAGTAGAAGTAGCAGAATGTATTTTGGGGTGTAATTCCACATATATCCATGGCTTGTGTAAGCAATATATCATTAAATGACAACTTTGTGTAAAAAAAATCAGGAGCGTGGTGATGATGTCATACAACGAAACTTGTAGAGTGGGGCTTGATAGCGCTACACTTGTCCTCTGAGAAGGAATTGCTTTTTGCTGAGATTTAAAGTGCCATACACGTGTTTTTTATGTAAGTGTAATTTTAAATGTTTTTTACCTAATAAATACTGTCTTACGCTATGGAAGTTTCCCTTTGATGTTTTTACGGTGTTGGAGGAGTACTGTGGAGGTTCTGGCGAAGTTTTGTCGCAAACAATTGATCTAGAGGTTTTTCCACTATGGAGTCTGTCATCAGCATATAGAGATGTCAGGACCACACAGCGACCAACTTTCCTGCAGGAGAGCGCTGCAACATCTCATGCGATATTTGACCTACCAATTCCAGGTGGTCAATTATCTGTGGTGAGTGGGGCTCTGGAGGGGGAGCACTAATTGGAGCACTACGCACAGAGAATTGCTATGGATAAGAAGATTTACTACTATGACACACCATATGTGGATGGGGGTTTCTTTGGGGTTTTTTTGGAACTTTAAGTTTTCTTGGAACTTTTATATGCTTGCACAATTATTGGGACTTTAATATATATATATTGTTTTACACAATTTCACTGTATACACAGTTTCATGGCATTGTATATGTGCTATTTTTAGCACTATTGTCGTTTAAGCACCTTGTATTTACTTATTGGTTTATTTGGGATTTAGTCACTGGGGAGGAGGGATATACAGTCAGGTCCATAAATATTGGGACATCGACACAATTCTAACATTTTTGGCTCTATACACCACCACAATGGATTTGAAATGAAACAAACAAGATGTGCTTTAACTGCAGACTGTCAGCTTTAATTTGAAGGTATTTACATCCAAATCAGGTGAACGGTGTACGAATTACAACAGTTTGCATATGTGCCTCCCACTTGTTAAGGGACCAAAAGTAATGGGACAATTGGCTTCTCAGCTGTTCCATGGCCAGGTGTGTGTTATTCCCTCATTATCCCAATTACAATGAGCAGATAAAAGGTCCAGAGTTCATTTCAAGTGTGCTATTTGCATTTGGAATCTGTTGCTGTCAACTCTCAAGATGAGATCCAAAGAGCTGTCAATATCAGTGAAGCAAGCCATCCTTAGGCTGGAAAAACAAAACAAATCCATCAGAGAGATAGCAAAAACATTAGGCGTGGCCAAAACAACTGTTTGGAACATTCTTAAAAATAAGGAACGCACCGGTGAGCTCAGCAACACCAAAAGACCCGGAAGACCACGGAAAACAACTGGTGGATGAGCGAAGAATTCTTTCCCTGGTGAAGAAAACACCCTTCACAACAGTTGGCCTGATCAAGAACACTCTCCAGGAGGTAGGTGTATGTGTGTCAAAGTCAACAATCAAGAGAAGACTTCACCAGAGTGAATACAGAGGATTCACCACAAGATGGAAACCATTGGTGAGCCTCAAAAACAGGAAGACCAGATTAGAGTTTGCCAAACGACATCTAAAAAAGCCTTCACAGTTCTGGAACAACATCGATGGACAGATGAGACCAAGATCAACTTGTACCAGAGTGATGGGAAGAGAAGAGTATGGAGAAGGAAAGGAACTGCTCATGATCCTAAGTATACCACCTCATCAGTGAAGCATGGTGGTGGTAGTGTCATGGCGTGGGCATGTATGGCTGCCAATGGAACTGGTTCTCTTGTATTTATTGATGATGTGACTGCTGACAGAAGCAGCAGGATGAATTCTGAAGTGTTTCGGGCAATATTATCTGCTCATATTCAGCCAAGTGCTTCAGAACTCATTGGACGCCGCTTCACAGTGCAGATGGACAATGACCCAAAGCATACTGCAAAAGCAACCAAAGAGTTTATTAAGGGAAAGAAGTGGAATGTTATGCAACGGCCAAGTCAATCACCTGACCTGAATCCGATTGAGCATGCATTTCACTTGCTGAAGACAAAACTGAAGGGAAAATGCCCCAAGAACAAGCAGGAACTGAAGACAGTTGCAGTAGAGGCCTGGCAGAACATCACCAGGGATGAAACCCAGTGTCTGGTGATGTCTATGCGTTCCAGACTTCAGGCTGTAATTGACTGCAAAGGATTTGCAACCAAGTATTAAAAAGTGAAAGTTTGATTTATGATTATTATTCTTTCCCATTACTTTTGGTCCCTTAACAAGTGGGAGGCACATATGCAAACTGTTGTAATTCCTACACCGTTCACCTGATTTGGATGTAAATACCCTCAAATTAAAGCTGACAGTCTGCAGTTAAAGCACATCTTGTTCATTTCATTTCAAATCCATTGTGGTGGTGTATAGAGCCAAAAATGTTAGAATTGTGTCAATGTCCCAATATTTATGGACCTGACAGTAAATGCCAGCCCACGGTGCATTATAGCACATGGAAATTTGTGGGGACACTTTGTGTAGTAGGGAGTTCATTCATTTATTTAATTAATTAATTAAAGTCATCTATAAACAGTGACTAAAAAAAGTACACATAAACAGCGCTATGTCAAAACACAAAGTCCAATTGAGATAAAAGAAAGAAAACAACTTCCAACAAAGAAAATATATAAAATAATATTATAAAATTATAATGTTCAATTCATTCTAGTGGTAAGTGTCTATTTAAGATAAAGTGATTCGCCACCCATGTGACCCTGCAGTAATTAATACCCCATTGGATTCAACACTCACCAGAAGCTGGTGAGTAACCAGCAGTGGAAAATTAGTAGGAATTTAATTAATCTCCTTAATAATGAATGGTTGTGAAATCTCAAACTTGATAATCAGCCAGCAGCTCAAAAGGACCTCAATCAATCGATTATTAGTATCTCATACTCTGATCTCCTCCTCATTCAGATTGGGAAATATCAATTCCATATGTGGGCAAAATGAAACAGCCACATAGCGTGATACCGTAAAAACAATAATTTATTGCCATAAAAAAAAACCCTTAAGAAAACCACTCACATTGAGTAACATGATAATGCACATTGTGTATATACTTCCAATAAAATGGCCGCCGACCACAGCAGCTAGTGACAGTCTCACTGGACACTGGTAACTGAGATCTTAAAACAAGGATCACGTGCTCTCACTATGTGGTCCTGGACTGCTTACTGATGTCACGGATGGTCACGCACTGACGCGTTTTGTCATATCACTTGCACAGTGCATACAATCCACCACCCACTCTGACGGTAATATCCTTGATCTCGTCTTCTCCAATCGCTGCGCTCCCCACAACCTCACTAACACCCCCTTCCCTCTCTCTGACCACAACCTGATCACCTTCTCTATCTCCTCGTCCTCCAACGCCTACCCCTCCAAATGTCACACTACTACCAGCCGTAACCTCTGCAACCTTAACCCTGCCCCCCTCCACTCTGCAGCTGATCAACTCCACGACCGCATCCTCCCCCTGTCCTGCCCCGACTTGGCTTTGACCGCCTACAACAATGCGCTCTCAACAGCCCTTGACTCACTAGCGCCTTTAACCACACGCAACATCAGACCCCGACCGCTCCAGCCCTGGCAGACTGATCACACCAAAACCCTCAAACTACACAGTCATGCCCTGGAGCGACTATGGCGCAAAACCAAATCCCAACAAGCCTTCACCGCTACAAATCTGCCTTCCACACCTACACCTCCTCCCTCCATGCTGCCAAACAGGCCTACTTCTTGACCCTCATCAAGGCCCTCTCCTCCAATCCTCGCCGACTCTTCTCTGCCTTCAACTCTCTACTCTCGCCACCCCCACCTCCACCCAGCACCTCACTCACTGCCCTTGAGATTGCCAATCACTTCAAAAACAAGATTGACACAATTCGCAAGGACATTGCCGCAACTCACACACCCTCTCAACCCGTCCCCTCTCACACAGCTACCCCCTTATCCCCCCTCCCCAGGGACTTCGTCGCTGCTCAAACTCTCTCCAACCCCCTTCACCCTCACTCAGCTACCCCCTCATCACCCCTCTCCCACGGCCCCACCACTGCTCTGACCTCCTCTTCCACCCCACCCTACATTCCCCATACTGAAGCTCCCCCCACATTCCGCACCTTTGACCTTACTACCATGGAGGAAGTCTCCAAGATCCTCTCTGATGCCCACCTCACCACCTGCCCCCTCGACCCTATCCCCTCACAACTCCTACGACCTTCCTCCTCCTCCATCCTACGCTCCCTCACCCACATCTTCAATCTCTCCCTCTCCTCAGGCACATCCCCTCCCCTCTGAAACATGCACACATCACCCCCATACTTAAAAAGCCCTCCCTGGACCGCAATGACCCGAACAACCTCAGACCCATCTCCCTGCTCCCATTTACATCTAAACTCCTCGAGCGCCTAGTCTACACCCGCCTATGCTCTCACCTCAACGACAACAACCTCCTCGATCCCCTACTGTCCGGATTGCGTCCCCTACACTCCACCGAAACTGCCTTACTCAAACTCTCCAATGACCTGCTAACCGCCAAAGCTAATGGCCACTATTCAGTACTCCTACTCCTTGACCTCTCTGCGGCCTTCGACACAGTCGACCACCCCCTCCTCCTCAAAAAAATACACTCCCTCGGCCTCAGAGATTCTGCTCTCTCCTGGCTCTCATCCTACCTGTCACAACGCTCCTTCAGCGTTACCTATAATGCTACCACCTCCCCCTCACTCCCCCTCTCTGTTGGGGTCCCTCAAGGCTCTGTCCTCGGGCCCCTTCTCTTCTCCATCTATACCTTCTCCCTTGGGCAACTCATACACTCTCACGGCTTCAACTACCACCTCTATGCCGACGACACACAAATCTATCTCTCAACCCCCCACCTCACCCCCTTGGTCTCAGCCCGAATCACACACCTACTGAGTGACATATCAGACTGGATGTCGCTCCACTTCCTTAAACTGAACCTCTCCAAAACCGAGTTTCTTGTCTTCCCCCCAGCCCGGACACCACCCCCCATTGATTTCTCCGTCACATCCAACAACGCTACCATCAAACCCGCCCTGCAGGCCAGAGTACTTGGTGTCATTCTGGACTCCAACCTATCCTTTCAACCCCAAGTCCAATCTTTAACAAACTCGTGCAGACTCCACCTCCGCAACATCGCCAAAATCCGCACGTTCCTAACCCCAGAAACCACTAAACAGCTCATTCACTCTCTCATCATATCACGACTCGACTACTGCAACTCCCTCCTCACTGGCCTGCCTCGCCGCTGGCTATCCCCGCTTCAGTCGATCCTGAATAGGGCTGCCAGACTCATTCACCTTTCCAACCGCTCTGTCTCCGCCACCCCCCTCTGCCAATCCCTCCACTGGCTTCCGATTGCGCAACGGATCAAATTCAAAATCCTAACGCTGACGTACAAAGCTGTCCACCATACTGCCCCGAACTACATCACTGACCTAATATCCAAGTACCGCCCAGCACGCACACTCCGCTCCTCACAAGACCTCCTTCTCTCTAGTTCCCTGGTCTCCTCCTCCCATGCCCGCCTCCAGGACTTCTCCAGGGTGTCACCCATCCTCTGGAACTCCCTGCCCCAACCCATCAGATTATCACCTACTCTCCTCTCCTTTAGGCGCACCCTGAAAACCCATCTCTTCAGGGAAGCCTACCCCACCCCCTGCTAACTTGCCGACCTCCTCCACTCTTCCTACCACTCCATCCCCCACAGCTATCTCCTCCTGTGCAACCATCCCCTCCCTCCTAGATTGTAAGCTTGAAAGAGCAGGGCCCTCAATCCCCTCATGTTTTGCATTGTATTGGTATTGTTCTGTCACATGTTCTGTCCCCCTTTGTAATATACAGCGCTGAGCGAACTATTGGCGCTTTATAAATACTGTATAATAATAATAATAATAATATCAGACTTCCTCTGAGGGTGTGACCATACGTGAAAGAGGACAGCTTTATATGGGCAGCACAGTGGCTAAATGGTTAGCACTTCCGCCTGGCAGTACTAGGGTCGTTGGTTCGAATCCCAGCCACGGCGCCACCTGCCTGGAGCTTGCATGTTCTCCCTGTGCCTACCCTAGTATGTGTACGTATGAATGTGAGTTAGGGACCTTAGATTGTATGCCCCTTGAGGGTTAGGGACTGATGTGAATGTACAATATATATATATATATATATATATATATGTAAAGCGCTGCATAAATTGACAGCGCTATATAAGCACCTAAAATAAATAAATATATAAGGCCCCTTGCTATACTATTGGTTAGGTAATTAATGCTCATGATCGCCATCTTGTTGATAAATTTAAGATGACATAAAATTAATCGCTAATAAGTTTGATGGGCATTCTAAAACCTTTCTCTATACAAAAACTAACTGCACAAGATCAAAATGCAACCAATTGGACACCTAAACATTCAAGATCAAACCCCACATACAAATAACTCAATGAGTCAATGAGTAAATCAAAATGACAGGAATTATATAAAAAAATTAAATAAACTAATTTAAATTAAATAATAATAAAAATTGATATTTATTAAACAAATTTAGATCAACAAATAAATTAATAAATTAATTGATAATAACCATAAAAAAACAATAATCACTAATAAAACAATGTCTAGTTCAATATTTAAGCCATTAGGTGTTAAAGCATCAGTAAGGAAAATCCATTTGGTTTCCTTTTTAGATAATTCCCTCACCCTATTAGTACCTCGCCAAGAACGGGGGATGGTGTCGATTACCCAAAATTTAACACAAGAAGGATCCCTATTATGATACTTTCTAAAATGCAAGAACACACTGTGATATTTAAATCCGATAGATATATTGTGTAAATGTTCATTAATCCTTTTTCTAAGATGCCTTCTGGTACATCCAATATAGATGAGACCACATGGGCACTCAAATGCATAGACAACATGAGTTGTCTGGCATGTGATGAAAACCGCAATCCCAAATAACTTCCCATTTGTCCTCAATTTGGTGAGTCCCCTGAACTTATTCTTCACCCTGTTACATGCTGAACATTTACGGCATGAAAAGAAACCCTTTTTGTTCCCAAACATTTCTAATTTACATGGTGGGTCTATGATTTTTTTGACCATTCTATCTCCAAACGTAGGAGCCTTTCTGAACACTATGAACACTGGTAAGAGTGGGCCCAAGACCTTGACCATTTTTAATATATGCCAATACTTGGCATATATTTGTTCCACTTCCTTATACTGAACATGAAAATCCAATACAAAACCCAACAGATGTTTATTATCATCTTTATTCACTTGTTTATTTATCAAACACTGTTCCGTAGGTATATTCTGTATCTCCTTCATAGTCTCATGGAGGGTTTCCCTTTCATATCCCTTTTCAACAAACTTATCCATAAATAGCTTTGATTGATTTATAAAGTCACTCTCCTCAGGACAGTTTCTTTGTATACGCATTACTTGACCTTTTGGTATGTTTTTAAGCCACAAAGGGTGATGCCCACTATGACAGGGTAAGTACCTGTTGTGATCTGTTGGCTTGAAATTTCCTAAATATAATTAGATCCAAAAAATGTAATTCATCTCTATTGTACTGACAATCTAATTTGATGTTATTTGGATTATGATTTAACTTATCCAAAAACTGAATCAGTTCTACCCCAGGACCTGCCCAGATGAAGAACAGATCATCAATAAATCTTTTGTAAAGCAGAATCTGTTTATGGCCATGGTTGAAGACATATCTGTCTTCCCATTCCGCCATAAACAGATTGGCTATACTTGGCGCAAAACGCACACCCATCGGAACTCCTTTTATTTGGGGAAAAAAGTCCCCATTATACCAGAAGTAATTGTGAGCAAGGCAAAATTCCAAAGACTTCCTCAAAAAACACTTCTGGGCATACAGAATGTCCTCTCTTCTGCTCAATGCCCAATTAAGGGCCAATAACGCATCTTTATGTTGAATGATGGTATAAAGGGATGAAACATCTGCTGTTGCCAGGAAAACTTCAGGGATATTTCTAAGGTCAACTTCCTCCAAAAGCTGTAAGAGATTTTTTGTATCTCTCAAATAGGCTTTAGTGGCCACAACACTGGTCTTGAGAAAAATGTCCAGGTATTGACCAAGTCTAGCAGAGACTGTCAATACCATTGACTATTGGCCTAGCTGGTGAGTTAAAATGATCCTTATGAATTTTCGGCAGTGTATACTGTAAATGGTGAGGATTGTGCAACAGCTAGGAACCAAATAATTTTTTTCTTTTTTGGTAAGAACTCGTGTACGGTAACCATATTCAATTAGTCCCTTAAGCTCTTCTTTATACCCTCTTGTGGGATCTCTAGTGAGTTTTGCATATGTTCCTGAATCAGACAACATTTCCATTAATTGGGTATGATAAAATGTTTTATTGAGAACAACCACCCCTCCCCCTTTGTCCGCAGGACGTATGATGATATCCTTGCATTTTTCCAAGATTCTATACCCTCCTGTAGATGTTTAGGATTAGCTTCTTTCTTTGGGGCTACTGATGCTAAATCTCGTAAAACAAGATTTTTAAACCTATCCATACACTGATTGGACGGAATAGTTGGACTGAACAGCGATCTATTCATAAGACCATGATTCAAACCATATCCACCCACCTGTACATCAGGTTGAGATCTAATTCCATCCCCCAGAAAATATTTTTTCATGTTTAACTTCCTTATATATTTATGAGTGTCTATATAGACATCAAATTTATTAATAGGTCGCTTCATAGCGCACTTTAAACCAGCGTTCAATATGTTCAGCTCCTTATGTGTCAATTCTACGCCACTCAAATTGTAAATACCATCTAATCCCCAACCTCTCCCCCTTCCTCTCTTCCAATTCCCAAGAAAAGGTTTTAGTGGATAATAAGGGGGATCCCTATAAGTATACAATGGCTTAAGTCTAATTCTGACAGGTACCTTGTAACTATAATCGGATCTGGGGATACATGGTGGCAGTTGTTCAAATGATTCTTGCCTACCTCCTCTGAAGAGGATTTTTTTGAGGGAATTGAACCCTCTGGTTTCCCTTTATTGACCACCAGATGTTTTTTTTATAATGGGGTGGTGTTTTTGATGCTCCCACATATTAGTAGGATGTTCACATTCATCCGAACTAATAGAGGAATTAAGTGTATCAACCTCTCCACTAGACTCATCTACAACACTCTGCCACAAATATTTAGTGTTGTTTTTAAAATCCCCAATATCTCTTTTAAACTTTTAGATTTTTTTCTTTTGGGTATCCTTATCAACTTTCTCAAGACGTTTTTTTAATCTGATTAATAAATTTAACACATTGATCTGAATTTTTTATTGGTTCCAATTGGACCTGAAAATCTTAAATTTTTTTCTCTATTAATAATATTTTCTTCTTTTTCTCCTTTTTAACATACCAAAAGATCAAATAATGTGTATAAGAAGAAACTGTCGTGAGCAAAGTGACTCAATCAAAGCTAATTATGGATATGTTTGTTGAAAAGGGATATGAAAGAGAAACCCTCCATGAGACTATTGAGGAGATAGGGAATACACCTAGGGAACAATAATAAATAAATAATAAATAAACAGGTGATTAGAGATGATAATAAACATCAGTGGGGTTTTGTATTGGATTTCCATGTTCAGTATAAGAAAGTGGAACAAATAAATGCCAAGCATTGATATATATTAAAAATGGACAAGGTCTTGGGCCCACTATTGCCAAATAAACCAGTGTTCATATATATATAGAAAGGCTCCTAGGTTTGGAGATAGAGTGGTCAAAAGAATCATAGACCCACCATGTAACTTAGAAATGTTTGGGAACAAAAAGGGTTTCTTTTCATGCTATAAATGTTCAGCATGTAACAAGGTGAAGAATAAGTTCAGGGGACTCACCAAATTTAGGACAAATGGGAAGTTATTTGAGATTGCGGCTTTCATCATATGCAAGACAACTCATGTTGTCTATGCATTAGAGTGCCCATGTGGTCTCATCTATACTGGACGTACCAAAAGGCATCTTAGGAAAAGGATTAATGAACATTTACACAATATATCTATCGGATTTAAATATCACAGTGTGTCCTTGCATTTCAGAAAGTATCATAATAGGGATCCTTCTTGTGTTAAATTTTGGGGAATCAACACCATCCCCCGTTCTTGGCGAGGTACTAATAGGGTGAGGGAATTATCTAAAAGGGAAACCAAATGGATTTTCCTTACTGATGCTTTAACGCCCAAATATTGACGGCTTGCTTTTTAATGGCTTAAATATGGAACTAGACATTAATTGTTTTATTAGAGATTATTGATTTTTTATGGTTTTTGACAATTAATTTATTAATTTATTTGTTTATCTAAATTTGTTTATTAAATATCAATTTTTATTATTATTTAATTTCATTAAAATTAGTTTATTTTCATTTTTTAGATAATTCCTGTCATTTTGATTTATTCATTGAATTATTTGTATGTGGGGTTTGATCTTGAATGTTTAGGTGTCCAATTGGTTGCATTTTGATCTTGTGCAGTTCATTTTGTATAGAGAAAGGTTTTAGAATGCCCATCAAACTTAATGATTAATTTTATGTCATCTTAAATTTATCCACAAGATGACGATCGTGAGCATTAATTACCTAACCAATAGTATAGCAAGGGGCCTTATATAAAGCTGTCCTCTTTCACCTATGGTCACACCCTCAGAGGAAGTCGGATATGACGAAATGCATCAGTGTGTGACCATCCGTGACATCAGCAAGCAGGCCGGGACCACATAGTGAGAGCACGTGATCGTTGTTTTAAGATCTCAGTTACCAGTGTGCAGTGGGACTGTCACTAGCTGCAGTGGTCGGCGGCCATTTTATTGGAAGTATATATACAATGTGCATTACCATGTTACTCAATGTGAGTGCTCTTGTTAAGGGGGGTTTTCTATGGCAATAAATGATTGTTTTTACTGTATCACGCTATGTGGCTGTTTTATTTTGCCCACATATGGAATTGATATTTCCCAATCTAAATGAGTATGAGATACTAATAATCGATTGATTGGAGGTCCTTTTGGGCTGCTGGCTGATTATCAAGTTTGAGATTTCACAACCATTCATTAGTAGCCTCCCTAAGTGATCTGATTATGTCCATATTTCTGTGCTCAAAGCGGTACATTTTTTTGCATGGAAATATGTATTCTTTTTATTGTAGGCCTGTAATTTTTAAGAATAACTCACTGATATCTGTCCGAACAAGAGTCTAGTAAACATTCCGGGTATGTTAAAATTTGAAACACGAAATCTTAAATTATAATTTAATAAATAATCATAAAAAATAATTATATAATAATAATAAATTCCATTCAATAATATAATCAAACCAAAAACACTGAAATTTTAAATAGAGCGCCAAGTTTGCACATCACTGAGCAAAGTCGCAAAATCATTTTCAGTGTCTGATGACGAATTTCCCCACGAATCATTATCACTCAATTCTGCAAGTAGTTCTAATTTACTATCGCTGTTCTCCAGCTGGTCTAAAACCGCTTTTGACCTAAAGGGATGCTTTTTGGATGCCATGGACTTTTCTCAGTTTCAAGGCAGAAAGAACAGTAAAAATACAGGCAGGGCACTGGACAAAGCACTAGGGACAAAATGTATGTGAAATGGTTTGATACAGTAATGTTTTTTAGTGAATGTCACTTTTAAAATTTCCTAACAGTTCCATCCCCGTACGTCCTGACATCGCAGGGAACGAACCCGGAAGACAAATGCTGGCATCGGCCGGTGGAAATTACCAAGGACACTGCATGGGGGACATCGCGGGAGCGCAGGACAAGGTAAGTGCAGAAGGGATCCTGGAGCAACGCTACAGGGTATTCCCGAGTGTAGCTCAGGGTTACCGCTTGTGGTGCTGAAACTTTTACCCCAAGCTAAACTTGGGAATACCTCCAGGGATGTTAAGGAGATTGATGGAATTCCTACTAATTTTACACTGCTGGTTACTCACCAGCTTCTGGTGAGTGTTGAATCCAATGGGGTGTTAATCACTGCAGGATCACATGGATGGTGGTTCACTTTATCTTAAAGAGACACTTACCACTGGAATGAATTGAACTTTACACATTCTAAGTTTATTTTATATATTTTCTTTGGTGAATGTTGTTTTCTTTCTTTTATCCTTTTATATCAATTGGACTTTGTTTTTTGACATAGCGCTGTTTATGTGTACATTTTTTAGTCACTGTTCATTGATTTTTTTGTCATTTAAAACAGCAGCTTTGTTTAAATATTTACCGTATTTTTCGCTCCATAAGACGCACCTGACCATAAGACGCGCCTAGGTTTTAGAGGTGAAAAACAAGAAAAAAAATATTCTGAACCAATGGACTGCAGACATAGTACAGAAAATGACCAGAGACTGCAGACACAGTACAGGAGATGACCAGAGACTGCGGACATAGTACAGGAGATGACCAGAGACTACAGATATAGTACAAGAGATAACCAGAGACTACGGACATAGTACAGGAGATGACCAGAGACTGCGGACATAGTACAGGAGATGACCAGAGACTGCAGACACAGTACAGGAGCTGACCAGAGACTACAGACATAGTACAAGAGATGACCAGAGACTGCGGACATAGTACAGGAGATGACCAGAGACTGCAGACACAGTACAGGAGATGACCAGAGACTGCAGACACAGTACAGGAGATGACCAGAGACTGCGGACACAGTACAGGAGATGACCGGAGACTGCGGACACAGTACAGGGGATGACCAAGAGACTGTGGACAGTACAGGGCATGACCAAGAGACCATCAATGCCCTTTTGTATCCAGAAGAAGGTGGTGTGGCCCAAACCCCCAACACAGATGCAGTTAGCCGGCTGCATGAGAGGCATTTTCCTGATACCACAACCCAAAGGACACCCCAAAAAAGATGTCGTGTCTGTAGCAGATGTGGAATTAGGCAACATCCGCTTTTTTTGTCCCTCCTGTCCTGACCAATCTGGTCTCTGCCTCAAGGACTGCTTCCGTCACTACCACACACTAGTGGAGTATTAGTATAGGGTACAGCATGGCACAGTTCAGGGCATATATTTTCACAGGGTCTTGAAAGATATTAGGTAGTCAGGAAACTCGCATTTTGAGAGACCCTACAATCTGGTTAAGTTCAAGTTAAAAAAAAAAATAGAAAAAACCCATAAAAAAAATAAAAAGTACAAAAAAAAAATTAAAAATTTTAAAAACCAAAAATAGTTGTAATTTTTGTTGTCAAGGTACTGTTATACTGTTATGATTTTACTATTTTATTGTTAACCATTGCTTTTTACTTTGCAGGAATGCCATTCAGCTACAGTATTGACCTGTTTATTCTGACAGCAACAGGAACTTGCTCTCAGAGTATACATAAGTCAGTGTGTGCAACGTTGTTGTATGAGAGTTTTCATCCGCAGTTAAAAAAGATCATATATGCTGAAGCATGGGGGCCTGGGGTAGCCATCGGATGGATGGCCCCTATGCTTCGGCATATAAATTTTATAATATGTTTGGGCACATATTTCAATAAAAAAGTTGTTTTATTGAGTTACTGTTTTATTGTTAACCATTGCTGTGTTCTTTGCAGGAATGCCATTCAGCTGCAGCGCCGACTTGTTTATTCTGACAGCAACAGTGGGGGGGGGGTCTTGCTCTCAGAATATACATAAGTAAGTGTGTGCAGCACTGTTGGATGAGATTTTTCATCCTCAGTTAAAAAAAAAAGAGCATATATGCCAAAGCATGAGGGCCTGGGGTGGCCAGTGAATGGATGGCCCCTATGCCTCTCTATATATTTAAAAAAAAAAAATTTGGCAGAGATTTCTTCATCCACATCAACCGATGTGAATAGAGGAATCTGCTTTTTTCTTTTTTTTTGTTTTCATTCAGCCCACGGGCTGAACGACAAAATAATATTTCATGTGTGCCCACTGTAACGGAACTGGACCCCGACTGCACTAGGGTATTTCCGTTAGACTCCCGCTTCCCTGTCCGAACACAGATCCACGGACATCACCGCTGACCATACAAGAGGAGACAGCATCAGACTTGAAGGATTCCAGGAGATAGACTGCTTTTTTTAACATGGATACAAGATATATACACAGGACAGGGAAATGCACACTCAGTAACAGGAAACACATCAGCAGGCAGTCCCATCAGGGGGAAGGGCTGCCGGAAACACCCCCCACCAAGCCAATGCACAAACACCTACATCCCATAATAGTTTGCTCCCAAGCCAGACACACAATAGAACAATGGGATGCAGCCACATGGCAGTGAACAATGAACAACCCCCACCTATACATGTCTACACAATAGCAGCTCATTCCACCCTGTACCCCTAACAGGCACAGGGTGACTTACACATAAGAGGGATATGGGGAGCTGAGACAGGAGTCTTCCCACCTCTCTAAAGGGGGCTGTGTTCCATGGGCCCCCCACCCAAAGTGACTCCCGACACATCCACCATTAGAAGTGAGTGGATGCAGGGCAGTATATTCCAATGGTGGGCATACCACACACTTTTTCTGGCAGAGATTTCTTCTTTTTTTTCATTCAGCCTACAGGCTGCATAAAAGAAACAAAAAAAAACATAGCATATATACCCAACAAGGACCAGCGACGTACTGGTACATCACTGGACTTTGACTGGTTATACCAGGATGATGCCTGCAGCTGCAGGCATCATCCTGGTATAATTTTTTTCAGCTGGAAATGAGCTTTCATGTAAAAGCAATCCTAGTGGCTAATTAGCTGCAGGATTGCTTTTACACGCAGCGGGAGATGATGCCCCCCTTCTTCCTTCCACGGCCTTCTCGGGCAGTCCCGTGCTATTGGGGAAACCTGGAATGCAGCTGGTGTTTCTGCCAGCTGACCATAGATCTGATTGGAGACGGGAATGGTGCCAATCATCTCTATAGTCTAAGAAATCGGAACCTACAAGCATTTCATCACTTCAGTTTCGCAGGATACAAACAGCGCTATTTGTAAATTGGGAAAGCATCTGATCACACTGATCTTAGTGAGATTAGATAATGTAAGGAAAGAAGAGATATCTAGAGTCTGATAGACCCCAGATTTCTCAAAAAAGAATATCTGTCAATGCCCATTGAAGTTATAGGGGGTATTTGCATTCCCCGTGATAGCATTAAAAGTGATCAAAAAAGGAAAGGGACAGTGTAAAAAAAAAATCAAAACTAAAAAAAAGCATCCTCGCCCCCCACCTGCGTGTGCCAGCGTTGACCCCGTGCCAGTATGTAAACAGCGGTTGCACCATGAATGTTATTGCCACAAAGGTCAGATCAAGGGCAGTAATTCTAGCACTAGACCTCCTCTGTATATTTAAAATGGTAGCTTGTAAAGGCTTTTAAAGTGTTGCCTATGGATATTAAAAATGTATGCAGTTTGTCGCCATTGCACGGGGCATGCACAGTTTTTAAGCATGTCATGTTTGTTATCTATTTTCTTGGCATACCATCATCTTTTATGTTACGAAATGATTGGCCAATATATTGTGTTTTTGTGCATTAAAAATAAAAAAAGTGTATTTTTTTTTAAAATTTGCATTTGAAAAATTGCTGTGTGAGTAGTATGTGACATAAAAAATTGCAGCACCCACCATTTTATTCACTAGGGTGTCTGCTTTAAAAAATATATACGTTTGGGGATTCAAAGTAATTTCCTAGCAAAAAATACAGATTTTTTTCATGTGAACAAAAAGTGTCAGAAAAGGCTTGGTCTTCAGGTAGTTAGAAGAGTGAGTGATGTGTGGCATAAACTTCTAATGCTGGGCGTAAAATGCCCCTACCCTCCAAAATGACCCCTTTTTGGAAAGTAGATACCCCAAACTATTTGCTGGGAGACATGTTGATTCAATAGAAGAATTTATTTATTTTGGAAAATTACAAAAAAACAAAAAAAAAAAACAAATTGTCACTTAAATAATTTATTGCTCACACATGCAATTGGTATAAGTGAAATTACTCCCCAAAATACATTCTGCTACTTCTCCCGAGTATGGGGAGACTGCTAAAAAGTCTCTCACAAGTACAGGACCCCAAGATCCAATAAGCACCTTCAGGCTTTTAAAGGGCTTTATTTCCTCATTACACTTCCTGACTACCTATCACAGTTTCGGAGGCCCTGAAATGCCAGGATAGCACCAAGTGAGGTGAGTATTTTGCAGGCTTTCAAAGTGGTAATTGGTTTTCAGGCTCCTGTATGTGGCTAGGCTCCCAAAAAGTCTCATACATGTAGTATCCCCATATTCGGTAGAAGTAGCAGAATGTATTTTGGGGTGTAATTCCACATATACCCATGGCTTGTGTGAGCAATATATCACTTAAGTGACAACTTTGTGTAAAAAAAAAAAAATTGTCATTTTCCAAAAACTTGTGGAAATGGATTCAAAATACCTCTCAGCAGATAGCTTAGGGTTTCTACTTTCTGAAAAGGGGTCATTTGTACTGTCCTGGTATTTTAGCACCTCAAGAATTGTGATAGGCAGTCAGAAAGTAAAAGCTGTGTAAATTCCATTATCTATACCATAGTTTGTAGATGCTACAACTTTAACACAAACCAATTAATATGCATTTATTGGGATTTTTTTTTACTAAAGACATGTAGCAAAATACATGACGAAATTTCAGTTTTTCAGTTATTTTTAATGACAGAAATAAGAAAATATAATTTTTTTTCAAAATTTTCGGTCTTATTTTTGTTTATAGCGCAGAAAAAAAATCAAATACCACCGAAAGAAAGCTCTATTTGTGTGAAAAAAAGGACATAAATTTCTCCAAACATCTTCCAGGACAGCCTCCTTGAGATGTAGAGCTCCTCCCTCCGGGACAGGAAACACGTAAGCACAATACTCTAAAGGCAGACCTCCAGGCCTCCCTCTTCAGTTTTTAGTGTTTCCTGTCGGAAGGATAGGTACACGTTCCAAGAAACCTGTATGGCAGCCCAGAATAGTGCTGGTAGCTCCCGTTTTTTGGTACACTACCTCCTCTCCCGCCACGATCCCTCCATGACAGAGTGGAGTGGGGCTGTCAGGAATGGACTGGCCAGCAATGGTGGGACTCACCTGCCTTTTGATCTGCAGTGGAAAAACGAAAAAGAATTCTCCTGCGCTCCAAGACTCAGACAGGTGGCACAAGATGGAACCAGGCCTGGGGAGAACGAACACCACTGCATAAAGGGCTGTGCAGCTCCAAACTAAGGCTGGGGAAGCCCAATCAGCACTGTAAAATGAAATAAAAAACAAGAAGCGCACCAGCCTTGCGCATTACCTCAGCGACCAAAATTTATTACTTGTAAAAAACATACTCACAAACAGCGAATAAGGAAGAGCTCTGAGGAAGAAGGGATTCCCTTCGAAACGCGTCAGCTGTACTGAACACCTATTCCCCTGATGGGATTCATGTTATCTTCAAGTCCCTGAGAGGACTTACATGCCTGATTTTATTCGCTGTTTGTGAGTATGTTTTTTACAAGTAATAAATTTTGGTCGCTGAGGTAATGCGCAAGGCTGGTGCGCTTCTTGTTTTTTATTTCATTTTACAGTTTTGATCTGCAGTACCAGGGCTGGCCAGCGGATGCTCCCAGCAATCAGAGACTCAACTCTGCAGCCAGCTAACACCTGGAACTGATTATGCTGGGGTATTTAAGGGATGGCCAGACCCACAGACTCTGCCTTGGTGTTGTGTTTCTCTTGGGCCCTGTATCCTGTTCCTGCTCTCTGTTCCTGTCTGATTCTCTGCCTGACCCTCTGTACTACGCTGCTTGCTACCTGTTCTGATCCCTGGCTTGTGACCCTGACCATCCCTCTGCCTGACCCTCTGTACTATGCTGCTTGCTACCTGCTGAACCTGGCCTGTGACCCCGACCATTCTCCGCTTGCTCCCCCTGTACCTACCTGCCCGATTGATATTGACCCGGCCTGCCTGACGACGCTTGCTTGTATGTACTGTTATCTGTGGGTGGTTGGTTTGGTTTGTTTGCACTGTGTTATGTTTTAGTATTGCACTGCGTTTATGTTTGTATTGTTAGTGTTAATAAATTATATTGTTTATCACATATCTGAAGTCTGCGTTTCCCTTCGTCAGTCACACACCTCTGGTCACCCGGGAGCCCTGACATTACACCAAGGCCAATCCTGACCAGAAGTGGCTGCACAGGGAAACCATCTTGGCTTGTTGATGGGAAGGATGGATCTGGATGAGGTTGTGTATTTATATCTGCTAGTGTTTGATGACAGGGAGTATGCTTATCAAACTCTGAAGGAGTATACCCGGGATGAACTGCTAGAATGTATACGGCTCGCTCGTGTTCTAGTAGATCAGGGCACAGAGTTCTCTGAGGTGCAGCCATTGATTGAGGTTTGTGCTGAGTTGGTTTCACCTGGTACCCCCGAATGCAGGGATGAAGTTTTGCCACCATTTAGTGCAGACCAGGTAGAGTCCCTGGTGTGGTTATTAGAGGATGATGTGGATTACTTTCTGGAGCATTATTCCACATGTCAGTACCCTGTTCCCACTCGCTGCACCTATCCTGCCTTTAACCCTGTAAAAAAGCCCTCTGTAGCAACTGCTCCCTCTCCTGTTCCATCCTCCAGCTCTTCTCTGTCTCCAGCTGCTCCATTCGTTTGCAGACCTGCGTTTACTTGCAGTGCTCCAGTAGTTAAAACCAGAAAAAAGCGAAAATTCTTTCCAACCAATACCATCCTGCCAGTATCCAAACCGGTGAACCTGCCGTCTGAGAACCTGCCTTCCGTGGTTCAGCCTGATGCCTCTCTTCAGCCTGATGCCTCTACTCGGCCTGAAGCCTCTACTCGGCCTGAAGCCTCTACTCAGCCGGACGCCGGCATTCAGCCTGATGCCTCTACCCAGCATGATGAACTGATCCAGCCTGACGATCCTATTAGGCCAGTTGACTCGATGCCCGCTGTTGATCCAGACGATCCGGTACCTGATCCGGTGCCCGCTGTCGTGCCAATTGACTCAGAGCCCGCTGTCGTACCTGGTGACTCGGTGCCCACTGCCTTGCCAGATGACGCGGTGCCCGCTGGCGAGCCAAATGACCTGATGCCTGGTGACCCAGGGCCCGCTGTCATACCTGGTGACCCGATGCCCGCTGTCGAGCCAGACGATCCAATGCCTGGTGACCCGGTGCCCACTGCCTTGCCAGATGACGCGGTGCCCGCTGGCAAGCCAAATGACCTGATGCCTGGTGACCCAGTGCCCGCTGTCATACCTGGTGACCCGATGCCCGCTGTCGAGCCAGACAATCCGGTACCTGATGACCCGGTGCCCACTGCCTTGCCAGATGACGCGGTGCCCGCTGGCAAGCCAAATGACCTGATGCCTGGTGACCCAGTGCCCGCTGTCATACCTGGTGACCTGATGCCCGCTGTCGAGCCAGACAATCCGATACCTGATGACCCGGTGCCCACTGTCGTGCCTGTTGACTCGGAGCCCACTGTCTTGCCAGACGACTCGGTGCCCGCAGTCCCGCCAGTTGACTCGATGCCCGCTGTTCCGCCAGACGACTCGGTGCCCGCAGTCTTGCCAGACGACTCGGTGCCCGCAGTCTTGCCAGACGACTCGGTGCCCGCAGTTTTGCCAGACGACTCGGTGCCCGCAGTCTTGCCAGACGACTCGGTGCCCGCTGTTCCGCCAGACGACTCGATGCCCGCTGTTCCGCCAGTTGACTCGATGCCCGCTGTTCCGCCAGTTGACTTGGTGCCCGCAGTCTTGCCAGACGACTCGGTGCCCGCAGTCTTGCCAGACGACTCGGTGCCCGCAGTTTTGCCAGACGACTCGGTGCCCGCAGTCTTGCCAGACGACTCGGTGCCCGCAGTCTTGCCAGACGACTCGGTGCCCCGCAGTCTTGCCAGACGACTCGGTGCCCGCAGCCTTGCCAGACGACTTGAAGCCTGCTGTTCCGCCAGTTGGCTCGGTGCCCGCAGTCTTGCCAGACGACTCGGTGCCCGCTGTTCCGCCAGTCGACTCGGTGCCCGCAGTCTTGCCAGACGACTCGGTGCCCGCAGTCTTGCCAGTTGACTCGATGCCCGCTGTTCCGCCAGACGACTCGGTGCCCGCAGTCTTGCCAGACGACTCGGTGCCCGCAGTCTTGCCAGACGACTCGGTGCCCGCAGTCTTGCCAGACGACTCGGTGCCCGCAGTCTTGCCAGACGACTCGGTGCCCGCAGTCTTGCCAGACGACTCGGTGCCCGCAGTTCCGCCAGTTGACTCGATGCCCGCTGTTGCGCCAGTTGACTTGGTGCCCGCAGTCTTGCCAGACGACTCGGTGCCCACTGTCGTGCCTGGTGACTCGGTGCCCGCCGCTTCGTCTGGGGGCCTGAGACCTGTTGCTCCGCCTGAGGGCCCGAGACCTGTCGCTCCATCTGGGGGTCCGGCGCCCGCCGCTCCGCCTGGGGGCTCGATGCCTGTCGCCCCGCCTGGGGGCCCGATGCCTGTCGCCCCGCCTGGGGGCCCGATGCCTGTCGCCCCGCCTGGGGGTCCGATGCCTGTCGCCCCGCCTGGGGGCCCGAGGCCTGTCGCTCCATCTGGGGGTCCGGCGCCCGCCGCTCCGCCTGAGGGCCCGAGACCTGTCGCTCCATCTGGGGGTCTGGCGCCCGCCGCTCCGCCTGAGGGCCCGAGACCTGTCGCTCCATCTGGGGGTCCGGCGCCCGCCGCTCCGCCTGAGGGCCCGAGACCTGTCGCTCCATCTGGGGGTCCGGCGCCCGCCGCTCCGCCTGAGGGCCCGAGACCTGTAGCTCCGCCTGGGGGTCCGGCGCCCGCCGCTCCGCCTGGGGGCCGGATGCCTGTCGCCCCGCCCGGGGGCCCGAGGCCTGTCGCCCCGCCCAGGGGCCCGGTGCCTGTCGCCCCGCCCGGGGGCCCGGTGCCTGCCGCCCCGCCCGGGGGCCCGGTGCCTGCCGCCCCGCCCGGGGGCCCGGTGCCTGCCGCCCCGCCCGGGGGCCCGGTGCCTGCCGCTCCGCCCGGTGGCCCGCTGCCTGCCGCTTCGCCTGGTAGCCCGATGTGCCTCTGCCCGGAGTCCAGCCCGATGTGCCTCTGCCCGGAGTCCAGCCCGATGTGCCTCTGCCCGGAGTCCAGCCCGATGTGCCTCTGCCCGGAGTCCAGCCCGATGTGCCTCTGCCCGGAGTCCAGCCCGATGTGCCTCTGCCCGATGTGCCTCTGCCCGGTGTGCCTCTGCCCGATGTGCCTCTGCCCGGTGTGCCTCTGCCCGGAGTCCAGCCCGGTGTGCCTCTGCCCGGAGTCCAGCCCGATGTGCCTCTGCCCGGAGTCCAGCCCGGTGTGCCTCTGCCCGGAGTCCAGCCCAGTGTGCCTCTGCCCGGAGTCCAGCCCGGTGTGCCTCTGCCCGGAGTCCAGCCCGGTGTGCCTCTGCCCGGAGTCCAGCCCGGTGTGCCTCTGCCCGGAGTCCAGCCCGATGTGCCTCTGCCCGGTGTGCCTCTGCCCGGAGTCCAGCCCGGTGTGCCTCTGCCCGGAGTCCAGCCCGATGTGCCTCTGCCCGGTGTGCCTCTGCCCGGAGTCCAGCCCGATGTGCCTCTGCCCGGTGTACCACTGCCCGGAGTCCTGCCCGGTGTGCCAGTCTTTGATATCCCGCCAGTTACCAGACCCGGGCGGTGGAACATTTTTCCCAGCTAAGACTGTTTGGAGCGTCCTGAGGCCGCTCCTTGAGGGGGGGGTACTGTCAGGAATGGACTGGCCAGCAATGGTGGGACTCACCTGCCTTTTGATCTGCAGTACCAGGGCTGGCCAGCGGATGCTCCCAGCAATCAGAGACTCAACTTTGCAGCCAGCTAACACCTGGAACTGATTATGCTGGGGTATTTAAGGGATGGCCAGACCCACAGACTCTGCCTTGGTGTTGTGTTTCTCTTGGGCCCTGTATCCTGTTCCTGCTCTCTGTTCCTGTCTGATTCTCTGCCTGACCCTCTGTACTACGCTGCTTGCTACCTGTTCTGATCCCTGGCTTGTGACCCTGACCATCCCTCTGCCTGACCCTCTGTACTACGCTGCTTGCTACCTGCTGAACCTGGCCTGTGACCCCGACCATTCTCCGCTTGCTCCCCCTGTACCTACCTGCCCGATTGATATTGACCCGGCCTGCCTGACGACGCTTGCTTGTATGTACTGTTATCTGTGGGTGGTTGGTTTGGTTTGTTTGCACTGTGTTATGTTTTAGTATTGCACTGCGTTTATGTTTGTATTGTTAGTGTTAATAAATTATATTGTTTATCACATATCTGAAGTCTGCGTTTCCCTTCGTCAGTCACACACCTCTGGTCACCCGGGAGCCCTGACAGGGGCTGCGCTCTGGATGTCCTTTGGTCCTCAGAGGAGGAGACTGCCGGCGATGGTTACCCTGGCCCTGTATAGCGGCTTCTGGGGGAGCTTCGGGCTTTTGCGGCCCTTCCCTGGCGCAGGCAGCACAGTGGTGCAGAGACTGCCGGGCGGGAGGATGGGCAGGCGTGACTTCTGGGGGCGGAACAGTTGCGCTCCAGAGACCGGAAGTCCAGCGCAGTGACATCATCGGCAGGCGCCAGGAGATGCTGGTTCTGGTCTCCATTAGCAGCGCAGGCATCCGACGGTCGGTGCAGCGTGGAAACCCAGCAGAGGCTGTGGATGTGGCAGGCGTGCACCCAGAGATGGACGCGGTTCAACCATTTTGGCTTCAACCTCCATCTTGGCAAAGTGTCAGCCATCCTGACAAACATATTTCCACCTCATTCTCCCCCTTCCTCTCTGTTCATACTCATTGACATATGGCCTGTGTGTTAAAAAGTGTCACAGGCCAGAGCCCAGCAGGGAGCCCCTAAGTGCCTGGTTGAGAGAGCTGTGCAATATAGCACCTCGTAAAAGATAACACAAGCCTTCCCAGGAGTTCAAAGACATTCCAGAGAAGCACCAACCAGATAACACTTTTAAAATCCATTTTTCCCCTATGTCTCATATCTTGGAATATGAGAGACTTACATAAAAACCAGGCATATCTTCAGAGTGGCCACGAGGAGACAAACAGTTTGATAGGTCACTCTCCTTGGCTGGAATACATAGGAAAGCAGAAAAGTAGATCTCTTGAACCATTCAGTGTATAATATCTTCATTCATATCTAATCATTCCTCAGATGTGTCTGCATAATAATCTACCCGCGGGTGGAATGTCACTTGTACATATGGAAAGTTATGAGCCAAAATATGAACTATAAGAGATTTTGGCTCTAGTTTAGGCCTACGCCCAGATAATCCCTCCCTAAACGGGGTATTGGTCCTTGACTTCAGAGACACCCCCTGCTTGGGAACTACAAAATGGGTTGTCAGGCCTAAGAAAGTTAAGTTGAAGAATTTTCCCTTTTACCATCAGAACCAACCTGGAAGACGTGCCCTTTTGCTTTGAAACTTGATCTGCAAACCCAAGGCTGATTGGCAAGTACTTTAACCCTTTAACCTCCTTTCTGTTACCTCTTTGCTGTGCTGTTGTTCTCTGTATATTTATATATGTATCGGTTACATCTTTTTTCTGTAAATATTTTTATTGCACCCCTTTGACTTTTTAGTAATAAATCTTTCCTTCTGAAAGTGTTGAACTGTTTCTATAGCTCTTTTTTGCAATTTACGAATTCCTGCCTCTAAAAAGAGCGCTACTGTGTTTGTTTAACCTTCTGTATAACCGGTCTGTGGTGACAGTGTTATACAGACGATTATCTCAACCATTATAGTGTTGTAGCTGATATCGCCAAGTTTCCTCTTTCTCTGTACAAAAAGGAGGTGGTGGCAGTGTGAAGGGTCAATTGCGTAATTAACCTGACCCAGTAACAATCGCTCCCAGGCTGCCGGTACATAAATTGTGGTCCAATTAGCTGGAAAATTGTTGTGCAGGATGCAGCTGGGCGAGGCATTGTTACGCACATGACATCGCGGTTTTAGATTGGCTGGTCCTTCGGTCACGAGTTTGGTGAGAAGGTCAGGGGTCTGATGCCGCGATCATCACATATTGGTTGGCAGTGTACGTGGGATAGTTGCACTAAGAGCTTCAGTGCAGTGTTAAAAATTTGCTCTGCACAGAAGGATTGTAACCTTTGTGGAAACAGTCCTTAGAAACAAGCGGTGCATATTTTATATATATAGAGAGAGAGAGAGAAACTGTCAGACACCGCCCAGCGGGATCTCTAGTGATCCACAGAACGGGATTCCCCAGGAAGCGGAGTCTAAGTCCCAGTCTGCCTTTTCACCAGAGCCCCCGATGGTGGGGATGGACTTGGTGCAAAACTGAGACCAGGTCACGACCCCTGAGTGCACCCAACTGTGGTAGAGGGGTCCTTGCTGAGGGTATGTGCCAGGGGTGAGCCTGAAGTGAAGAGGCTGACAAGTCCAGGTCATGGGCAGGATGGATGGATGACAGTCAGGAGTGAGTGTAGTCAGACTAGCTGGGTCGGTAACAGTGGAGGCAGATAGGTACCAAGTAGAAGACAGAGAGTAGCCGAGTCACGAGCCAAGGTTCAGCAACGGGAGGTCCAGTAATAATATAACAACAGGCAGAAGAGTAGTCAGGGACGAGCCGGGGGTCAGAGCAGGAGAAGGTCAACACAATTCAGGACAAGCAGGATCGGCAACAGGAACGTCTTCAGAAACACAGGAACAGGAACTAGACCTTGCGGCAACCTAGTCACCGCCTGGCCAGTTTAAATAGTGCGCCCTGCACCGTCATGCCAGGCATGCGCCCGTGTGCGCTAGTGCGCATGCGCGGCCGCAATTGCCGCCGCGGACGCCCAGGTCCTAGTGCCTGCACATTAGTGCGCCTAGGCAATCTGCGCATGCCCAGACCTGTGCACCGCGGCGAGACCCGCAGTCCCTGACAGAAACATATAGCAACAGCTCCTTCCTTTTTCTGCTTCCTATTCTTTCCTTGCTTGCAATTATGCCTGGTGACGCAGAATACAAGAAAATGAGCAAAAAGTGAATTGAGTGCGGAATGTGCCTCACGGGGAATGGACTTTGGTCACAAAACCCGTGATGATTTGATTCGGGATCTACAGGAGCATGATAGCCGAGCAGATCAGAACTCGGGGGAACTTGACCATGATGGGGTTCCCGCTACCTACGTTCCCAGTGGCTCAGAGACAGCCTCGCAGGATGGGCATACAGAGACTGACACTGGAGGATTACCGAATGGTATTGTCACATCACCGCCTGAGCGGGCCAACACCAGAGTGCCTGTAACCAGCCGAGACTCTCCTCAGATGCAGGAAGCCCTGAAACGCGTCATGAAGATGGATCCTATGGCATACTTGCAGTTCCTTGACCGCCAGGCTGAGAAAGCGGCTGACAGAGAAGCTGAGGAACACCAGGCTGAGAGAGAAGCGATGCAGAGGGAAGCTGATTGTCGGCATGAGCTGGAGATGATGAGGCTCCAGCAGCAGCAGCGACAGGCTAAGAACCTTGGGTCCTTAGAACACAGGGACGCCACTCTGGCCGTGGGCACCACAGCCAACTTTCCAGTGATGGAAAAAGATAGTGACATTGACACATATTTACTGTCATTTGAAAAAACTTGCCGTCAGTACCATGTGCGCCCAGCTCAATGGGCTCGGTACCTGACACCAGGGCTACGAGGCAAGGCCCTGGATGCGTTTGTTGAATTGCCAGAGGGGCAGGACGATGATTATGAAATTTTAAAAGATGCCATTGTCCGGAAGTACCAGATGACCCCGGAAGTGTACCGCAAGCGGTTCAGGTCCATGCAAAAGGGACCTGGGGACTCTTACACGGATGTGGCGAGTCGCTTACGCACCACATTCTGACAGTGGACTAAGGGACTGAAAGCTGACTCCTACGAGTCTTTAGAAGATCTCATGATACGAGATCAACTGCTGCACATCTGCCCGGCCGACGTCAGACAGTTTGTCTTGGAGAGAGAGCCAGCATCTACTAAAGCTGCAGCCAATTTGGCAGATACTTGCAATCATACGCAGGTGTCTGACCCTCGCAAGTGTTAGGAATGGACTTGCCAGTAATGGTGGGACTCACCTGCCTTGTGGGCTGCAGTACCAGGGCTGGCCAGCGGGTGCTCCCAGCAATCAGAGACTCAACCCTGCAGCCAGCCAAACACCTGAAACTGCTTATGCAGGTGTATTTAAGTGATGGCCAGACCTGCAGTCTTTGCCTTGGTGTGTGTGTTTTTCCTGGGCCCTGTATCTTGTAATCCTGCATTCTTGTTCCTGTTCCTGTGTTCCTGCTAGTACGTTTCCTTGTTGCCAAACTCTGCCTGTTCTGATTACGCTGACCCTCTCCTGCTCTGACCCCGGCTCGTTCCTGACCATCCCTCTGCCTGACCCTCTGTACCACGCTGCCCGCTACCTGCTGAACCTGGCCTGTGACCCCGACCATTCTCCGCTTGCTCCCCCTGTACCTACCTGCCCGATTGTTATTGACCCGGCCTGCCTGACGACGCTTGCATTGTATGTACTGTTATCTGTGGGTGGTTGGTTTGGTTTGTTTGCACTGTGTTATGTTTTAGTATTGCACTGCGTTTATGTTTGTATTGTTAGTGTTAATAAATTATATTGTTTATAACATATCTGAAGTCTGTGTTTCCCTGCGTCAGTCACATACCTCTGGTCATACCCCGGAGCCCTGACATTACACCAAGGCCAATCCTGACCAGAAGTGGCTGCACAGGGAAGCCATCTTGGCTTGTTGCTAGGAAGGATGGATCTTGAGGAGGTTGTGTATTTATCTCTGCTAGTGTTTGATGACAGGGATTATGCTTATCAGACTCTGAGGGAGTATACCCGGGATCAACTGCTAGAATGTATACGGATCGCTCATGTTCTAGTAGATCAGGGCACAGTGTTCTCTGAGGTGCAACCTTTGATTCAGGTTTGTGTAGAGTTGGCTTCATCTGGTGCCCCTGAAAGCAGGAATGACTTTTTGCCGCCATTTAGTGCAGACCAGGTAGAGCCCCTGGTATGGTTATTAGAGGATGATGTGGATTGCTTCTTGGAGCATTATGCTGCATGTTCACCACAGGTATTAAGGGATTGTATAAACGCAGTGCAGTCTTTGGTCAGACAGGCTTTGTGTAAGCTCAGCTTTGTTCAACCCATACTGCAGACATGGTCAGATTTGTTGCACCCAGCCTCAGTCAGCTTACAAAAACCCAGTCCTGCTTCTAATCTATTTCCTCAAAGCTCTATTTCTGCATTCCCAAACAGCTCCTCCTGCCCTGCTATCTACCGCATGTCAGTACCCTGTTCCCACTCGCTGCACCTATCCTGCCTTTAACCCTGTAAAAAAGCCCTCTGCAGCAACTGTTCCCTCCCCTGTTCCATCCTCCAGCTCTTCTCTGTCTCCAGCTGCTCCATTCGTTTGCAGACCTGCGTTTACTTGCAGTGCTCCAGTAGTTAAAACCAGAAAAAAGCGAAAATTCTTTCCAACCAGTACCATCCTGCCAGTATCCAAACCGGTCAGCCTGCCGTCTGAGAACCGGCCTTCCGTGGTTCAGCCTGGTGCCTCGGCACCCGCACTTCAACCTGATGTCTGTACCCAGCCTGATGTCTGTACCCAGCCTGATGCCTCCATTCAGCCTGATGCCTCCATTCAGCCTGATGCCTCTACCCGGCCTGATGCCTCTACCCGGCCTGATGCCTCTATTCAGCCTGATGCCTCTATTCAGCCTGATGCCTCTACCCAGCATGATGTTTCTACCCAGCCTGATGAACTGATCCAGCCTGATGATCCTATTAGGCCAGTTGACTCGATGCCCGCTGTTGATCCAGACGATCCGGTACCTGATGACCCGGTGCCCGCTGTCATACCTGGTGACCCGATGCCCGCTGTCGAGCCAGACGATCCAATGCCTGATGACCCAGTGCCCACTATCATGCCTGGTGACCCGATGCCCGCTGTCGAGCCAGACAATCCAATGCCTGATGACCCAGTGCCCGCGGTCATGCCTGGTGATCCGATGCCTGCTGTCGAGCCAGACGATCCAGCGCCAGATGACCCGGTGCCTGCTGTTGAGTCAGACGATCCGGTACCTGATGACCCGGTGCCCGCTGTAGTGCCAATTGACTCAGAGCCCACTGTCGTGCCTGGTGACTTGGTGCCCACTGCCTTGCCAGATGACGCGGTGCCCGCTGTCGAGCCAAATGACCTGATGCCTGGTGACCCGATGCCCGCTGTCCAGCCAGACGATCCAATGTCTGACCCAGTGCCAGCGATCATGCCAGTTGACTCGGAGCCCACTGTCGTGCCTGGTGACTCGGTACCTGTCGCTCCGCCTGGGGGTCCGGCGCCCACCGCTCCGCCTGGGGGCCCGAGACCTGCCGCTCCGCCTGGGGGTCCGGCGCCCGCCGCTTCGCCTGGAGGCCCGAGACCTGCCGCTCCGCCTGGGGGTCCGGCGCCCGCCGCTCCGCCTGGGGTTCCGGCACCCGCCACTCCGCCTGGGGGCCCGAGACCTGCCACTCCGCCTGGGGGCCCAAGACCTGTCGCTCCGCCTGGGGGTCCGGCACCCGCCGCTCCGCCTGGGGGCCCGAGACCGGTCGCTCCTCCTGGGGGTCCGGCGCCCGCCGCTCCGCCTGGGGGCCCGAGACCTGTTGCTCCGCCTTGGGGTCCAGTGCCCGCCGCTCCGCCTAGGGGCCCGGCGCCCGCCGCTCCGCCTGGGGGCCCGAGACCTGTCGCTCCGCCTGGGGGTCCGGCGCCCGCCGCTCCGCCTGGGGGCCCGAGGCCTGTCGCCCCGCTTGGGGGTCTGATGCCTGTCGCACTGCCTGGGGGCCCGATGCCTGTCGCCCCGCCTGGGGGCCCGATGCCTGTCGCCCCGCCCGGTGGCCCGATGCCTGCTGCTCCGCCCGGTGGCCCGGTGCCTGCTGTTCCGCCCGGTGGCCCGGTGCCTGCTGCTCCGCCTGGTGGCCCGGTGCCTGCTGCTCCGCCTGGTGATCCGATGTGCCTCTGCCCGGAGTCCAGCCCGATGTGCCTCTGCCCGGAGTCCAGCCCGATGTGCCACTGCCCGGAGTTCAGCCCGATGTGCCGCTGCCCGGAGTCCAGCCCGATGCGCCGCTGCCCGGAGTCCTGCCCGATGTGCCTCTGCCCGATGTGCCGCTGCCCGGAGTCCTGCCCGATGTGCCGCTGCCCGGAGTCCTGCCCGATGTGCCGCTGCCCGGAGTCCTGCCCGATGTGCCGCTGCCCGGAGTCCTGCCCGATGTGCCTCTGCCCGGTGTGCCGCTGCCCGGAGTCCAGCCCGGTGTGCCGCTGCTCGGAGTCCTGCCCGATGTGCCAGTCTTTGATATCCCGCCAGTTACCAGACCCGGGCGGTGGAACATTTTGCCCAGCTAGGACTGTTTGGAGCTTCCTGAGGCCGCTCCTTGAGGGGGGGGTACTGTTAGGAATGGACTTGCCAGTAATGGTGGGACTCACCTGCCTTGTGGGCTGCAGTACCAGGGCTGGCCAGCGGGTGCTCCCAGCAATCAGAGACTCAACTCTGCAGCCAGCCAAACACCTGAAACTGCTTATGCAGGTGTATTTAAGTGATGGCCAGACCTGCAGTCTTTGCCTTGGTGTGTGTGTTTTTCCTGGGCCCTGTATCTTGTAATCCTGCATTCTTGTTCCTGTTCCTGTGTTCCTGCTAGTACGTTTCCTTGTTGCCAAACTCTGCCTGTTCTGATTACGCTGACCCTCTCCTGCTCTGACCCCGGCTCGTTCCTGACCATCCCTCTGCCTGACCCTCTGTACCACACTGCCCGCTACCTGCTGAACCTGGCTTGTGACCCCAACCATTCTCCGCTTGCTCCCCCTGTACCTACCTGCCCAATTGTTATTGACCCGGCCTGCCTGACGACGCTTGCATTGTATGTACTGTTATCTGTGGGTGGTTGGTTTGGTTTGTTTGCACTGTGTTATGTTTTAGTATTGCACTGCGTTTATGTTTGTATTGTTAGTGTTAATAAATTATATTGTTTATAACATATCTGAAGTCTGCGTTTCCCTGCGTCAGTCACATACCTCTGGTCATACCCCGGAGCCCTGACAGCAAGGCTCCTCCGAACGGCTGGAAAGGAGGAAAATCGCCCCTAGCAACTCCTCCTATGTCAGTGAGTCAAGATTCCCCTCCACCCACACCTGCAGCACTTGGAGCCAAGCCATCCCTGCCTGACAACCGCAGATGTTTTGCCTGTGGGAAAGCCGGACATCTCAGGATGCAGTGTCCTGAGCAGAAGCAGACGACATCATCTGGCCAGCCGGCCAGCAACTCTTCTTCCTTGCTGTTTGCCCACAGGAAGATGCGGGTAACCCCCGCCAACTTGCAGCCAGTCACTGTGGGCAACCGGTCTGTAACTGGTTTCCGGGACACTGGGGCAGAAGTCAACTTGATCCGGCCAGAGGCGATGGAGCAAAGGAACCTCATCCCAGGAAAGTTCCTTACCCTCACAGGAGTTGGGGGGACCCGTTCACACATACTCTGTGCAAAGGTATTCATTGATTGGGGTGAGGAAAGGGGGACGAGGGAGGTGGGGGTCTCGGATGAAATTCCCACACCTGTTTTGTTGGGTGCTGATCTAGGCACTCGTGTTTCCTATTATGCCCCTGCCGAAAATACCCGGAAGGGCCCCCTGGAACTCTCTGGACATGCCAAGGTACTGTGTGCAGATGTTGGGGTAATGTCTGGGCAACCTGTGGATGGACAGAGGGAGGGGGCTGGGAATGGAGTGGGGCTACAGGATTCTCCATTAGCTGGAGAACAAGAAGAAATCCCCTTGCCTGGGGAGCTATTGAACTCATGTGTCATTGTGTGGTGGTTTATGTAAGGATATATATTATTTATAAAGGGCGTGTCCCTTTCCCTTAGATGAAATATTACAGTGCCTCCAGCCGTTAAAATGCGGCAAATATTTAGTAAACCAGTAATTTGGACACCTTGATAATTTGATCACCACTTATTATTATACCTTGAATTCTTTTAGCCAATATGATTTCGTACCATACACACAAAATTTGCCTTATAATAGATAAATATAAAAATTTATTTATGTACAAAAATTATATATATATTAACACAAAACGTAAAAGACTGGTGATAAATGAATATTGGTACACACAATCAAAAATATATCCTACCAATGTAAAACACAATAATGAGGTTTCTAACTAATTACATCAATATCACAATTTTTAAATGATCTGATTATTTATTAAATTTATTAATAATTAATAATTTCGAATATCTCAAAGGTTATATTCTCGCAAGCCGTGGCCATAGGATTGCAAGAAGCAAGCCCTTGATATATGATACTCTGGTTATTAATATTCAATAAATTATGAAATATGAAAAAATTTATAATATGGCAATAAACAATTTTTAACAGTAAAATAGGATTTCTCTACATATATCTAACTACCCAATATTGTTGTGATACACTAAGATAATTTTATGATTCCACACAACGGAGAAAATAGGTTACAAAATCAAATAAACATCTCACCACACCCGGAATTCAGACTAGGCAACTCTCCCGTGGATTTAGCTGGCAGTGGAACGCCTTTGGACTGATATATAGGGCAAGTGAAAGATTCTCAGTAGGGGAGAATGTAGGAAGTTATAAGATTAGAGGTTTAGGAATTTAGTTAAAGTTTTAGGAAGTTTTAAAAAGATGGAAGAGTAGTTGTTCAGCAGAGATCTTCTTCTTGATCAGGTCTTTCCATCAGGTTTTTATGAGAGTTTTTTTTTTATCTTAAAGCACAAGGGCTTTTATATCCACTAGTCCATTGTTCTAAGATACCTTCCCACCAGGCTTCCTGATTGGCTAGTTGAGAAATGTGTGTACATAAGCTATTTCTCACCTGCCCGCCAGGTGGCGGTCATGTATCACAGAACAATGTGAGTATTTGAGATGACTCATACCTTGGGTGGAATCTTCAGGTAATTTCAGGAATTAAATATACGGCTCTTTCCAGATATAGTAGTGATCATACCTATACTATTCTAAATAGGGACCATGAAATATAGGTGTATATTCAGTTATTCCTCCTTGAAGTACCATCCTGTTTGTTTCCTGATAAGACATGTAACTAATGCTAGTCTATAATACATCTTACTTCCCATCATCTCAATACTCAAATTAGTGATATATAGTTCCCATTGCTGAGTATTTAGTGGTGTTTAAAATCTATAACATCTTATTTATAATCTGTTTTTGTAGTATATTTTTGTAATTATATACAGTGAACTTTTAGACTTAAATGTCCTGAATTTCACCTCTTTGTTTCAGAATCAACATTTTCTCTGTGTAGGAAAAAAACTCTCTATTTGCCTGGCCCTTGTATTGGACTCATGGTAAACAACTGTTAATGCTTTCACCCTTGGTGAACAATAGTATATTTTAATAGTTTCAGAGGTCTGTTAGTTTATCACACTCTACAAGGTTTGGGTAAGCTCTCAGACAATCAGTTTGGTTCCTCTATTGTCATGTCCAGACCTGGTATATGTAGGGGCTTGGAGATTGAAAGCATGTCATCTGATCTGACCTGTCCTGGTGTGTCACCAGGCAGACAAACGTGTGTCCTAGGCAGTGACGGCACACCTGGATTGGAAGGGCGAGGGACCTCATTGGAACTGATCAGCAGACCTCAGAGAGGGGGCTGCAGCCCTCAGCTCCAATCACCTCTCCTTTCCACTCAGGAACAGAAGCTGCTGGCAATGCCTATGGTTGATGGTGTCTGGGTTCAGGAAACCCGGGGAGAGCTCACCGTGCTGTTCAGGAGTTAGACGGCAGAGTGCATGCTTCCCTCCTGCCTTCCGCCAACCTCATCTCCCAGGAGGTGCAGGCTGAATGGGCCAAAGAGACAGAGGGAATGGCGCAGTCAGGATTCCAGGGGTCAGCTAGAGTCTGGGCATCCCAGGTAGGCTCGATCCCCAAACAGGATCAGATGACCAGGCATTTTGAGGACCTTGGAAAACTGAGCGCCAGCCCTGTGGGTGTGGCACACCCCATGCCCAGGAGCCATGAGGTAATGAAGCCTCCGGAAGGTGCCCGCTGTTTAACCATCATGGACCTGAGCAGGGGGTATGGGCCACCATCTCTAACCCAGGAGGCTCAGGACGAGTAAGCCTTCACCACCCCATATGGCTTACCTGAATTCACGGGAAAGCTAGCTGGGGTTGAGAACGCACCAACCACCTCCCCAGGAGTCAGGAATGACCTGCAATGCGGAGTGGAACTGGGTGCAGTTGCCCACTTTAGGGGCCTTGCGCTGTTCGGCCCTGTCTGGGAAGAGCAACTTGGGCCCCTGTCACTAGACAGGAACAACCTGCCCGCACCTAGTCCGACATTCGAGAATGGTAACTGTCAGAGGGGCATGTCAATGGTTCAACTTTGGGAACCACCGGTAGGAAAAGACCCCCAGAGGTCTGGGAATGGGGAGACTGAGGCAGTTGTGGCCCGGCCTACTCCCCAGGTCAAAAAGCAGGTTACGTCAGTCGTGGGTGCAGCTGGCTACGGTAAGACGCCTGGGTGCAACTATCCTGGCTCATCTGGACCTGTGACTGACCTGGCAGACAGGAAACTGGCGGAACTGGTGTCCTGGATGCTAGCAGATGAAGAGGACTGTTCATCTTGGATGAAGGTACCTGTGGTCACATCTGGGAGGCGAGTTCCAGAATTCGCCTGTCCGGTTCCGGTGCACAGAGGTGCCACTACCTTTGGGCCAGATGTAGTCCTAGGCCTGAGGAAGAAGATGGGTGAGGGAAATCTCCTTCTCTACCTCGACAAGAAGCTACATATTAATATGTTAGCAGATGATACCCCTGAGCCGAAGTGTTTTGTGAACAGGTGGGCACCCCGGCAGTCGCCACGATATCCAGATAGTCACAGCCGACTGGTGCTCACCCGTGACCACTCACTTGGCTGGCACAGCAGTGTTGCCGGGGAGAACAGCTTCCTTTTCAGAAGGAACTTGGTTCTCCCACAGTGCATATCACCCCAAAGTGGACCCCTGGGCACAGTGGCTCTGTGCCCTAGTCAGGCAAGCCAGCAGAATTGGTTTGCATCAGGAGGGAAATTGCAGTTCCCTCCCATGCAACCACCTGAGGGGGGAGGTGTGGCAGGCGTGCACCCAGAGATGGACGCGGTTCAACCATTTTGGCTTCAACCTCCATCTTGGCAAAGGGTCAGCCATCCTGACAAACATATTTCCCCCTCATTCTCCCCCCTTCCTCTCTGTTCATACACATTGACATATGGCCTGTGTGTTAAAAAGTGTCACAGGTCAGAGCTCAGCAGGAAGCCCAGAAGTGCCTGGTTGTCTAAGAGAGCTGTGCAATATAGCACCTCGTGCAATATAGCACCACAAGCCTTCCTATGAGTTGTGCAATATAGCACCTCGTGCAATATAGCACCACAAGCCTTCCTATGAGTTCAAAGACATTCCAGAGAAGCACGAACCAGATAATACTTTTAAAATCCATTTTTCCCCTATGTCTCATATCTTGGAATATGAGAGACTTACATAAAAACCAGGCATATCTTCAGATTAGCCACAAGGAGACAAACAGTTTGATAGGTCACTCTCGTTAGCTGGAATACATAGGAAAGCAGGAAAGTAGATCTCTTGAACCATTCAGTGTATGATTTCATATCTAATCATTCCTCAGATGTGTCTGCATAATAATCTACCCGCGGGGGGAATGTCACTTGTACATATGGAAAGTTATGAGCCAAAATATGAACTATAAGAGATTTTGGCTCTAGTTTAGGCCTACGCCCAGACGATCCCTCCCTAAATGGGGTATTGGTCCTTGACTTCAGAGACACCCTCTGCTGGGGAACTACAAAATGGGTTGTCAGGTCTAAGAAAGTTAAGTTGAAGAATTCTCCCTTTTACCATCAGAATCAACCTGAGAGATGTGCCCTTTTGCTTTGAAATTTGATCTGCAAACCCAAGGCTGATTGGCAAGTACTTTAATCCTTTAACCTCCTTTCTGTTACCTCTTTGCTGTGCTGTTGTTCTCTGTATATTTATATATATATTGGTTACATCTTTTTTCTGGAAATATTTTTATTGCACCCTTTTGACCTTTTAGTAATAAATCTTTCCTTCTGAAAGTGTTGAACTGTTTCTATAGCTCTTTATTGCAATTTACGAATTCCTGCCTCTAAAAAGAGCGCTACTGTGTTTTTTTAACCTTCTGTATAACCGGTCCGCAGTGACAGTGTTATACAGGCGATTATCTCAACCATTATAGTGTTGTAGCTGATATCGCCGAGTTTCCTCTTTCTCTGTACAAAAAGGAGGTGGTGGCAGTGTGAAGGGTCAACTGCGTAATTAACCTGACTCAGTAACAATCGTTACCAGGCTGCCGGTACATAGATTGTGGTCCAATTAGCTGGAAAATCGTTGTGCAGGGTGCAGCTGGGCATGGCATTGTTGCACGTGACATCGCGGTTTTAGATTGGCTGGTCCTTCGGTCACGAGTTTGGTGAGGTCAGGGGTCTGACGCCGCGATCGTCACAGTGGATACCATGCCAATTGGGACGTGATGGAAGCTGGCTTCTCTCAGCAGGCAGACCCTGATTCCTCAGGCACTGGCTCCTCTCAGATAGGCTTGGGGACTGGGGTTCCCTCTTGCTGACTCCTGGGGGGTGGTTTTTATTTTCCCCAGTCTGAGTGCAGGTGACCGTGAGGCACACTTCCCTTTGTCTTCCCCAGCACAGTGGTGTTTGAGTCGAGGCTAATTGTCCTCTGTATTGTGTTTTTCTTTGCTTGTGTAGTTTAAAGCCCAGGACAAGTCAGGCCCCTAAGAAGAAGTGTGCAGTAAAATTGGGTTCAACTTCGGAAAAGTCCTTATGCCACAAATGTGTGGATAGCCTAGTTAAGGATGAGTCTTTTACAGCCTGCCATAGGGTTCTCACCTCCATTAAGGATGACATGACAGCTACGTTCCAATCCTTTAGATTCCTGCTGGATAAAAGGCAAACACAGCTGGGGCCTTGGACCCAGTTCGCTGGTACAGCAGTATCGAGAAGGGAGGAGGACCTGGAAGAGGACCCTAGGTCCCTTGCTTCCTTGCATGCAGGTTTGGGCTCAGAGGACGACGCCTCCAGAAGTTCCAGGTACAAATTGGCCCTTGATGATGTGGACGACCTCCTTAAGACTATCTATGAAACCTTAGAGATTGAGGAGGAGGATGTATGTCTGTCTAAGCATGACCTCATGTATCAGGGTCTACATGCAAAAAAAAGTAGGGTTTTCCCAATCCATAGCTTCCTGGTTCATACCATTAAGCTGGAATGGGAAAACACTGAAAGTAAGCCCTTTTTTCAGATAATCTAAAAAGGAGATTTCCTGTTGAAGATAACGGATCCCAGTAATGAAACAAAGTTCCAAAGTTGGACGCCCCCTTATCCAAAGTTTCCAAGAGGATGGATTTGGCATTTGAAGATATGGGGGCCCTAAAAGATCCCATGGATAAAAGAGGGGAAATCTTGCTCCACATGGCCTGGAATTCCTCCTCTATTAGCTTTAAGCCGGCTCAATTGGCCACCTGTGTTGCCAGAAATTTGGAGTGCTGGCTTACCCAGTTACAGACACACCTTGAGGCAGGGACCTCCAGACAGCAGATTCTAAAATCCTTGGCTTTATTGTTAAAAGTGTTAGGTTTCCTCAGCCGAATCAGTTAAGCTAGCCACGAGGACTTCGTCTCTGGTGAATTCAGCCAGGCGGGCATTATGGCTAAAAACCTGGGCAGGGGACTCAGCGTCCAAGCTGCGCCTTTGTGCCTTGCCCTTTTACAGGCGATAACCTTTTCAGTCCAGGTCTCGAGAAGGCCCTGGAACGTACGGCCGATAAAAAGAGGGCATTTCCAGAGAGCAAGAAATCTTACTCGAGAAAGGTTTTTCGTCAAAAACTGCAAGTCCTGCAGATCAAGGATGTTCAGCCCAAGAAGCATTGGACGGGGCACAAAAACAAGAGTAAAGGGGGGATCTTATTCAATCCTCCTCAGGGCCCCTCCAAGTCTCAATGATTCGAGCATTCCAGTGGGAGGAAGACTGAGGACCTTCAATCTCCTTGAACCCATACATTCTAGACTCGATAGAAAGAGGATACGGGTTAGAGTTCAACTCCTGTCCCTCCTGCCAGGTTTCCGGTAACCAACCTTCCCAAGGATCAGAACAAGTCACAAGCTCTGTGTGGCGTAATTGGAGACCTAGTGAATCAGCAGGTCCTACTTCAAGTCCCCCAGAGCGAGTAGGGGAAGAGATGTTATTCCCATGTTTCTGTAGTGCGGGAGCCCTCAGGCAAGTTTCGTCTTGTCTTAAACCTGTGCCCCCTCAATCAGTCTGTAAGGTACAAACACTTCAGGATGGAATCGATCTTCTCTGTAAAAAAACATCCTTTACCCATGCTGTTTCATGGCTACACTGGATCTGAGGGATGCGTATTTCCACATTCCCATTCATCATGCGTGTCAGAAATACCTAAGAATAGCGGCAAAGATGGGTTCAGAGATCCAACACTGGCAGTGTCGGGCTCTACCTTTTGGTCTGGCCTCAGCACCAAGAATTTTTATGAAGGTGCTTGCGGAAGCCTTAGTTTCCCCAAGAATGAGGTCTATTATGATCGTTCCCTATCTGGATGATCTCCTCTTCATGGTCAGATCTCACTAACAGCTGACAGAAGATCTGCAGGTTGCTTATGACTTCCTTCTGAGTCTAGGCTGGCTCATAAACAGGGACAAGTCATCCTTAACTCCCTCTCAGAGAGTTACCTATCTGGGGTACGAGATTTCCTCGGCAGAGAGAAAGATCTTCCTTCCACGAGAAAAATTTCTCAGGATAGGTCAGATGCTGGCAAAATTACAAAGCAATCTTTCCCTGACAATAAAGGGATATTATGAGGGCAGTGGGTTTCATGACTTCATGTTTCCCAGCTGTCCCTTGGGCAAGATTCCACCAGCGGCCACTGCAGGCTTTTCTTTTGAAGGTTTGGAACAGGGACAGGTCTACTTTAGATCTGACAGTCCAGCTCCTGTCCAGGGTCAAGAGGTCCCTTTGGTGGTGGCGGAAAGAAGTCAATCTGGCCAGGGGTCTGGAGTGGAACTCTCCTTGTCCGGTTATCATTACGACCAATGCCAGCAGTTTTGGTTGAGGAGCCCATCTAGGTGACAAAGCAGCCCAAGGGCCATGGTTCAGGGAGGATGCTCAGAGATCTTCAAATCAGAGAAAGCTTCTAGCAGTCCAATGAGCGCTGGATGCCTTCCAGATAGATCTATCAGACCGTCACCTACAGATCCGTTCTCAAACAGCATTCTATCTTGGACCGAGCAAAATTTGCTTTCGAAATCTGCCATTCATCTGAAAGGGGCGCAAAACTACCTAGCAGACTTCGGCATCCAGTCAAACACGACGAATGATCTCTCAACCGCAAAGTATTCTCGACCATCACTCTCAGGTGGGGCATGCCGGAGGCCAATTTCTTTGCTTCCCAGGTGTAATGGGAACCGGACCCCGACTGCACTAGGGTATTTCCGCTTCCCTGTCCGAACACAGATCCTTGGACACCACCGCTGACCATACAAGAGGAGACAGCATCAGACTTGAAGGATTCCAGGAGATAGACTGCTTTTTTTTAACATAGATACAAGATATATACACAGGGCAGGGAAATACACACTCAGTAACAGGAAACACATCAGCAGGCAGTCCCATCAGGGGGAAGGGCTGCCGGAAACACCCCCCCCCCACCAAGCCATTACACAAACACATCCCATAATAGTTTTCTCCCAAGCAAGACACACAATAGAACAATGGGATGCAGCCACATGGCAGTGAACAATGAACAACCCCCACCTATACATGTCTACACTATAGCAGGACATTCCACCCTGTACCCCTAACAGGCACAGGGTGACTTACACATAAGAGGGATATGGGGAGCTGAGACAGGGTTCTCCCCACCTCTCTAAAGGGGGCTGTGTTCCATGGGCCCCCCACCCAAAGTGACTCCCGTCACGCAAGGAACACAGGAAAGTCAGACGGTTCTTCTCCCTAAATCCATGGGATCAGGCTTTAGGGGTGGATGCTTCGGCAAGCTCGTGGGAGTACAATCTCTGTTACGCATTTCCTAGAGTGAGACTGATCCCAGCAGTTCTGCAGAAATTTCTGTTAGAAAAAACAAACCTCATTCTGATAGCACCGTTCTGGCCGAAGAGGCCATGGTTTTCTCTGCTATGGAGCCTGGCCTCGGTTCTCCCTTCCAGAGAGGGAAGATCTGATCTCTCAAGGTCCCGTGCTACACCCTCAAGTCAGCACCTTGCGGTTGGCAGCATGGCTTCTGAAGAACAACTCCTTAAAGGGTCAGGGGTTTTCTGACAGAGGTATAAAGATTGTAGTGAACTGCTGCAAACCAGTCACAAGAGCTATCTATGCTAAGGCCTGGAGAAAATTCAACTCCTGGTTGCTAGGTAAGGGGCAGGGCCCTCCGGATATCCCGGCGTTGTTAATTTCTTTCAGGAGGGGGCAGATCACGGCTGTTCTGTTAGCACCTTAATGGTGTAGGCCTTGGCCCTCAGTGTTTTTCTTCAGATTTCCCTCCAGCAGGATACCTTTATAACAAATTGTTTTAGGGCCCTTTCCAAGTCCAGGCCGCCGGCGGTCAGTTCTTGTCCAATTTGGAATCTGTCTTTGCTTCTAAAAGTCTTGGTCCTTAGTCCCTTTTGAACCTCTGGAGAAGTCTTCAATTAAGTTTTTGACTCTAAAAACTGTTTTTTTTTTATAGCAATCACATCAGCCCATAGGGTGAGTGAATTACAAGCTCTTTCCATTAGGGAGCCCTTTTTGGCTGTTTTTGAGGATAGAATTGTTCTCAAAACAGACCCGGGACTTCTCCCAAAGGTTTCCTTCTCCTTTCATAGGTCTCAGAATATAATCTTGCCGACCCTTCTGTTCTGCTCCCATAAGCAGGGAGGAGGAAAGATTAAGTTTATTCGATGTTAGAAGGAGCCTCTTGGGTGGTGCAGCTCTGCATAGAAACCAATCAGCTGGGGTTGGGGGAGGAGCCTGCACATTGCGGCACGGGAGAGTATGCACTCTCCGTTAACCTTCCTCGAGTATCCTCCCTATGGTGCCCCAACAACCTAACTAGCTGCATTGGAGGGCGGTTGGAGACTCACTCACCTGGCTGGAGAGGGGTCTCGGAGACGGCAGGGAGACAAGTACGGAGTGGGATGGCGGAGCTCCTTCTCTCCTGGGGTCCTCTCGTGGTAACTCAGGAGGAAGCGTAGGGTTGCCAGGAGACGGGCGAAGCGACGCAGCCACGTGGGCGGCCGCGGAGGAGCTCTGGGAGAGGGAGAAGCCGGCCGGCGTTCTAGAGAGCTGGGTGAATGCCGGCTTCACATCTTATCTCCAACCTGTCCCTAGGAGATACAAGGAGTAAGAAGCACAAAGGTAAAGGGACCTAATAGGAATCCCCCAAAGAGAAGACACGGCTACAGAGAACTGATAATAGAGGACTACATGCTGAAGCTGCTCCAGAGGGGAGGGTGAGTGAAAACTGTGGTCCTCCTTATACATTCCTTATATATTGGATTTCCTTTTGACTGTATCATAATACATTGAATTGGATACCTAATTTGAAATAAGGAAATAGGGGATTCCTAGAGAGGGTCTGAAGGTGTGGAAGAAGAAGAAGAGAGTTTTTTTCTTTTTTTTTTTCTGGAAAAAATCCCAAAAGTAACATGAAAAGCAAAAATATTAAAGGGAGTGGGCCTAAGAATTCCCAAACTGGTACAATAAAGAAGTATACGTCGCAGGGGAATTTGACTCCAGAAAGATCTCAGGGAGCAAGTGAAAAAAGTGAACTGGAAATAAGTATGGATAATAGTCCGAGACTTTCCCTGGGGCCGGTTTATAATAGCCAACAATCAATGGAACAGATAGTCGAGAGAAACTGAAAAAGACCTGCAAATACAAAATAAAAAGGAAATGGCAGAGATGTTTAAAAACTTGCAAAAATCAATAAAGCAAGAGATGGGGACAATTCGGAAAGAAATGGGGCAATTGCTGACCAGGGTGGAGGAAACGGAGGAAAAAGTTAAAAATCATGCCCAAATTATCCCAAAATTAGAGAAATGGATAATAGATACCAGGAAAGAACAAAAAAGACTGCTTTATATGATGGAGGATCAAGAAAATAGGGAAAGGAGAAATAACCTTAGAGTAAGAGGGGTCCCAGAGCTGCTGCAGGGGGAAGATTTAAAAGAGACAACTGGCAAAATTTTGAACTCCATAATGGATAGATCGGGTGTGGAAACATTTAAATTGGATGGAGTGTATAGGATTGGGAAGGTACAACAAGAAAAAGGCTCAGAAAAATCGAGACATAATTGTGAAATTCTATAAATATGGAGATAAAGAAGAGATATGGAAAAAGATTAAAGGAAGAACAAATATTTCATATGGAGGGAAAAATATTAAACTTTTTGCGGATTTAACAACAGGGACTTTGAGAAGAAAGCGATCATTGAAACCTCTATTAGAGGTGTTGAAAAAACATAATGTGCAATATAGATGGGGTCGGGCAGCATGTTTAATCGGATGGAAGGATGGAGTCACGACATCTCTAAGATTTCCTGAAGATATGAAAGACTTCTGTGATAAATTTGGACTGCAGAGATTAGAGATAGCGGGATGGGAAGTGGAGGAGGGAGAGTCATGTACTTTTGGGGAAAATGAATGGCAGCTGGTTAGAAGGGAAAATAGAGAGTTAATAGATAGTGGGACACTGGGGAGGAGGGGGGGGGGAAGGTGAGCGGTACATGGGCGGAGCTGAACCCCAAGGTTGGGATCAAAAGTGGAATTTGTTCCACAAATGATTCAGAGGCAAAGAAGAGGCCTGGGGGGAGGGGGTGGGGAGGGAGGGAGGTAATTGGGGTAACACTCTGTGGGATGAGAGGAGAAAGGAAGAGGAAGGGTAGAAGAAAGAAGGAGTTAAGAGGAGAAGGGTAATATGGAAGAAGTCCAGTTTATAACCTATAATGTAAAGGGGCTGTGTTGTCCTGGGAAGAGATTTAGGCTATTTAAAGAATTGCAACACAGAACATCTTCGGTGGTTTTTTTGCAGGAGACACACTTAGAGATGGAGTCAAAGGTCAGGCTGAAGACTAGATATTTCCCAACATGGTATTATGCGGACTCACCAATTAAAAGAGCAAAAGGGGTTGCTATAGGCTTCACAAAGAATATAAGGTTTGACGCGGAGAAGAGAATAACGGATCCGGAGGGAAGGTTTTTGTTCTTGAGGGGTAAATTGCAGGAAATTGAGTGTACAATAGCTAGTATATATTGCCCAAATAAGAAACCGGAGATATTTTTGAGGGGAGTACTGAAGAGATTGATGGACTTCAAAAGAGGTTGTTTGATAGTGGCCGCAGACTTTAATGTCTGTATGGACCCACGGATGGATACTACTTCCTATGTGAGGAGGGAGGAGAGCAGGTCCTTAAGATCATTAAAGAAATTGATGCATGAGTGTCAATTAGTGGATATATGGAGAATTAGGCATATGAAAGATAGGGACTATACTTTTTTCTCACATGCACATGAGATTTATTCTAGATTGGATTATATATTGGTAGAACATCGATTCATAGAGTCTGTAGTAGAAGTAAAAATTGGAGGAAATTCTTTGTCAGATCATGCCCCTGTTGCAATGAAGTCAAGATGGGGCAGAGAGGAGAGAGGGGGTTTTGTTTGGCGGATGAATGAGGCACTTCTTCTGGATGAAGAGATCAATCGGAAGATCGAGATGGAAATTAAACGATTTTTTGAGGAGAATGATACAGAGGATGCAACGGTGTGGGAGGCCAATAAAGCCTATATTAGAAGACTATTCATTGCAGTAGGGGCAAAAAAGAAAAAAGAAAGGAGGGAAAAGATTAATGCACTTCTAAATATTTGATCTTGAACAGGCTCATAAAAGGGAAATATCTAAGAAGATAATGCAGAAAATAATAAAGAAGAAAGAACTAGAGAATGTAATGGAGGAGGAAAAAAGAAGAGTCTTTAATAAAGTAATAAGTGAAAGGTATAGATGGGAGATAGGCTGGGAAAGTATTTAATGAGAACTCTAAGGAAAAAGAAAAGTAGGAATTATATAGAAAAAATAAGAAATCCCAAGGGTGAACTGGTGCACTCAACTAAAGATATCGCTAGAGCATTTAAGGATTATTATAGTGAGTTATATAATATCATACCCCAGGATACTTTAAATAAAGTTGAAACAGTAAATAGAGAAAAAAGAACACTTAAAAGAGGCAAGTCTATCAAAATTAAGTGAAATACAATTGAACTCCTTAGAATCAGAAATTACGTCAGAGGAAATAAAAACAGGATTAAAAAATACGGCTGTGGGGAAAAGCCCGGGTCCAGATGAGTATACGGTAAAATATTATAAAAAAAATATAAAGAGTTGTTAATACCCAAATTAAAGATATATATGAACGCTTTGGAAGATGAGATGGAAATAAGGGGAGAATCCTTACAGGCTAATATAGTTTTAATTCATAAGGAAGATAAAGACCCCTTGCAGTGTGCAAGCTATAGACCAATTGCGCTGCTGAATGTAGATACTAAATTGTATGCAAAGATTTTGGCAAATAGACTGAAGGATTTGATGCTGGAGTGGATACATGGGGATCAGGTGGGGTTTGTCCCGGGGAGAGAGGGCAGAGACAACGGCTTGAGATCATTGTTGCTTATACAGGTAGGTAAAAAAGGGAAAACCCTGGTGCTACTGTTGTCAATTGACGCCGAGAAAGCATTTGATAGAGTGAGTTGGGGATTTATTATGGATACCTTGGAGGTGTTAGGGCTGGGGGATAGAATGAGAAAGTGGATTGGAAGGTGATACAGAGGGCCTACAGCCGCTATCATGGTTAATGGAAGAAGATCGGAGCTTTTCGGGATGTCAAATGGTACAAGACAGGGATGCCCACTATCCCCACTGTTGTATGCTTTATCATGGGAGCCATTGCTGTCTACGATAAGGAAGAACATAGATATAAAGGGAATATGGATAGGAGATAGAGAACATAAGGTGGCGGCTTATGCGGATGATTTGATGTTCTATGTTGGAAATCCTAGGATATCACTTCCAAATTTAATGAAGACATTGAAGGAATATGGGGAATTATCAAATTTAAAAATTAACCCGACAAAAACTGAAATCTTAAATATAAACCTTAAAAATAGTGAAAAAGAAAAAATACAAGAAGAATTCCCCTTTGTTTGGAGAGATAAAGAATTAAAATACCTAGGGATAAAATTGTCAGCCTCAATTAAAATTTGTATAAAGTTAATTATATCTCACTACTAAACAAGCTCAAGGAGGAGTTGAAGAGAATGGGGAGTGGAAACCCGTCTTGGATAGGTCGCAGAAACTTGATAAAAATGGTAATTGTGTCCAAAGTATTATATAAATTTCAAATGATTCCAATCAAACTCCCAGAGGCAGATTTTAAAGAACTGAAAAAAATGATAATGAGATATATATGGAGGAACAAAAAACCTAGAATACGTTATGAAATGTTGACTAGAAGCAAGGAAAGAAGTGGTTTGGGTGTACCAGATTTCAAGAGATATTATAAATCGGTGATAATTGCGAGAATCTTTGATTGGACTCATAATCCAGGGAAAAGTTGGGTCAAAATCGAAAACACACTGAGTGGAACAAATTTAAGTAGGATTATATGGGTACCTGCACAATACAGGGGACTAGATGCTAACACAAGTTTGTACACTTTTAACGTTTTAAGAGTTTGGGAAATGTTACACAGACAAAAGGAATGGGTTTTTAATTCACAGTTAATGCCACTAAGGAACACAGAATATTTTGCCCCTGGGAAGGAAAATATCACAGGGAAATGGATTATAAAACAGGATGCGCAATTGAGAGACATAATGGTCGGTGAGGAATTGGGATCATATAGAGAGCTGGAGAAGAAAAAGGGAGAAGTTTTCAATAGAATGGATAGATTACGATACTACCAATTGAAACATTTCTTCGGGAGTCTTCCAAAACCTGTGAGAACCAGAAAAGAGTGGAACCCATTGGAAAGATTGCTAGAAGCACGGGGGGATGGGAAACATGGAATTGCAAAAATATATAGGATATTTACTGAGTTAGACTCTGACACAAAATTAATATATATAGAGAAATAGATGAGGAGGAACAGAGGAAAATGTTTAGATTAATTCACGAAAATACCAGTATGCGGGAAGTGGAATTAAATTATAAGTGTCTGGTAAGATGGCACATTACACCGAACGTAGAGCATAAATTGAATGGGGAGATCTCACCATTGTGTTGGAGAGGTTGTGGAGAGGTGGGCACGTTGTATCATATATGGTGGAAGTGTTCAAGAATACAAGTGTTTTGGCAGAAAATAGTTTATTTAGTAAGGAAAATTACCGAAATTAATATTAGATTAGACCCAGAACTATGTCTTCTCCATATCACAGAGCTTCCAGTGAGATTATATAAAGATTCGGGGATATGGCACTTTTTGAGTGCAGCGAAGAGTTTGATACCTAGGTTTTAGAAAAAAAAAGGAGGTGCCGACAGAGGAGGATTGGATGGGCAGAATGAATCAGATCTGTGGGACGGAAAGATTGTATTATATGCATATAGATAAGATAGAGATGTATAATATAAAGTGGAAAAAATGGGAAGAGTATAGAGAAAAAGTGAAATATATGAGGATGTAACACCCCTGGAAATGGATTCTAGAAATAATAGAAATGCTTGGCGTAGAGAAGAGGGAAAATGCAGAGTGGGGGGGGGGGGGAAGAGGGAGGGATGGGGTGTGGGATTTAGATAAAATATGCTAATAGGAAGATATTTTTTGGATGTCTTTTTAATTGAAAAAAGGTGATTGTGATTTGTATCTGGTTGATAAATTAATAAACATTTATAAATAAAAAAAAAAAAGAAGGAGCCTCTTGGTCTATCTTAGTAGATCCAGAGAATTCAGGAATTCGGATTCTTTTTGTTCTTTCTTCAGGGGCACGGAAGGGTTCCAAGGCATTCAAGTCCATCATAGCTAGATGGATTAGGATGGGTATCACAGAATCGTATAGTTTATTACAAATTCCTCCCCCATTTGTTAATGCACACTCAACCAGCGTCCTGGGCAGAGAGAGCCGGTGCCTCACCAGAACCGATCTGCAAGGCAGCCACCTGGTCCAGCTTTTCCACCTTCGTGAAGCATTATCACCTGGATCTCCTTTCTAGCGAGGATCAGGCATTTGGGCACAAAGTCCTCCAGACAGCAGCCCAGCCCTAGTGGGTAGGTTCTTGATTATCATCTCAAGGAGGCTGTCATGGAAGACGTTTGGAGAAAATCAGAGTTAGACTTACCGGTACTTCCTTTTCTGCGAACCTTGCAGGACAGCTGGGATTTCCCACCCTAAGATTGTACGGTAATGTATATTTATGCATAAATGGTTATGTTTTTTAGTGTCTTCCTGTGGTTCGAGTAAAACTGAAGAGGGAGGCCTGGAAGTCCACCTTTAAAGTATTGTGCTTACATGTTTCCTGTTCTGGAGGGAGTAGCACTATGTCTCAAGGAGGCTGTCATGGAAGACTCGTAGAAAAGGAGTTACCGGTAAGTCTAACTCTGGTTTTCGTTTGGGTACAGCATTGCATTACCAGTAGAAATAGTGCAGTGCCGAATACCAAAAAAAAAAAAAAAGGCCTGGTCAGGAAGGGGGTTAATATCACCAATCTCCCTCCTTTGTCTGCCAGGTAGATGACCACATTCTTCTTTTTTTCTATGGATTTTATAGCTTTCCATACTTTTCACACACTTTTTGTTTTTTTCCCACTTTATTAGTTTTAAAAACCTCCTCCACCACTTCCTATTTTTCAATTAAATACAGAATTGTTTTTCAAATTACTTTATTTAAATTCAGTCGGTGCCTTTTCCTTCTTTGCGCGTAGATTTCTTTAAATGTAATTTTCTAACAAACATTTGGGGATCTATGTATGTCCCAACTTTATCCACTTCCTTGTCTGGTGCAAATTTCAAACCTAAATCCAATAGTCGTTTAAAATAATTTATTAAAGAAACAAAAATAGGTATCATACTCACAATGGACATAACAACACAGGCATGTCAAACTGAACAAGGTGTATAATCCAAACAACATCTGAGTCCATACGATAGAACCCTCGATGACCAACTGTCTAACGCGTTTCGAGGACACAACCTCTTCCTCAGAGCCAACACTACAGGAGTCTGCACTTCTCTTTATATCCAGACTCCTGTAGTGTTGGCTCTGAGGAAGAGGTTGTTTGGATCATACACCTTGTTTAGTTTGACATGCCTGTGTTATTATGTCCATTGTGAGTATGATACCTATTTTTGTTTCTTTAATAAATTATCTTAAACGATAATGCACTAGGTCGGTGCGCCTTTTTCTGTTTCTCCATTTGTATCCAGTGTATTCGGACCACCCCGGTCTGTTGAGGTCAGCAAGCAGTGCATATTCCAGAAAATTCCAGAACATTCCTATTGAGTCTACCGAGTCCTTTCCTAGCGCAGGAGTAAAGTGTTTGTTGTGTTAAATCCAATAGTCGTCTTTCTTCCTCTGTGAAGTCTACATTACTAAGATTGAAAATCCAAAACCCTAATGTTCTTCTTTTCTTCCCCCATCTGGTTCGCTTCTTTCCGCTCTTGCTGTATGTGTGGGTGGAAGTTGGGTCCAATTTATATCTCCTCTCCCTTCTTGTGGAGGTACTTTGTTCCCCCAATGTGTGTGAGGATTCTGTTTTTGGTGTCTGGTTGGCCCTTTCCAACCTTGTTGTGGTGGTCCATATCCCCTCTGTTGTACTGGGTCCTGTATTCTTCTTGGTAGCCCAGGGGTCTGTCCTATTGTTTTCTGGGTTAAAAAAATGCCCATTGAATTTCCCTCCCCAGTAAATTTCAGGAAGGGGGTGGAATAACATACTGTTTCATAGGTGCAACCCTATTAAAGGTTCTGATGCCAGTTCAAGGTGTGTATGGAGCTCCCTGGTGGTGATTGTTATAACATGGCCACCTTCCTCATGATGGGCCATAGAGATTCCCCTTGTACTCCTCAAAGGGGTTCTGGGTGGCACATATTCTCCCTCCTGTTCCTTCCTATTAGGGGTATGCTGATTCCTCCACTTTTGCTCTCCCTCTTATGGGTATGCTGGGGTTGTGTTTTTCCTTTGCCATATTTTACCTCCTGCCAGCTAGTGTCACTGTGCTCATCCCTTGCTTCTGAGGATTTCCTCAAGTCCACTATAAACAAAGTCTCCTTGTGGCCTCAAGTAGTTTTTTCCCTCAAGTTCTTCCTGCCACTTATACACTTTTTTAAATCCATTTGATACTTTTTTTTTTTTTAATTTCTTGCATCCATATCTACTTTCTGTACAATTCCTGCAACTTTTTGGATCTTTCCTAATATTCCACAGTGTCTATTCTAAGTGTCAATCTCTCCTTTAGTTCTAAGATTTTACTTTCTACCTTTTTTATTTTTACTTCTCTCATTTGAATAATCAATTCCAATAGATCCATTTCCTTTTGGTTAAATGATTTACACCATTCCTCCATTAACATTTTGATCCATGAGACCATCATTAGGGTGGACTTCCCACCTTAACCTTCTTGGGGTAATCCTTTCTTTTATATACAGTTGTGTTCAAAATAATAGCAGTCAGACATCACTAACCTGATCAATCACTGTTTTTGGTAGAAATTATATTTCTACATGGCAAATAATTTACTAGCAGGTGTACTAAAGTAATAGATATCCAACTGACCCAACATTCATGACATGCATGTTGCTGATTCTGTGTAATTGAATCACTAATTGAAAGGGGCATGTTCAAAATAATAGCAGTGTGGCGTTCTATTAGTGAAGTCATTCATTCTTTGAAAAACAGGTGGCAATTATTGCCCTTATTTAAGGAAGGAAAGCAGCAAATGTTGTACATGCTGATTACAGTGCATTTCTCTCTAAAATTCTGAGGAAAATAGGTTGTTCCAGACATTGTTCAGAAGAACAGCGTACCTTGATTAAAAAGTTGATTGGAGAGGGGAAAACATATAAAGAAGTGCAGAAAATGATAGGCTGCTCAGCTAAAATGATCGCAAATGCTTTAAAATGGCAACCAAAACCTGAAAGACGTGGAAGAAAGCGAAAAACTACCATTCGAATGGATAGAAGAATAGCCAAAATGGCAAGGACTCAGCCAACAATCAGCTCCAGGAAGATCAAAGGTGGTCTAAAGTTACCTGTGAGCACTGTTACAATTAGAAGACGCCTATGTGAAGCCAAGCTATCTGCAAGAAGCCCCCGCAAAGTCCCACTGTTGAAAAAAAAAAGACGTGCTGAAGAGGTTACAATTTGCCAAAGAGCACATTGCCTGGCCTAAAGAGAAATAGCGCAACATTTTGTGGACTGATGAAAGTAAGATGGTTCTTTTTGGGTCTAGTGGCCGGAGACAGTTTGTCAGATGATCCCCAAACACTGAATTCAAGCCACAGTACACTGTGAAGACAGTGAAGCATGGTTGCATCATGATATGGGGATGTTTCTCATACTACGGTGTTGGGCCTATTTATCGCATACCAGGGATCATGGATCAGTTTGAATACATCAGAATACTTGAAGAGGTCATGCTGCCTTATGCTGAAGAGGAAATGCCCTTGAAATGGGTGTTACAACAAGACAACGACCCCAAACAAATCCAGTAAAAGTGCAACATCTTGGTTCCACACCAACAAGATTGACGTTATGGAGTGGCCAGCCCAATCCCCGGATCTTAATCCAATAGAAAACTTGTGGGGTGACATACAAAAATGCAGTTTCTGAGGCAAAACCAAGAATTAGAGAAGAACTGTGGAATGTAGTCCAATCATCCTGGGCTGGACTGTTCACAGGTGCCAGAAGTTGGTTAACTCCATGCAACACAGACGTACAGCAGTTCCCAGAAACAGTGCTTATACAACTAAATATTAATTAAGTGATTCAAAAGGAAAGTAAAATCTTCAAACATTTTTCAGTTTATATAGTGAATGTTTGAATTTGTAAAGAAGAATACAAACACTGCTATTTTTTTGAAGTCTAATATTCACTTTTCTTCAATTTTTTTAAAGGAACAACACAAATTTGATATATTTTTCTTCATGTTTTGATTTGGAATAGAATGTGTAGTGTTCCAAATGCATTTGTGTGTATGGAAATAAAAGCTATTAAAAGGATTTTGAGCTTTATTCACTTTTTTAAACACACTGCTATTATTTTGAACACAACTGTACATCTCTAGAGTGACTATATCCCACCAAACTTTCAATTGCTTTTCCATAGCATGTTTTAAATTTTTAAAGCAATACTCATCAGTCTTTTGACCAATTTTTGAGTTGTCAAACACTTGCTCAGCTACTATGTTCCTGTTTTGCATATATGAAAAAATATCCATAGCTGCAAGATACCTGTAGCCCCAATGAGACTAAGTAAGAGTACTAATATATTGTCTGCACTTATGGACCAGCGATTACAAAAGTGTAGCTGCTTCCCACTCCTCTTATATCCTCCAATGGATATAGATGCTAGAACTCCAAACTTTAGTGTGGTGATACTTTAAATAAAAGTGCTAAATAATGTGCTAAGGCTCTTAAAGTGGAGTTCCACTCACCTTTCAAAAAATAAAAGTCAGCAGCTACAAAAACTGTTGCTGCTGACTTTTAAAAAACAGCCACTTACCTGTCCCTCAGTCCCGTGGTGTGTCCCCCGCAGCCAGTTTCACCGGCCGTCCTGGATTCCAGGAGGCCGGCATCTTCAGTGTGGGCACCTGGCTGTGATAGCTTGTGGCTTCACAGCTGGGTACCCACTGCGCATGCGCGAGTAGCGCTGCGCTTCATGAATTTTCCTGTAGTCTTCTGGGATCGGTCAAGTGTCTCAAAAGACTACAAGAAGGGAGTGAGGACACCTTCCGCTTCCGATCGCCTAGGCGATCGGACCACAAGTAGGAGCGGGTACCTGTCAAATTCGGGTACCCGCTCCCCCCCACCCCCGAAAGGTGCCAATCCTTAATGGGGAGCGGGGAAGCAGAACTTCCCCTTTTGGGTGGAGCTCCGCTTTAAGTGCTATAAAAACACCCCCCTCCATTATAAGTGCATCATCATTAAACTTAAATACTGTCAGGGTCCTGTCCACAGCAGAAGTTCTGGCGTTTCTGCCAATTCTCTACATGGCCGCAGAAGGACACATCAGCCTCAGTATGGTGCCAGACAGCCTTTATAAGGAGGCTCATCACTTCCTCTGGTTGCTGGATGATCTCTAGCTCCCTGTGGTTTGTTCCTGTGGCTTGTGACTTCCTGATTCTGACCCGGCTTGTACTTGGACCTGTCTGCTCTACTGACCCCGATCTGACCTCAGCTTGGCTAAAGGATACTCTCTCTCTCTCTCATGCTCCTTTGTGTATGACCTCGGCTATCCCACCTGACCACAACTGTTCTGTTTTCCACCCAGTACCTGACCTTGGCTCGAACTGACCAACCTGCAAACATCCAAATCCTGGAAGGCTTGCATACCACGCACAGGCGCCTCCAGTCTGCAGACCTATCCCCGCTGTGCTTCTGAGTGGACCATCAACCAACACTCCTACAGGCGACCTGTGCAACTTGGGCCTGACTCCCGCTGTCCCACTCTCATGGGAGTCCGGAACTTAGCCGCAAGGGAAGCCCTCTCTCCATTGGCCTCCATCACCAGGTACATGATAAATACGCTATATTGCAAAAAGTATTGGGACACCTCTCCAAATCATTGGATTCAGGTGTTCCAATCATCTCCATGGCCACAGGTGTATAAAATCAAGCACCTAGGCATGCAGGCTGCTTCTACAAACATTTGTGACAGAATGGGTCGCTCTCAGAAGCTCAGTGAATTTAAGCGTTGTACCGTGATAGGTTGCCACCTGTGCAATAAATCCATCCGTGAAATTTCCTTGCTACTAAATGTCTACTGTTAGTGGTATTATAACAAAGTGGAAGCAACTGAGAACAGCAACTCAGCCACAAAGTGGTAGGCCACGTAAAATGACAGAGCGGGGTCAGCACATGCTGAAATGCACAGAAGTTGCCAGCTGTCTGCAGAGTCAATAGCTAAAAACCTCCAAACTTTGTGTGGCCTTCAGATTAGCACAATAACAGTGCATAGAGATCTTCATGGAATGGGTTTCCATGGCCGAGCAGCTGCTTCCAAGCCTTACATCACCAAGTGCAATGCAAAGCGTCGGATGCAGTGGTGTAAAGCACGCCACCACTGGACTCTATAGAGAAGTGGAGACGTGTTTTCTGGAGTCAGGAATCAAGCTTCTCTGTCTGGCAATCTGATGGACGTGTTTTGGTTTCGCGGTTGCCAGGAGAACGGTACTTGCCTGACTACATTGTGCCAAGTTTAAAGTTTGTTGGAGGGGGGATTATGGTGTGGGGTTGCTTTTCAGGGGTTGGGCTTAGCCCCTTAGTTCTAGTGAAGGGAACTCTTAAGGCATCAGCCTATTAAAGACATTTTGGACAATTTCATGCTCCCAACTTTGTGGGAATAGTTTGGGGATGGCCCCTTCCTGTTCCAACATGACTGCACACCAGTGCACAAAGCAGAGTCCTGACCTCAACCCGATAGAATACCTTTGGGATGAATTAGAGCGGAGACTGCGAGCCAAGCCGTTTTGTCCAACATCAGTACCTGATCCCTCAAATGCGCTTCTGGGAGAATGGTCAAACATTAGACACACTCCTAAACCTTGTGGACAGCCTTCCAAGAAGAGATGAAACTGTTAGAGCTGCAAATTGTGGGCCAACTCAAAACTGAACCCTACATACGAAGACTGGGATACCATTAAAGTTCATGTGTGTAAAGGCAGGCGTCTCAATACTTTTGGCAATATAGTGTACATTACATGTGCATCCTCCTCAAAATAAATACAATGTGCAACTAACTATAGAACACCTCCCTCCACTACCATACCATATGTAAAATCTATACCATACCATATGTAAAACCCGGCCGGCGTTTGTGGTGCGGTTGCGGGGCGGTAACACCACTCAAACTGCATTATAGGCATTAGTTGGGCGTTATTAACGCTCGGCAAACGCCTAGCAACTGCCGCTAAACCGCGGATGCGGCATTTGCGGAGCGTTTGCCGAACGTTAAAAAACGCTCCGCAAACGCCGGACCAACGCTTGCCAAACAGCCAAGTGTGAACGAGCCCTAAAAAAAAATTCTTGTTATGCAACTGATGTATGATGTACTATAAAACACCTCCCTCCACGGAAACACTACATGTGTTCCTGTGTAAATTTTCAATGGTGTTTCAGTGGAGGGAGGCATTTTATAGTACGGTGTACATCAGTTGCACTATTAGAGCACTTTTTTAGGTTTTGTAGGAGCGTCCCAGATCCACGAGTAAAGCGGGTTTGAAAGCATTTTAATGTAAGTGCAATTCTGCTATTTGTGTGAAGTTTTAATAAACGGTATTACACTATGGGAGTTCTGCCTTTTGGTTCTCTTAGATTAAAACTGGTGGAGTGGAGGAGGAAGGAGATAGAGACCCAAGAGATATACTGAGAGGAAGTGTGGAGGAGCTGAAGGTGGAAGTTATATCAAGCGCATATGACTCGCCTGCAAAAAGGGATTCTTGGATTCTCGGTGAGTGCCCATATGGGGAACCACGAGTGTCACACGGAAGAATGCAGCACTGAATTATTCTAAAGAGCACTTTGAGTGGACTGCACAATAAGCACTTTGTTCAAGAAGTCAAACTGTGGATGTCACAAATGTTTATAATTGCATAGACTTTGCACAGGAACACATGTAGTGTTTCAGTGGAAGGAAGTGTTTTATAGTACGTTGTACATAAGTTGCACTATTAGAGCACTTTTTTTTCGGTTCTGTATACTGAAACTGAGTATGTCACAAACATTTATCATTGCATAAATTTACACGGGAATACATGTAGTGGTTCTGTGGAGGGAGGTGTTTTATAGTACATCACACACCAGTTGCATAAGAATTTTTTCAGGATCAACTACTGTGATGTCACAAACAATTATGTAGATTTTACACAGGGATATATGGTATGTCAGTGGAGGGAAGTGTTCTCTAGTTTGTTGCACATTAATTGTATTTAGAGAATGCACATGTAATGTATTTAAGTTCTTTAATGATGCACTTATAAGGGAGGGTGGTGTTTTATAGCACTTCAGAGCCTTAGCACAATATTTAGCACTTTTATTCAAAGTATCAAGTAGCTCTACACTAAAGTTTAGAATTATCAGAACACATTGTTCTGTGGAGGACTCTGCATATATTTTGTGTGTGAAAGTAGATGGGAACCTATGCCAAGTGCCAGCAATCCCTAAATGCTGATCAACTCACACGCTAGAGTGGGTGGACTTTGTTTTTTCTCTTTCTTAACATTTTCAAATACCTTTAGGGAGCGTATTTTACTGTAATGCACACATGCAGCACAAGACAATGCACACATGTAAACACTGTGCATTGTGTTGAAAAAAGTGCAGATCCGTTATAACTGTGTTTGAATAATAAAGCAAACTCTTGGGAGATGTAGATCATTTTTCATTTAATTTACCGAGTGTCTATGATTTCACAAAAAGAATGAAAAGGATTTAAAACTGTACAATGAAAGAAAGCCTCAGACACTGTATCCAACCAGGCCACCTTTTCCAATGCATTCTCCGATGTAGAACCAAAATAGAACCTCAGTTGCAACCAGACCATTCCTGACAGCTTCCTGTGGGGTCAGAACAAAAAAAAAAAAAAAAAAAAAAAAAAAAGTTACTGAGACATATCAAAAACACTAGTTACCATTAGTTTTCTGTACTGAACAGAACTTTGGAAATTCTTGTTGTGCCTAGCAGTTTTGCAATACAACTCAAAGTGGCACTATATTAGGCAAATACTGATTCATAATGTAAAGTTGGTGCTTTGGCCTGCCCGATCTAGCAACTTGCTTATGGTCAGTGAAGCCACCCATTATATTTAGTAATCAAAAGTGAGGTGTGGGAGGAGTCATACCAAATGCCTGACTTCTTATTTGGAGTCTGTTAATAAATGCCAATGCAGGCACTCAAAAGTGCATTACTAACAGTAGTAAAGAACTTGGCTTTTTAACTAGAAGATATCATCGTGCTATAGTTAATCATAGCCTGATTCACCTGCATTTTCAAATACCTTTCACCTGCATCAAAGTAGACTGGTTAACAGATGCACCCTTGATCCCTGCAGCCACTGGGATAGTAACTCCCCTGCTGTAGTTCTGTTTGAATGAGCAGTGATGTCAATATGTCCCTTCTCGATGTAGTGAGTGGACCCAGAAGTCTCAGACTCCTGGTCTGAAATGCCCACTGTAAATGCATGGTTCGATTGACAAGCTCAGCCCCAGGTCTGCCAACACACTTGGCCATCACTTCCTGCATTTCCCTTTGCATAATGAGAAAGGTAGTACTGTGTCCTGGCATGGAAATTATGTGTGGGGAAATAGAAAGATCACCTCCCAATGCACAGAAGCCGCACATTTTTAAGTGGGACCTAAAGACATTTCAAATCAGGAATTACAGGAAAAAAAAATTTATTCTGGTTTACAATTTTACAAATATGTTCTAATACAGCCTGGGAAGAGGCTCTGCATATGCCAAATTAGCAGGATCTTGGAAATGGGCTTTAAATACACTTCTCAAAAAAATTAAAGGAACACTTTTTAATCAGAGTATAGCATCAAGTCAATTAACCATTTGCCGCCCGCCCTATGGCCGAATGGCGGGTGGCAAATGTCATCAGCGTTCCGGGTGGACGCCATATGGCATCCTCCCGCACATGCGCAGATTGCGCTCCTGCAGAGCAACGCAATCTGTCACCGGCCGTGTACCTCAGACACGGTCGATGACAGATCTGAGTATCGGCCCCGTTGCCGTTACCATGTGACCTGCTGTGACCAATCACAGCAGGTCACATGACAGTTGTATACAATGGATGGCTTCATTCATGCCATCCATTGTATACTAGTGTCTAGCTGTGAATGGTCACAGCTAATCACATGCACATGTCATGTGTTTAGCTGTGGCCAAATCACAGCTAAGCACAAAAAAAAAAAAATCCTGAATGAATCGATGTCATTCAGGTACATGCTTGCTTAAAGCAAAGTAATTATTTGCTATAAGCAAATTGTGTAAAAAAAAAAAAAAAATACTGATCACTTCCCCAAAGTAGTACAATGTTACTATGGTAACATGTTACTACTTTGGTCATAGTGAAATATGAAAAAAAATCTTAAATTTTTTTTAATAAAAACAAAATAAAAAAAAAAAATAAAAAAAAAAAATATATATATATATTTTCCAAACTGTCACCAGTCAGTGTCCCTGATCACCGCCATGCCAGTTATATGATGATGCTGTACTGCACTGGTGACAATATGTAAAAAAAAAAAAAAATAGTGAAACTAATTTTTTTAATTTTTTAATTTTCCGAAAAATGACAAAAAAAAAATACAACTTCAAAAAACTCGCCATGCCTCTTATGAAGTACGTCGGACTGTCTACTTTGCAAAAAGGGGTCATTTGGGGGATATCTGTACTGTTCTGACATTCTTGGACCTCAAGAAATTAGATTGGCTGTCAGTATTTCAGGATTGATCAATATTCAGATCTATACCAGTTTTTGAACTCTATAACTTTCCTACAAAATAAAAAATACATCCTAATTTGGGTTATTTTCACCAAAGACATGTAGCAGAATACATCTCGGCCTAAATTTATGAAGAACAATTATTTATTTGCAAACTTTTAGAACAGAAACAAAGAAAAACTTTTTTTTTCAAAATTTTTGGTCTTTTTTTTTTTAATTTAGCAAAAAATAAAAACCCCAGTGGTGATTAAATACCACCAAAAGAAAGCTCTAGTTGTGTGAAGAAAATGATAAAATTTTAGTTTGGGTACAATGTTGTATGACCGCGCAATTGTCATTCAAAATGTGAGAGCGCTGAAACCTGAAAACTGGCCTGGGCAGGAAGGTGTAAAATTGCCCGGTATTGAATTGGTTAAACTCCAGGGATATTGATCTGGTCAGTTAAGTAGCAAAGGGGGTTGTTAATCAGTTTCAGCTGCTTTGGTGTTAGTGAAATTAACAGATGCACTAGATGGGCAATAATGAGCCGACCCCCAAAACAGGAATTGTTTTACATGTGGAGGCCACTGACTTTTTCTTTTCCTTACTCATCTTTTCGGTTTTTTACTAGTTTTGCATTTGGCTAGGGTCAGTGTCACTACTGGTAGCAGGAGGCGATACATGGACCCTACAGAGGTTGCACAGGCAGTCCAACTCCTATAGGATGGCACATCAACAAGTGCCATTGCCAGAAGGTTTGTTGTGTCTCCCAGCACAGTCTCAAGAGCATGGAGAAGATTCCAGGAGACAGGCTCTAGGACAGCTGGACAGGGCCAAGGAAGAACAGGATGAGCACTGCCAGAGCCCTACAAAATGACCTCCAGCAGGCCACTGGTGTGAATGTTTCTACTGTTTGGTCAGAAAGACTTCATGAGGGTGGCCTGACGTCCTCTAGTGGCCCTGTGCTCACTGCCCGGCACCACAGAATTCGATTGACATTTGCCATTAAACACCAGAATTGGCAGGTCTGCCACTGGCAACCTGTGTTCTTCACAGATGAGAGCAGGTTCACCCTGAGCACATGTGACAGACATGAAAGCATCTGCAGAAGCCGTGGAGAACGTTATGTTGCCTGACCGGTTTGGTGGTGGGTCAGTGATGGTCTGGGGAGGCATATCCATGGAGGGAGGCAGAGACCTCTACACCTCTACAGGCTAGACAATGGCACCCTGACTGCCATTCGGTATCAGCATGAAATCCTTGGACTCATTGTCAGCACCTACGCTGATGCAGTGAGTCCTGGGTTCCTCCTGGTGCACGACAATGCCCAGCCTCATGTAATGAGAGTATGCACGCAGTTCCGGGAGGATGAAGGAACTAATACCATTGAATGGCCCCCCACAGTTGCCTGACCTAAATCCAATAGAACACCTCTGGGATATCATAATTCGGTCCATCAGACACTGCAAGGTTGCACCTAAAGACTGTCTAGGAGCTCAGTAATGTCCTGGTCCAGATCTGGGAGGAAATACCCCAGGACAACATCCGTTATCTCATTAGGAGCATGCCCTGACATTGTCAGGCATGCATACAAGCAAGTGGAAGCCATACAAACTACTGAGTACTGTTTTGAGTTGCTGCAATTAAATTTCAGCAAAATGGACTAGCCTGCTGCATAATTTTTTCACTTTGATTTTCAGGGTGCCTTTGAATTCAGTCCTCTGTAGGTTGATAATTTTCATCAAACGATTGGGCATCCTTACGTTCCTAACACATTACCCAGTCCATATCAGTATAGATATCCAGCATGACATTTTCCCCCATTGAGATCTGATGCGTTTTCAAAGTGTTCCTTAAATTTTTTTGAGCAGTGTATTTTGATTCCCAGAACTCCCAGACCTCTCCTTAGACATCAGAAAGTATGTGCATTCCTACAGCCAGTTTACTGACTTTTTAATCTAAAAAAAAAACAAACAAAACAAAAAAAACAACACAAAAAAACACAAACACCCTCTAAAATGTGTGTACTATCCATATACAGTTTTCACTGCTCATCACATAACTTTGAGACACCCAAGTTATATATCTGAATCTATTCTCTTACCCTGACAGTAAGCTCATTGAAACGACGCCTCTGGAATGACTGTAATAATCCTTTTATGCTCTCAATGGCTTTTGGAATCTCTGCAGGACTCGGAGGAATCAGTTCGACACGAGCATAGTACCAGAAAGTTGCAAGTCGTGGCTTTGAATAACTGACTGCAGCTAAAAAAATAAAAAACACAAAAAAACAAAAACAGTATTTAAAATGTTACTGAACCCAGGACCCGGCATTCACTATATCTGATCTCCCACAGCACACAGAACATGGAAGTGCAATTATTTTAGTAAATATAAACTGCTAAATACCTTTTCTCATCAATAGTATATAGCAGTCTTGTGACTTCTATCGATGTCCAGCAGAGCACTTTCTGCTCTAGGAGGAAGCAGAACTCCTGACCTCTGTCTGGACAGTGCTGATTGGCCCTGTGCTGATCACATGCACTCTCCCAAAAAAAAAAAAAAAGAAAAAAAAAAGAAAAAAAAAAACCTCTCTAGCAATATACACCAAACTGCATCAGTAGAGTGACTCCACACCATATGTCCTATCAGGAGATAAGAAGTCAGGATCAAACAGCCTTTTTACACAAGGCAGAGGATTAACCCCTTAGGTTCCAAAATTAGTATAACAAGCATGCTTTACTGCATATACAAACGGATTTTACTGTTGTGGGTTTAGTAACATTGTAATAAAAAAAAAAAGGTCTGAAAAAGCATAAACACATGTAATCCTATTTACATACCCTCTTCCTCCACCATACAGAAAACAAAAAAAGGAGTGGGTCAACCGTTTACATTGTTTCCACTTTTGGGAGATTTCAGTTAGATTCCAGTTTATCTAAAGTGCATCAGAAAGGAAGTGAAATTGTAACAAACTATTGGATTTAATGTATATTTGTATTTTTAACCGAAAACTCACAAATTTGACATATTACAGCTTACCAGTCCTTGGATGTCATGGCTGCATTTTTTTTTTTTTAATATGAATTCCAGGTATGGATATGTTATACACAGTCCAGCTGGGACCAATGTAACTATGTACATACAATACCTGGCTGATGCCCCTGAAAGATGGAAATCACTGAAGTACACAATACTAATCCAGTGATCTGCACTCACTTCTGGTGACAAGCTGCATTCTAAACACAGGAGGTCAGCCACTCAGCACATTCTGAATGAAGGCAAAGCGTTCTCTGACTGGATGAAGTAGAGTGTGACATCACTGCCCTACCAGGAATTTTATGCAAGAATATTATACTATGCACTGCATATGATACTATAAACATTATGGACTTACCTGTCAAACAATGCCCTCCAGCACTGCAGTCAGTGTTTTTTTTTTTTTGTTTTTTTTTTTTTAAATGTAAGAATTCCTCATTTCTGGATTTCTCTCATAGAATGACATACCCCCACCGCCTCCCTGAATACTCCTGTAATGCATTCTGAGGGCTTTGGGGCAATCTAACGGTAATGTACATCAGAGGGTCAGCTGCTATAAAACACATAAAAAGAGAAGATGGTGGGACCAAGTGCTCAGCAGTGGAGAGAACTACCCTAGAAGAACGCTGGGCATGTGAGTATGTTTATGAGTATAACCCAGCAAGCAAGGTAAAAGTGGACTGAAAAATAAAGAATTGTAAAAGGGGGTGAAGGTTCCCTTTAACCACTTCCCGACCGGCCGTTGTATATAAACGGCCGGTGGCACTGCAGGGTCCAGTGGCCGTCTATAAACGGCCTCCCCGCACCCTGCTTGTGCGCGCTCCCTGGGAGCACGCAGCACCGCGATCCGGTGCCCGCTGTGTCCTCTGGACACAGTGAAACACCGATCGTCGGACGGGACCTCTGTACGAGGTCCCGATCATGCACACATGCAAAGTAGTAAGCAAGATGTCACTTGTGACATCATTGCTTACTATGTGTGAAATCTGTGAATGATCACAGAGGTCACATGGTACAAGGCTATTCACAAAAGCCTTGTACCATGTGACAAGCTGTGACCAATCACAGCTCACTCTGTATTTCTCAATGAGTGCAGGAATGCACACAGAGAGAAAGAGAAATGATTGCTTTTACATCCTATATGGGTGTAAAAGCAATCAGTGTAAAAGAAAAAAAAAAAAATCTTTATCACCCCTCACAAGTAGTACAGTGTCACCATGGTGACACTGTACTGCTAGGGTGACAGTATGTAAAAAAAAAAAAAAAATTAAAAAATAATAATATAAAAAAATAAAATAAAAATGTAAAAAAAAAAAGTTTAAAAATTATAATTTTTGCTTATAAACTAATTTGGATTTTTTTTTTTTTACTAAAAAGATAACGGAATAAATTTTGGCTAAGATTTATGATGAAATATTATTTATTTGCAAAATTTTATAAAAAAAACACTTTTTTCAAAAATTTTTTGGACATTTCATTTACATAGCAAAAAAAAATACAAATCCCAGTGGTGAATAAATACCACAAAAATAAAGCTTTATCTATCTAAAAAAAATGGTAAAAAATTCATTTGGGTACAGTGTTGCATGACCGCGCAATTGTCATTCAAAGTGTGATAGCGCTAAAAGCTGAAAATTGCCCTGGTCAGGAAGGGGGTAAAAGTGTCCGGTCTGGAAGTGGTTAAAGTATAACTAAAGGCAAAACTTTTGTTTTAGTTTTTGATACAGTGGAGAGGGATTACAACATCTGTTAGTTTTTATTGCTGTCTGTACCCTATTTATCCCGTTTACCGTTATCAATGAAAGGGAAAGAAAATCCCAAATTTTGAGTCATTCCCATAACAGTAAAATCTTGAAGAAACTACTCTCTCATTTTAGAGGGATTTCCACTTACTTCCCGTTTGGCTAGGAGACAGGTAGAGAAGGGAAATCTACTCAATGGGACACACATAGCAAACACCAAATATTTCACACTGCAACTCTGTAATGACTATGAAATGTGTTGGCCTCGGTCCCTTTGTTTCTTAGGTAATTTTTACAATAAAGCATTGTTGCCCAAATGCCAGGGGCATGAGAGGTGACTGATGTGTCATTTCCCTAGGCCAAAGGAACAGTCACAAGATATTCTGCTGAGAGCAAGATAAAAACTTGTTTACGGAAATTGAATGTGTTTATGACATCTAGTAATGTCACATTAGAAGATAAAAACCTGTTTAACCACCTCCTGCCCGCCATATAGTCCAGTGACGGGCGCAAGGTGGTTCTCTCGTTCTCGTCATATGACGTCCTCCCATTCTCACCGCGCATGCGCGACTCAGGGAGCGTGCAGCACGGCTGATCACATGTAAACAGGGAAATGCCGGTTATCGGCATTTCTCTCCTCTCGAGCTGTCACGCTGACAGCTCGAGAGGAGAGCCGGTAATCGGCATTCCGCGGAGGGGACATGTACACTGATCATCAGGGCCCTGATGATCAGTGTGGCCACCTGTCAGTGTCCATCAGTGCCAGCTGTCAGTGTTGAACAGTGCCACGTGCCAGTGCCCATCAGTGCCACATCAATGCCAGATATCCGTGCCTACCAGTGCACATCAATGCCAGATATCAGTGCCCTTCAGTGTCGCCCGTCAGTGCAGCCTATCAGTGTCGCCCGTCAGTGCAGCCTATCAGTGTCGCCCGTCAGTGCAGCCTATCAGTGTCGCCCGTCAGTGCAGCCTCATTAGCGCACATCAGTGAAGGAGAAAAATCACTTATTTACAAAATTTTATAACAAAAACTAAGAAATTTTTTTTTCAAAATTTTCAGCGTTTTTTGGTTTAAGAAAAAATAAAAATCCCAGAGGTGATTAAATACCACCAAAAGAAAGCTCTGTCACAAAAAAATGTGACAGCGCTGAGAGCTGGAAATTGGCCTGGGCAGGAAGGGGGTATAAGTGCCTGGTAGGCAAGCGGTTAAAGACGTCTACTTGCTTGAGAAGTTAGATATCCTTAAGTTTGGGGTAGATGAGAAGTTTGGGGTAGATAAGAAGCAAAAAAGTGTGACTTTTCAAATAATGAATATGGTGGTTGAATGTGACTGTCGGACAGCTTCCAGAAAAATGGTTTAAAAGCCGGAGGTCCAGGCAGAACCAGGAGGAAGCCGCCCTAGTGGCCAGAGGACGCTCTGACGCTGGGATTTTTGCCAAGGCTATATGGGCTCATCAACTGGTTGCACCTACGGCTTCCCTGTGCCCCCTGGGCAGTATGGTTTTGATGGGATTTGTTCCTTCCAGCTTCTAACATAGCTTTGGCAATGTATTAATTCTATGCTGTGACGCTGTCAAATGATGTGTCTATTTCATGCTGTAATGATCACATTATTATTGGTGTGTGTTATTACGCAGATTGTGATGACTAAGATATATCCTCCTGTTTGTCGTGTGATAATAAAAGTGGAGGTTTTGACAGTGCAAGAATATTGCAGTTGAATTCTGTTATTTCTTGGAGTGCCGGGTGAATGCTATGATGTGCCAGGGCAGGTTTTAATTTGGTAGATGGTCTTTCACATGCATAGAACATGTAATTGTTCAAATGCTGATTAAAAGGTACCTGCATGACTACATGTTGATTGCGTTTATATGACTTGCTTTTAGTTATTGCACCCAGCATTTGTATTACAAATGCAGAGCAGCAGGAGCAATTCAACACTCCAGCTGCTCTATGCTACCAGCTGAGCGGAGGAGCAGTGTGATGTGCAATTCAGCACATCACATGGCTCTCCCCTTTTTACTTGTTTTCAACAAACTTTACGTGAAGTGTATAAAACATACACTTCATTCACTGCAATGTCACTAACATGGCAGTGCAATTCGGTCTAGTGCACTGCAAACAAATGCAGCATGTCTGCATTTTAGTGCAGTGCTATGCTGCATTGCAATGTGAATTGGACATATAAGAAACAACTTGTGTGTCTCTGTAGTGACAAACATTTTATCATGCAGTAAAACGTGTGTCACAGCATATGGTGTGAATTGGCCTTCAGTGCAACAAAGACAGTAGTGTACTGGTTGTGATACTTTTTTTTTTTTTACTTTTAATCTGCACTAACATTCAAATGTCTAGGACAAGATTTGAGGGTGTACCTCCTTCTAAAGGGTCAAGCAGTACTAACAAACATTCTGCTAAATCTTTGTGTAAGACAACCACTGGGAAGGAAAACAAAACACACAAACACACACAGATATGGTAATTAAACTAGCAGCCAGGGAAATAAGGAAAAAAAGAGGGCATTCCATGCATTAAGGGGAAAAAAAAAAAAAAATCTTCTTGCATGCAGCTCCCCTTCCCGGACAGTGTGTAACAGAGAGGTACACACCCCCACCCCCTAGTAAAACACTCCCCTCACACAGTTAACCCTTTGATTGTCTCCAGAAGTTAACCCCTTCCTCCCCAGTGCCATTAGTACAGTGTCAGTGTTATTTTTTTTGCACTGATCACTGTATTGGTGTCACTGGGGATGTCGGTGACCCCAAGTCAGTTCCCCCCCCCAGTGTCAGAATGTCCACCGCAGTCCCACCATAAGTCGCTGATCGTCGCTATAAGTCGCTGATTGCCACTATTATAAAAAAAAAAATTCAGTATCTATACCGCTATTTGTAAACACTATAACTTTCACGTAAACCAACTAATTTACAGGATTTTTTTAGGATTATTTTTTAGCAAAGATATGTAGCAGAATACATTTTGGCCAAAATTTATGCCAAAATTTGATTTTTAAATTTTTTACTGGACATGTTTTATAGCAAAAAGTTCAAAATATTCTTTTTCTCAAAATTGTTGGGCTTTTTTTTTATAGCGCAAAAAAAAAACAAAAAAAACAAAAAAAAAAAAACACACATGCGATCAAAAACCACCAAGAAAGCCCAATTCGTGGGGAAAAAAAGATGTAAATTTAATTTTGGTGCAGCGTTGCATGACCACGCAATTGTCAGTTAAAGTAACAGCGCCGTAACACAAGCCGCTTATGTAACTGCCCTATAGCAGAAATACTGCTACAAGGCAGCACAGGTGCGCAAAATCACACACACACACACACACACACACACACACACACACACACGTGATTCGCGCTCCCGTGGTTTTCACGCCCCTCCCAGATGGTATCAGATTGCCCCCCAGTACACCACCAGTCATCAAAGTTAACCCCTCGATTGCCAGGAAGACGCTTATACACAATAAACCTACAATGCTAGTATAGTGTCTGAACGGATCAATATCTTTGATCAGATCAGCACTATACCAGTGTTCACATTAGTATAGCGTCCCCAAAAATGCAGCGTTAGCGGGATAAGCCCCGGCACCTGCGTTTAGCCCCTACACTTACCCCCCCCCCCCTTCTCCCCCAGCAAGTGCAGTGTCAGTAGGTCACTGTCACTTGATACATTGCACACAAAACCGCAGTGTTCGCAGAATCAGGCCTGATCTCTGTTAGCACTTGCCGGTAAATTTTGATGACTCTCATATGTAGCAGAGTGCCAGTACTAGTGCCACGCCACCTTTTGGTGAACTGGCGAGCACCAGCGGTCTAGTACATCCTGGTCTTTCACATACCTCTTAGATTGTAAGCTCCCAGGATCAGGCCCTCCTAACCCCCTTGTTTTGAACAGTATTGTTGCTGTATTGTCTCCCATTATATTGTAAAGCGCTGAGCAAACTGTTGGCACTATATAAAGCCTGTAAAATAATAATACCAGCACTGCAGTATGACTTGGTGACGTGGCAAGTCCCATAAATGTAGTACAAGCTGGTGAGGTGGCGAGCACAAGTATTGTCCTGCAACCACCAAGAATTCGCACACAGGCCCATAGAGCTCCTAGTATCCTTGCGATTGGCAACCCACAAATTCTGCAGCACCCGTACTTCCCCCATTCACTGCCCAACCCGGAATTTAGCTGGAAATAGCAAATTTAACTACTCCCCTTGATTTTTTTGGAGCTGTTTTTCACGGAAGATCTGTATGCATTGATTGTGGATCAAAGCATTTTATATGCACAACAATTTATCGTCGCCAACCAAAATTCAAACCTTGCCAGACCATTCGCATGGAAACCCAGTACGGTTTTTGAATTTATATTTTTTTTGGGCCTAACCCTTAACATGGGCATTATTAAAAAAATAAATTGCGGTTGTATTGGTCCACAGACCCAATTCATCATATGCCATGTTCTCCGCTGCCATGGCCAGGCATAGATATGAGAATATAATGTGTTTTATGCGATTCAACGACAATACACTCTGTTGTCCTCAGGCTGACCCTGAATTTGACTGGCTACACAAAATTCAGCCCCTTGTAAATCACCTTAACCAAAAATTTGCAGATGTCTATACTCCCCAGCAAAAAACCTGCGTTGAAGAGTCCCTCATTAATTTTTTCTGCCCGCCTTGCATTCAAACAATTTCTCCCCAGCAAGCTTGCCAGATATGGGGTCAAGATGTAGAAGACCTGTGAGAGGACAAAAGGCTATACTTAAAAGTTTCGGATTTATGAGGGAACAGTCACGTGGAGCCCCCTGGATGCCCAGACGACATGGGGAGTAGTGACAAGATAGTTTGGGACTTGGTGTCATCCTTTTTCCATATGGGGTACCACTTATACGTGGACAATTTTTATTCAAGCGTGCTACTATTTAGGCATTTGTACAATCTTGGAACTGGCGCATGTGGCAAAGTGTGACCTAATGTGTGCCCACCATTAGAAGTGGGTGGATGCAGGGCGGTATATTTTAATAGTGGGCATACCACTCTTTTTTTTGGCAGAGATTTCTTCTCTTTTTTATAGAACATAGCATATATACCCAACAAGTGATGTACTGGTACATCACTAGACTTTGAATGGTTATACCAGGATGATGCCTACAGCTGCAGGCATCATCCTGGTATCATTTTTCTCAGCTGGCGATCGGCTTTCATGTAAAAGCAATCCTAGTGGCTAATTAGCTGCAGGATTGCTTTTACAAGCAGCTAGAGACAATGCCCCCCTCCCCCGCTGCCTTCCACAGCCTTAGAGCTAATTGGAGACCAGAATGGTGCCAATCATCTATATAGCCTAAGAGATATCTAGAGTCTGATAGAATGCAGATTTATAAAAAAAAAGAATATATGACAATGCCCATTGAAGTTATAGGAGATATTTGCATTCCGTGATAGCATTAAAGGTGAAAAAAAAAAAAAAAAAAAAAAAAAAAAAGTAAAAATAATTTAAAAAAAATCAAAAAATAACTTAAACCCCCTCCCCCCCCCCCCCCACCTGTGTTTGTGAGCCTTGACCTTGTGCCAGTATGGAAACAGCAGTTGCACCATGCATGTGAGGATATTAAAAACGTATGCAGTTTGTCGCCATTGCATGGGGCATGCACAGTTTTAAAGAATGTCTTGTTCGGTATCTATTTACTCAGCATACCATCATCTTTTATATTTTACCAAATAATTGGCCAATATATTGTGTTTTTGTGCATTAAAAGTAAAAAAAAGTGTATTATTTAAAAAAAAAAATAGTGTTTGAAAAATCGCTGCGCTAGTACTATATGACAGAAAAAATTGCAGCACCCACCATTTTATTCACTAGGGTGTCTGCTTTAAAAAAATATATAATGTTTGGGGTTTAAATTAATTTTCTAGCAAAAAATACTGATTTATTTCATGTGAACAAAAAGTGTCAGAAAAGGCTTGGTCTTCAGGTGGTTAGAAGAGTGAATGATGTGTGGTATAAACTTCTAATGCTGGGCATAAAATGCCTCCACCCCCAAAAACGACCCCTTTTTGGAAAGTAGACACCCCAAACTATTTGCTGAGAGGCATGTTGAATCAATAGAAGAATTTATTTTTTTACCACAAGTTTTTGGAAAATGACAAAATTTTCCTTCTTTTTTTTACAGAAAATTGTCACTTAAATGATATATTGCTCACACATCATGGGTATATGTGGAATTACTCCCCAAAATATATTCTACTTCTCCCGAGTATGGGGGTACCACATGTGAGAGACATTTTGGCAGTCTAGCCAAGTACAGGACCCCAATATCCAATAAGCACCTTCAGGCTTTTAAAGGGCTTTATTTCCTCATTACACTTCCTGACTACCCATCACAGTTTCGGAGGCCCTGAAATGCTAGGATAGCACCAAACCCCCCCAAATGACCACTTTTTGGAAAGTAGACACCCCAAGGAATTTGATAAGCATGGTGAGTATTTTGCAGATCTTGTTTGTTGCCACACGTTTTTGGAAAATGAAGAAAAACACAAAAATATTTTTTCTTTTCTTATATTTCAAAACCTTGTAAGAAAAAATGATATCTGCAAAATACTCACCATGCCTCTTTTTAAATTCCTTGGGGTGTCTACTTTCCAAAAAGGGGTAATTTGGGGGGTTTTGGTACTATCCTGGCATTTCAGGGCTTTCGAAACTGTGCTAGGTAGTGAGGAAGTGAAATGAGGAAGTCACGCACCTTCAGGCTTTCAAAGTGGTCATTGGATTTCAGGCTGCTATGTGGCTAGGCTCCCAAAAAGTCTCACACATGCGGTATCCCCATACTCGGTAGAAGTAGCAGAATGTATTTTAGGGTGTAATTCCACATATGCCCATGGCTTGTGCGAGAAATATATCATTTAAAATCACAACTTTGTGTAAAAATAAAAATTTTTTTTTGTAAATTTCCAGAAACGTATAGAAAAAAATAATACTTCCATGGACTCAATATGCCTCTCAGCAGATAGCTTAGGGTTTCTACTTTCCGAAAAGGGGTCATTTGGGGGTGTTTGTACTATCCTGGTATTTTACACCTCAAGAAATGTGTTGAGCAGTCAGAAAGGAAAAGCGGTGTAAATTCCATTATCTATACCATAGTTTGTAGACGCTATAACTTTCACACAAAGCAATAAATATACACTTATTGGGATTTTTTAACCAAAAACATGTAGTAGAATACATTTTGGCCTAAATTTGACGAAATGTTTGTTTTTTGGATATATTTTGACAGAAATGAGAAAATATTGTTTTTTTTAAAAAAATTTTTTAATCAAAACTTTTTTGTTTATAGCGCCAAAAATAAAAATCGCACAGGTGATCAAATACCACCAAAAGAAAGCTCTATTTGTTTGAAAAAAGGACATACATTTCATTTATGTACCGCATTGCACGACTGCGCAACTGTCAGTTAAACTAGTGCAGCGCTGTATAGCAAAAAAAATGGCATAAATTGAAGTATCTATACCATAGTTTGTAGACGTTATAACTTTCACACAAAGCAATCAATATGCACTTATTGGGTTTTTTTTTACCAAAAACATGTAGCAGAATACATTTTGGTCTAAATTTATAACTAACTAAAATACCACCGAAAGAAAGCTCTATTTGTGTGAAAAAAAGGATGTAAATTTCGTTTGGGTGCAGCATTGCATGACTGCATAATTATCAGTTGAATTAGTGCAGCGCCGAGTAGCAAACAGAGGCCTGGTCATTAAGGGGGGTAAATCTTCTAGAGGGCAAGTGGTTAAGGTAGAGTGCCAGCAACTGTAGGTGTCCATTAGCAAGTTTTAAATGGGGATTAGACCCTTTCATGTTCAATTTAAACCATTTAATATACCGAACTTTACAATATATTTTAGAAACCCACTTTAATAACCCAGTTTAATACCTAGGACGTCACCTACAAAAATCTGGCTAGTTGTAGGGGTATAGAAGAAGGAGTTTGACCACTTAAAAGTGTAAGCCATCATACAAATTTAAACCAGTTGTGGTGAACCTGAAAATTAGAGGGCCTTAAGTGTGGTCCCTGACACTTCCAGAGAGCAACACAAAATTTTCACACCTCAGCTTCCAAAAATGTTGGCCCTGCTGCTTTTTTTTTTCATTATTGTATCACAATGCACACAGTGAGAGTTAACCTCCCTCATCCCCCTGCATTTATGGTCACTGGCAATGGTACTCAACCCCTCTTCTTCTGCCTGCTTGTCGTCACTGGCTTCTTGATTAGTCGCAGGATATTTAACCCCCCATCCTTACCCTTGCTTTGTGATCACTGGCAGTGAAATTTAACCCCCTCACCCCTGCTTTGTGGTCACTTGCAGTGAAATTTATGCCTCATCACACTGTCCAGAGTCAGTCAATCTCTCTCTCTCTCTGGGGTTTTTCTCTCATTCAGACGCGGGTACTGGAACACAGCGTGCGATCCAGCACCTGGTAACCCGCTAATGTTCTGCTTTCTTTATGGTGGCCAATAGCATGTGGGCTGCATGCAGATGGCTGGTGGGCCACGTGTTGGTAACTCTCTGTGCAAGCAGCACTGATCATCCTTTCCCAAGGGCAAGCCCCTTTTTGTGGTGTTAATGTAGAGATGCAGATGAGACAGAAGCAAATCTCAGCCAATCAGCAACTGGTTATTGGATGAGCAGATGCCTCATGACCTGCAGCAATTTGCCTACAACAATTAGGATGTACATAGGAAGTATACCGAGTACTTCTAATTGCCATAAGAAAAATGTATTGCACAAAAATAACTTCCAAATATCAGTTGACGGTTCCCAGGCACTGCACTTATCCTTTGGTCAATCAGGGAAGAATGCAAAGAAAGGTCACTGCATAACGCAAGCTATTTGAGGACAGGTAGAGGTCTCATCGCTTGTCCTAAGTAAGGCATTTACCCAACTGTGGCAAATATGTCTAGCCCTGAAGTTGCTCGCCCTCATACAAGACAAAGCTTAAAAGCAGAACTTTACCCATAACTTGATAAAAATATGTTCTTTAGCAAGGAACATACATTCCATTAATAACTACCACACAAATTAGCAAATGCTGTAAATTACCTCCAGCATTGTTCCTGTTTCTTCTTTCTGGAGGCTGCCATTTTGTTGAAGCCAAGAGCACCTGAGCAGCAGTTAAAGTGGAACTTTAATCAGAAAATTAAGTCCTGCTAGATGACTTCAGGCTGGTCCCTTTTGCAGGTACAGCTATGTAAACCATTAAAAATAAGTGCCTATACTGTTTAATATCCAGTAATACACTGTTTCACCCTGCTCTGCACATGCTCAGTTGCTCTCAGTTTTGAGGCACTGTGCCAAATTGGTAAAGGCTAATCTGCTGACAGGCTGAAGATTAAAGCAGAACTAAACTATCGATTTAACAGTTGAAAAAAGTGTTACATTCCAGCATGCCAGGAAAGTAACGGTCACATTTGCGTGTGTTCTCAAACTGTCAAACCATCAAATGACAGATGTTATAGCAGAACATATGTGCAGCACCATAGCAGGTACATATCAAACAGACAGCAACTTCCTTAGCTGAAAATTCTAGAAGGGTTTAGATCCTCTTTAACCACTAGCCTACAGGGCACCTATACCCCCTTCCTGCCCAGGCCAATTTCCAGCTTTCAGCGCTGTTGCACTTCGAATGACAACTGGGCGGTCATGCAACACTGTACCCATATGAAATTTTTATCATTTTTTTGTGACAGAGCTTTCTTTTGGTGGTATTTAATCACCTCTGGGTTTTTTATTTTTTCTTAAACCAAAAACCACTGAAAATTTTGAAAAAAAAAAAAAGTTTTTTCTTAGTTTTTGTTATAAAATTTTGTAAATAAGTGATTTTTCTCCTTCACTGATGTGCGCTAATGAGGCTGCAGTGATGGGCACTGGTAGGTGGCACTGAAAGGCAGCACTCATATATGGCACTGATAGGCAGCTCAGAAGAGCACTGATATGTGGCAGTGATGTGCACTGGTAGGCACTGAAATGTAGCATTGATGTGGCACTGGCAGGTGGCATGGATGAGCACTGATAGCTGGCACTGATGAAAACTGACAGGGGGCACTGCTGGGGCTACACAGATCATCAGGGCACACTGATCATCAGTGCCCAGATGGTCAGTGTATATGTCCCCTCTGAGGGATGCCGGTTACCGGCTCTCCTCTCGAGCTGTCAGCGTGACAGCTCGTGAGGAGAGAAATTCCGATAACCGGCATTTCCCTATTTACATGAGATCAGCTGTGATTGGACACAGCTGATCACATGACCGAGCCGACAGCTTTGGCTCTGATCGGTGATCCGCTATGTCCGAGGGACACAGCGCACCGCCGCGCACTCCCGGAGCCGCGCATGTGCGGTTATAATGGGAAGACGTCATACGACGTCCTCCCAGAATGAGAGAGCCGCCTTGCGTCCGTCATTTTACTATATGGCGGGCGGAGGTTAAAGTGGAACTTTACCTATAACAAAAAATAATGTTCTTTAGAAAGGAACATACATTCCACCATAATAATTATGCCACCAAAATTAGTGTGTGCTGTAAATTGCCTCCAGCATTGTTCCTGTTTTTTCTTGCTGGAGGCTACCATTTTGCTGAAGGGCTGGTTCACACCATAGAAATGCAGTCCAGATGCATTCCAAAAGTGTTTCCGCATGCACGTTTTTACCGCGTTCTGGCGCTATTTTTCCCCTCTCTTTTTCTTCAATTTACATAAGGTCATGTGCATTCCTGCGCGTTTTTGGTGTGTTCCGGTGCATTTTTTTATGCTTTTTACCACGTTCCAGTATAGTTCTGCACAGGAAAAATGCAGCTTGTTCTACTTGTTTTCTGCAACCGGAACACACTGGAACTGCAAGCACTGATGTGAACTATGACACTGACAACCATATAACCTACTTTCTGTGTGTTTTGGATGCAGAAAAAAAAAAAAGCACACTGAAAACGCATGTAGTGTGAACTGGCCTGAAGCCCAGAATCCTGAAACCTCAGTAAAGCACAAAGCGGCACTAAACCATTAAAACAACAACGAAAAAAAAAAAAAAACGGTACCTTCCTGGAATGCCTTAATTGCTAGCTGTCAAATTTGTTGTGTCGTCAACCAAACTGCCCCGGTCTATGCCAATTGTACCTGTCGGGGGGTTGGGGGGTTTAAATTTTTTCAGCTGAGTCATTTGTCACATATCTGGGCCATGCGTTAAACTGGCTCAGGTATACTGAATTGATGATACTCTGGTCATTTGGACTGGGTCGGTCCAGTTGCTTCATAAATTTATGGCCAAATTAAATCATAACAATTCTAATCTTACCATGAATTACCATACAAAGTCCATTTCTTTTCTAGACCTTGATATATCTAGGGACATTTGGTTACCAGACTTTATTGGAAAGACACAATTGGCGGATTTTAAACAGCAGGCCACGCTTTTGCGGGAGCGTCTCTTCATGCGTGGCTATAGTAAATTAACCTTGCACAAGGCCTCCAAATCGAGCCTTGGGCAGAACACGAACATCTTTACTTTACCAGCCCCAATCGACTCAATCACATTCTTCAACTGTGAAATTTATTACCAAATTTTCAGCCCAGCATTCACAACTACGTACACTTTTTCAGCAACATTGGCACTTGTTCCTTGAGGACCCTGTAATAACTAAATATGTTAAGGGACAACCAGAGATAGTTTAAGGAAATTCCCTCCTTGGGGGACAAAATTACTTGTTGTCTATATAGACCAATATAAGGCTTCCTCAAGGGGCATATTCCAATGTGGCCAATGTTCCTTTTGCCCATGGATACAGCAGGGCATGTGTTTTCGCTTGCCCAATGGGGAGTGGTTTATTCCACGCTTTCATGCTAACTGTGACACGCAGGGAGTTATTTATCTCATGTTGTGCTCTTGTGGGTTTTTTTTATGTTGGCAAACCAATTCGCCAATTTAGAGAACAGATTAAAGATCACCTGGTAGGAGAGTCAGGCCTTGCCACGCATGCGCCGTCCTCCATAGTGCCAGCTCTCAGCCTTTGAGGAGGCTGCATTCCCTCTGTACATGCGCTGATCCCTCCTGCATGCACAGCTCTTCCAGCTGACCCTGGTCAGGGCTATTTAGGGCAGGCAGTGTGACAGCACCTGTAGTGCCACTACACTGACCGGTCTGCACTTCAACAAGCATCGGTAGGCAGTCGGATCTCAGGCAAATCGGTAATATGGGGTATAGCAAGCTTTTAGTGGTGTTTTAGGGGCCTGCCATGCTATATGGATAAGACACCGATTTTGGTTTTTGTTTCTTATAGTGTTTCAAGCTGGGAAGCGAATACCATACAAGCATAATTTGTTTCCATTGCACCTAGCAGGGTTTGGTGTAATGCCTATGAATTGTGTTGGCCTTGGACCCTTTGTTTCTTGGGTAATTTTTACAATAAAGCATCGTTGCCCGGATACCAGGAGCATGAGATGTGGCTGATGTCATTTCTCTAGGCTAAAGGAACAGAGTCTCCATCAAATCACAACATTAGACTGTTTATAGCAAGAAAAGAACTTGTTTATGGGATTGAATGTGTTTATGACATCTAGTAATGTCACATTAGACGATAAGAACCTGTTTAAAAGTGTCTGCTTGCTTGAGAAGTTAGAAATCTTTAAGTTTAGGGTAGATAAGAAGCTGATCTGAAGCAAAAGTGTGACTTTTTAGATAACGACCTTGATGCAATATGGTGGCTGGCATGACTCTGTTATCCTCATGGAACCTGCTAGCAAATCCTAGAGTGGGTGCGGCGCCCGCCCACTTCAAGAAAGCTGCCAAGAAAATGGTTTAAAAGCCGGGAGTTTAAATGGGATCAATTGGGAGCCTCCTAGTGACGGGACCCTCTGACTCTTGCCAAGGCTCTATATGGGCTCATCGATTGGTCGCGTTTACTGCTTCCCCGTGATCACAAGTGAAGTATGGTTCCAGTGGGATCTGTTCCTTCCTGCCTTCACATAGCTTTGGTAATGTATTCATTCTATGCTGTGACGCTGTCAAATGATGTGTCTATTTCATGCTGTAATGCTCACATTATTATTGGTGTGTGTTATTATGCAGATTGTGATGACTATAAGATATATCCTCCTGTGTGTTGTGTGATAATAAAAGTGAAGGTTTTGACAGTGCAAGAATATTGCAGCTGGATTCTGTTATTTCTTGGAGTGACGGGTAAATGCTATTATGTGCCAGGGCAAGTGGTCATTTGGTAGAGGGTCTTTCACATGCGTAGAATATGTAATGATGTAAATTTTTATTAAAAGTACCTGTGTGTGACTACCTGTCGATTGTGTGTGTGTATATGACTTGCTTTTAGTTCTTGCAACCAGCATTACTAATACAGATTGGATAGATCATAACTACTGATATATTGAGGTCCTCATACAAACATTGGTGACAACCGATATGCATTGAGGTATTTTACTAATAAATATATATATATATATATATATATATATATATATATATACACATATATATATATATACACACATACACACACATACATACATACATACATACACACATATACATACATACAAATACTGGCTTATGGGGAGATATGGAGCGCTATGTAGATCCTACCCTTTTTTTGTCTAACAAACCATTAAGTATCACACTATCCACGGTTTGTTGGGGATCAACTAATACCACCTAATTAAATTGGCTTAGTTTTCTCATGCAAGCACGCAGAGTAAGTGCATCATTGTATACTACTTCAGGGTATAATCCAGTTCAACATGATTGGTACATTCAGCAAGTGCACTACTGAATATTGCTATTATGCCCTCTGCATTTTGGTAACAAATGCACTTATGACCAGTACTATCAGAATTTAAAGCTGTCTTGTTTTTATTAGACTGCAACATTTTCATATGGTGCTGTCCCTGGCCCCCTGATGTTCCTCCACGTTTGGACACAAATCCTGATGCATCCTATTTCCCTCCGATGACTAACTACAATTGTGAGTAGATATCCGTTCATGATTTATGATATAGTATATACATATGTCCATACTTTTTGATTGTATATCTATATATAAACAAACAACAAAAACTTAGTTTTATTATAGATGCACCTTTGCTAGCTCCTGAGGAAGCGACATATAGTCGTGAAACACGTAGAACCACTTTTCAGTTGAAGTTGTACTAGCTCTCAATTGTGACATCACATCCGTTTTCAATCAACTAAATAAGGTCATCTCAATCATCGGTGATCTATTTTGATACCCTATAGTCCAGGGGTCCTCAAACTGCGGCCCGCCGAGCACCTTCATCCGGCCCGCTGGCAGAAGACTGCTGTCTCTTACCTGGCTCCAGTCCCACGACGATCCAGTCCAGGATGCGCAGCTCCTTCACTCCGGCCGCTTCCTCACTCTATGTCCGCGCCGCCGCTCGGCTCCGCCTCCTCACCGGTGATTGGGCGCCAGTACTGTAGCTCAGGAAAGGCACACAGGCAGAAAATCACCGGCGAGGAGGCGTAGCCGAGCGGCCCCACGAAAATCAAGGAAGGGAGAGGCCGAAGTGAAGGAAGGACGACAGCTGACAGCCCGGTAAGTGTGCCGTGCAGATGGTACTGCTGCAACCAGGTATGCTGGCTGCAGCAGCACCATGCTGGAACAGGGGTCAGCTAGTTAAGTGTCATTGCTGTCTGTGGGAGGAATAGTGCCCCATCATTGGTGTCACTGATAATAATGATGGGGCACTATTCCTCCCCCCCACTGACACCAACGATGGGGCACTATTCCCCCCCCCCACTGACACCAACGATGGGGCACTATTCCTCCCCCCCACTGACACCAACGATGGGGTACTATTCCAACCCCCCCACTGGCACCAACGTTGGGGTACTATTCCAACCCCCCCCACTGGCACCAACGTTGGGGTACTATTCCAACCCCCCCACTGGCACCAATGACATTCTATTCCTCCCAATGACACCAATGATGGGGCACTATTCCTCCCAATGACACCAATGATGGGGCACTATTCCTCCCAATGACACCAATGATGGGGCACTATTCCTCCCGCTGATACCAATGACTGGACACTATTCCTCTCGCTGATACCAATGACTGGACACTATTCCTCTCGCTGATACCAATGACTGGACACTATTCCTCTCGCTGATACCAATGACTGGACACTATTCCTCTCGCTGATACCAATGACTGGACACTATTCCTCTCGCTGATACCAATGACTGGACACTATTCCTCTCGCTGATACCAATGACTGGACACTATTCCTCTCGCTGATACCAATGACTGGACACTATTCCTCTCGCTGATACCAATGATGGGGCACTATTCCTCCCCCCCCCCCACTGGCACCAATGACGTACTATTCCTCCCACTGACACCAACGATGGAGCACTATTCCTCCCACTGACACCATCGATGGGGCACTATTCCTCCCACTGACACCAACGATGGGGCACTATTCCTCCCCCCCCCACTGACACCAACGATGGGGCACTATTCCCCCCCCCCCCACTGACACCAACGAGGGAGCGCTATTCCTCCCACTGACACCAACGAGGGGGCACTATTCCTCTCACCGACACCAACGATGGGGCACTATTCCTCTCACTGACACCAACGATGGGGCACTATTCCTCTCACTGACACCAACGATGGGGCACTATTCCTCTCACTGACACCAACGATGGGGCACTATTCCTCCCCCCCCCCCCACTGACACCAACGATGGGGCACTATTCCTCCCCCCCCCCACTGACACCAACGATGGGGCACTATTCCTCCCCCCACTGACACCAACGATGGGGCACTATTCCTCCCCCCACTGACACCAACGATGGGGCACTATTCCTCCCCCCACTGACACCAACGATGGGGCACTATTCCTCCCCCCACTGACACCAACGATGGGGCACTATTCCAACCCCCCCACTGGCACCAATGACGTACTATTCCTCCCACTGACACCAATGACGGGACACCGTTCCTCTCACTGACACCAATGACTGGACACCGTTCCTCCCACTGACACCAATGACTGGACACCGTTCCTCCCACTGACACCAATGACTGGACACCGTTCCTCCCACTGACACCAATGACTGGACACCGTTCCTCCCACTGACACCAATGACGGGGCACCGTTCCTCCCACTGACACCAATGACGGGGCACCATTCCTCCCACTGACACCAATGACGGGGCACCATTCCTCCCACTGACACCAATGACGGGGCACCATTCCTCCCACTGACACCAATGACGGGGCACCATTCCTCCCACTGACACCAATGACGGGGCACCATTCCTCCCACTGACACCAATGACGGGGCACCATTCCTCCCACTGACACCAATGACGGGGCACCATTCCTCCCACTGACACCAATGACGGGGCACCATTCCTCCCACTGACACCAATGACGGGGCACCATTCCTCCCACTGACACCAATGACGGGGCACGATTCTTTCCACTGACACCAAAGGTGGGGCACTATTCCTCCCACTGACACCAATGATGGGGCACTATTCCTCCCACTGACACCAATGATGGGGCACTATTCCTCCCACTGACACCAATGATGGGGCACTATTCCTCCCACTGACACCAATGATGGGGCACTATTCCTCCCACTGACACCAATGATGGGGCACTATTCCTCCCACTGACACCAATGATGGGGCACTATTCTTCCCACTGACACCAATGATGGGGCACTATTCTTCCCACTGACACCAATGATGGGACACCATTTCGCTCCATAAGACACACTTGGGGGGAAATGTCTGTGCGTCTTATAGAGCGGCCGGCCCAGTACTCCCACCGCCGTTGTATGTCCGCAGTCTCTGAACAAATGCGGACACAGTACAGGAGATGACCATAGTTTTTTTTTTTTTTTTTTTTTTTAAACTATAGTCTGGCCCTCCAACGGTCTGAGGGACAAGTGAACTGGCCCCCTGTTTAAAAGGTTTGAGGACCCCTGCTATAGTCTATATAGTTATCTAGGAACGGTAGGATTTCAATTGATTTATGCATTGAGGTGCAATTTTTCCATCTTCAATTTGTGGTACATATGTTGGTATCACTTTTAGGTATAATTGTTTCTGTGTAACGTGTGATTTGTAAAATAAAGAGAACTAAGATTTCTTTTTGATGTCTAAGAGCCTACAAAGTCCATTGAGCTGCAATAATTTCTTAACCAAACTGTCAAACCATCAAATGGCTGGTCTGGCAGTTGAAGATCAAACATAAGTAGCTTCCTGGACTGTAAAGGATAAGAGAGTTTAATGCAGGCCATACATGGGTCAAATTCCAAACCAATTTTCTTTAGAAAATGGGAAATTGTGTATTTTCTAATCCAATGGTGCCAACATAGATTTCAAAATTCGACCATCCAAGCCATTAATTTCACCTCATGTTACTACAGAAAAGAATTTTTGTTGCCAAGAATTTTCTTTTCTTTCCAGGTCACAGCTCATGCTTATTTATTTTTCAATTACATTTCTCGCACAATTCTCCAATCATTTATTAGAAATTTGTTAGTTTTTCAAAGAATTTCCAATATGCCCGATCTCTTAAATTTGTTGGTAGCTCGAAAATCAGCCATTGCTATGGCCCACTAATGGTGCAAAATTTGAATGAATATTCTTAGAAAAAAGTTTTGAAAGAAAATTCTTGCGGAATTCGACCCATGTATGGCTGGCTTTATTCTGCTATAAGGCTGTCAGCAGATCGGCATCTACAGATTCAACAGTGCCTAAAAATGGAGAACTGAGAATGTGCCGAGCAGGGTGAGACAGTGTATTACTGGATTTTAAAAAGCATAGGCACTTATTTTTAATGGTTTACATATGTATAGCTGCAAAAGGGACCAGCCTGAAGTGATCTAGCAGGGCTTCATTTTTCTGACGAATATTCCACTTTAAAATTATGTATGTTGTAGAAAATATTTTCCTATCTCCTTCCCACTCACTTGAGCGCTTCTATGGCAGGAGGGTTACCTATTCACATTGATGGCAACATGGTAGCTATAAAAAAAAATAAAAAATTGTAAAGGTCACTTTTGCCCAGAATTCCTAAGGCCCCATTTACACGTGAGTGATGCTACTGTGTTGTGTTTTATGTACATTTTGGAGCAGCACCATTTAAATGGGCCTCCCCCTTATCCAAAAATGCACAAGAAGAAGCTCAGGCAGCAAATTTTGGACATGAGCAGAGTGGGTTTTGTGTTGCACATTTTGCTGCATGGCTGTTACCTGCATTTGGGGGTCCCTTAAGAAGTAATGGCACCACAAGGCTGTAGCATGTATTCCACGTTTCTGCCATGTTGAAATGTGCACTAGGACTAACTGCCCAATCATGAGCTACTTCAAATTGCTGCGGTGTGAATGCCCTGCCCACAGATCACAAAAAAAAAACCAAAAAAAACCCAAAAAGCAAAATGCAATGCAGAAACGGCTCAAACGCAACCTGAATAGGTGTGAAGCTAGCCTTAGCACCAGTTCACACTACAAAACACACTCTGGATGCATTCCAGATATATTTTTGCTTATAGCTCACACCACACGCAGTTCCGGTGCAGTTTGCTATGTTCCAGTATGGTTCTGTGCAGAAACAAATGCAGCATGTTCTACTTTTTTTCTGCACCGGAAACCAACCGGATCTGACTGCACTGGTGTGAACTAGGGCCACTGAAATACATGGAAAAAACTGCATGCATTTTTGATGCAGAAAAAAAAAAAACGCACTGAACTGCATCTAGTGTAAATCAGCACTTATAGAGGAGCTTCAGTAAAGCGCTCCCCAAAGGCTGACAATGCCAATACCATGTTACAATTCCATTGAGGGAAGGGAGGAGAGGTGCACAACACAGGCACGCACTGATTATCATATGAACACACAGCTCCATAGATGTCTCCGTCTTACCGCTCACAAGTTGGGGGGTTTTAGTAGTCACAACCTTGACGAGTTTTGAGCCGCCTGAGCCATGCTGAAGCGGAGGTAAGGCCTAGCTTCCCACAAGCGAAGAGTGACCTCCCGTCAGAACGCAGGAAGAAGACTGAACCTCCCAATGTCACCCTCCCAGAGCAGACAAGTCGAGCAAGGGGCGAATAGATCGCCGCTTACTGGCCGGGAGGAGCATCACATATCACTTTCATATAGCTACCTGTTCCGCCCACAGCTGAGAAAGCAGGGCGCTGACCAATCAGCTTTAGGCCAGAACTTCGACGTAAATCTCTGGTCTTCCTGTTCCTGCAAAGCAGTCTAGGCGCGCATGCGCAAAGACAGAACCACAACTTTCCCAGTGATTGCAACCAATGGGTGCCGTTCTTATCTGTCCTCAAACCAATACAGTGCAGTGGATTGGTGCAGGGCTTGGTGACGTTATGAAGCAATTCCTGTGATACCAGTATGCCAGATGGAGTAGCTTGCGGTAACTATGATGGCTGAGGAGAAACAGGAAGAGCCCAGGGCTGACTCTCCGCTATTAGTCCTGTTGGAGCTCTCGTCTGAGGCGGAAGGAGGGGGGCCACCGCCGGCTCAGATAGGCGTTCAGCCAGGAAGAGGGACTCCGGGAAGTGCTGTGAGGTATTCCCGGACCGTACACGGGATGAAGAGTCGGGAGAGGAGGAGCCGCTGCTCAGGAGGTCCACAGTACAATCCCCGAAGACTGCGGGTAATAGGAGAGCCAGGCTCAGCTCCTCCGACCGGGACAGTCTGCTCGCCAGTTCAGGTAAATGTGTGACACCGGGGAGAGTGTGTGTGAGAGAGACATGGGGGGGGGGGGGAGTGTGAGAGAGACATGGGGGGGGGGGGGGAGTGTGAGAGAGACATGGGGGGGGGGGAGTGTGAGAGAGACATGGGGGGGGGGAGAGTGTGTGAGAGAGACATGGGGGGGGGGGAGAGTGTGTGAGAGAGACATGGGGGGGGGGGGGAGAGAGTGTGTGAGAGAGACATGGGGGGGGGGGAGAGTGTGTGAGAGAGACATGGGGGGGGGGGAGAGAGTGTGTGAGAGAGACATGGGGGGGGGGGGGAGAGAGTGTGTGAGAGAGACATGGGGGGGGGGGAGTGTGAGAGAGACATGGGGGGGGGGAGAGTGTGTGAGAGAGACATGGGGGGGGAGAGTGTGTGAGAGAGACATGGGGGGGGGGGAGAGTGTGTGAGAGAGACATGGGGGGGGGGGGAGAGAGTGTGTGAGAGAGACATGGGGGGGGGGGGGGAGTGTGAGAGAGACATGGGGGGGGGGGGGGAGTGTGAGAGAGACATGGGGGGGGGGAGAGTTGTGTGAGAGAGACATGGGGGGGGGGGGAGAGTGTGTGAGAGAGACATGGGGGGGGGGAGAGTGTGTGAGAGAGACATGGGGGGGGGAGAGTGTGTGAGAGAGACATGGGGGGGGGGGAGAGTGTGTGAGAGAGACATGGGGGGGGGAGAGTGTGTGAGAGAAACATGGGGGGGGGGAGAGTGTGTGAGAGAGACATGGGGGGGGGGGGAGAGTGTGTGAGAGAGACATGGGGGGGGGGAGAGTGTTTGAGAGAGACATGGGGAGGGGGGGTGAGAGAGACATGGGGAGGGAGGGTGAGAGTGTGTGAGAGAGACATGGGGGGGGGGGGCGTGAGAGAGTGTTTGAGAGAGACATATGGGGGGGGGAGAGTGTGTGAGAGAGACATATGGGGGGGGGGAGAGTGTGTGAGAGAGACATGGGGGGGGTGGAGAGAGTGTGTGAGAGAGACATCGGGGGGGGGGTGAGAGAGTGTGTGAGAGAGACATCGGGGGGGGGTGAGAGAGTGTGTGAGAGAGACATCGGGGGGGGGGTGAGAGAGTGTGTGAGAGAGACATCGGGGGGGGGGGGTGAGAGAGTGTGTGAGAGAGACATCGGGGGGGGGGGGTGAGAGAGTGTGTGAGAGAGACATCGGGGGGGGGTGAGAGAGTGTGTGAGAGAGACATCGGGGGGGGGGTGAGAGAGTGTGTGAGAGAGACATCGGGGGGGGGGTGAAGAGTGTGTGAGAGAGACATCGGGGGGGGGTGAGAGAGTGTGTGAGAGAGACATCGGGGGGGGGTGAGAGAGTGTGTGGAGAGAGACATCGGGGGGGGGGTGAGAGAGTGTGTGAGAGAGACATCGGGGGGGGGGTGAGAGAGTGTGTGAGAGAGACATCGGGGGGGGGGGTGAGAGAGTGTGTGAGAGAGACATCGGGGGGGGGGTGAGAGAGTGTGTGAGAGAGACATCGGGGGGGGGGGGGTGAGAGAGTGTGTGAGAGAGACATCGGGGGGGGGTGAGAGAGTGTGTGAGAGAGACATCGGGGGGGGGGGTGAGAGAGTGTGTGAGAGAGACATCGGGGGGGGGGGTGAGAGAGTGTGTGAGAGAGACATCGGGGGGGGGGTGAGAGAGTGTGTGAGAGAGACATCGGGGGGGGGTGAGAGAGTGTGTGAGAGAGACATCGGGGGGGGGTGAGAGAGTGTGTGAGAGAGACATCGGGGGGGGGTGAGAGAGTGTGTGAGAGAGACATCGGAGGGGGGAGTGAGAGAGTGTGTGAGAGAGACATCGGGGGGGGGAGTGAGAGAGTGTGTGAGAGAGACATCGGGGGGAGAGTGAGAGAGTGTGTGAGAGAGACATCGGGGGGGGTGAGAGAGTGTGTGAGAGAGACATGGGGGGGGGTGAGAGAGTGTGTGAGAGAGACATGGGGGGGGGGTGAGAGAGTGTGTGAGAGAGACATGGGGGGGGGGTGAGAGTGTGTGAGAGAGACATCGGGGGGGGGGGGGGGGGAGAGAGTGTGTGAGAGAGACATCGGGGGGGGGGGGGTGAGAGAGTGTGTGAGAGAGACATCGGGGGGGGGGGTGAGAGAGTGTGTGAGAGAGACATCGGGGGGGGGGTGGTGAGAGAGTGTGTGAGAGAGACATCGGGGGGGGGGTGAGAGAGTGTGTGAGAGAGACATCGGGGGGGGGGTGAGAGAGTGTGTGAGAGAGACATCGGGGGGGTGAGAGAGTGTGTGAGAGAGACATCGGGGGGGGGGGTGAGAGAGTGTGTGAGAGAGACATCGGGGGGGGTGAGAGAGTGTGTGAGAGAGACATCGGGGGGGGTGAGAGAGTGTGTGAGAGAGACATCGGGGGGGGTGAGAGAGTGTGTGAGAGAGACATCGGGGGGGGTGAGAGAGTGTGTGAGAGAGACATCGGGGGGGTGAGAGAGTGTGTGAGAGAGACATCGGGGGGGGTGAGAGAGTGTGTGAGAGAGACATCGGGGGGGGGAGAGAGTGTGTGAGAGAGACATCGGGGGGGGTGAGAGAGTGTGTGAGAGAGACATCGGGGGGGTGAGAGAGTGTGTGAGAGAGACATCGGGGGGGGGGGTGAGAGAGTGTGTGAGAGAGACATCGGGGGGGGTGAGAGAGTGTGTGAGAGAGACATCGGGGGGGGTGAGAGAGTGTGTGAGAGAGACATCGGGGGGGGGGGGTGAGAGAGTGTGTGAGAGAGACATCGGGGGGGGTGAGAGAGTGTGTGAGAGAGACATCGGGGGGGGGGGGGGTGAGAGAGTGTGTGAGAGAGACATCGGGGGGGGGGGGTGAGAGAGTGTGTGAGAGAGACATCGGGGGGGGGGGTGAGAGAGTGTGTGAGAGAGACATCGGGGGGGGGGGTGAGAGAGTGTGTGAGAGAGACATCGGGGGGGGGGTGAGAGAGTGTGTGAGAGAGACATCGGGGGGGGGGGTGAGAGAGTGTGTGAGAGAGACATCGGGGGGGGTGAGAGAGTGTGTGAGAGAGACATCGGGGGGGGTGAGAGAGTGTGTGAGAGAGACATCGGGGGGGGTGAGAGAGTGTGTGAGAGAGACATCGGGGGGGGGGTGAGAGAGTGTGTGAGAGACATCGGGGGGGGGGGGTGAGAGAGTGTGAGAGAGACATCGGGGGGGGGGGGGGTGAGAGAGTGTGTGAGACATCGGGGGGGGGGGGGCGTGAGAGAGTGTGTGAGAGAGACATCGGGGGGGGGGCGTGAGAGAGTGTGTGAGAGAGACATCGGGGGGGGGGGGGCGTGAGAGAGTGTGTGAGAGAGACATCGGGGGGGGGGCGTGAGAGAGACATCGGGGGGGGGCGTGAGAGAGACATCGGGGGGGCGTGAGAGGGTGTGTGAGACATCGGGGGGGCGGTGAGAGAGTGTGTGAGAGAGACATCGGGGGGGCGTGAGAGAGACATCGGGGGGGCGTGAGAGAGATATCGGGGGGGCGTGAGAGAGTGTGTGAGAGAGACATCGGGGGGGGGGGCGTGAGAGAGTGTGTGAGAGAGACATCGGGGGGGGGGCGTGAGAGAGTGTGTGGAGAGAGACATCGGGGGGGGGCGTGAGAGAGTGTGTGAGAGAGACATCGGGGGAGGGCGGTGGAGAGAGTGTGTGAGAGAGACATCGGGGGGGTGAGAGAGTGTGTGAGAGAGACATCGGGGGCGTGAGAGAGTGTGTGAGAGAGACATCGGGGGCGTGAGAGAGTGTGTGAGAGAGACATCGGGGGGGGGCGTGAGAGAGTGTGTGAGAGAGACATCGGGGGGGTGAGAGAGTGTGTGAGAGAGACATCGGGGGGGTGAGAGAGTGTGTGAGAGAGACATCGGGGGGGTGAGAGAGTGTGTGAGAGAGACATCGGGGGGCGTGAGAGAGTGTGTGAGAGAGACATCGGGGGGGTGAGAGAGTGTGTGAGAGAGACATCGGGGGGGGCGTGAGAGAGTGTGTGAGAGAGACATCGGGGGGGCGTGAGAGAGTGTGTGAGAGAGACATCGGGGGGGGCGTGAGAGAGTGTGTGAGAGAGACATCGGGGGGGGGGGGGTGTGTGAGAGAGTGTGTAAGAGAGACATCGGGGGGGGGCGTGAGAGAGTGTGTGAGAGAGACATCCGGGGGGCGTGAGAGAGACATCGGGGGGGCGTGAGAGAGTGTGTGAGAGAGACTTCGGGGGGGGCGTGAGAGAGTGTGTGAGAGAGACATCGGGGGGGGGCGTGAGAGAGTGTGTGAGAGAGACATCGGGGGAGGGCGTGAGAGAGTGTGTGAGAGAGACATCGGGGGGGTGAGAGAGTGTGTGAGAGAGACATCGGGGGGGTGAGAGAGTGTGTGAGAGAGACATCGGGGGGCGTGAGAGAGTGTGTGAGAGAGACATCGGGGGGGGGCGTGAGAGAGTGTGTGAGAGAGACATCGGGGGGGGGCGTGAGAGAGTGTGTGAGAGAGACATCGGGGGGGGGGGGGTGTGTGAGAGAGTGTGTAAGAGAGACATCGGGGGGGGGCGTGAGAGAGTGTGTGAGAGAGACATCCGGGGGGCGTGAGAGAGACATCGGGGGGCGTGAGAGAGTGTGTGAGAGAGACATCCGGGGGGCGTGAGAGAGACATCGGGGGGGCGTGAGAGAGTGTGTGAGAGAGACTTCGGGGGGGCGTGAGAGAGTGTGTGAGAGAGACATCGGTGGGGGCGTGAGAGAGTGTGTGAGAGAGACATCGGGGGGGCGTGAGAGAGTGTGTGAGAGAGACATCGGGGGGGCGTGAGAGAGTGTGTGAGAGAGACATCGGGGGGGTGAGAGAGACATCCGGGGGGGCATGAGAGAGGACATCGGGGGGGGTGAGAGAGTGTGTGAGAGAGACATCCGGGGGGGCGTGAGAGAGACATCGGGGGGAGTGAGAGAGTGTGTGAGAGAGACATCGGGGGGGGGTGAGAGAGTGTGTGAGAGAGACATCGGGGGGGGGGGGGTGAGAGAGTGTGTGAGAGAGACATCGGGGGGGGGGTGAGAGAGTGTGTGAGAGAGACATCGGGGGGGGGGGTGAGAGAGTGTGTGAGAGAGACATCGGGGGGGGGTGAGAGAGTGTGTGAGAGAGACATCGGGGGGGGGGGTGAGAGAGACTCGGGGGGGGGGGGGGGTGAGAGAGTGTGTGAGAGAGACATCGGGGGGGTGAGAGAGTGTGTGAGAGAGACATCGGGGGGGGGTGAGAGAGTGTGTGAGAGAGACATCGGGGGGGTGAGAGAGTGTGTGAGAGAGACATCGGGGGGGGGGGGTGAGAGAGTGTGAGAGAGACATCGGGGGGGGGGGGCGTGAGAGAGTGTGTGAGAGAGACATCGGGGGGGGGGGTGAGAGAGTGTGTGAGAGAGACATCGGGGGGGGGGCGTGAGAGAGACATCGGGGGGGGGCGTGAGAGAGACATCGGGGGGGCGTGAGAGGGTGTGTGAGACATCGGGGGGGCGTGAGAGAGTGTGTGAGAGAGACATCGGGGGGCGTGAGAGAGACATCGGGGGGGCGTGTGAGAGATATCGGGGGGGCGTGAGAGAGTGTGTGAGAGAGACATCGGGGGGGGGGGCGTGAGAGAGTGTGTGAGAGAGACATCGGGGGGGGGCGTGAGAGAGTGTGTGAGAGAGACATCGGGGGAGGGCGTGAGAGGAGTGTGTGAGAGAGACATCGGGGGGGTCAGAGAGTGTGTGAGAGAGACATCGGGGGGGTGAGAGAGTGTGTGAGAGAGACATCGGGGGGGTGAGAGAGTGTGTGAGAGAGACATCGGGGGGGGCGTGAGAGAGTGTGTGAGAGAGACATCGGGGGAGGGCGTGAGAGAGTGTGTGAGAGAGACATCGGGGGGGTCAGAGAGTGTGTGAGAGAGACATCGGGGGGGTGAGAGAGTGTGTGAGAGAGACATCGGGGGGGTGAGAGAGTGTGTGAGAGAGACATCGGGGGGGGCGTGAGAGAGTGTGTGAGAGAGACATCGGGGGGGGCGTGAGAGAGTGTGTGAGAGAGACATCGGGGGGGCGTGAGAGAGTGTGTGAGAGAGACATCGGGGGGGGGGGGTGTGTGAGAGAGTGTGTAAGAGAGACATCGGGGGGGGGCGTGAGAGAGTGTGTGAGAGAGACATCCGGGGGGCGTGAGAGAGACATCGGGGGGGCGTGAGAGAGTGTGTGAGAGAGACTTCGGGGGGGGCGTGAGAGAGTGTGTGAGAGAGACATCGGTGGGGGCGTGAGAGAGTGTGTGAGAGAGACATCGGGGGGGCGTGAGAGAGTGTGTGAGAGAGACATCGGGGGGGCGTGAGAGAGTGTGTGAGAGAGACATCGGGGGGTGAGAGAGTGTGTGAGAGAGACATCGGGGGGCGTGAGAGAGTGTGTGAGAGAGACATCGGGGGGGTGAGAGAGTGTGTGAGAGAGACATCGGGGGGGGCGTGAGAGAGTGTGTGAGAGAGACATCGGGGGGGCGTGAGAGAGTGTGTGAGAGAGACATCGGGGGGGGGGCGTGAGAGAGTGTGTGAGAGAGACATCGGGGGGGGGGGGGTGTGTGAGAGAGTGTGTAAGAGAGACATCGGGGGGGGCGTGAGAGAGTGTGTGAGAGAGACATCGGGGGGGCGTGAGAGAGTGTGTGAGAGAGACTTCGGGGGGGGCGTGAGAGAGTGTGTGAGAGAGACATCGGTGGGGGCGTGAGAGAGTGTGTGAGAGAGACATCGGGGGGGCGTGAGAGAGTGTGTGAGAGAGACATCGGGGGGGCGTGAGAGAGTGTGTGAGAGAGACATCGGGGGGGTGAGAGAGACATCCGGGGGGGCATGAGAGAGACATCGGGGGGGGTGAGAGAGTGTGTGAGAGAGAATCCGGGGGGGCGTGAGAGAGACATCGGGGGGAGTGAGAGAGTGTGTGAGAGAGACATCGGGGGGGGGGTGAGAGAGTGTGTGAGAGAGACATCGGGGGGGGGGGGGTGAGAGAGTGTGTGAGAGAGACATCGGGGGGGGGGGTGAGAGAGTGTGTGAGAGAGACATCGGGGGGGGGGGGTGAGAGGAGTGTGTGAGAGAGACATCGGGGGGGGGTGAGAGAGTGTGTGAGAGAGACATCGGGGGGGGGGTGAGAGAGTGTGTGAGAGAGACATCGGGGGGGGGGTGAGAGAGTGTGTGAGAGAGACATCGGGGGGGGGGAGAGAGTGTGTGAGAGAGACATCGGGGGGGTGAGAGAGTGTGTGAGAGAGCATCGGGGGGGGTGAGAGAGTGTGTGAGAGAGACATCGGGGGGGGTGAGAGAGTGTGTGAGAGACATCGGGGGGGTGAGAGAGTGTGTGAGAGACATCGGGGGGGGGTGAGAGAGTGTGTGAGAGACATCGGGGGGGGGTGAGAGAGTGTGAGAGAGACATCGGGGGGGGGGTGAGAGAGTGTGTGAGAGAGACATCGGGGGGGGGGGCGTGAGAGAGTGTGTGAGAGAGACATCGGGGGGGGGGGGGGCGTGAGAGAGACATCGGGGGGGGCGTGAGAGAGACATCGGGGGGGCGTGAGAGGGTGTGTGAGACATCGGGGGGCGTGAGAGAGTGTGTGAGAGAGACATCGGGGGGGGCGTGAGAGAGACATCGGGGGGCGTGAGAGAGATATCGGGGTGGCGTGAGAGAGTGTGTGAGAGAGACATCGGGGGGGGGGGGCGTGAGAGAGTGTGTGAGAGAGACATCGGGGGGGGGGCGTGAGAGAGTGTGTGAGAGAGACATCGGGGGAGGGCGTGAGAGAGTGTGTGAGAGAGACATCGGGGGGGTGAGAGAGTGTGTGAGAGAGACATCGGGGGGGTGAGAGAGTGTGTGAGAGAGACATCGGGGGGCGTGAGAGAGTGTGTGAGAGAGACATCGGGGGGGTGAGAGAGTGTGTGAGAGAGACATCGGGGGGGGCGTGAGAGAGTGTGTGAGAGAGACATCGGGGGGGGCGTGAGAGAGTGTGTGAGAGAGACATCCGGGGGGGCGTGAGAGAGTGTGTGAGAGAGACATCGGGGGGGGGTGAGAGAGTGTGTGAGAGAGACATCGGGGGGGTGAGAGAGTGTGTGAGAGAGACATCGGGGGGGTGAGAGAGTGTGTGAGAGAGACATCGGGGGGGTGAGAGAGTGTGTGAGAGAGACATCGGGGGGGTGAGAGAGTGTGTGAGAGAGACATCGGGGGGGTGAGAGAGTGTGTGAGAGAGACATCGGGGGGGTGAGAGAGTGTGTGAGAGAGACATCGGGGGGGTGATTGAGTGTGGTGAGAGAGACATCGGGGGGGGGGGGTGAGAGATGTGTGAGAGAGACATCGGGGGGGTGAGAGAGTGTGTGAGAGAGACATCGGGGGGGAGGTGAGAGAGTGTGTGAGAGAGACATCGGGGGGGTGAGAGAGTGTGTGAGAGAGACATCGGGGGGTGAGAGAGTGTGTGAGAGAGACATCGGGGGGGGGTGAGAGAGTGTGTGAGAGAGACATCGGGGGGGTGAGGAGAGTGTGTGAGAGAGACATCGGGGGGGGGTGAGAGTGTGTGTAAGAGAGACATCGGGGGGGGTGAGAGAGTGTGTGTAAGAGAGACATCGGGGGGGGTGAGAGAGTGTGTGAGAGAGACATCGGGGGGGTGAGAGAGTGTGTGAGAGAGACATCGGGGGGGTGAGAGAGTGTGTGAGAGAGACATCGGGGGGGTGAGAGAGTGTGTGAGAGAGACATCAAAGGGGGTGAGAGAGTGTGTGAGAGAGACATCGGGGGGGTGAGTGTGTGAGAGAGACATTCGGGGGGGGGGGGGGTGAGAGAGACATCGGGGGGGGGGGGTGAGAGAGTGTGTGAGAGAGACATCGGGGGGGGTGAGAGAGTGTGTGAGAGAGACATCGGGGGGGTGAGAGAGACATCGGGGGGGGGTGAGAGAGTGTGTGAGAGAGACATCGGGGGGGGTGAAGAGTGTGTGAGAGAGACATCGGGGGGGTGAGAGAGTGTGTGAGAGAGACATCGGGGGGGGTGAGAGAGTGTGTGAGAGACATCGGGGGGGGGGGGGGTGACAGAGTGTGTGAGAGAGACATCGGGGGGGGGGTGAGAGAGTGTGTGAGAGAGACATCGGGGGGGGGTGAGAGAGTGTGTGAGAGAGACATCGGGGGGGGGGTGAGAGAGTGTGTGAGAGACATCGGGGGGGGGTGAGAAAGTGTGTGAGAGAGACATCAAGGGGGGGGGTGAGAGAGTGTGTGAGAGAGACATCGGGGGGGGGGTGAGAGTGTGTGAGAGAGACATCGTGGGGGGGTGAGAGTGTGTGAGAGACATCGGGGGGTGAGAGTGTGTGAGAGAGACATCGGGGGGTGAGAGTGTGTGAGAGAGACATCGGGGGGGTGAGAGTGTGTGAGAGAGACATCGGGGGGGTGAGAGTGTGTGAGAGAGACATCGGGGGGTGAGAGTGTGTGAGAGAGACATCGGGGGGTGAGAGTGTGTGAGAGAGGACATCGGGGGGTGAGAGTGTGTGAGAGAGACATCGGGGGGTGAGAGTGTGTGAGAGAGACATCGGGGGGTGAGAGTGTGTGAGAGAGACATCGGGGGGTGAGAGTGTGTGAGAGAGACATCGGGGGGTGAGAGTGTGTGAGAGAGACATCGGGGGGGGGGGGGGTGAGAGTGTGTGAGAGAGACATCGGGGGGGGTGAGAGTGTGTGAGAGAGACATCGGGGGGGTGAGAGAGTGTGAGAGAGACATCGGGGGGGTGAGAGAGTGTGAGCGAGACATCGGGGGGGTGAGAGAGTGTGAGAGAGACATCGGGGGGGTGAGAGAGTGTGAGAGAGACATCGGGGGGGTGAGTGTGTGAGAGAGGACATCGGGGGGGTGAGTGTGTGAGAGAGACATCGGGGGGGTGAGTGTGTGAGAGAGACCTCGGGGGTGAGAGAGTGTGTGAGAGAGACATCGGGGGGGGGGGTGAGAGTGTGTGAGAGAGACATCGGGGGGGGTGAGAGTGTGGAGAGACAGGGGGGGGGGGTGAGAGTGTGTGAGAGAGACATCGGGGGGGGGGGTGAGAGTGTGTGAGAGAGACATCGGGGGGGGGGGGGGTGAGAGAGTGTGTGAGAGAGACATCGGGGGGGTGAGAGAGTGTGTGAGAGAGACATCGGGGGGGATGAGAGAGTGTGTGAGAGAGACATCGGGGGGGGTGAGAGAGTGTGGGAGAGAGACATCGGGGGGGGTGAGAGAGTGTGGGAGAGAGACATCGGGGGGGATGAGAGAGTGTGTGAGAGAGACATCGGGGGGGCGTGAGAGAGTGTGGGAGAGAGACACCGGGGGGGGTGAGAGAGTGTGGGAGAGAGACATCGGGGAAGGGGGGGTGAGAGAGTGTGGGAGAGAGACATCGGGGGGGTGAGAGAGTGTGTGAGAGAGATATCGGGGGGGGGGGTGAGTGTGTGAGAGAGACATCGGGGGGGTGAGAGTGTGTGAGAGAGACATCGGGGGGGTGAGAGTGTGTGAGAGAGACATCGGGGGGGTGAGAGTGTGTGAGAGAGACATCGGGGGGTGAGAGTGTGTGAGAGAGACATCGGGGGGTGAGAGTGTGTGAGAGAGACATCGGGGGGGGGGGTGAGAGAGTGTGTGAGAGAGACATCGGGGGTGAGAGTGTGTGAGAGAGACATCGGGGGGTGAGAGTGTGTGAGAGAGACATCGGGGGGGGGTGAGAGAGTGTGTGAGAGAGACATCGGGGGGGGTGAGAGAGTGTGTGAGAGAGACATCGGGGGGGGTGAGAGAGTGTGTGAGAGAGACATCGGGGGGGTGAGAGAGTGTGTGAGAGAGACATCATGGGGGGGGTGAGAGAGTGTGTGAGAGAGACATCGGGGGGGTGAGAGAGTGTGTGTGAGAGACATCGGGGGGGGGGTGAGAGAGTGTGTGAGAGAGACATCGGGGGGTGAGAGAGTGTGTGAGAGAGACATCGGGGGGGCGTGAGAGAGTGTGTGAGAGAGACATCGGGGGGGGCGTGATTGAGTGTGTGAGAGAGACATCGGGGGGGGGGGCGTGAGAGAGTGTGTGAGAGAGACATGGGGGGGGGGGGCGTGAGAGAGTGTGTGAGAGAGACATCGGGGAGGGGGCGTGAGAGAGTGTGTGAGACATCCGGGGGGGCGTGAGAGAGTGTGGGAGAGAGACATCGGGGGGGTGAGAGAGTGTGGGAGAGAGACATCGGGGGGGGGGGGTGAGAGAGTGTGGGAGAGAGACATCGGGGGGTGAGAGAGTGTGTGAGAGAGATATCGGAGGGGGGGGGTGAGTGTGTGAGAGAGACATCGGGGGGGTGAGAGAGACATCGGGGGGGGGGGGTGAGAGAGTGTGTGAGAGAGACATCGGGGGGTGAGAGTGTGTAAGAGAGACATCGGGGGGGTGAGAGTGTGTGAGAGAGACATCGGGGGTGAGAGTGTGTGAGAGAGACATCGGGGGGTGAGAGTGTGTGAGAGAGACATCGGGGGGGGGGGGGGGGGTGAGAGAGTGTGTGAGAGAGACATCGGGGGTGAGAGTGTGTGAGAGAGACATCGGGGGGTGAGAGTGTGTGAGAGATACATCGGGGGGGGTGAGAGTGTGTGAGAGAGACATCGGGGGGGTGAGAGAGTGTGTGTGAGAGACATCGGGGGGGTGAGAGAGTGTGTGTGAGAGACATCGGGGGGGGGGGTGAGAGAGTGTGTGAGAGAGACATCGGGGGGTGAGAGAGTGTGTGAGAGAGACATCGGGGGTGAGAGAGTGTGTGAGAGAGACATCGGGGGGGGCGTGAGAGAGTGTGTGAGAGAGACATCGGGGGGGGGGGGGGGGGCGTGATTGAGTGTGTGAGAGAGACATCGGGGGGGGGCGTGAGAGAGTGTGTGAGAGAGACATCGGGGGGGGGTGAGAGAGTGTGAGAGAGACATCGGGGGGGTGAGAGAGTGTGTGAGAGAGACATCGGGGGGTGAGAGAGTGTGTGAGAGAGACATCGGGGGGGGTGAGAGAGTGTGTGAGAGAGACATCGGTGGGGGTGAGAGAGTGTGTGAGAGAGAACATCGGGGGGGTGAGAGAGTGTGAGAGAGACATCGGGGGGGAGTGAGAGAGACATCGGGGGGTTGAGAGTGTGTGAGAGAGACATCGGGGGGGTGAGAGAGTGTGAGAGAGAGACATCGGGGGGGGGGGGGGGGTGAGAGAGACATCGGGGGGGGGGTGAGAGAGTGTGTGAGAGAGACATCGGGGGGGTGAGAGAGTGTGTGAGAGAGACATCGGGGGGGGGGGTGAGAGAGTGTGTGAGAGAGACATCGGGGGGGGGGTGAGAGAGTGTGTGAGAGAGACATCAGGGGGGGGTGAGAGAGTGTGTGAGAGAGACATCGGGGGGGTGAGAGAATGTGTGAGAGAGACATCGGGGGGGGGGGGGTGAGAGAGTGTGTGAGAGAGACATCGGGGGGGGGGGGGTGAGAGAGTGTGTGAGTGAGACATCGGGGGGGGTGAGTGTGTGAGAGAGACACACTGGGGAGTGTGTGTGTGTGTGTGTGTGAGAGACACACTGGGGAGTGTGTGTGTGTGAGAGACACACTGGGGAGTGTGTGTGTGTGTGTGAGAGACACACTGGGGAGTGTGTGTGTGTGTGTGAGAGACACACTGGGGAGTGTGTGTGTGTGTGTGAGAGACACACTGGGGAGTGTGTGTGTGTGTGAGACACACTGGGGGGTAAGTGTATGTGTTTGAGAGACACACTGGGGGAGTGTGTGTGTGTGTGTGTGTGAGAGACACACTGGGGAGTGTGTGTGTGTGTGTGTGTGAGAGACACACTGGGGAGTGTGTGTGTGTGTGTGTGTGTGAGAGACACACTGGGGAGTGTGTGTGTGTGAGAGACACACTGGGGAGTGTGTGTGTGTGTGTGAGAGACACACTGGGGAGTGTGTGTGTGTGTGTGAGAGACACACTGGGGAGTGTGTGTGTGTGTGTGAGAGACACACTGGGGAGTGTGTGTGTGTGTGTGAGAGACACACTGGGGGAGTGTGTGTGTGTGTGAGAGAGACACACTGGGGAGTGTGTGTGTGTGAGAGACACACTGGGGAGGGAGTGTGTGTGTGAGAGAGACACACTGGGGAGTGTGTGTGTGTGTGTGTGTGAGACACACTGGGAGGGAGTGTATGTGTGTGAGAGAGACACACTGGGGAGTGTGTGTGCGTGTGAGACATACTGGGGAGTGTGTGCGTGTGTGTGTGTGTGTGTGAGAGACACACTGAGGGGTAAGTGTATGCGTTTGAGAGACACACTGGGGGGTAAGTGTATGCGTGCGAGAGACACACTGGGGAGTGTGCGTGCGAGAGACACACTGGGGAGTGTACGTGCGAGAGACACACTGAGGAGTGTGCGTGCGAGAGACACACTGAGGAGTGTGCGTGCGAGAGACACACTGGGGAGTGTGCGTGCGAGAGACACACTGGGGAGTGTGCGTGCGAGAGACACACTGGGGAGTGTGCGTGCGAGAGACACACTGGGGAGTGTGCGTGCGAGAGACACACTGGGGAGTGTGCGTGCGAGAGACACACTGGGGAGTGTGCGTGCGAGAGACACACTGGGGAGTGTGCGTGCGAGAGACACACTGGGGAGTGTGCGTGCGAGAGACACACTGGGAGTGTGCGTGCGAGAGACACACTGGGGAGTGTGCGTGCGAGAGACACACTGGGGAGTGTGCGTGCGAGAGACACACTGGGGAGTGTGCGTGCGAGAGACACACTGGGGAGTGTGCGTGCGAGAGACACACTGGGGAGTGTGCGTGCGAGAGACACACTGGGGAGTGTGCGTGCGAGAGACAAACACTGGGGAGTGTGCGTGCGTGCGAGAGAAACACTGGGGAGTGTGCGTGCGTGCGAGAGACACACTGGGGAGTGTGCGTGCGTGCGAGAGACACACTGGGGAGTGTGCGTGCGTGCGAGAGACACACTGGGGAGTGTGCGTGCGTGCGAGAGACACACTGGGGAGTGTGCGTGCGTGCGAGAGACACACTGGGGAGCGTGCGTGCGAGAGACACACTGGGGAGTGTGCGTGCGTGCGAGAGACACACTGGGGAGTGTGCGTGCGTGCGAGAGACACACTGGGGAGTGTGCGTGCGTGCGAGAGACACACTGGGGAGTGTGCGTGCGTGCGAGAGACACACTGGGGAGTGTGCGTGCGTGCGAGAGACACACTGGGGAGTGTGCGTGCGTGCGAGAGACACACTGGGGAGTGTGCGTGCGTGCGAGAGACACACTGGGGAGTGTGCGTGCGTGCGAGAGACACACTGGGGAGTGTGCGTGCGTGCGAGAGACACACTGGGGAGTGTGCGTGCGTGCGAGAGACACACTGGGGAGTGTGCGTGCGTGCGAGAGACACACTGGGGAGTGTGCGTGCGTGCGAGAGACACACTGGGGAGTGTGCGTGCGTGCGAGAGACACACTGGGGAGTGTGCGTGCGTGCGAGAGACACACTGGGGAGTGTGCGTGCGTGCGAGAGACACACTGGGGAGTGTGCGTGCGTGCGAGAGACACACTGGGGAGGGAGTGTGCGTGCGAGAGACACACTGGGGAGTGTGTGTGTGTGTGTGAGACACACTGGGGAGGGAGTGTATGTGTGTGCGAGAGACACACTGGGGAGTGTGTGTGCGAGAGACACACTGGGGAGTGTGTGTGCGTGCGAGAGACACACTGGGGAGTGTGTGTGCGTGCGAGAGACACACTGGGGAGTGTGTGTGCGTGCGAGAGACACACTGGGGAGTGTGTGTGCGTGCGAGAGACACACTGGGGAGTGTGTGTGCGTGAGACACACTGGGGAGTGTGTGTGCGTGAGACACACTGGGGAGTGTGTGTGCGTGAGACACACTGGGGAGTGTGTGTGCGTGAGACACACTGGGGAGTGTGTGTGCGTGCGACACACTGGGAGTGTGTGAGACACACTGGGGAGTGTTGTGTGCGTGTGAGACACACTGGGGAGTGTGTGTGACACACTGGGGAGTGTGTGCGTGTGTGTGACACACTGGGGAGTGTGTGCGTGTGTGTGACACACTGGGGAGTGTGTGCGTGTGTGTGACACACTGGGGAGTGTGTGCGTGTGTGTGACACACTGGGGAGTTGTGTGCGTGTGTGAGACACACTGGGGAGTGTGTGCGTGTGTGAGACACACTGGGGAGTGTGTGCGTGTGTGAGACACACACTGGGCAGTGTGTGCGTGTGTGAGAGACACACTGGGCAGTGTGTGCGTGTGTGAGAAACACACTGGGCAGTGTGTGCGTGTGTGAGAAACACACTGGGGAGTGTGTGTGTGTGTGAGAGACACACTGGGCAGTGTGTGTGTGTGTGAGAGACACACTGGGCAGTGTGTGTGTGTGTGTGAGAGACACACTGGGCAGTGTGTGTGTGTGTTTGTGAGAGACACACTGGGCAGTGTGTGTGTGTGTGTGTGAGAGACACACTGGGGAGTGTGTGTGTGTGAGAGACACACTGGGGGTAAGTGTATGTGTTTGGAGAGACACACTGGGGAGTGTGTTTGAGAGACACACTGGGGAGTGTGTGTGAGAGACACACTGGGGAGTGTGTGTGAGAGACACACTGGGGAGTGTGTGTGAGAGACACACTGGGGAGTGTGTGTGTGTGTGTGTGAGAGACACACTGGGGAGGGAGTGTGTGTGTGAGAGAGACACACTGGGGAGTGTGTGTGTGTGAGAGACACACTGGGGAGTGTGTGTGTGTGTGTGTGTGTGAGAGACACACTGGGGAGTGTGTGTGTGTGTGAGAGACACACTGGGGAGTGTGTGTGTGTGTGAGAGACACACTGGGGAGTGTGTGTGTGTGTGAGAGACACACTGGGGGGTAAGTGTATGTGTTTGAGAGACACACTGGGGAGTGGTGTGCGTGCGAGAGACACACTGGGGAGTGTGTGTGCGTGCGAGAGACACACTGGGGAGTGTGTGTGCGTGCGAGAGACACACTGGGGAGTGTGTGCGTGAGACACACTGGGGAGTGTGTGCGTGAGACACACTGGGGAGTGTGTGCGTGAGACACACTGGGGAGTGTGTGTGTGTGTGAGACACACTGGGGAGTGTGTGAGACACACTCGGGAGTGTTGTGTGCGTGTGAGACACACTGGGGAGTGTGTGTGAGAGACACACTGGGGAGTGTGTGTGAGAGACACACTGGGGAGTGTGTGTGTGTGTGTGTGAGAGACACACTGGGGAGGGAGTGTGTGTGTGTGAGACACACTGGGGAGTGTGTGTGTGTGAGAGACACACTGGGGAGTGTGTGTGTGTGTGTGTGTGTGAGAGACACACTGGGGAGTGTGTGTGTGTGTGAGAGACACACTGGGGAGTGTGTGTGTGTGTGTGTGTGAGAGACACACTGGGGAGTGTGTGTGTGTGAGAGACACACTGGGGGGTAAGTGTATGTGTTTGAGAGACACACTGGGGAGTGTGTGTGCGTGCGAGAGACACACTGGGGAGTGTGTGTGCGTGCGAGAGACACACTGGGGAGTGTGTGTGCGTGCGAGAGACACACTGGGGAGTGTGTGCGTGAGACACACTGGGGAGTGTGTGCGAGAGACACACTGGGGAGTGTGTGCGTGAGACACACTGGGGAGTGTGTGCGTGAGACACACTGGGGAGTGTGTGCGTGAGACACACTGGGGAGTGTGTGCGTGAGACACACTGGGGAGTGTGTGTGTGTGTGAGACACACTGGGGAGTGTGTGAGACACACTCGGGAGTGTTGTGTGCGTGTGAGACACACTGGGGAGTGTGTGCGTGTGAGACACACTGGGGAGTGTGTGCGTGTGAGACACACTGGGGAGTGTGTGTGACACTCTGGGGAGTGTGTGCGTGTGTGAGACACACTAGGGAGTGTGTGCGTGTGTGTGAGACACACTGGGGAGGGAGTGTATGTGTGTGAGACACACACTGGGCAGTGTGTGTGTGTGTGTGAGAGACACACTGGGGAGTGTGTGTGTGAGAGACACACTGGGCAGTGTGTGTGTGTG